>NC_088716.1:15469737-16669737 GCF_963576615.1 Watersipora subatra
CATCATGCTAGCACCATGCAACCAGTAGACTGACTACTAGTAAACTACTGACACATACTGCTGGTTTCATAAACTTTATACATTTCAGGAGGTTAAACTAGCTTGAAATAAATAAATTGATAATTGACCATGTCTCTCCTAAATATTCCACCTTCAGCTCTACCTAAACCTTTACTATACCTTCAACTTCAATATCTTTGAAAGGGAATGTTACGATGTGATGTGGCCTTGTGAAAACATTGTGAAAATTTTAAGGCTGAATTATAACCTAAACACAGAAATCTTCCTTTAAATTGCACAAAACTAGCATGTGAGTCTGTAATATTTTGAGTAAATGGAACTTTCTGCAAAAATTTCAGTTTTTAAAATCTAAGGAAAACAATGAAGGGTAGACAACTGCTGTAATGATAAATTAGTCACAGATATTACCACTGTGTTGCTGTCATGAATGGAAAATCAGTTACCACTTCAAACTTTCGCTGGGTTTTTTAACATATTTATAAATCATACAAAATTATATTTCACCACCATAAATGTCGAATAGCACACAAGCGATATGATACGCATTTCATTTTTGTGAGTCACTTATATAAACAGCTAACACACAAGTTTTGCTTACCTTCAATAATTCTCTAATCTTTTTAATTACAATCATTATAAACTGATCAATTGTTTAAATATAACTGCAGTTTGATTACAACTCATGTATAAATTTGTTCATCTTATCCAATGTCCAGACTAATGGATACTGTTTTAGCAGGGGTCGACTGTAGTCCTTGAATGTTATGGTGATTAGTATGACTGTATATGTTACCATTAGTTTATGATGGAAGTTAATAAGTTAATAAGGGAGAGTATTGTAGAAGAACAACTATGACAATAGTAAGATTATTAAATGACAAATATAGAGATAAACATACCATCTGTACTGTAGCTTGTTGTGTTTGAGGGAGACAGAGGAGAGTCCTCTAACTGTAAGCTGTATGATGAGTCTGAAAGAGCTCTGGTACTAGAAGATGATGGCCCTTCATCCTGACTGTTAGATGAACCAGACTCTCCTGACAACCAAGTAGGAGACATACGAGTGAAATATTCGCTGTGAAGCACTTTCATAGCATACCTGATGCTACTAGTAGATGATATTAATGTTAAATATATGACTTTGAAAATCATTTTACAATACACAATCTTAGTAGCATAAATTATCAGAAGCCTTGTTGCTATAGTGACGAAACAATGAAGTTTTATTTTAATTTAAATTTTGATTGCTATTAGGAATTGAAACTTAGAGATAATCACATCCTCAGCCTCTGAATAGTGCACTTATCATAAGACGTCCTGGTTTATTCTGTCAAGTAATACATGTATTTGTACATGTCAAGAAATACATGTATAAATACATGTATTTCAACTTGGGTGGTCATTGATAATCCAGGCCAGTCATGTGTCAATTTCCAGGCACTGGTTATAAAGAAGCAACCCTGATGGATGACTACAGTCAAAGCCTTTAAACATAAAGTTTGCATTAGAAATTTTAGAGTGAAGTTCCCTTTCTAGAACAAAAACATGTAAAATCATTTGCCAACGCAAAACAATAAAAACATATTTTTATTTACAGACAATCTATTTATTTTTTAGTTTTGTTAAGAACTTGAGTTGTGCTTTTAAGAGACAATGAATACTGCTGTTTATTCCTAATATAGTTTCAAAAAGTTATAGAAAACCCAGAAAGATGTAATAGCAGAACCCTTGTGCATGCTGTTTCAGAAACAGAAACAACAAAGGCTCTGAACACTTAGTAACAACATGGGTCGGTCTTCAGGCAAATTGAAAATATTTCCTTAGAACAGCAGATGCTGTTCATTTTAGTGTAAAAATGAAAAATGTGTGAGTTTGCATGACAAGTACTTTAAAGTACTTCTAAACACATAAAATATAATGAATATTTCCTTGTCCTTAGATCTACTATATAAACCCATTTCCTACATCCATATCATAGAAAATTGCAACTATCTTGAGAACAGGAGCTAATGCTATGAGCTTTAGCAAGGTAAAGTGACATTGTTTTAACAAGTGCATCTGGTAAAGGAAAATGGTGGAAGGACTGATTTATAAACATCAACTGATCTCCTTATAGACCAACAACCAATCAGGAATATACTAACATAATTTGTATCAAACTATACAATATTATTTTACTAAAAAATAATAAGATATTTTGTTAAAATATACAACGACAGTCAGCATATTCAGTGCTGACCATACTCTCTCATCTAGCACCTTATCTTACCAGAGGGTTCTGAAGACTTGGCCTTTTTACTGGGGCTGCCTTTGAGCTTCTTCAACTTGTGTTTTGGCATCACTCCAGGATGACTGCAGCTAGCTATAACATATACCACGATATTTAGAATCAGATTCAACACATAATAAATACCACATAAAACCACAACTTTCAAGTTGGTACCTCCGGAGGGTGTACCAACTTGGTTGTTACCATTAGACAGTAGATTTTTATAAATCGGTTTTATAACCACTGGCTTGCTGCACATGTGTACAATCGTATTTATTCTCTGAGAGAAAAGACAACTCTAATGATGGAAACAATTTTCTCTCATGTGGGATTCACTATTTTGAATGCTTGCTATTCCTTGTATAGCCTACTTTTCACCATTTAATAAAAGGTTAACAATATCCATGAACTATTTAAGATGGTTCTAGAATTTACCAGAAAGAAGCTTTATAACTTTAGGTGAGTAGCATATTCAGTTGATAGTTGTTTGCTGAACAGAAAAGGCTCTCAGACTAGCTAATAATAGTCATATATTGTAATTGACAGTGTCAGCGCTATGTATTGTTAATTTGACACTTGTCCAAAATATTTAGCATCCTGGCTATTTTAAACGTAACATTACATACGCTAGAGGGTTAATCATTATAATATATGTGATGGGAAAAACCTCACACAAGTATTTACCAGGTACAGTAGACGCTCATACAACGTAAATAATCCGTTCCAGGAATATTTACGTTATAAGAACAGTAAAATACATGTAAATTGCCTAATCCGTTCCAAGATCTTTCCAAACTCACCCCTTTGGCCATACCAAGAGGAAAAATTTTACTCAACTCTTTTAATTTGTGGGCTGTACCGTAACTGCAAAACTATTTGTTTGCATCAACAACTTTTCTCCTTTTTATGATCAATCTCACTGGTTTTATAGACCATGGTTGCGGTATATTCACAACAAGTAGATAGGGACTGCACAACTTCGACGTTCATTTACAACGAGTTGCTTATTTTTCCAAACGGCAGTCTATTCTGCAAAGTGAAGCTAATAACAAATATTTTGTCCGTCTACCGTGATCCAAAATGTTCAGAAATTTTTTTTTACTATACAAAGCAGTTCTACCTGTTGGTCGTCTATCACCATCCAGGGATCAAGGTTAAAATAAAGATAAATTTCGATGATACTCCAACTCGTGACATTAAGACTGGTGGATACCAGTCTTAATGTCTTAACTTATACCTGGTCAAAGGGTTAAGACTGGTGGACCGACGCTGTAACATCTGCACCAATCGATCGCCTTTTTATTCACGAACAATTGCGCAACTATCCTATCCACCTTTTTGTCGACACATTTAACGGTCCATTATGACGAACTAAAATGTCGTGAAAGTTATATATTTATTTATATATATACAAAAAAAATATATATAAATAACATAATTTTATATAATAATTATATATATATAATTATATATAATAATATAAACAAAATATATAAAATATATATTTATTATATGAAAGTTATATAATAGATATAACGACGAACTAGAATGTCGTGAAAATTATATACATAATAGATATAACAATAAACACATGGCGTCTTTTCTTTCGCTAGTGCGGCGAAATAAACTAACATTCAAATCGATTTTGAAAACTCGCTCAACTTGACACTTTCGGTTATATGGAATTTTTTACGTAGTAGGAAGCAAAAGTTTCACATAAATTTGTTATGTTAACTGTAACTTATGTTATAGGAGCGTCTACTGTACTACCTCGGTCAACCTCACCTTATAAAGCGTGTGGGTAATTTTTCAGTCTTTCTGCAGTCTCAATATTGCTCTATGTTCAACACGCCTAAAAATGAACATATAATCATATTACTATGATAACTCTAACTTAATTTTTAATATAATTGCTGCTGACAGCACAGATTTATACTTCATTTCACTTTATTGTTTGGTATTGTTTCTGATAGAGATACCCTCTGTAGGAGCCTATAATTGAAAATCTGTAGATTATCATCTAAATATGGAGTGAGTTGTTAGTAACCTGTCAGGTTTAATAGAATTATGACACTCACAAATTATTACAGGACTACACTGTTCCAATCTGTAATAGTTCCCTTGTGAGATCTATTGTAATCCATCTACATGTTTGCATACAAGAAGTCTCACAGGTCACAGAAAAATTATTATAAAACTCACTACATAATCTACATTTGCTAGGTTAACTGAAGACTTATAACGTATTGTTGATGAAGTTAAGTCTATCATAAGCCACTGTATACTATTACTACTCATAGTCTATCATTATTGATATAGTTCACAATCCAGTAAATTTATTGCTATTTAGTGTTTAATTCTTTTTATAAAGCTTATTTAAATAATATAAAAATGGCACACCCCTTAAAACTTCTATCTTCCACTCTACTGAAATTTTTGAAAAAATCTGATTTCAATTTTAATTACCGTATTTGCTCACATAAAGCATTAGGTAGGCAGCATTAAAATATTAGCCCTGAGTATGAGCTCAACTTTGAAACTTACAATTATCCAGCAACAAAGAAGTTTTAAAGTGACAGACAAATAAAACCTTCAGATGAGTCACCAGGTTATACTAAGTAGAGTTACTTACGAGGCTGTTATTACTATTCATCAAATCAGTTTATGATGAAAAGATGATGTTTTGTTGTGTAGTTCTCTACTATAAAGAATAAGGAAAGAGCTAACTAGGCTGTAGATGAATACTACTTGCACAGACGCTAGCTGCAGGTGGAATGAGCTTAGGGCTTCCCAGGCAATCAGGACTGAAGCTAATCACGTGATGAAAATGCTAATGCTAAAAATAGCAACTAGTCGTCATGATCCAGAAATGACACCAAAGCTATGCAGGACTTGGTAGTGTAGTGAAGTCCATCATATTTGAACACAGAAATCTTCATCTTCAATGGCAAAGTTACCTCATGTCAGCATACTGCCTCGGTATGACCAAAAATATTTTGGAAATTGAAATAGACCATTATTATTCACATTTGAAATTTAGCTCACTCCTGATGGTTAACTATGTAATGACAGAGAACTATAATATGAATTTAATGTTAAACTATGGTTATTACTGTATGTCTATACAGCTATGACAGTACTAGAAACTAGCAGTGTCTTGACCTGTGAGAGGTCATTGTGTGGGTATAACTTGTAGTGGATGGTGTCTATTAGCAACAGTTCATCATGTAAGTTAGAGCCTCATTTAGCAGTTCTGAGTAGACTGAAGCACTGATATTGATATTGGAATGCGTAGAAGTTATTGCTAGGATCCAATAAAATATTAAATGTATTACAAATTAATAATAACTGGAAGCGGCGAGAATAACTGCATTGTCAAGAGATTCTGTGAAGAAATGTCATAACATGTGTTTGATAATAACAATCCAACTTGTACTAGCTGACACATAGGAAATTAATCATTGAGTGAATTACTATGAATATTTACTATAACAGTTCAATAACCCATGAGTCTACAAGATTATGTACACATTCGTATGCTAATCACCCATTATTCACAATTTTACAATAAATACAATAGTATTTGCCCTAATTTGGATACATGATAACAGAGTAAGGTAAGGTATGTTAACAATGGCCATGCGGAGATGTAGCAAATGCAGAAAATGAATATTTTGATGTTTTTAGGCTACAATAACCGAGCTTTTGTATATACAGTCATACCTCTACATACGAACTTGATATGTTCTAGGACTTAGCTTGTATGTCAATTTATTCGTGTCTCAAACCGCTATTTCCTATATATAATAACTAAGTACCAATTAATCCGGTACAATATGAAAATCTATCTAAAGAGGATATTACGGTGAAAAACTTGTTTTTAATTATTATAATTCAGCACCTATAGTATCTCAGTAACATATACCTATTTAGTTGTTTGATAAGATGTAACATCACTATGTACAATACCAAATGGAGTTTTTATCTTCAAGAAAGACGTTGTAGTTAACGGCGGTCTGAGAGAGACTTAAGAGCAAGGCTTCAATACACTGAACTTTTGTGACCATACGAGATAGAAACTTTGAGTTCAACTTCACTGAATTAAACCTAATGAATTTAGCTTACTAAACACACACTTCAGGCTATGTTTCAATTTTTAGCCAACCTATTAAAAAGTTTTTCAAACTGATTCGAGGATAAATACTGATCGATGCTGTTCTCGAAAATGGCTTCTCACCGACTTGGCGTGAGTGTATAGTGTAATGGCCATATATAGTAATATATGGCCATTATAGTGTAATGGCTCACTATAGTGTAATGGCCATATAGTGTAATGGTCATATAGTGTAATGGTCATATAGTGTAGTGGCCATATAGTGTAATGGCCATATAGTGTAATGGCCATATAGTGTAATGGTCATATAGTGTAATGGTCATATAGTGTAATGGTCATATAGTGTAATGGTCATATAGTGTAATGGTCATATAGTGTAATGGTCATATAGTGTAATGGCCATATAGTGTAATGGCCAGAAAGTCTGATGGCCATTGAGAACCAGCTTGTACGCTCATATCTCAAAGATTACTTGTATATCAAGGGAGAATCTTGCTAGAAAGTCAGCTCGGATCTCCAGTTGGTTAAGGCACTCTTATGTAGAGGTAGGACTGTATAACAAACTTAATTGATTTATTATAGTAAAATATTGATTGGATTCATTTACAGGTAGTCTTCAGTGAAAGCAGCACATAGAAAGTAGGCTTAAGTTTATAAATATGAATTGAGCTAAACAAATGGTTATTAGTGCACAACTCAGGGTAAATAATTCTATGATATTCTACCACACCACGAAAAATCAAAACCACCCTTAGTAAATGAAGATGTGGTTGGCGTTTGCCAATTTCGAGGCAAAATATAGGTGTATCCATGGGAATACACCCACCTGTCAGAATCTAATCTAACATAACAGCTAAGCATGGTGACGCTTCATGGTATATCTGTCCATCGAGTAGCATATGCTAAGGCTCAAAGACCTACTCCAGCAGGTAATAAATGTCAATGTTATCTCTATTAGAAAAGCTGTAATGTACAAGTGAGCATAGTTGTTGAGAATACACCCACCTGTCAGAATCTAATCATTTTGTATTGAGATAAGGTCTAAGCCATGGGCCGTGCTCTCTAATTGTACCAGTGTGAGAGGTACCCAAGCTACAGCCTAACTCCACTCAGTATTCTGGATATTCTAAGGAAGGCTACAAAGTTCCCACCCTCTAACCAAAGCGTGTTTGTGAGCAGTAACTAAGCAGTGCCTTGCTAGTTTGTTGACATTACTTATCACCATACTTGAATCTTAGACTAAGGTGCCTGATTGTCTCCCTGTCTATTTATAAGAGGCTTTGGTATGATATGAGAGGAGATAAGAGCTGCTGTAGCAACTATCTGAACTGAAAATAGCATATAGATAGGACTGCTGCCCCTTTTACTTCTCACCATCGTCTCCTTGACTGTGTATTTTAGTGAAGTTCATTTGTTGAGTGTGTTTAATATCCTTTTAGTTACTGTAAAACTTGGATTTGAATACCATGGCACTCTATTTTTCAATCCTTTCCTTAAAGGTTGACTTGCAACAAAATTCACATTACAGTTATTTGGTATCAAAAGATTCACTATGTCTTACTTTGCTGTGTTGTAGGTGCAAAATATGTGGAAATGTGATTACAAGCTTTGAAAAGCTAAAAATGAACAGTTAATCGCAGCCAAACGAGACCGCCGTAGGTTGGAAGCTCTTTCCAAAAAGTCTCAAATGGGATGTAGTTGTACAGGATGGCAGTTTACAGTTTCACGCAACCTCATTCGTCGAAATATTTTCACAAATATACTTCACACATTCAATAAAACTATGTCTATTGTTCTTACGTGTCTATTTTATCATCATTGTAATGCTGCCACTTTCAGCACTGATATCTTATAACCTACTGTGAAAATTTGTTTAATTTTTTAACCTTAGCTCGAAGGAGTGCATATCATCTTCTGATAAACATGACAAGCCTGTTGGTCACCTGTGATAATCGAAAAATGTGACTGAAATTAATCGTGAAGTATGAGTCACATGATCAGATTACGAGTAGACGATTAGGCCAAGCCAAAACAAAACTGTAAAGTAGCGAGTATCTATATTTGATACGGGGTCTTCGGTGAAACCCGAAATGTTTGTCATGAACTAGTGCTACGATAAGTTTTATATTGAGCCGCTTATTGGCCTTTCAATTTACGTGAGAACATCACGTGACAAAACAATAACAAAATATATAGACTGCGTCAGAGAAATAAACAGATTCCAATCTACGGCGGCTTTTTTGTTTTTGAGCTTTTAAGAGCTTGTAATCACATTTCCACATATTTTGCACCTACAACACAGCAGAGTAAGACATGGTGAATCTTTTGATACCAAATAACTGTAATGTGAATTTTGTTGCAAGTCAACCTTTAAAGAAGCACTTCATTAGGGGTGGCATTCGAATAAAGGGTGGCGCTCTATTTTCCAAACACCTCGACCGAATGTTGATAAAATAATCCAATGTCACCTATAATTTGTACTCTCTTTCAGGCAGTGCAACATTAACCCTTTCGAATGCAAGACATTTGCTAGCATACCTCCAACTTAGCGTAGATCTTTAAATAAATATGCACAAGGAAGGTGATACATGTTTCTATCCATTGATATTTATTGCTTGCAATTAACCTATGATGATCTTATTGAGTAAGTTGCAATTTCTTAAAACTTTAAAGTTTTTTATTTCATTTTAATATTGAAAGCGTATTTACATTTTATAATTATTTTTAATAAGGTTTCATAAGAGCTCATTGCACTTATCGATACGTTTGTTACAGTTTAGAGTGTCGGTCCATTGTGAGCTGAGTGGAGATTATCGCAATCGTTCTATCAAATAATATGCTATAAATCTGCAAAATTACAAAATTTACTATAATAATGATCTATCAAATGTTACAAATATATATTCAAAAAAATGTGAAATAAACAAATCATAATTATAATATATGCGGCAACTAAAATTAACATTTCAAAACAAAATTATCCCTAATAAAACAAAAATGTTAGCATTATTTGCTTGGCCGGTTGCTTCCGTTTCATATTCTTCTGGCTGTTTACTACCTTCCACAATGTCTTCTGAATTGAATCTGTCTTCTGGACAGCTGAGCTAGTCGACATTGGCGTCCAAACTAGTTTTAGAAGAGCAAAACACACGATGCCATTTTGAATAAAAACTTCTAGCGCGATTAAAGAGAAACGGTGTGTAATCAAAACAGCCTCAAAATATTAGCCTCAAAATACATACCCTACAGGATGAAAATATTCGTTGGTCATAAAAATTCGCGATTTCGCGAGCAGTTAATCCCGCGAATTATTAAATTCAGTGAATAATTAGTTCTATTTTTAATCACAAGAGAGAATAACTCTTGCATCAAATTGAAAACTAGTCGCTAGCCTAGTTTTTAATGTAAATACTAAACGTAATTGAGTTCCAAAACATTTTTAAAATCAATGCCTGAGCTTTGAGCTAACACCATTGGCAATGCATCACATTTATTTACAAAATTATTCGAGGTTGTCACAAGATATGCAGAATGGCGTCATCGCGAAAATAGTCGCGAGGCAGAAATACTAAACGTAGCCGAGTTCCAAAACTTCTTTAAAATCATCGCCAGGCTTCGAACTTTATTGCCATTGCGTCAAACTTTACAAAATTATTCAAAGTTTTTACAAGTTATTCGGCATGGCTTCAGCATAGCAAAAAAGCTCTCATAGTCTCTCTACATTAGAATCAACTTCATCAATCTCTAATACCGAAGTCCAGGACGATCATAATTCTGATCTGGATATTATGGTATGTATTTGATTTGCAGTGCAGATACGTTTTTCCATAATCAACTGCATTAGTTAATTCTTTTGTTTAAAAACTGATCGCTTTTATTAAATACTTCAGCTATAGTTTTTGTACTTCCTCAACACTCGTTAACATTTTTTCTTTTTTGTGTTTACTGCAGATTGAGAATGAAACAACCTACTCCGATTACGAAAACTAGAGACAAGTAGTAATATTCATCAAGGCAGGAATTTTGGCAGAAAGGCAACCAGTCAACCTAGACCCCTTCATCGACAACTCCTTGATATCGCTGTAGCAAACATGATTAAATTATATATTTTATTTCATGTATAGATATATTATAATTTATTACAAACTTGAGTGTACAAATGAAATATTTCAAATACAAATAAAATTTTACAAACGATGAATGGAGTAAATATAAACAGTTTAGTCCATATGGCGGTTGTCTAGCAATAAAATTAAACTGGTACTCTTGATATGTGAATACTAGCGTGTAATGGTGCTTTCTGACTAGTTATTATACTAATAGCAGATCTGTCACTGTCTTGGGTAGGTGTTGAAGGCGATTCTCTCGCTACTACATGGCTGGTAAGGAAGTTATCATCAGAACTCTCCTCGTGGCTTAATATTGCAAAGTTCTGCCGGTTGGCCAAAGATTTGTGCTCGTAAAGGCGTTTTTGTTCCTTTTTAAAAAACAGATATATTCTTCTCGTAAGTAGCTGCGGTCACTTCAACCTCAATTTCCAGACCTCCCTGAATGATTGGTGTCCTTCTAAGAATGACATCTACCACCCTTGCAATCATTGTTCTTCGGTGTATGATGAAAAATCTTTCTCTCACACTAAAACAAATAATGAAGCAGTAGGGATGGAAAAAATACGGTAGTATTGCGTTTTACCGAAGAACCAAAGTAAAATTCAACTAATTTAGTAAATGTAAAAACTCATTACTTACCACAAGTTGTTGGCTTATCAAAGGCCTTCAAAGCGATGAATATTCGTGAAAACCTCTGGACGCAGCAAAAATTGTTTACCGTAGAATGGCATGATCGCCTCGCAGTTGTAAGCTAATTATAAACCGGAACACGCGGTGTGCGCATGCGTAGTAATAACTATTACTAGCCGCAATAGAGTTAACGTTTCCTAGAGAGTGGCAGTTTTCAGCCGCGAATAAATTCATCCGCGAATATGCATGAAAAGACAATTTTCGCGAAATATAACTCCGCGAATAAATTCATCCTGTAGGGTAGTAGCATAGATTCCATCAAAATTGTAAGTAACTTTTTCATATATACATCAAAGTATCAAGACTGGGTTGAAAAAGGAACTACTATTAGCTTGGTACTGTTACTAATCACTCCTATGGTGTTGCTTTCAAAGTTTGTAACGAAAAAACCTGAAGATATGGAGTAGGAAAACAGACTTCGCTTCGAACAGAAATGATGAACGAATTAATTTTTATTGAGATAATCAACTCACTATTAGTAGTTTTATGGACACTATTCTACTGATCCCTTGCTATTATGAGTTCGTAACGATTAAGAATGTCAAATAGCGACGGTCAAATAAAAACTAGCGTTCAAATAGAGGGGACGTTGAATTAAAGGGTGATGCTCTATTTTTCAACCCTTCTCCCATAGAGGTGGTCAAATAGAGGTGATGTTCAAATAAAGCAGGAGTTCAAATGAGGGTTTTATGGTACATAGAAAGTTTATGGTTACCATTAGTGCTAAGCCAATGGTTGTGAGTTGGCCCATTCCTGTCACGGTCTACCTCTGCCAAGAATCAAAAAGCCGCGTAACTAGGTATTGGGAGGAGGTGGTTGGCAGTTTGCCAGTACCAAGGCAAAATATAAGTAAAGGCGAAATTGTTGAGAATACACCCACCTGTCAGAATCTAATAATTTTGTATTGAGATAAGGTTTAAGCCTTGGATCATGAGTTCTAATCTTAGCAGTGTGAGAGATACCCAAGCTACAGCCTAAAGGCGTGGTCACACGAGCACCGAACCGACGTAGGATCGGTTCGGTTCGGAGGCTGGTTCGGTTCGTGGCACATGTCACACGGCTACCGAAGTAACTTCGCTTCCTAGATACCATACGTATAGAGACAGGACACAGTTTCATTAGTAGTTGTTATGTATTTGAGTTAAATATTTCTATTGTAAACAAAAACAAACTTTGAGGAACAATTATAAATTATAATTAAACAGCAGATTTATCAGAAGATCGTTCGGCTGCTCAAAATAAATCACTCGATACAAATATTTTGCTAACCCTTCCCATCAACATAATTATATTTTTTATTAACATATGAATGTTTTTCTATGCTGAGTACATAACAAACAAAAACAGTCTTTATCATAGTACTGTGGTTTTACATAAATAAATCAGTCAACGATAGTTCATCAGGATGAATAAGACACATTACTTATACTGTACACGAAAGAAAATCACAACCATTCCCTTACATTTATGCAAAACTTAAGTGCAACATCTTACATTTATGCAACCCAATCACAAGTCCGGGTGAACCTTGTCGTAAATTGCTTCATGTTGTTTATTTAATGAAATAAAAGTATCGTCCCATTTCTTTTTTAACTTTACTCACACGCACGTAAGAAGAAATGTGACGCGTGCTCGCTAGAATTCTAGAATTTTAACCAGCCAATAAGAGCAAGGGTTCGGCACGAAATTTCGAGCAGTACCGAAATAGTTCGTTTCGGCCAGAAATGTCCTCAGCCGAAATTTTTATAACTGAAAACGACGTCGTTTTGCGTCATTTAGTTCGGTTCGGTGCCCGTGTGACCACGGCTTAACTCCACTCAGTATACTGGATAATCTAAGGAAGGCTACAAAGCTCACACCCTCTAACCAAACTAATGGTGTTTGTGAGCAGTAACTAATCAATGCCTTGCTAGTTTGTTGACATTACTTATCACTATACTTGGATCTTAGACTAAGGCGCCTGATTGTCTCCCTCGCTATTTATAATAGGCTTGGTATGATATGAGAGGAGATAAGAGCTGCTGTAGTAACTATCTGAACTGAAAATAGCAAGTAGATAGGACTGTTGCCCCTTTTACTTCTCACCATAGTCTCCTTGACTGTGTATTTTAGTGAAATTCAGTTGTTGAGTGTGTTTAATAGCCATTTAGTTCAAATTATATCACAGCACATCTTATGGTTGTATACCGAAGTGTTCTTAGTATATCATATGGTTGTATAGCACAGTACTCAAATTGTATCATAGCATATCTTATGATTGTATAACACAGTGTTCTTAGTATATCATATGGTTGTACAGCATAGTACTCATATTATATCATAGCATATCTTATGATCGTATAACACAGTGTTCTTAGTATATCATATAGTTGTACAGCACAGTACTCAAATTGTATCATAGCATATCTTATAATTGTATAACACAGTGTTCTTAGTATATCATATAGTTGTACAGCACAGTACTCAAATTGTATCATAGCATATCTTATAATTGTATAACACAGTGTTCTTAGTATATCATATAGTTGTACAGCACAGTACTCAAATTATATCATAGCATATCTTATGATTGTAGAACACAGTGTTCTTAGTATATCATATGGTTGTACAGCACAGTACTCAAATTATATCATAGCATATCTTATGGTTGTATAACACAGTGTTCTTAGTATATCATATGGTTGTACAGCATAGTACTCAAATTATATCATAGCATATCTTATGATTGTATAACACAGTGTTCTAAGTATATCATATGGTTGTACAGCACTGTACTCAAATTATATCATAGCCTATCTTATCAAAATCATATCTTATGATTGTATAACACAGTGTTCTTAGTATATCATATGGTTGTACAGCACGGTACTCAAATTATATCATAGCATATCTTATGATTGCATAACACAGTGCTCTTAGTATATCATATGGTTGTACAGCACACTACTCAAATTATATCATAGCATATCTTATGATTGTATAACACAGTGTTCTTAGTATATCATATGGTTGTACCGCACAGTACTCAAATTATATCATAGCGTGTCTTATGGTTGTATAACACAGTGTTCTTAGTATATCATATGGTTGTACAGCACTGTACTCAAATTATATCATAGCATATCTTATGATTGTATAATACAGTGTTCTTAGTATATCATATGGTTGTACAGCACAATACTCAAATTATACCATAGCATATCTTATGATTGCATAACACAGTGATCTTAATATATTACATGGTTGTACAGCACAGTACTCAAATTATATCATAGCATATCTTATGATTGTATAACACAGTGTTCTTAGTATATCATATGGTTGCACAGCACTGTACTCAAATTATATCATAGCATATTTTATCAAAATCATATCTTAAGATTGTATAACACAGTGTTCTTAGCATATCATATGGTCGTACAGCACAGTACTTAAATTATATCATAGCATATCTTATGATTGTATAACACAGTGTTCTTAGTATATCATATGTTGTACAGCACAGTACTCAAATTATATCATAGCATATCTTATGATTGTATAAAACAGTGTTCTTAGTATATCATATGGTTGTACAGCACAGTACTCCAATTATATCATAGCATATACTTATGATTGTATAACACAATGTTCGTAGTATATCATATGGTTGTACAGCACAGTACTCAAATTATATCATAGCATAACTTATGATTGTATAACACAGTGTTCTTAGTATATCATATGGTTGTACAGCACAGTACTCAAATTATATCATAGCATATCTTATGGTTGTATAACACAGTGTTCTTAGTATATCATATGGTTGTACAGCATAGTACTCAAATTGTATCATAGCATATCTTATAATTGTATAACACAGTGTTCTTAGTATATCATATAGTTGTACAGCACAGTACTCAAATTATATCATAGCATATCTTATGATTGTAGAACACAGTGTTCTTAGTATATCATATGGTTGTACAGCACAGTACTCAAATTATATCATAGCATATCTTATGGTTGTATAACACAGTGTTCTTAGTATATCATATGGTTGTACAGCACGGTACTCAAATTATATCATAGCATATCTTATGATTGCATAACACAGTGCTCTTAGTATATCATATGGTTGCACAGCACTGTACTCAAATTATATCATAGCCTATCTTATCAAAATCATATCTTATGATTGTATAACACAGTGTTCTTAGTATATCATATGGTTGTACAGCACGGTACTCAAATTATATCATAGCATATCTTATGATTGCATAACACAGTGCTCTTAGTATATCATATGGTTGTACAGCACACTACTCAAATTATATCATAGCATATCTTATGATTGTATAACACAGTGTTCTTAGTATATCATATGGTTGCACCGCACAGTACTCAAATTATATCATAGCGTGTCTTATGGTTGTATAACACAGTGTTCTTAGTATATCATATGTTGTACAGCACAGTACTCAAATTATATCATAGCATATCTTATGGTTGTATAACACAGTGTTCTTAGTATATCATATGGTTGTATAGCACAGTACTCAAATTATATCATAACATATCTTATGATTGTATAACACAGTGTTCGTAGTATATCATAAGGTTGTACAGCATAGTACACAAATTATATCGTAGCATATCTTATCAAAATCATATCTTATGATTGTATAACACAGTGTTCTTAGTATATCATATTGTTGTACAGCACAGTACTCAAATTATATTATAGCATATCTTATGATTGTATAATACAGTATTCTTATTATATCATATCGTTGTACAGCACAATAATCAAATTATATCATAGCATATCTTATGATTGTATAACACAGTGTTCTTAGTATATCATATGGTTGTATAGCATAGTACTCAAATTATATCATAGCATATCTTATGATTGTATAATACAGTATTCTTATTATATCATATCGTTGTACAGCACAATACTCAAATTATATCATAGCATATCTTATGATTGTATAACACAGTGTTCTTAGTATATCATATGGTTGTACAGCACAGTACTCATATTATATCATAGCATATCTTATGATTGTATAACACAGTGTTCTTAGTATATCATACGGTTGTATAGCGCAGTACTCAAATTAGACCATAGCATATCTTATGATTGTGTAACACGGTGTTCTTAATATATCATATGGTTGTACAGCGAAGTACTCAAATTATATCATAGCATATCATATGATTGTATAACACAGTGTTCGTAGTATATCATAAGGTTGTACAGCACAGTACTCCAATTATATCATAGCATATACTTATGATTGTATAACACAATGTTCGTAGTATATCATATGGTTGTACAGCACAGTACTCAAATTATATCATAGCATAACTTATGATTGTATAACACAGTGTTCTTAGTATATCATATGGTTGTACAGCACAGTACTCAAATTATATCATAGCATATCTTATGGTTGTATAACACAGTGTTCTTAGTATATCATATGGTTGTACAGCACAGTACTCAAATTATATCATAGCATATCTTATGGTTGTATAACACAGTGTTCTTAGTATATCATATGGTTGTACAGCATAGTACTCAAATTGTATCATAGCATATCTTATAATTGTATAACACAGTGTTCTTAGTATATCATATAGTTGTACAGCACAGTACTCAAATTATATCATAGCATATCTTATGATTGTAGAACACAGTGTTCTTAGTATATCATATGGTTGTACAGCACAGTACTCAAATTATATCATAGCATATCTTATGGTTGTATAACACAGTGTTCTTAGTATATCATATGGTTGTACAGCATAGTACTCAAATTATATCATAGCATATCTTATGATTGTATAACACAGTGTTCAAAGTATATCATATGGTTGTACAGCACTGTACTCAAATTATATCATAGCCTATCTTATCAAAATCATATCTTATGATTGTATAACACAGTGTTCTTAGTATATCATATGGTTGTACAGCACGGTACTCAAATTATATCATAGCATATCTTATGATTGCATAACACAGTGCTCTTAGTATATCATATGGTTGTACAGCACACTACTCAAATTATATCATAGCATATCTTATGATTGTATAACACAGTGTTCTTAGTATATCATATGGTTGTACCGCACAGTACTCAAATTATATCATAGCGTGTCTTATGGTTGTATAACACAGTGTTCTTAGTATATCATATGGTTGTACAGCACTGTACTCAAATTATATCATAGCATATCTTATGATTGTATAATACAGTGTTCTTAGTATATCATATGGTTGTACAGCACAGTACTCAAATTATATCATAGCATATCTTATGGTTGTATAACACAGTGTTCGTAGTATATCATATGGTTGTATAGCACAGTACTCAAATTATATTATAGCGTATCTTATGATTGTATAACACAGTGTTCTTAGTATATCATATGGTTGTACAGCATAGTACACAAATTATATTGTAGCATATCTTATCAAAATCATATCTTATGATTGTATAACACAGTGTTCTTAGTATATCATATGGTTGTATAGCACAGTACTCAAATTATATCATAACATATCTTATGATTGTATAACACAGTGTTCGTAGTATATCATAAGGTTGTACAGCATAGTACACAAATTATATCGTAGCATATCTTATCAAAATCATATCTTATGATTGTATAACACAGTGTTCTTAGTATATCATATTGTTGTACAGCACAGTACTCAAATTATATTATAGCATATCTTATGATTGTATAATACAGTATTCTTATTATATCATATCGTTGTACAGCACAATAATCAAATTATATCATAGCATATCTTATGATTGTATAACACAGTGTTCTTAGTATATCATATGGTTGTATAGCATAGTACTCAAATTATATCATAGCATATCTTATGATTGTATAATACAGTATTCTTATTATATCATATCGTTGTACAGCACAATACTCAAATTATATCATAGCATATCTTATGATTGTATAACACAGTGTTCTTAGTATATCATATGGTTGTACAGCACAGTACTCATATTATATCATAGCATATCTTATGATTGTATAACACAGTGTTCTTAGTATATCATATGGTTGTATAGCGCAGTACTCAAATTAGACCATAGCATATCTTATGATTGTGTAACACGGTGTTCTTAATATATCATATGGTTGTACAGCGAAGTACTCAAATTATATCATAGCATATCATATGATTGTATAACACAGTGTTCGTAGTATATCATAAGGTTGTACAGCACAGTACTCCAATTATATCATAGCATATACTTATGATTGTATAACACAATGTTCGTAGTATATCATATGGTTGTACAGCACAGTACTCAAATTATATCATAGCATAACTTATGATTGTATAACACAGTGTTCTTAGTATATCATATGGTTGTACAGCACAGTACTCAAATTATATCATAGCATATCTTATGGTTGTATAACACAGTGTTCTTAGTATATCATATGGTTGTACAGCATAGTACTCAAATTGTATCATAGCATATCTTATAATTGTATAACACAGTGTTCTTAGTATATCATATAGTTGTACAGCACAGTACTCAAATTATATCATAGCATATCTTATGATTGTAGAACACAGTGTTCTTAGTATATCATATGGTTGTACAGCACAGTACTCAAATTATATCATAGCATATCTTATGGTTGTATAACACAGTGTTCTTAGTATATCATATGGTTGTACAGCATAGTACTCAAATTATATCATAGCATATCTTATGATTGTATAACACAGTGTTCTAAGTATATCATATGGTTGTACAGCACTGTACTCAAATTATATCATAGCCTATCTTATCAAAATCATATCTTATGATTGTATAACACAGTGTTCTTAGTATATCATATGGTTGTACAGCACGGTACTCAAATTATATCATAGCATATCTTATGATTGCATAACACAGTGCTCTTAGTATATCATATGGTTGTACAGCACACTACTCAAATTATATCATAGCATATCTTATGATTGTATAACACAGTGTTCTTAGTATATCATATGGTTGTACCGCACAGTACTCAAATTATATCATAGCGTGTCTTATGGTTGTATAACACAGTGTTCTTAGTATATCATATGGTTGTACAGCACTGTACTCAAATTATATCATAGCATATCTTATGATTGTATAATACAGTGTTCTTAGTATATCATATGGTTGTACAGCACAATACTCAAATTATACCATAGCATATCTTATGATTGCATAACACAGTGATCTTAATATATTACATGGTTGTACAGCACAGTACTCAAATTATATCATAGCATATCTTATGATTGTATAACACAGTGTTCTTAGTATATCATATGGTTGCACAGCACTGTACTCAAATTATATCATAGCATATTTTATCAAAATCATATCTTAAGATTGTATAACACAGTGTTCTTAGCATATCATATGGTCGTACAGCACAGTACTTAAATTATATCATAGCATATCTTATGATTGTATAACACAGTGTTCTTAGTATATCATATGTTGTACAGCACAGTACTCAAATTATATCATAGCATATCTTATGATTGTATAAAACAGTGTTCTTAGTATATCATATGGTTGTACAGCACAGTACTCAATTTATATCATAGCATATCTTATGAATGTATAACACAGTGTTCCTAGCATATCGTATGGTTGTACAACACAGTACTCATATTATATCATAGCATATCTTATGAATGTATAACACAGTGTTCTTAGTATATCATATGTTGTACAGCACAGTACTCAAATTATATCATAGCATATCTTATGATTGTATAAAACAGTATTCTTAGTATATCATATGGTTGTACAGCACAGTACTCAAATTATATCATAGCATATCTTATGATTGTATAAAACAGTGTTCTTAGTATATCATATGGTTGTACAGCACAGTACTCAATTTATATCATAGCATATCTTATGATTGTATAACACAGTGTTCCTAGCATATCGTATGGTTGTACAACACAGTACTCATATTATTTCGTAGCATATCTTATGAATGTATAACACAGTGTTCTTAGTATATCATATGGTTGTACAGCACTGTACTCAAATTATATCATAGCATATCTTATGATTGTATAACACAGTGTTCTTAGTATATGATATGGTTGTACAGCACGGTACTTAAATTATATTATAGCATTACTTATGATTTTATAACACAGTGTTCTAAGTATATCATATGGTTGTACAGCACTGTACTCATATTATATCATAGCAGATCTTATGATTGTATAATACAGTGTTCTTATTATATCATATGGTTGTACAGCACAGTACTCAAATTATATCATAGCATATCTTATGATTGTATAACACAGTGTTCTTAGTATATCATATTGTTGTACAGCACAGTACTCAAATTATATTATAGCATATCTTATGATTGTATAATACAGTATTCTTATTATATCATATCGTTGTACAGTACAATACTCAAATTATATCATAGCATATCTTATGATTGTATAACACAGTGTTCTTAGTATATCGTATGGTTGTACAACACAATACTCAAATTATATTATAGCATATCTTATGATTGTATAACACAGTGTTCTTAGTATATCTTATGGTTGTACAGCACAGTACTCAAATTATATCATAGCATATCTTATGATTTTATAACACAGTGTTCTTAGTATATCATATTGTTGTACAGCACAGTACTCAAATTATATCATAGCATATCTTATGATTTTATAACACAGTGTTCTTAGTATATCATATTGTTGTACAGCACAGTACTCAAATTATATCATATCTTATGAATGTATAACACAGTGTTCTTAGTATATCGTATGGTTGTACAACACAATACTCATATTATATCATAGCATATCTTATGATTGTATAACACGGTGTTCTTAGTATATCATATGGTTGTATAGCGCAGTACTCAAATTAGACCATAGCATATCTTATGATTGTGTAACACGGTGTTCTTAATATATCATATGGTTGTACAGCGAAGTACTCAAATTATATCATAGCATATCTTATGATTTTATAACACAATGTTCGTAGTATATCATATGGTTGTATAGCACAGTACTCAAATTATATTATAGAATATCATATGATTGTATAACACAGTGTTCGTAGAATATCATATGGTTGTATAGCACAGTACTCAAATTATATTATAGCATATCATATGATTGTATAACACAGTGTTCTTAGTATATCATATGGTTGTATAGCACAGTACTCAAATTATATCATAACATATCTTATGATTGTATAACACAGTGTTAGTAGTATATCATAAGGTTGTACAGCATAGTACACTAATTATATCGTAGCATATCTTATCAAAATCATATCTTATGATTGTATAACACAGTGTTCTTAGTATATCATATGGTTGTATAGCACAGTACTCAAATTATATCATAGCATATCTTATGATTGTATAACACAGTGTTCTTAGTATATCATATGGTTGTATAGCACAGTACTCAAATTATATCATAGCATATCTTATGGTTGTATAACACAGTGTTCGTAGTATATCATATGGTTGTATAGCACAGTACTCAAATTATATTATAGCGTATCTTATGATTGTATAACACAGTGTTCTTAGTATATCATATGGTTGTACAGCATAGTACACAAATTATATTGTAGCATATCTTATCAAAATCATATCTTATGATTGTATAACACAGTGTTCTTAGTATATCATATGGTTGTATAGCACAGTACTCAAATTATATCATAACATATCTTATGATTGTATAACACAGTGTTCGTAGTATATCATAAGGTTGTACAGCATAGTACACAAATTATATCGTAGCATATCTTATCAAAATCATATCTTATGATTGTATAACACAGTGTTCTTAGTATATCATATTGTTGTACAGCACAGTACTCAAATTATATTATAGCATATCTTATGATTGTATAATACAGTATTCTTATTATATCATATCGTTGTACAGCACAATAATCAAATTATATCATAGCATATCTTATGATTGTATAACACAGTGTTCTTAGTATATCATATGGTTGTATAGCATAGTACTCAAATTATATCATAGCATATCTTATGATTGTATAATACAGTATTCTTATTATATCATATCGTTGTACAGCACAATACTCAAATTATATCATAGCATATCTTATGATTGTATAACACAGTGTTCTTAGTATATCATATGGTTGTACAGCACAGTACTCATATTATATCATAGCATATCTTATGATTGTATAACACAGTGTTCTTAGTATATCATATGGTTGTATAGCGCAGTACTCAAATTAGACCATAGCATATCTTATGATTGTGTAACACGGTGTTCTTAATATATCATATGGTTGTACAGCGAAGTACTCAAATTATATCATAGCATATCATATGATTGTATAACACAGTGTTCGTAGTATATCATAAGGTTGTACAGCACAGTACTCCAATTATATCATAGCATATACTTATGATTGTATAACACAATGTTCGTAGTATATCATATGGTTGTACAGCACAGTACTCAAATTATATCATAGCATAACTTATGATTGTATAACACAGTGTTCTTAGTATATCATATGGTTGTACAGCACAGTACTCAAATTATATCATAGCATATCTTATGATTGTATAACACAGTGTTCCTAGCATATCGTATGGTTGTACAACACAGTACTCATATTATATCATAGCATATCTTATGAATGTATAACACAGTGTTCGTAGTATATCATAAGGTTGTACAGCACAGTACTCAAATTATATCATAGCATATCTTATGATTGTATAACACAATGTTCGTAGTATATCATATGGTTGTATAGCACAGTACTCAAATTATATTATAGCATATCATATGGTTGTATAACACAGTGTTCTTAGTATATCATATGGTTGTATAGCACAGTACTCAAATTATATCATAGCATATCTTATGATTGTATAACACAGTGTTCCTAGCATATCGTATGGTTGTACAACACAGTACTCATATAATATCATAGCATATGTTATGAATGTATAACACAGTGTTCTTAGTATATCATACGGTTGTACAGCACAGTACTCAATTTATATCATAGCATATCTTATGATTGTATAACACAGTGTTCTTAGGATATGATATGGTTGTACAGCACAGTACTTAAATTATATTATAGCATATCTTATGATTTTATAACATAGTGTTCTTAGTATATCATATGGTTGTACAGCACTGTACTCATATTATATCATAGCAGATCTTATGATTGTATAATACAGTGTTCTTATTATATCATATGGTTGTACAGCACTGTACTCAAATTATATCATAGCATATCTTATGATTGTATAACACAGTGTTCTTAGTATATCATATGGTTGTATAGCGCCGTACTCAAATAATATCATAGCATATCTTATGATTGTATAACACAATGTTCGTAGTATATGATATGGTTGTATAGCACAGTACTCAAATTATATTATAGCATATCATATGATTGTATAACACAGTGTTCGTAATATATCATATGGTTGTATAGCGCAGTACTCAAATTATATTATAGCATATCATATGATTGTATAATACAGTATTCTTATTATATCATATCGTTGTACAGCACAATACTCAAATTATATCATAGCATATCTTATGATTGTATAACACAGTGTTCTTAGTATATCATATGGTTGTATAGCACAGTACTCAAATTATATCATAGCATATCTTACGATTGTATAACACAATGTTCGTAGTATATCATATGGTTGTATAGCACAGTACTCAAATTATATTATAGCATATCATATGGTTGTATAACACAGTGTTCTTAGTATATCATATGGTTGTATAGCACAGTACTCAAATTATATCATAGCATATCTTATGATTGTATAACACAGTGTTCCTAGCATATCGTATGGTTGTACAACACAGTACTCATATAATATCATAGCATATCTTATGAATGTATAACACAGTGTTCTTAGTATATCATACGGTTGTACAGCACAGTACTCAATTTATATCATAGCATATCTTATGATTGTATAACACAGTGTTCTTAGGATATGATATGGTTGTACAGCACAGTACTTAAATTATATTATAGCATATCTTATGATTTTATAACACAGTGTTCTTAGTATATCATATGGTTGTACAGCACTGTACTCATATTATATCATAGCAGATCTTATGATTGTATAATACAGTGTTCTTATTATATCATATGGTTGTACAGCACTGTACTCAAATTATATCATAGCATATCTTATGATTGTATAACACAGTGTTCTTAGTATATCATATGGTTGTATAGCGCCGTACTCAAATTATATCATAGCATATCTTATGATTGTATAACACAATGTTCGTAGTATATGATATGGTTGTATAGCACAGTACTCAAATTATATTATAGCATATCATATGATTGTATAACACAGTGTTCGTAATATATCATATGGTTGTATAGCGCAGTACTCAAATTATATTATAGCATATCATATGATTGTATAATACAGTATTCTTATTATATCATATCGTTGTACAGCACAATACTCAAATTATATCATAGCATATCTTATGATTGTATAACACAGTGTTCTTAGTATATCATATGGTTGTATAGCACAGTACTCAAATTATATCATAGCATATCTTATGATTGTATAACACAATGTTCGTAGTATATCATATGGTTGTATAGCACAGTACTCAAATTATATTATAGCATATCAAATGATTGTATAACACAGTGTTCGTAGAATATCATATGGTTGTATAGCACAGTACTCAAATTATATTATAGCATATCATATGATTGTATAACACAGTGTTCTTAGTATATCATATGGTTGTATAGCACAGTACTCAAATTATATCATAACATATCTTATGATTGTATAACACAGTGCTCGTAGTATATCATAAGGTTGTACAGCATAGTACACAAATTATATCGTAGCATATCTTATCAAAATCATATCTTATGATTGTATAACACAGTGTTCTTAGTATATCATATGGTTGTATAGCACAGTACTCAAATTATATCATAGCATATCTTATGGTTGTATAATACAGCGTTCGTAGTATATCATATGGTTGTATAGCACAGTACTCAAATTATATTATAGCGTATCTTATGATTGTATAACACAGTGTTCTTAGTATATCATATGGTTGTACAGCATAGTACACAAATTATATCGTAGCATATCTTATCAAAATCATATCTTATGATTGAATAACACAGTGTTCTTAGTATATCATATGGTTGTATAGCACAGTACTCAAATTATATCATAACATATCTTATGATTGTATAACACAGTGTTCGTAGTATATCATAAGGTTGTACAGCATAGTACACAAATTATATCGTAGCATATCTTATCAAAATCATATCTTATGATTGTTTAACACAGTGTTCTTAGTATATCATATGGTTGTATAGCGCAGTACTCAAATTATATCATAGCATATCTTATGGTTGTATAACACAGTGTTCGAAGTATATCATATGGTTGTATAGCACAGTACTTAAATTATATTATAGCGTATCTTATGATTGTATAACCCAGTGTTCTTAGTATATCATATGGTTGTACAGCATAGTACACAAATTATATCGTAGCATATCTTATCAAAATCATATCTTATGATTGTATAAGTATGATTGTATAACACAATGTTCGTAGTATATCATATGGTTGTATAGCACAGTACTCAAATTATATTATAGCATATCATATGATTGTATAACACAGTGTTCTTAGTATATCATATGGTTGTATAGCACAGTACTCAAATTATATCATAGCATATCTTATGATTGTATAACACAGTGTTCCTAGCATATCGTATGGTTGTACACCACAGTACTCATATTATATCATAGCATATCTTATGAATGTATAACACAGTGTTCTTAGTATATCATACGGTTGTACAGCACAGTACTCAATTTATATCATAGCATATCTTATGATTGTATAAAACAGTGTTCTTAGTATATCATATGGTTGTATAGCACAGTACTCAAATTATATCATAACATATCTTATGATTGTATAACACAGTGTTCTTAGTATATCATATTGTTGTACAGCACAGTACTCAAATTATATTATTGCACATGTTATGATTGTATAATGCAGTATTCTTATTATATCATATCGTTGTACAGCACAATACTCAAATTATATCATAGCATATTTTATGATTGTATAACACAGTGTTCTTAGTATATCATATGGTTGTACAGCACAGTACTCAAATTATATCATAGCATATCTTATGATTGTATAACACAGTGTTCTTAGTATATCTTATTGTTGTACAGCACAGTACTCAAATTATATTATAGCATATCTTATGATTGTATAATACAGTATTCTTATTATATCATATCGTTGTACAGTACAATACTCAAATTATATCATAGCATATCTTATGATTGTATAACACAGTGTTCTTAGTATATCATATGGTTGTATAGCACAGTACTCAAATTATATCATAGCATATCTTATGGTTGTATAACACAGTGTTCGTAGTATATCATATGGTTGTATAGCACAGTACTCAAATTATATTATAGCGTATCGTATGATTGTATAACACAGTGTTCTTAGTATATCATATGGTTGTACAGCATAGTACACAAATTATATCGTAGCATATCTTATCAAAATCATATCTTATGATTGTATAACACAGTGTTCTTAGTATATCATATGGTTGTATAGCACAGTACTCAAATTATATCATAACATATCTTATGATTGTATAACACAGTGTTCGTAGTATATCATAAGGTTGTACAGCATAGTACACAAATTATATCATAGCATATCTTATGATTGTATAACACAGTGTTCTTAGTATATCATATGGTTGTACAGCACAGTACTCAAATTATATCATAGCATAACTTATGATTGTATAACACAGTGTTCTTAGTATATCATATGGTTGTACAGCACAGTACTCAAATTATATCATAGCATATCTTATGATTGTATAACACAGTGTTCCTAGCATATCGTATGGTTGTACAACACAGTACTCATATTATATCATAGCATATCTTATGAATGTATAACACAGTGTTCGTAGTATATCATAAGGTTGTACAGCACAGTACTCAAATTATATCATAGCATATCTTATGATTGTATAACACAATGTTCGTAGTATATCATATGGTTGTATAGCAGAGTACTCAAATTATATTATAGCATATCATATGGTTGTATAACACAGTGTTCTTAGTATATCATATGGTTGTATAGCACAGTACTCAAATTATATCATAGCATATCTTATGATTGTATAACACAGTGTTCCTAGCATATCGTATGGTTGTACAACACAGTACTCATATAATATCATAGCATATCTTATGAATGTATAACACAGTGTTCTTAGTATATCATACGGTTGTACAGCACAGTACTCAATTTATATCATAGCATATCTTATGATTGTATAACACAGTGTTCTTAGGATATGATATGGTTGTACAGCACAGTACTTAAATTATATTATAGCATATCTTATGATTTTATAACACAGTGTTCTTAGTATATCATATGGTTGTACAGCACTGTACTCATATTATATCATAGCAGATCTTATGATTGTATAATACAGTGTTCTTATTATATCATATGGTTGTACAGCACTGTACTCAAATTATATCATAGCATATCTTATGATTGTATAACACAGTGTTCTTAGTATATCATATGGTTGTATAGCGCCGTACTCAAATTATATCATAGCATATTTTATGATTGTATAACACAATGTTCGTAGTATATGATATGGTTGTATAGCACAGTACTCAAATTATATTATAGCATATCATATGATTGTATAACACAGTGTTCGTAATATATCATATGGTTGTATAGCGCAGTACTCAAATTATATTATAGCATATCATATGATTGTATAATACAGTATTCTTATTATATCATATCGTTGTACAGCACAATACTCAAATTATATCATAGCATATCTTATGATTGTATAACACAGTGTTCTTAGTATATCATATGGTTGTATAGCACAGTACTCAAATTATATCATAGCATATCTTATGATTGTATAACACAATGTTCGTAGTATATCATATGGTTGTATAGCACAGTACTCAAATTATATTATAGCATATCATATGATTGTATAACACAGTGTTCGTAGAATATCATATGGTTGTATAGCACAGTACTCAAATTATATTATAGCATATCATATGATTGTATAACACAGTGTTCTTAGTATATCATATGGTTGTATAGCACAGTACTCAAATTATATCATAACATATCTTATGATTGTATAACACAGTGTTCGTAGTATATCATAAGGTTGTACAGCATAGTACACAAATTATATCGTAGCATATCTTATCAAAATCATATCTTATGATTGTATAACACAGTGTTCTTAGTATATCATATGGTTGTATAGCACAGTACTCAAATTATATCATAGCATATCTTATGGTTGTATAATACAGCGTTCGTAGTATATCATATGGTTGTATAGCACAGTACTCAAATTATATTATAGCGTATCTTATGATTGTATAACCCAGTGTTCTTAGTATATCATATGGTTGTACAGCATAGTACACAAATTATATCGTAGCATATCTTATCAAAATCATATCTTATGATTGAATAACACAGTGTTCTTAGTATATCATATGGTTGTATAGCACAGTACTCAAATTATATCATAACATATCTTATGATTGTATAACACAGTGTTCGTAGTATATCATAAGGTTGTACAGCATAGTACACAAATTATATCGTAGCATATCTTATCAAAATCATATCTTATGATTGTATAACACAGTGTTCTTAGTATATCATATGGTTGTATAGCGCAGTACTCAAATTATATCATAGCATATCTTATGGTTGTATAACACAGTGTTCGTAGTATATCATATGGTTGTATAGCACAGTACTCAAATTATATTATAGCGTATCTTATGATTGTATAACCCAGTGTTCTTAGTATATCATATGGTTGTACAGCATAGTACACAAATTATATCGTAGCATATCTTATCAAAATCATATCTTATGATTGTATAACACAGTGTTCTTAGTATATCATAAGGTTGTACAGCACAGTACTCCAATTATATCATAGCATATACTTATGATTGTATAACACAATGTTCGTAGTATATCATATGGTTGTACAGCACAGTACTCAAATTATATCATAGCATAACTTATGATTGTATAACACAGTGTTCTTAGTATACCATATGGTTGTACAGCACAGTACTCCAATTATATCATAGCATATACTTATGATAGTATAACACAATGTTCGTAGTATATCATATAGTTGTATAGCAAAGTACTCAAATTATATTATAGCAAATCATATGATTGTATAACCTAGTTTTCTTAGTATATCATATGGTTGTATAGCACAGTACTCAAATTATATCATAGCATATCTTATGATTGTATAACACAGTGTTCCTAGCATATCGTATGGTTGTACAACACAGGACTCATATTATATCATAGCATATCTTATGAATGTATAACACAGTGTTCGTAGTATATCATAAGGTTGTACAGCACAGTACTCAAATTATATCATAGCATATCTTATGATTGTATAACACAATGTTCGTAGTATATCATATGGTTGTATAGCACAGTACTCAAATTATATTATAGCATATCATATGATTGTATAACACAGTGTTCTTAGTATATCATATGGTTGTATAGCACAGTACTCAAATTATATCATAGCATATCTTATGATTGTATAACACAGTGTTCCTAGCATATCGTATGGTTGTACACCACAGTACTCATATTATATCATAGCATATCTTATGAATGTATAACACAGTGTTCTTAGTATATCATACGGTTGTACAGCACAGTACTCAATTTATATCATAGCATATCTTATGATTGTATAAAACAGTGTTCTTAGTATATCATATGGTTGTATAGCACAGTACTCAAATTATATCATAACATATCTTATGATTGTATAACACAGTGTTCTTAGTATATCATATGGTTGTATAGCGCAGTACTCAAATTATATCATAGCATATCTTATGGTTGTATAACACAGTGTTCGTAGTATATCATATGGTTGTATAGCACAGTACTCAAATTATATTATAGCGTATCTTATGATTGTATAACACAGTGTTCTTATTATATCATATGGTTGTACAACATAGTACACAAATTATATCGTAGCATATCTTATCAAAATCATATCTTATGATTGTATAACACAGTGTTCTTAGTATATCATATGGTTGTATAGCACAGTACTCAAATTATATCATAACATATCTTATGATTGTATAACACAGTGTTCTTAGTATATCATATTGTTGTACAGCACAGTACTCAAATTATATTATTGCATATGTTATGATTGTATAATGCAGTATTCTTATTATATCATATCGTTGTACAGCACAATACTCAAATTATATCATAGCATATTTTATGATTGTATAACACAGTGTTCTTAGTATATCATATGGTTGTACAGCACAGTACTCAAATTATATCATAGCATATCTTATGATTGTATAACACAGTGTTCTTAGTATATCTTATTGTTGTACAGCACAGTACTCAAATTATATTATAGCATATCTTATGATTGTATAATACAGTATTCTTATTATATCATATCGTTGTACAGCACAATACTCAAATTATATCATAGCATATCTTATGATTGTATAACACAGTGTTCTTAGTATATCATATGGTTGTATAGCACAGTACTCAAATTATATCATAGCATATCTTATGGTTGTATAACACAGTGTTCGTAGTATATCATATGGTTGTATAGCACAGTACTCAAATTATATTATAGCGTATCTTATGATTGTATAACACAGTGTTCTTAGTATATCATATGGTTGTACAGCATAGTACACAAATTATATCGTAGCATATCTTATCAAAATCATATCTTATGATTGTATAACACAGTGTTCTTAGTATATCATATGGTTGTATAGCACAGTACTCAAATTATATCATAACATATCTTATGATTGTATAACACAGTGTTCGTAGTATATCATAAGGTTGTACAGCATAGTACACAAATTATATCGTAGCATATCTTATCAAAATCATATCTTATGATTGTATAACACAGTGTTCTTAGTATATCATATTGTTGTACAGTACAGTACTCAAATTATATTATAGCATATCTTATGATTGTATAATACAGTATTCTTATTATATCATATCGTTGTACAGCACAATAATCAAATTATATCATAGCATATCTTATGATTGTATAACACAGTGTTCTTAGTATATCATATGGTTGTATAGCATAGTACTCAAATTATATCATAGCATATCTTATGATTGTATAATACAGCATTCTTATTACATCATATCGTTGTACAGCACAATACTCAAATTATATCATAGCATATCTTATGATTGTATAACACAGTGTTCTTAGTATATCATATGGTTGTATAGCACAGTACTCAAATTATATCATAGCATATCTTATGGTTGTATAACACAGTGTTCGTAGTATATCATATGGTTGTATAGCACAGTACTCAAATTATATTATAGCGTATCTTATGATTGTATAACACAGTGTTCTTAGTATATCATATGGTTGTATAGCACAGTACTCAAATTATATCATAGCATATGTTATGATTGTATAACACAGTGTTCTTAGTATATCATATGGTTGTATAGCACAGTACTCAAATTATATCATAACATATCTTATGATTGTATAACACAGTGTTCGTAGTATATCATAAGGTTGTACAGCATAGTACACAAATTATATCGTAGCATATCTTATCAAAATCATATCTTATGATTGTATAACACAGTGTTCTTAGTATATCATAAGGTTGTACAGCATAGTACACAAATTATATCATAGCAGTATATATCATAGTGTTGAACCAGTTAAACATAAAAGTTTGATATAGCGCAGGCAAAACACATCGCAATAACAACTAGTACAAATGGTAACAAGTGAACATCATGAATAGACTAGAGCATGAACTAAACACAACGCAATAAATACCTATATTATACACAACTTACACAGTGACCAGTTGAGTGTTCCTGTCTAGTGTGTCAGCTGCATTAGACTTCCTTACTCTAAGTGCTGCCTCACTAAGTCATCGGTATGGAGACTAGGTATGGAGGGTGCTGCTCTGCCAGATCTAGCTTAGCGAATCCAACCTTGTTAATGGACATGAGAGACCTCTAACGACAACTAGATAAATATGAAAGAGCTTTAGACTATCTATGGAATATTATTGCTCTTAACTAACTAGAATTAACTAGAATTCGTTTATCATTTCTCAAAGTCTGTTTATAAACTGTTGTACACTTGTCCTTAGTGAATGATGAAACTATCGCTACAGACATTAAGATTAGCGCTCAACAGAGAGCGGACAACTCACGGTGGTGATGTTCAATGGGAATACTCATCTCATAAGTTGAACAGAAAACAGCTAACATTACAATCAACTAACCTTGTGATCTACATGTAGATGAGGAAACTCATCACCCACTTCGCAATCATCTCCTGTCATACAGAATACAATTCCAGGCCTTTAATAAAAACAAGCAAAAGTCAGATGGTTGAGGTAGAAGCCACATGCCACAAAGGGGAAAAGCTGAAGCCCAGCAGCATATCTTAAGGTACATGACGAAAAAAAACTGTAATGATTCCACACAGTTTAGTAATTATCAGATACAATATGATTAGCAACTATTTATTTTACACTTCAATCCAGTGTACTAGTCACACCCTGTTTACTAGTGACACCCTGTGTACTAGTCACACCCTGTGTATTAGTGACACCCAGTGTATTAGTGACACCCAGTGTATTAGTGACACCCAGTGTACTAGTGACACCCTGTGTACTAGTGACACCCTGTGTACTAGTCACACCCTGTGTATTAGTGACACCCAGTGTATTTGTGTACCAATCAAATATTATCCTTATCACACGTAAAATATGGATTCAGATTCAATTGCAGATTTTTTAACAGCAGCCCGTTGTTATGGTAACTTGTTTCCCAAAAAAAGAGTGCTGCGATTATGTTACTCAACAGCTTCTGGAATACATAAATTTGCCAATCATTGTCAACAGAAAACTCCCAAATATTTACATGTATATCCAAATTTTTGTGTGACTCAAATGGCATTATTCATTGCCATTGTACATTGGTAGTAGTGTCGTGAGATATTGCTACAATGTAAGTATGCCAGTAAATCACAGAGAATAAGTCTGTGCACAACTATTCTAAAATCCATGAAACTGCACGCTTATCGCAGGGTTATAGCGTGCTAGGCAAAGCGTAGTGAATCTTTTTTCATCTTCAACTTTGGACAGACAGACAACTCTTGTTGTACTAAAGATTTGCTAGTTCCTCTGCACGTTTTAGAAATGTCATAATTATCTCTGTTATTTTGTCTTACTTGAATATCAGACCATTTTGTGCGGCTTGGATATCAGTCTAAGTATGATGTCTACTTGATAGATTCTACTTACACTCTGTTATTCTCTTCCTTTTTAATATTATTAAACCTGCAAGTTCCTTTCCACTACATTTAACTTCCTTCAGTGTAGGATGAGATAACTCTACATTTAAATGAACAGCCTGATGGAGATCCTAAAAAGTAAAACAGAGAATGTTACTTTTACAATTGAGGAGAAACTAGCACCAAACTGAAAAGTGTTCTAGAGTGGCATTGTTCATTTACCCCACAGCAGTACTTGACTACAAATATCAATGATTTGTAGTTACAGTGATGTGCAAAAGAAAGGGCCCACCTCTGATTCTCATTGCCAATATATGTACATGTAGACAGAATTTCAAATGCTCATAAAATTGTGCCAACTTGTTGAAATCTACCTAAACTATATATCAATAGACTCAGCATTTACTCAGCTTTCTTTTGATGTGAGTAGTTCCAGTGCAAATTGATGAGCAAGTACTAATTAGCCTCCTTTGATCCTACTCTATTTTCGTAATCCCGTCAAACAATGGCCAATTTTTAATTGGCTCTAGCTTCTGATTGAAGTGAGATATTCACTCACTTTGAAGTTTGTCCGACACTTCAACTCATTTTTGAAATGATATTAAAATTTTAGCATTCTGCAAAATTTAGAATTCTGTGTATATAAGGCAGTGAAAACGGGACTTCAGGAATTCGAGCATTGGAAATTCTATCCCAGACATTACATTTTGCAGGATAGATCAAAAATGACATCAGGTTCTGATGCTCCAGAAGCTGCTGATTCCAAAAATATATACATTATTATACTTGGAGCGACCACTTTTGCTTCAGCACAGGTTTACTGTGCGAAATACACAACAATTCAGGGTGGGCCCTTTCTTTTGCACATCACTGTAGTTTATTCCTTAAAGGCTAGTTATAAATACTAGTAATTCTTGCTCCTTTAATAACTCTTGACAAGCTAAACTATTATATTTCTACCATCAACTTCTTCTAAAGACAGCTCTGAGTGATTTCTTTTATAGGTACCAAATCATTGATGACTGCTGTTTTTCTTTGTTGGGTGATGAAACAACGTTTAAAGATGTGGTTGCGTCAAAAAGGTCGATTTAATGAAATTAAAACCAATAAAAGGCTAAAACCTCAGCTGCAGTTTGATGTCATTTTTGTCTTTGTAGACCAATCATGTCCAGAGATATATGCGTTTGAATGAGGCCATCTTTTAAAAAGCTCACATTCCAGCAGGTGCTTGATTCGTAACGTAACTAGTGATACATCTGAAAAGAGTCTACGAGCGATAAATATAAGGTCGCTTCAATAGCCAATCATCAGCACAAAATTTTTATATAGGTCGTAATAAATGTTATCACTCGTAAAACGGTCTGTGATCTCAAATTTATGGATTTTACTCTATTATTAAATCGCATGGACATCGATATTTACTAAATTAATTAACATCATTCCTTTAATGAATTACTCGATCGACACGTTTTATTGACGAACAACAGAATTGTACAAATTGCCGTAAAGTTACTGCGTAGGTGACTCCGAGTTTTCTGGGCATCAGGTAGTTAAAGTGCTACGGAAGAAGATAGGAGAATGGAGGTAAATTTATCTTTTACTTTGAGTCTCCTATAGATATACTGTAGAGTTTACATTCAGATTATATTTCCCTGTTTGAGGTTATAATGTAATTTCCTGCGCGTGTGACATACGTAGGTACAGTGAGTTCTTGGCAGCTTCTTTTTAATCCATAGCATCTAGCAATACAATTGCTTAGATTCATGAATATACTAAAAGTAATACTTTTAGTACTTATTAATACATGTACTAATAAATAAAATTATAACTTTTTGCTATCACCAATCATCGTTTAATAATTTTTTATCGTTTTACCTTGCTACATTTGCTTCAAATTTTCTGTGGCAGTTTTATCTAGTAAATTAGATTTATGATTTACTTTAGATGTTCACTAGTAGAAAGTGAAGAAAATCGATTGATCAATGCAAATCTTTAACTTCCAGAACCAAAGCTTCGAATCGTTGGCTTGGCGTACTTATGTTTTTATTAAAAATTTATTCATTTTTAAAATTACATTCGCAAACTATCTAACTCTCAATTTGAAAGCTTTCAGTAGACACGCGTTAGAATGACATATCTATGAATCACATATATTTATTGCATTTGTTTTACTGATTACAGGATGTTTATGTGGTTCCACCAGCCGAAGCAGCTTTGTCAGTGTAGAAACTGCCATAAATGGGAAAGAGAGACTTGAATGTTTGCTGCATGAACCATGATGTTTTGTTTGAGTTTGCTGCAGTAGATGAATTTGTCTTATTGTATGAGCTGAAACTATGTGAGTGGCCACAATTTGATGGATATTTTTAATAAAAGCTTTATGCCAAAATGAAAATTCTTTTGCTTGTAAAAATTATATAATAAAATAATATTGTTGAAGATAATGCAAAAAATGATTTGCGGAACATTGAATATATCATAGCCCCATTGACACCTGTGTTGAAATCTTTTCTAATAGATGGATTTATGAAGTGCAATCAGAGCTGCATGGACAGGCACTTTTGCGTAGCTCGACTCAATTCCAGCAGACCAAATATTAAGAGCTACTCAAAAACTTAATGCTCCACCCTAATAGGTGAAAACAGGTGAGTATACACTACAAACAGGGATGACATGATTTGTATATTACATATAAACAGTATGCTGTACAAGGGTATATTATAAGTTTATACTGTGAGGAAACATCATAGCTAACATAAGCATCAAGAAAGTCCTAGTATAGCACACTATAGTTTATTATTGTATAGAAATGCACTCAGAGTGTGCTTAGTATATTATAGGAAGTATTTTATTTGTCTAGCAATTGTTCATAGAACACCATACGGTTGCATAGCATAGTTTTCATATGTGTAAGCAATTTTCCAACTGTGCATTCCACAATTGGTAAGCTAATGCGCTACATCGCTGACATTCTCTCAGCGTTCTACAACCAGTTAACTAATTAAAAATATATAGCTATATACAAATATAAACTATTAACCAATTGTTAAAGTTAACTAATTAACAAGACATGGCTATATAAAAATTTATATAACATTTACCACAGAAACTGTTTAACCCTTTTCTTTAGAAACCAATTACATCGTAGTAAGGGACTTGTCCCATCGCACTAATCCCACGTCTAAACCAGTCTAGATTCAGTATTCAATCGATATTTTTTAAATCCAATGATTTGTTTTTAAATTTGTATCAACCTAGTTTTGATTTGTATGACAGAACTTGTATTCATATTTGAAGGATATAATTTGTGCTTTGCACACGTGAACAAGCTGGTCACGTGGTTAGAAGTTCCATTATATTTACGCAAAAAATTTGTATTATAAATGACATGTTAAATTTTAGCTAAGCTAAAAAAAATCGTTTGACCCCCGTATCGATTAGTTCAGCAGTGCAGAAAAGGAGTTGGGTCAGGAGACACTGTGGAAGGTAATGAACAGCCATAAGAAAATGTTGTTGCAAGTCAACCTTTAACACTGGACCAACGATATTTTTGGCCACTACATTTTTACAATAAATAATATGCGGCTGAGTTTTAGTCAAACTGCTTAAAAGATAGCAATTTTCTTTTGCAGTTTCACTAAACTACAAAAACATTAAACATGCCTTTTTACACATGCATTGACTTTTGTGCAGAACTATTGCGCTAGCCAAACTCTGCTTTAGCCACAAAAATACCAAGTGTATGCCAGCACAAAATGGGAAGCATGAATTAATTCCGCTCAAAAATGCAATGAAATCCCTGATGAAATAGTTGATATTTGCTCCACAAGCAGTCAATAGCTTTAGCTAAATGTGTAGCTAAATTAGCAATTGTGGTTTAATGTTATCGTGATATATTGCAAGAAGTGAATTTTGGAAGAATTGAAAAGAATTGAAAAAATTTGACTTTGCTTATTTGGGAGAATTGAATTGAAGGGAGGCATTGAAGTGATGATAGTTAAAGAATCGAATTGTGATGCTTTTGCACTTAATTGAGAATCGAATCAATTCTTACAGGACATACGATGCAAAAGAATTAAGAATTGAATTGTTACTGTTTTGGTGAGAATTAAAATAAATCGTCTCATGTTTCAAAGACTTATAAATAACCATTGGAATAAAATAAGAAATATGCACTAACATTTAAAATAATGGAATAAAAATTGAAAGCTTCAACTTTTTGCAGTGCAGCCCAAAGGATTTTCATGGGTTAATTGCGAGCAATAATAACCAACTCATATTATATCATAGCAGATCTTATGATTGTATAATACAGTGTTCTTATTATATCATATGGTTGTACAGCACAGTACTCAAATTATATCATAGCATATCTTATGATTGTATAACACAGTGTTCTTAGTATATCATATTGTTGTACAGCACAGTACTCAAATTATATCATAGCATATCTTACGATTGTATAACACAATGTTCGTAGTATATCATATGGTTGTATAGCACAGTACTCAAATTATATTATAGCATATCATATGGTTGTATAACACAGTGTTCTTAGTATATCATATGGTTGTATAGCACAGTACTCAAATTATATCATAGCATATCTTATGATTGTATAACACAGTGTTCCTAGCATATCGTATGGTTGTACAACACAGTACTCATATAATATCATAGCATATCTTATGAATGTATAACACAGTGTTCTTAGTATATCATACGGTTGTACAGCACAGTACTCAATTTATATCATAGCATATCTTATGATTGTATAACACAGTGTTCTTAGGATATGATATGGTTGTACAGCACAGTACTTAAATTATATTATAGCATATCTTATGATTTTATAACACAGTGTTCTTAGTATATCATATGGTTGTACAGCACTGTACTCATATTATATCATAGCAGATCTTATGATTGTATAATACAGTGTTCTTATTATATCATATGGTTGTACAGCACTGTACTCAAATTATATCATAGCATATCTTATGATTGTATAACACAGTGTTCTTAGTATATCATATGGTTGTATAGCGCCGTACTCAAATTATATCATAGCATATCTTATGATTGTATAACACAATGTTCGTAGTATATGATATGGTTGTATAGCACAGTACTCAAATTATATTATAGCATATCATATGATTGTATAACACAGTGTTCGTAATATATCATATGGTTGTATAGCGCAGTACTCAAATTATATTATAGCATATCATATGATTGTATAATACAGTATTCTTATTATATCATATCGTTGTACAGCACAATACTCAAATTATATCATAGCATATCTTATGATTGTATAACACAGTGTTCTTAGTATATCATATGGTTGTATAGCACAGTACTCAAATTATATCATAGCATATCTTATGATTGTATAACACAATGTTCGTAGTATATCATATGGTTGTATAGCACAGTACTCAAATTATATTATAGCATATCAAATGATTGTATAACACAGTGTTCGTAGAATATCATATGGTTGTATAGCACAGTACTCAAATTATATTATAGCATATCATATGATTGTATAACACAGTGTTCTTAGTATATCATATGGTTGTATAGCACAGTACTCAAATTATATCATAACATATCTTATGATTGTATAACACAGTGCTCGTAGTATATCATAAGGTTGTACAGCATAGTACACAAATTATATCGTAGCATATCTTATCAAAATCATATCTTATGATTGTATAACACAGTGTTCTTAGTATATCATATGGTTGTATAGCACAGTACTCAAATTATATCATAGCATATCTTATGGTTGTATAATACAGCGTTCGTAGTATATCATATGGTTGTATAGCACAGTACTCAAATTATATTATAGCGTATCTTATGATTGTATAACACAGTGTTCTTAGTATATCATATGGTTGTACAGCATAGTACACAAATTATATCGTAGCATATCTTATCAAAATCATATCTTATGATTGAATAACACAGTGTTCTTAGTATATCATATGGTTGTATAGCACAGTACTCAAATTATATCATAACATATCTTATGATTGTATAACACAGTGTTCGTAGTATATCATAAGGTTGTACAGCATAGTACACAAATTATATCGTAGCATATCTTATCAAAATCATATCTTATGATTGTTTAACACAGTGTTCTTAGTATATCATATGGTTGTATAGCGCAGTACTCAAATTATATCATAGCATATCTTATGGTTGTATAACACAGTGTTCGAAGTATATCATATGGTTGTATAGCACAGTACTTAAATTATATTATAGCGTATCTTATGATTGTATAACCCAGTGTTCTTAGTATATCATATGGTTGTACAGCATAGTACACAAATTATATCGTAGCATATCTTATCAAAATCATATCTTATGATTGTATAAGTATGATTGTATAACACAATGTTCGTAGTATATCATATGGTTGTATAGCACAGTACTCAAATTATATTATAGCATATCATATGATTGTATAACACAGTGTTCTTAGTATATCATATGGTTGTATAGCACAGTACTCAAATTATATCATAGCATATCTTATGATTGTATAACACAGTGTTCCTAGCATATCGTATGGTTGTACACCACAGTACTCATATTATATCATAGCATATCTTATGAATGTATAACACAGTGTTCTTAGTATATCATACGGTTGTACAGCACAGTACTCAATTTATATCATAGCATATCTTATGATTGTATAAAACAGTGTTCTTAGTATATCATATGGTTGTATAGCACAGTACTCAAATTATATCATAACATATCTTATGATTGTATAACACAGTGTTCTTAGTATATCATATTGTTGTACAGCACAGTACTCAAATTATATTATTGCACATGTTATGATTGTATAATGCAGTATTCTTATTATATCATATCGTTGTACAGCACAATACTCAAATTATATCATAGCATATTTTATGATTGTATAACACAGTGTTCTTAGTATATCATATGGTTGTACAGCACAGTACTCAAATTATATCATAGCATATCTTATGATTGTATAACACAGTGTTCTTAGTATATCTTATTGTTGTACAGCACAGTACTCAAATTATATTATAGCATATCTTATGATTGTATAATACAGTATTCTTATTATATCATATCGTTGTACAGTACAATACTCAAATTATATCATAGCATATCTTATGATTGTATAACACAGTGTTCTTAGTATATCATATGGTTGTATAGCACAGTACTCAAATTATATCATAGCATATCTTATGGTTGTATAACACAGTGTTCGTAGTATATCATATGGTTGTATAGCACAGTACTCAAATTATATTATAGCGTATCGTATGATTGTATAACACAGTGTTCTTAGTATATCATATGGTTGTACAGCATAGTACACAAATTATATCGTAGCATATCTTATCAAAATCATATCTTATGATTGTATAACACAGTGTTCTTAGTATATCATATGGTTGTATAGCACAGTACTCAAATTATATCATAACATATCTTATGATTGTATAACACAGTGTTCGTAGTATATCATAAGGTTGTACAGCATAGTACACAAATTATATCATAGCATATCTTATGATTGTATAACACAGTGTTCTTAGTATATCATATGGTTGTACAGCACAGTACTCAAATTATATCATAGCATAACTTATGATTGTATAACACAGTGTTCTTAGTATATCATATGGTTGTACAGCACAGTACTCAAATTATATCATAGCATATCTTATGATTGTATAACACAGTGTTCCTAGCATATCGTATGGTTGTACAACACAGTACTCATATTATATCATAGCATATCTTATGAATGTATAACACAGTGTTCGTAGTATATCATAAGGTTGTACAGCACAGTACTCAAATTATATCATAGCATATCTTATGATTGTATAACACAATGTTCGTAGTATATCATATGGTTGTATAGCAGAGTACTCAAATTATATTATAGCATATCATATGGTTGTATAACACAGTGTTCTTAGTATATCATATGGTTGTATAGCACAGTACTCAAATTATATCATAGCATATCTTATGATTGTATAACACAGTGTTCCTAGCATATCGTATGGTTGTACAACACAGTACTCATATAATATCATAGCATATCTTATGAATGTATAACACAGTGTTCTTAGTATATCATACGGTTGTACAGCACAGTACTCAATTTATATCATAGCATATCTTATGATTGTATAACACAGTGTTCTTAGGATATGATATGGTTGTACAGCACAGTACTTAAATTATATTATAGCATATCTTATGATTTTATAACACAGTGTTCTTAGTATATCATATGGTTGTACAGCACTGTACTCATATTATATCATAGCAGATCTTATGATTGTATAATACAGTGTTCTTATTATATCATATGGTTGTACAGCACTGTACTCAAATTATATCATAGCATATCTTATGATTGTATAACACAGTGTTCTTAGTATATCATATGGTTGTATAGCGCCGTACTCAAATTATATCATAGCATATTTTATGATTGTATAACACAATGTTCGTAGTATATGATATGGTTGTATAGCACAGTACTCAAATTATATTATAGCATATCATATGATTGTATAACACAGTGTTCGTAATATATCATATGGTTGTATAGCGCAGTACTCAAATTATATTATAGCATATCATATGATTGTATAATACAGTATTCTTATTATATCATATCGTTGTACAGCACAATACTCAAATTATATCATAGCATATCTTATGATTGTATAACACAGTGTTCTTAGTATATCATATGGTTGTATAGCACAGTACTCAAATTATATCATAGCATATCTTATGATTGTATAACACAATGTTCGTAGTATATCATATGGTTGTATAGCACAGTACTCAAATTATATTATAGCATATCATATGATTGTATAACACAGTGTTCGTAGAATATCATATGGTTGTATAGCACAGTACTCAAATTATATTATAGCATATCATATGATTGTATAACACAGTGTTCTTAGTATATCATATGGTTGTATAGCACAGTACTCAAATTATATCATAACATATCTTATGATTGTATAACACAGTGTTCGTAGTATATCATAAGGTTGTACAGCATAGTACACAAATTATATCGTAGCATATCTTATCAAAATCATATCTTATGATTGTATAACACAGTGTTCTTAGTATATCATATGGTTGTATAGCACAGTACTCAAATTATATCATAGCATATCTTATGGTTGTATAATACAGCGTTCGTAGTATATCATATGGTTGTATAGCACAGTACTCAAATTATATTATAGCGTATCTTATGATTGTATAACCCAGTGTTCTTAGTATATCATATGGTTGTACAGCATAGTACACAAATTATATCGTAGCATATCTTATCAAAATCATATCTTATGATTGAATAACACAGTGTTCTTAGTATATCATATGGTTGTATAGCACAGTACTCAAATTATATCATAACATATCTTATGATTGTATAACACAGTGTTCGTAGTATATCATAAGGTTGTACAGCATAGTACACAAATTATATCGTAGCATATCTTATCAAAATCATATCTTATGATTGTATAACACAGTGTTCTTAGTATATCATATGGTTGTATAGCGCAGTACTCAAATTATATCATAGCATATCTTATGGTTGTATAACACAGTGTTCGTAGTATATCATATGGTTGTATAGCACAGTACTCAAATTATATTATAGCGTATCTTATGATTGTATAACCCAGTGTTCTTAGTATATCATATGGTTGTACAGCATAGTACACAAATTATATCGTAGCATATCTTATCAAAATCATATCTTATGATTGTATAACACAGTGTTCTTAGTATATCATAAGGTTGTACAGCACAGTACTCCAATTATATCATAGCATATACTTATGATTGTATAACACAATGTTCGTAGTATATCATATGGTTGTACAGCACAGTACTCAAATTATATCATAGCATAACTTATGATTGTATAACACAGTGTTCTTAGTATACCATATGGTTGTACAGCACAGTACTCCAATTATATCATAGCATATACTTATGATAGTATAACACAATGTTCGTAGTATATCATATAGTTGTATAGCAAAGTACTCAAATTATATTATAGCAAATCATATGATTGTATAACCTAGTTTTCTTAGTATATCATATGGTTGTATAGCACAGTACTCAAATTATATCATAGCATATCTTATGATTGTATAACACAGTGTTCCTAGCATATCGTATGGTTGTACAACACAGGACTCATATTATATCATAGCATATCTTATGAATGTATAACACAGTGTTCGTAGTATATCATAAGGTTGTACAGCACAGTACTCAAATTATATCATAGCATATCTTATGATTGTATAACACAATGTTCGTAGTATATCATATGGTTGTATAGCACAGTACTCAAATTATATTATAGCATATCATATGATTGTATAACACAGTGTTCTTAGTATATCATATGGTTGTATAGCACAGTACTCAAATTATATCATAGCATATCTTATGATTGTATAACACAGTGTTCCTAGCATATCGTATGGTTGTACACCACAGTACTCATATTATATCATAGCATATCTTATGAATGTATAACACAGTGTTCTTAGTATATCATACGGTTGTACAGCACAGTACTCAATTTATATCATAGCATATCTTATGATTGTATAAAACAGTGTTCTTAGTATATCATATGGTTGTATAGCACAGTACTCAAATTATATCATAACATATCTTATGATTGTATAACACAGTGTTCTTAGTATATCATATGGTTGTATAGCGCAGTACTCAAATTATATCATAGCATATCTTATGGTTGTATAACACAGTGTTCGTAGTATATCATATGGTTGTATAGCACAGTACTCAAATTATATTATAGCGTATCTTATGATTGTATAACACAGTGTTCTTATTATATCATATGGTTGTACAACATAGTACACAAATTATATCGTAGCATATCTTATCAAAATCATATCTTATGATTGTATAACACAGTGTTCTTAGTATATCATATGGTTGTATAGCACAGTACTCAAATTATATCATAACATATCTTATGATTGTATAACACAGTGTTCTTAGTATATCATATTGTTGTACAGCACAGTACTCAAATTATATTATTGCATATGTTATGATTGTATAATGCAGTATTCTTATTATATCATATCGTTGTACAGCACAATACTCAAATTATATCATAGCATATTTTATGATTGTATAACACAGTGTTCTTAGTATATCATATGGTTGTACAGCACAGTACTCAAATTATATCATAGCATATCTTATGATTGTATAACACAGTGTTCTTAGTATATCTTATTGTTGTACAGCACAGTACTCAAATTATATTATAGCATATCTTATGATTGTATAATACAGTATTCTTATTATATCATATCGTTGTACAGCACAATACTCAAATTATATCATAGCATATCTTATGATTGTATAACACAGTGTTCTTAGTATATCATATGGTTGTATAGCACAGTACTCAAATTATATCATAGCATATCTTATGGTTGTATAACACAGTGTTCGTAGTATATCATATGGTTGTATAGCACAGTACTCAAATTATATTATAGCGTATCTTATGATTGTATAACACAGTGTTCTTAGTATATCATATGGTTGTACAGCATAGTACACAAATTATATCGTAGCATATCTTATCAAAATCATATCTTATGATTGTATAACACAGTGTTCTTAGTATATCATATGGTTGTATAGCACAGTACTCAAATTATATCATAACATATCTTATGATTGTATAACACAGTGTTCGTAGTATATCATAAGGTTGTACAGCATAGTACACAAATTATATCGTAGCATATCTTATCAAAATCATATCTTATGATTGTATAACACAGTGTTCTTAGTATATCATATTGTTGTACAGTACAGTACTCAAATTATATTATAGCATATCTTATGATTGTATAATACAGTATTCTTATTATATCATATCGTTGTACAGCACAATAATCAAATTATATCATAGCATATCTTATGATTGTATAACACAGTGTTCTTAGTATATCATATGGTTGTATAGCATAGTACTCAAATTATATCATAGCATATCTTATGATTGTATAATACAGCATTCTTATTACATCATATCGTTGTACAGCACAATACTCAAATTATATCATAGCATATCTTATGATTGTATAACACAGTGTTCTTAGTATATCATATGGTTGTATAGCACAGTACTCAAATTATATCATAGCATATCTTATGGTTGTATAACACAGTGTTCGTAGTATATCATATGGTTGTATAGCACAGTACTCAAATTATATTATAGCGTATCTTATGATTGTATAACACAGTGTTCTTAGTATATCATATGGTTGTATAGCACAGTACTCAAATTATATCATAGCATATGTTATGATTGTATAACACAGTGTTCTTAGTATATCATATGGTTGTATAGCACAGTACTCAAATTATATCATAACATATCTTATGATTGTATAACACAGTGTTCGTAGTATATCATAAGGTTGTACAGCATAGTACACAAATTATATCGTAGCATATCTTATCAAAATCATATCTTATGATTGTATAACACAGTGTTCTTAGTATATCATAAGGTTGTACAGCATAGTACACAAATTATATCATAGCAGTATATATCATAGTGTTGAACCAGTTAAACATAAAAGTTTGATATAGCGCAGGCAAAACACATCGCAATAACAACTAGTACAAATGGTAACAAGTGAACATCATGAATAGACTAGAGCATGAACTAAACACAACGCAATAAATACCTATATTATACACAACTTACACAGTGACCAGTTGAGTGTTCCTGTCTAGTGTGTCAGCTGCATTAGACTTCCTTACTCTAAGTGCTGCCTCACTAAGTCATCGGTATGGAGACTAGGTATGGAGGGTGCTGCTCTGCCAGATCTAGCTTAGCGAATCCAACCTTGTTAATGGACATGAGAGACCTCTAACGACAACTAGATAAATATGAAAGAGCTTTAGACTATCTATGGAATATTATTGCTCTTAACTAACTAGAATTAACTAGAATTCGTTTATCATTTCTCAAAGTCTGTTTATAAACTGTTGTACACTTGTCCTTAGTGAATGATGAAACTATCGCTACAGACATTAAGATTAGCGCTCAACAGAGAGCGGACAACTCACGGTGGTGATGTTCAATGGGAATACTCATCTCATAAGTTGAACAGAAAACAGCTAACATTACAATCAACTAACCTTGTGATCTACATGTAGATGAGGAAACTCATCACCCACTTCGCAATCATCTCCTGTCATACAGAATACAATTCCAGGCCTTTAATAAAAACAAGCAAAAGTCAGATGGTTGAGGTAGAAGCCACATGCCACAAAGGGGAAAAGCTGAAGCCCAGCAGCATATCTTAAGGTACATGACGAAAAAAAACTGTAATGATTCCACACAGTTTAGTAATTATCAGATACAATATGATTAGCAACTATTTATTTTACACTTCAATCCAGTGTACTAGTCACACCCTGTTTACTAGTGACACCCTGTGTACTAGTCACACCCTGTGTATTAGTGACACCCAGTGTATTAGTGACACCCAGTGTATTAGTGACACCCAGTGTACTAGTGACACCCTGTGTACTAGTGACACCCTGTGTACTAGTCACACCCTGTGTATTAGTGACACCCAGTGTATTTGTGTACCAATCAAATATTATCCTTATCACACGTAAAATATGGATTCAGATTCAATTGCAGATTTTTTAACAGCAGCCCGTTGTTATGGTAACTTGTTTCCCAAAAAAAGAGTGCTGCGATTATGTTACTCAACAGCTTCTGGAATACATAAATTTGCCAATCATTGTCAACAGAAAACTCCCAAATATTTACATGTATATCCAAATTTTTGTGTGACTCAAATGGCATTATTCATTGCCATTGTACATTGGTAGTAGTGTCGTGAGATATTGCTACAATGTAAGTATGCCAGTAAATCACAGAGAATAAGTCTGTGCACAACTATTCTAAAATCCATGAAACTGCACGCTTATCGCAGGGTTATAGCGTGCTAGGCAAAGCGTAGTGAATCTTTTTTCATCTTCAACTTTGGACAGACAGACAACTCTTGTTGTACTAAAGATTTGCTAGTTCCTCTGCACGTTTTAGAAATGTCATAATTATCTCTGTTATTTTGTCTTACTTGAATATCAGACCATTTTGTGCGGCTTGGATATCAGTCTAAGTATGATGTCTACTTGATAGATTCTACTTACACTCTGTTATTCTCTTCCTTTTTAATATTATTAAACCTGCAAGTTCCTTTCCACTACATTTAACTTCCTTCAGTGTAGGATGAGATAACTCTACATTTAAATGAACAGCCTGATGGAGATCCTAAAAAGTAAAACAGAGAATGTTACTTTTACAATTGAGGAGAAACTAGCACCAAACTGAAAAGTGTTCTAGAGTGGCATTGTTCATTTACCCCACAGCAGTACTTGACTACAAATATCAATGATTTGTAGTTACAGTGATGTGCAAAAGAAAGGGCCCACCTCTGATTCTCATTGCCAATATATGTACATGTAGACAGAATTTCAAATGCTCATAAAATTGTGCCAACTTGTTGAAATCTACCTAAACTATATATCAATAGACTCAGCATTTACTCAGCTTTCTTTTGATGTGAGTAGTTCCAGTGCAAATTGATGAGCAAGTACTAATTAGCCTCCTTTGATCCTACTCTATTTTCGTAATCCCGTCAAACAATGGCCAATTTTTAATTGGCTCTAGCTTCTGATTGAAGTGAGATATTCACTCACTTTGAAGTTTGTCCGACACTTCAACTCATTTTTGAAATGATATTAAAATTTTAGCATTCTGCAAAATTTAGAATTCTGTGTATATAAGGCAGTGAAAACGGGACTTCAGGAATTCGAGCATTGGAAATTCTATCCCAGACATTACATTTTGCAGGATAGATCAAAAATGACATCAGGTTCTGATGCTCCAGAAGCTGCTGATTCCAAAAATATATACATTATTATACTTGGAGCGACCACTTTTGCTTCAGCACAGGTTTACTGTGCGAAATACACAACAATTCAGGGTGGGCCCTTTCTTTTGCACATCACTGTAGTTTATTCCTTAAAGGCTAGTTATAAATACTAGTAATTCTTGCTCCTTTAATAACTCTTGACAAGCTAAACTATTATATTTCTACCATCAACTTCTTCTAAAGACAGCTCTGAGTGATTTCTTTTATAGGTACCAAATCATTGATGACTGCTGTTTTTCTTTGTTGGGTGATGAAACAACGTTTAAAGATGTGGTTGCGTCAAAAAGGTCGATTTAATGAAATTAAAACCAATAAAAGGCTAAAACCTCAGCTGCAGTTTGATGTCATTTTTGTCTTTGTAGACCAATCATGTCCAGAGATATATGCGTTTGAATGAGGCCATCTTTTAAAAAGCTCACATTCCAGCAGGTGCTTGATTCGTAACGTAACTAGTGATACATCTGAAAAGAGTCTACGAGCGATAAATATAAGGTCGCTTCAATAGCCAATCATCAGCACAAAATTTTTATATAGGTCGTAATAAATGTTATCACTCGTAAAACGGTCTGTGATCTCAAATTTATGGATTTTACTCTATTATTAAATCGCATGGACATCGATATTTACTAAATTAATTAACATCATTCCTTTAATGAATTACTCGATCGACACGTTTTATTGACGAACAACAGAATTGTACAAATTGCCGTAAAGTTACTGCGTAGGTGACTCCGAGTTTTCTGGGCATCAGGTAGTTAAAGTGCTACGGAAGAAGATAGGAGAATGGAGGTAAATTTATCTTTTACTTTGAGTCTCCTATAGATATACTGTAGAGTTTACATTCAGATTATATTTCCCTGTTTGAGGTTATAATGTAATTTCCTGCGCGTGTGACATACGTAGGTACAGTGAGTTCTTGGCAGCTTCTTTTTAATCCATAGCATCTAGCAATACAATTGCTTAGATTCATGAATATACTAAAAGTAATACTTTTAGTACTTATTAATACATGTACTAATAAATAAAATTATAACTTTTTGCTATCACCAATCATCGTTTAATAATTTTTTATCGTTTTACCTTGCTACATTTGCTTCAAATTTTCTGTGGCAGTTTTATCTAGTAAATTAGATTTATGATTTACTTTAGATGTTCACTAGTAGAAAGTGAAGAAAATCGATTGATCAATGCAAATCTTTAACTTCCAGAACCAAAGCTTCGAATCGTTGGCTTGGCGTACTTATGTTTTTATTAAAAATTTATTCATTTTTAAAATTACATTCGCAAACTATCTAACTCTCAATTTGAAAGCTTTCAGTAGACACGCGTTAGAATGACATATCTATGAATCACATATATTTATTGCATTTGTTTTACTGATTACAGGATGTTTATGTGGTTCCACCAGCCGAAGCAGCTTTGTCAGTGTAGAAACTGCCATAAATGGGAAAGAGAGACTTGAATGTTTGCTGCATGAACCATGATGTTTTGTTTGAGTTTGCTGCAGTAGATGAATTTGTCTTATTGTATGAGCTGAAACTATGTGAGTGGCCACAATTTGATGGATATTTTTAATAAAAGCTTTATGCCAAAATGAAAATTCTTTTGCTTGTAAAAATTATATAATAAAATAATATTGTTGAAGATAATGCAAAAAATGATTTGCGGAACATTGAATATATCATAGCCCCATTGACACCTGTGTTGAAATCTTTTCTAATAGATGGATTTATGAAGTGCAATCAGAGCTGCATGGACAGGCACTTTTGCGTAGCTCGACTCAATTCCAGCAGACCAAATATTAAGAGCTACTCAAAAACTTAATGCTCCACCCTAATAGGTGAAAACAGGTGAGTATACACTACAAACAGGGATGACATGATTTGTATATTACATATAAACAGTATGCTGTACAAGGGTATATTATAAGTTTATACTGTGAGGAAACATCATAGCTAACATAAGCATCAAGAAAGTCCTAGTATAGCACACTATAGTTTATTATTGTATAGAAATGCACTCAGAGTGTGCTTAGTATATTATAGGAAGTATTTTATTTGTCTAGCAATTGTTCATAGAACACCATACGGTTGCATAGCATAGTTTTCATATGTGTAAGCAATTTTCCAACTGTGCATTCCACAATTGGTAAGCTAATGCGCTACATCGCTGACATTCTCTCAGCGTTCTACAACCAGTTAACTAATTAAAAATATATAGCTATATACAAATATAAACTATTAACCAATTGTTAAAGTTAACTAATTAACAAGACATGGCTATATAAAAATTTATATAACATTTACCACAGAAACTGTTTAACCCTTTTCTTTAGAAACCAATTACATCGTAGTAAGGGACTTGTCCCATCGCACTAATCCCACGTCTAAACCAGTCTAGATTCAGTATTCAATCGATATTTTTTAAATCCAATGATTTGTTTTTAAATTTGTATCAACCTAGTTTTGATTTGTATGACAGAACTTGTATTCATATTTGAAGGATATAATTTGTGCTTTGCACACGTGAACAAGCTGGTCACGTGGTTAGAAGTTCCATTATATTTACGCAAAAAATTTGTATTATAAATGACATGTTAAATTTTAGCTAAGCTAAAAAAAATCGTTTGACCCCCGTATCGATTAGTTCAGCAGTGCAGAAAAGGAGTTGGGTCAGGAGACACTGTGGAAGGTAATGAACAGCCATAAGAAAATGTTGTTGCAAGTCAACCTTTAACACTGGACCAACGATATTTTTGGCCACTACATTTTTACAATAAATAATATGCGGCTGAGTTTTAGTCAAACTGCTTAAAAGATAGCAATTTTCTTTTGCAGTTTCACTAAACTACAAAAACATTAAACATGCCTTTTTACACATGCATTGACTTTTGTGCAGAACTATTGCGCTAGCCAAACTCTGCTTTAGCCACAAAAATACCAAGTGTATGCCAGCACAAAATGGGAAGCATGAATTAATTCCGCTCAAAAATGCAATGAAATCCCTGATGAAATAGTTGATATTTGCTCCACAAGCAGTCAATAGCTTTAGCTAAATGTGTAGCTAAATTAGCAATTGTGGTTTAATGTTATCGTGATATATTGCAAGAAGTGAATTTTGGAAGAATTGAAAAGAATTGAAAAAATTTGACTTTGCTTATTTGGGAGAATTGAATTGAAGGGAGGCATTGAAGTGATGATAGTTAAAGAATCGAATTGTGATGCTTTTGCACTTAATTGAGAATCGAATCAATTCTTACAGGACATACGATGCAAAAGAATTAAGAATTGAATTGTTACTGTTTTGGTGAGAATTAAAATAAATCGTCTCATGTTTCAAAGACTTATAAATAACCATTGGAATAAAATAAGAAATATGCACTAACATTTAAAATAATGGAATAAAAATTGAAAGCTTCAACTTTTTGCAGTGCAGCCCAAAGGATTTTCATGGGTTAATTGCGAGCAATAATAACCAACTCATATTATATCATAGCAGATCTTATGATTGTATAATACAGTGTTCTTATTATATCATATGGTTGTACAGCACAGTACTCAAATTATATCATAGCATATCTTATGATTGTATAACACAGTGTTCTTAGTATATCATATTGTTGTACAGCACAGTACTCAAATTATATTATAGCATATCTTATGATTGTATAATACAGTATTGTTATTATATCATATCGTTGTACAGCACAATACTCAAATTATATCATAGCATATCTTATGATTGTATAACACAGTGTTCTTAGTATATCGTATGGTTGTACAACACAATACTCAAATTATATTATAGCATATCTTATGATTGTATAACACAGTGTTCTTAGTATATCTTATGGTTGTACAGCACAGTACTCAAATTATATCATAGCATATCTTATGATTTTATAACACAGTGTTTTTAGTATATCATATGGTTGTACAGCACAGTACTCAAATTATATCATAACATATCTTATGATTTTATAACACAGTGTTCTTAGTATATCATATTGTTGTACAGCAAAGTACTCAAATTATATCATATCTTATGAATGTATAACACAGTGTTCTTAGTATATCGTATGGTTGTACAACACAATACTCAAATTATATTATAGCATATCTCATGATTGTACAACACAGTGTTCTTAATATATCATATGGTTGTACAGCACAGTACTCAAATTATATCATAGCATATCTTATGAGTTTATAACACAGTGTTCTTAGTATATCATATGGTTGTACAGCACAGTACTCATATTATATCATAGCATATCTTATGATTGTATAACACGGTGTTCTTAGTATATCATATGGTTGTATAGCGCAGTACTCAAATTAGACCATAGCATATCTTATGATTGTGTAACACGGTGTTCTTAATATATCATATGGTTGTACAGCGAAGTACTCAAATTATATCATAGCATATCATATGATTGTATAACACAGTGTTCGTAGTATATCATAAGGTTGTACAGCACAGTACTCCAATTATATCATAGCATATACTTATGATTGTATAACACAATGTTCGTAGTATATCATATGGTTGTACAGCACAGTACTCAAATTATATCATAGCATATCTTATGATTGTATAACACAGTGTTCCTAGCATATCGTATGGTTGTACAACACAGTACTCATATTATATCATAGCATATCTTATGAATGTATAACACAGTGTTCGTAGTATATCATAAGGTTGTACAGCACAGTACTCAAATTATATCATAGCATATCTTATGATTGTATAACACAATGTTCGTAGTATATCATATGGTTGTATAGCACAGTACTCAAATTATATTATAGCATATCATATGATTGTATAACACAGTGTTCTTAGTATATCATATGGTTGTATAGCACAGTACTCAAATTATATCATAGCATATCTTATGATTGTATAACACAGTGTTCCTAGCATATCGTATGGTTGTACAACACAGTACTCATATAATATCATAGCATATCTTATGAATGTATAACACAGTGTTCTTAGTATATCATACGGTTGTACAGCACAGTACTCAATTTATATCATAGCATATCTTATGATTGTATAACACAGTGTTCTTAGTATATGATATGGTTGTACAGCACAGTACTTAAATTATATTATAGCATATCTTATGATTTTATAACACAGTGTTCTTAGTATATCATATGGTTGTACAGCACTGTACTCATATTATATCATAGCAGATCTTATGATTGTATAATACAGTGTTCTTATTATATCATATGGTTGTACAGCACTGTACTTAAATTATATCATAGCATATCTTATGATTGTATAACACAGTGTTCTTAGTATATCATATGGTTGTATAGCGCCGTACTCAAATTATATCATAGCATATCTTATGATTGTATAACACAATGTTCGTAGTATATGATATGGTTGTATAGCACAGTACTCAAATTATATTATAGCATATCATATGATTGTATAACACAGTGTTCGTAATATATCATATGGTTGTATAGCGCAGTACTCAAATTATATTATAGCATATCATATGATTGTATAATACAGTATTCTTATTATATCATATCGTTGTACAGCACAATACTCAAATTATATCATAGCATATCTTATGATTGTATAACACAGTGTTCTTAGTATATCATATGGTTGTATAGCACAGTACTCAATTATATCATAGCATATCTTATGATTGTATAACACAATGTTCGTAGTATATCATATGGTTGTATAGCACAGTACTCAAATTATATTATAGCATATCATATGATTGTATAACACAGTGTTCTTAGTATATCATATGGTTGTATAGCACAGTACTCAAATTATATCATAACATATCTTATGATTGTATAACACAGTGTTCGTAGTATATCATAAGGTTGTACAGCATAGTACACAAATTATATCGTAGCATATCTTATCAAAATCATATCTTATGATTGTATAACACAGTGTTCTTAGTATATCATATGGTTGTATAGCACAGTACTCAAATTATATCATAGCATATCTTATGGTTGTATAATACAGCGTTCGTAGTATATCATATGGTTGTATAGCACAGTACTCAAATTATATTATAGCGTATCTTATGATTGTATAACACAGTGTTCTTAGTATATCATATGGTTGTACAGCATAGTACACAAATTATATCGTAGCATATCTTATCAAAATCATATCTTATGATTGAATAACACAGTGTTCTTAGTATATCATATGGTTGTATAGCACAGTACTCAAATTATATCATAACATATCTTATGATTGTATAACACAGTGTTCGTAGTATATCATAAGGTTGTACAGCATAGTACACAAATTATATCGTAGCATATCTTATCAAAATCATATCTTATGATTGTATAACACAGTGTTCTTAGTATATCATATGGTTGTATAGCGCAGTACTCAAATTATATCATAGCATATCTTATGGTTGTATAACACAGTGTTCGTAGTATATCATATGGTTGTATAGCACAGTACTCAAATTATATTATAGCGTATCTTATGATTGTATAACACAGTGTTCTTAGTATATCATATGGTTGTACAGCATAGTACACAAATTATATCGTAGCATATCTTATCAAAATCATATCTTATGATTGTATAACACAGTGTTCTTAGTATATCATAAGGTTGTACAGCGCAGTACTCCAATTATATCATAGCATATACTTATGATTGTATAACACAATGTTCGTAGTATATCATATGGTTGTACAGCACAGTAGTCAAATTATATCATAGCATAACTTATGATTGTATAACACAGTGTTCTTAGTATATCATATGGTTGTACAGCACAGTACTCCAATTATATCATAGCATATACTTATGATAGTATAACACAATGTTCGTAGTATATCATATAGTTGTATAGCAAAGTACTCAAATTATATTATAGCATATCATATGATTGTATAACCCAGTTTTCTTAGTATATCATATGGTTGTATAGCACAGTACTCAAATTATATCATAGCATATCTTATGATTGTATAACACAGTGTTCCTAGCATATCGTATGGTTGTACAACACAGGACTCATATTATATCATAGCATATCTTATGAATGTATAACACAGTGTTCGTAGTATATCATAAGGTTGTACAGCACAGTACTCAAATTATATCATAGCATATCTTATGATTGTATAACACAGTGTACTTAGTATATCATATTGTTGTACAGCACAGTACTCAAATTATATTATAGCATATCTTATGATTGTATAATACAGTATTCTTATTATATCATATCGTTGTACAGCACAATAATCAAATTATATCATAGCATATCTTATGATTGTATAACACAGTGTTCTTAGTATATCATATGGTTGTATAGCACAGTACTCAAATTATATCATAGCATATCTTATGATTGTATAATACAGTATTCTTATTATATCATATCGTTGTACAGCACAATAATCAAATTATATCATAGCATGTCTTATGATTGTATAACACAGTGTTCTTAGTATATCATATGGTTGTATAGCACAGTACTCAAATTATATCATAGCATATCTTATGGTTGTATAACACAGTGTTCGTAGTATATCATATGGTTGTATAGCACAGTACTCAAATTATATTATAGCGTATCTTATGATTGTATAACACAGTGTTCTTAGTATATCATATGGTTGTATAGCACAGTACTCAAATTATATCATAGCATATGTTATGATTGTATAACACAGTGTTCTTAGTATATCATATGGTTGTATAGCACAGTACTCAAATTATATCATAACATATCTTATGATTGTATAACACAGTGTTCGTAGTATATCATAAGGTTGTACAGCATAGTACACAAATTATATCGTAGCATATCTTATTAAAATCATATCTTATGAGTGTATAACACAGTGTTCTTAGTATATCATATGGTTGTACAGCATAGTCCACAAATTATATCGTAGCATATCTTATCAAAATCATATCTTATGATTGTATAACACAGTGTTCTTAGTATACCATATGGTTGTATAGCACAGTACTCAAATTATATCATAACATATCTTATGATTGTATAACACAGTGTTCGTAGTATATCATAAGGTTGTACAGCATAGTACACAAATTATATCGTAGCATATCTTATCAAAATCATATCTTATGATTGAATAACACAGTGTTCTTAGTATATCATATGGTTGTATAGCGCAGTACTCAAATTATATCATAGCATATCTTATGGTTGTATAACACAGTGTTCGTAGTATATCATATGGTTGTATAGCACAGTACTCAAATTATATTATAGCGTATCTTATGATTGTATAACACAGTGTTCTTATTATATCATATGGTTGTACAACATAGTACACAAATTATATCGTAGCATATCTTATCAAAATCATATCTTATGATTGTATAACACAGTGTTCTTAGTATATCATATGGTTGTATAGCACAGTACTCAAATTATATCATAACATATCTTATGATTGTATAACACAGTGTTCTTAGTATATCATATTGTTGTACAGCACAGTACTCAAATTATATTATTGCATATGTTATGATTGTATAATGCAGTATTCTTATTATATCATATCGTTGTACAGCACAATACTCAAATTATATCATAGCATATTTTATGATTGTATAACACAGTGTTCTTAGTATATTATATGGTTGTACAGCACAGTACTCAAATTATATCATAGCATATCTTATGATTGTATAACACAGTGTTCTTAGTATATCTTATTGTTGTACAGCACAGTACTCAAATTATATTATAGCATATCTTATGATTGTATAATACAGTATTCTTATTATATCATATCGTTGTACAGCACAATACTCAAATTATATCATAGCATATCTTATGATTGTATAACACAGTGTTCTTAGTATATCATATGGTTGTATAGCAGAGTACTCAAATTATATCATAGCATATCTTATGGTTGTATAACACAGTGTTCGTAGTATATCATATGGTTGTATAGCACAGTACTCAAACTATATTATAGCGTATCTTATGATTGTATAACACAGTGTTCTTAGTATATCATATGGTTGTACAGCATAGTACACAAATTATATCGTAGCATATCTTATCAAAATCATATCTTATGATTGTATAACACAGTGTTCTTAGTATATCATATGGTTGTATAGCACAGTACTCAAATTATATCATAACATATCTTATGATTGTATAACACAGTGTTCGTAGTATATCATAAGGTTGTACAGCATAGTACACAAATTATATCGTAGCATATCTTATCAAAATCATATCTTGTGATTGTATAACACAGTGTTCTTAGTATATCATATTGTTGTACAGCACAGTACTCAAATTATATTATAGCATATCTTATGATTGTATAATACAGTATTCTTATTATATCATATCGTTGTACAGCACAATAATCAAATTATATCATAGCATATCTTATGATTGTATAACACAGTGTTCTTAGTATATCATATGGTTGTATAGCGTAGTACTCAAATTATATCATAGCATATCTTATGATTGTATAATACAGTATTCTTATTATATCATATCGTTGTACAGCACAATACTCAAATTATATCATAGCATATCTTATGATTGTATAACACAGTGTTCTTAGTATATCATATGGTTGTACAGCACAGTACTCATATTATATCATAGCATATCTTATGATTGTATAACACGGTGTTCTTAGTATATCATATGGTTGTATAGCGCAGTACTCAAATTAGACCATAGCATATCTTATGATTGTGTAACACGGTGTTCTTAATATATCATATGGTTGTACAGCGAAGTACTCAAATTATATCATAGCATATCATATGATTGTATAACACAGTGTTCGTAGTATATCATAAGGTTGTACAGCACAGTACTCCAATTATATCATAGCATATACTTATGATTGTATAACACAATGTTCGTAGTATATCATATGGTTGTACAGCACAGTACTCAAATTATATCATAGCATAACTTATGATTGTATAACACAGTGTTCTTAGTATATCATATGGTTGTACAGCACAGTACTCAAATTATATCATAGCATATCTTATGATTGTATAACACAGTGTTCCTAGCATATCGTATGGTTGTACAACACAGTACTCATATTATATCATAGCATATCTTATGAATGTATAACACAGTGTTCGTAGTATATCATAAGGTTGTACAGCACAGTACTCAAATTATATCATAGCATATCTTATGATTGTATAACACAGTGTTCTTAGTATATCATATTGTTGTACAGCACAGTACTCAAATTATATTATAGCATATCTTATGATTGTATAATACAGTATTCTTATTATATCATATCGTTGTACAGCACAATAATCAAATTATATCATAGCATATCTTATGATTGTATAACACAGTGTTCTTAGTATATCATATGGTTGTATAGCACAGTACTCAAATTATATCATAGCATATCTTATGATTGTATAATACAGTATTCTTATTATATCATATCGTTGTACAGCACAATAATCAAATTATATCATAGCATATCTTATGATTGTATAACACAGTGTTCTTAGTATATCATATGGTTGTATAGCACAGTACTCAAATTATATCATAGCATATCTTATGGTTGTATAACACAGTGTTCGTAGTATATCATATGGTTGTATAGCACAGTACTCAAATTATATTATAGCGTATCTTATGATTGTATAACACAGTGTTCTTAGTATATCATATGGTTGTATAGCACAGTACTCAAATTATATCATAGCATATGTTATGATTGTATAACACAGTGTTCTTAGTATATCATATGGTTGTATAGCACAGTACTCAAATTATATCATAACATATCTTATGATTGTATAACACAGTGTTCGTAGTATATCATAAGGTTGTACAGCATAGTACACAAATTATATCGTAGCATATCTTATTAAAATCATATCTTATGAGTGTATAACACAGTGTTCTTAGTATATCATATGGTTGTACAGCATAGTCCACAAATTATATCGTAGCATATCTTATCAAAATCATATCTTATGATTGTATAACACAGTGTTCTTAGTATACCATATGGTTGTATAGCACAGTACTCAAATTATATCATAACATATCTTATGATTGTATAACACAGTGTTCGTAGTATATCATAAGGTTGTACAGCATAGTACACAAATTATATCGTAGCATATCTTATCAAAATCATATCTTATGATTGAATAACACAGTGTTCTTAGTATATCATATGGTTGTATAGCGCAGTACTCAAATTATATCATAGCATATCTTATGGTTGTATAACACAGTGTTCGTAGTATATCATATGGTTGTATAGCACAGTACTCAAATTATATTATAGCGTATCTTATGATTGTATAACACAGTGTTCTTATTATATCATATGGTTGTACAACATAGTACACAAATTATATCGTAGCATATCTTATCAAAATCATATCTTATGATTGTATAACACAGTGTTCTTAGTATATCATATGGTTGTATAGCACAGTACTCAAATTATATCATAACATATCTTATGATTGTATAACACAGTGTTCTTAGTATATCATATTGTTGTACAGCACAGTACTCAAATTATATTATTGCATATGTTATGATTGTATAATGCAGTATTCTTATTATATCATATCGTTGTACAGCACAATACTCAAATTATATCATAGCATATTTTATGATTGTATAACACAGTGTTCTTAGTATATTATATGGTTGTACAGCACAGTACTCAAATTATATCATAGCATATCTTATGATTGTATAACACAGTGTTCTTAGTATATCTTATTGTTGTACAGCACAGTACTCAAATTATATTATAGCATATCTTATGATTGTATAATACAGTATTCTTATTATATCATATCGTTGTACAGCACAATACTCAAATTATATCATAGCATATCTTATGATTGTATAACACAGTGTTCTTAGTATATCATATGGTTGTATAGCAGAGTACTCAAATTATATCATAGCATATCTTATGGTTGTATAACACAGTGTTCGTAGTATATCATATGGTTGTATAGCACAGTACTCAAATTATATTATAGCGTATCTTATGATTGTATAACACAGTGTTCTTAGTATATCATATGGTTGTACAGCATAGTACACAAATTATATCGTAGCATATCTTATCAAAATCATATCTTATGATTGTATAACACAGTGTTCTTAGTATATCATATGGTTGTATAGCACAGTACTCAAATTATATCATAACATATCTTATGATTGTATAACACAGTGTTCGTAGTATATCATAAGGTTGTACAGCATAGTACACAAATTATATCGTAGCATATCTTATCAAAATCATATCTTGTGATTGTATAACACAGTGTTCTTAGTATATCATATTGTTGTACAGCACAGTACTCAAATTATATTATAGCATATCTTATGATTGTATAATACAGTATTCTTATTATATCATATCGTTGTACAGCACAATAATCAAATTATATCATAGCATATCTTATGATTGTATAACACAGTGTTCTTAGTATATCATATGGTTGTATAGCGTAGTACTCAAATTATATCATAGCATATCTTATGATTGTATAATACAGTATTCTTATTATATCATATCGTTGTACAGCACAATACTCAAATTATATCATAGCATATCTTATGATTGTATAACACAGTGTTCTTAGTATATCATATGGTTGTACAGCACAGTACTCATATTATATCATAGCATATCTTATGATTGTATAACACGGTGTTCTTAGTATATCATATGGTTGTATAGCGCAGTACTCAAATTAGACCATAGCATATCTTATGATTGTGTAACACGGTGTTCTTAATATATCATATGGTTGTACAGCGAAGTACTCAAATTATATCATAGCATATCATATGATTGTATAACACAGTGTTCGTAGTATATCATAAGGTTGTACAGCACAGTACTCCAATTATATCATAGCATATACTTATGATTGTATAACACAATGTTCGTAGTATATCATATGGTTGTACAGCACAGTACTCAAATTATATCATAGCATAACTTATGATTGTATAACACAGTGTTCTTAGTATATCATATGGTTGTACAGCACAGTACTCAAATTATATCATAGCATATCTTATGATTGTATAACACAGTGTTCCTAGCATATCGTATGGTTGTACAACACAGTACTCATATTATATCATAGCATATCTTATGAATGTATAACACAGTGTTCGTAGTATATCATAAGGTTGTACAGCACAGTACTCAAATTATATCATAGCATATCTTATGATTGTATAACACAATGTTCGTAGTATATCATATGGTTGTATAGCACAGTACTCAAATTATATTATAGCATATCATATGGTTGTATAACACAGTGTTCTTAGTATATCATATGGTTGTATAGCACAGTACTCAAATTATATCATAGCATATCTTATGATTGTATAACACAGTGTTCCTAGCATATCGTATGGTTGTACAACACAGTACTCATATAATATCATAGCATATCTTATGAATGTATAACACAGTGTTCTTAGTATATCATACGGTTGTACAGCACAGTACTCAATTTATATCATAGCATATCTTATGATTGTATAACACAGTGTTCTTAGGATATGATATGGTTGTACAGCACAGTACTTAAATTATATTATAGCATATCTTATGATTTTATAACACAGTGTTCTTAGTATATCATATGGTTGTACAGCACTGTACTCATATTATATCATAGCAGATCTTATGATTGTATAATACAGTGTTCTTATTATATCATATGGTTGTACAGCACTGTACTCAAATTATATCATAGCATATCTTATGATTGTATAACACAGTGTTCTTAGTATATCATATGGTTGTATAGCGCCGTACTCAAATTATATCATAGCATATCTTATGATTGTATAACAACATGTTCGTAGTATATGATATGGTTGTATAGCACAGTACTCAAATTATATTATAGCATATCATATGATTGTATAACACAGTGTTCGTAATATATCATATGGTTGTATAGCGCAGTACTCAAATTATATTATAGCATATCATATGATTGTATAATACAGCATTCTTATTATATCATATCGTTGTACAGCACAATACTCAAATTATATCATAGCATATCTTATGATTGTATAACACAGTGTTCTTAGTATATCATATGGTTGTATAGCACAGTACTCAAATTATATCATAGCATATCTTATGATTGTATAACACAATGTTCGTAGTATATCATATGGTTGTATAGCACAGTACTCAAATTATATTATAGCATATCATATGATTGTATAACACAGTGTTCGTAGAATATCATATGGTTGTATAGCACAGTACTCAAATTATATTATAGCATATCATATGATTGTATAACACAGTGTTCTTAGTATATCATATGGTTGTATAGCACAGTACTCAAATTATATCATAACATATCTTATGATTGTATAACACAGTGTTCGTAGTATATCATAAGGTTGTACAGCATAGTACACAAATTATATCGTAGCATATCTTATCAAAATCATATCTTATGATTATATAACACAGTGTTCTTAGTATATCATATGGTTGTATAGCACAGTACTCAAATTATATCATAGCATATCTTATGGTTGTATAATACAGCGTTCGTAGTATATCATATGGTTGTATAGCACAGTACTCAAATTATATTATAACGTATCTTATGATTGTATAACACAGTGTTCTTAGTATATCATATGGTTGTACAGCATAGTACACAAATTATATCGTAGCATATCTTATCAAAATCATATCTTATGATTGAATAACACAGTGTTCTTAGTATATCATATGGTTGTATAGCACAGTACTCAAATTATATCATAACATATCTTATGATTGTATAACACAGTGTTCGTAGTATATCATAAGGTTGTACAGCATAGTACACAAATTATATCGTAGCATATCTTATCAAAATCATATCTTATGATTGTATAACACAGTGTTCTTAGTATATCATATGGTTGTATAGCGCAGTACTCAAATTATATCATAGCATATCTTATGGTTGTATAACACAGTGTTCGTAGTATATCATATGGTTGTATAGCACAGTACTCAAATTATATTATAGCGTATCTTATGATTGTATAACCCAGTGTTCTTAGTATATCATATGGTTGTACAGCATAGTACACAAATTATATCGTAGCATATCTTATCAAAATCATATCTTATGATTGTATAACACAGTGTTCTTAGTATATCATAAGGTTGTACAGCACAGTACTCAAATTATATCATAGCATAACTTATGATTGTATAACACAGTGTTCTTAGTATATCATATGGTTGTATAGCAAAGTACTCAAATTATATCATAGCATATACTTATGATAGTATAACACAATGTTCGTAGTATATCATATAGTTGTATAGCAAAGTACTCAAATTATATTATAGCATATCATATGATTGTATAACCCAGTTTTCTTAGTATATCATATGGTTGTATAGCACAGTACTCCAATTATATCATAGCATATACTTATGATTGTATAACACAATGTTCGTAGTATATCATATGGTTGTACAGCACAGTACTCAAATTATATCATAGCATAACTTATGATTGTATAACACAGTGTTCTTAGTATATCATATGGTTGTACAGCACAGTACTCCAATTATATCATAGCATATACTTATGATAGTATAACACAATGTTCGTAGTATATCATATAGTTGTATAGCAAAGTACTCAAATTATATTATAGCATATCATATGATTGTATAACCCAGTTTTCTTAGTATATCATATGGTTGTATAGCACAGTACTCAAATTATATCATAGCATATCTTATGATTGTATAACACAGTGTTCCTAGCATATCGTATGGTTGTACAACACAGGACTCATATTATATCATAGCATATCTTATGAATGTATAACACAGTGTTCGTAGTATATCATAAGGTTGTACAGCACAGTACTCAAATTATATCATAGCATATCTTATGATTGTATAACACAATGTTCGTAGTATATCATATGGTTGTATAGCACAGTACTCAAATTATATTATAGCATATCATATGATTGTATAACACAGTGTTCTTAGTATATCATATGGTTGTATAGCACAGTACTCAAATTATATCATAGCATATCTTATGATTGTATAACACAGTGTTCCTAGCATATCGCATGGTTGTACACCACAGTACTCATATTATATCATAGCATATCTTATGAATGTATAACACAGTGTTCTTAGTATATCATACGGTTGTACAGCACAGTACTCAATTTATATCATAGCATATCTTATGATTGTATAAAACAGTGTTCTTAGTATATCACATGGTTGTATAGCACAGTACTCAAATTATATCATAACATATCTTATGATTGTATAACACAGTGTTCTTAGTATATCATATTGTTGTAGAGCACAGTACTCAAATTATATTATTGCACATGTTATGATTGGATAATGCAGTATTCTTATTATATCATATCGTTGTACAGCACAATAATCAAATTATATCATAGCATATCTTATGATTGTATAACACAGTGTTCTTAGTATATCATATGGTTGTATAGCACAGTACTCAAATTATATCATAGCATATCTTATGGTTGTATAACACAGTGTTCGTAGTATATCATATGGTTGTATAGCACAGTACTCAAATTATATTATAGCGTATCTTATGATTGTATAACACAGTGTTCTTAGTATATCATATGGTTGTATAGCACAGTACTCAAATTATATCATAGCATATGTTATGATTGTATAACACAGTGTTCTTAGTATATCATATGGTTGTATAGCACAGTACTCAAATTATATCATAACATATCTTATGATTGTATAACACAGTGTTCGTAGTATATCATAAGGTTGTACAGCATAGTACACAAATTATATCGTAGCATATCTTATCAAAATCATATCTTATGATTGTATAACACAGTGTTCTTAGTATACCATATGGTTGTATAGCACAGTACTCAAATTATATCATAACATATCTTATGATTGTATAACACAGTGTTCGTAGTATATCATAAGGTTGTACAGCATAGTACACAAATTATATCGTAGCATATCTTATCAAAATCATATCTTATGATTGAATAACACAGTGTTCTTAGTATATCATATGGTTGTATAGCGCAGTACTCAAATTATATCATAGCATATCTTATGGTTGTATAACACAGTGTTCGTAGTATATCATATGGTTGTATAGCACAGTACTCAAATTATATTATAGCGTATCTTATGATTGTATAACACAGTGTTCTTATTATATCATATGGTTGTACAACATAGTACACAAATTATATCGTAGCATATCTTATCAAAATCATATCTTATGAGTTTATAACACAGTGTTCTTAGTATATCATATGGTTGTACAGCACAGTACTCATATTATATCATAGCATATCTTATGATTGTATAACACGGTGTTCTTAGTATATCATATGGTTGTATAGCGCAGTACTCAAATTAGACCATAGCATATCTTATGATTGTGTAACACGGTGTTCTTAATATATCATATGGTTGTACAGCGAAGTACTCAAATTATATCATAGCATATCATATGATTGTATAACACAGTGTTCGTAGTATATCATAAGGTTGTACAGCACAGTACTCCAATTATATCATAGCATATACTTATGATTGTATAACACAATGTTCGTAGTATATCATATGGTTGTACAGCACAGTACTCAAATTATATCATAGCATATCTTATGATTGTATAACACAGTGTTCCTAGCATATCGTATGGTTGTACAACACAGTACTCATATTATATCATAGCATATCTTATGAATGTATAACACAGTGTTCGTAGTATATCATAAGGTTGTACAGCACAGTACTCAAATTATATCATAGCATATCTTATGATTGTATAACACAATGTTCGTAGTATATCATATGGTTGTATAGCACAGTACTCAAATTATATTATAGCATATCATATGATTGTATAACACAGTGTTCTTAGTATATCATATGGTTGTATAGCACAGTACTCAAATTATATCATAGCATATCTTATGATTGTATAACACAGTGTTCCTAGCATATCGTATGGTTGTACAACACAGTACTCATATAATATCATAGCATATCTTATGAATGTATAACACAGTGTTCTTAGTATATCATACGGTTGTACAGCACAGTACTCAATTTATATCATAGCATATCTTATGATTGTATAACACAGTGTTCTTAGTATATGATATGGTTGTACAGCACAGTACTTAAATTATATTATAGCATATCTTATGATTTTATAACACAGTGTTCTTAGTATATCATATGGTTGTACAGCACTGTACTCATATTATATCATAGCAGATCTTATGATTGTATAATACAGTGTTCTTATTATATCATATGGTTGTACAGCACTGTACTTAAATTATATCATAGCATATCTTATGATTGTATAACACAGTGTTCTTAGTATATCATATGGTTGTATAGCGCCGTACTCAAATTATATCATAGCATATCTTATGATTGTATAACACAATGTTCGTAGTATATGATATGGTTGTATAGCACAGTACTCAAATTATATTATAGCATATCATATGATTGTATAACACAGTGTTCGTAATATATCATATGGTTGTATAGCGCAGTACTCAAATTATATTATAGCATATCATATGATTGTATAATACAGTATTCTTATTATATCATATCGTTGTACAGCACAATACTCAAATTATATCATAGCATATCTTATGATTGTATAACACAGAGTTCTTAGTATATCATATGGTTGTATAGCACAGTACTCAATTATATCATAGCATATCTTATGATTGTATAACACAATGTTCGTAGTATATCATATGGTTGTATAGCACAGTACTCAAATTATATTATAGCATATCATATGATTGTATAACACAGTGTTCTTAGTATATCATATGGTTGTATAGCACAGTACTCAAATTATATCATAACATATCTTATGATTGTATAACACAGTGTTCGTAGTATATTATAAGGTTGTACAGCATAGTACACAAATTATATCGTAGCATATCTTATCAAAATCATATCTTATGATTGTATAACACAGTGTTCTTAGTATATCATATGGTTGTATAGCACAGTACTCAAATTATATCATAGCATATCTTATGGTTGTATAATACAGCGTTCGTAGTATATCATATGGTTGTATAGCACAGTACTCAAATTATATTATAGCGTATCTTATGATTGTATAACACAGTGTTCTTAGTATATCATATGGTTGTACAGCATAGTACACAAATTATATCGTAGCATATCTTATCAAAATCATATCTTATGATTGAATAACACAGTGTTCTTAGTATATCATATGGTTGTATAGCACAGTACTCAAATTATATCATAACATATCTTATGATTGTATAACACAGTGTTCGTAGTATATCATAAGGTTGTACAGCATAGTACACAAATTATATCGTAGCATATCTTATCAAAATCATATCTTATGATTGTATAACACAGTGTTCTTAGTATATCATATGGTTGTATAGCGCAGTACTCAAATTATATCATAGCATATCTTATGGTTGTATAACACAGTGTTCGTAGTATATCATATGGTTGTATAGCACAGTACTCAAATTATATTATAGCGTATCTTATGATTGTATAACACAGTGTTCTTAGTATATCATATGGTTGTACAGCATAGTACACAAATTATATCGTAGCATATCTTATCAAAATCATATCTTATAATTGTATAACACAGTGTTCTTAGTATATCATAAGGTTGTACAGCGCAGTACTCCAATTATATCATAGCATATACTTATGATTGTATAACACAATGTTCGTAGTATATCATATGGTTGTACAGCACAGTAGTCAAATTATATCATAGCATAACTTATGATTGTATAACACAGTGTTCTTAGTATATCATATGGTTGTACAGCACAGTACTCCAATTATATCATAGCATATACTTATGATAGTATAACACAATGTTCGTAGTATATCATATAGTTGTATAGCAAAGTACTCAAATTATATTATAGCATATCATATGATTGTATAACCCAGTTTTCTTAGTATATCATATGGTTGTATAGCACAGTACTCAAATTATATCATAGCATATCTTATGATTGTATAACACAGTGTTCCTAGCATATCGTATGGTTGTACAACACAGGACTCATATTATATCATAGCATATCTTATGAATGTATAACACAGTGTTCGTAGTATATCATAAGGTTGTACAGCACAGTACTCAAATTATATCATAGCATATCTTATGATTGTATAACACAGTGTTCTTAGTATATCATATTGTTGTACAGCACAGTACTCAAATTATATTATAGCATATCTTATGATTGTATAATACAGTATTCTTATTATATCATATCGTTGTACAGCACAATAATCAAATTATATCATAGCATATCTTATGATTGTATAACACAGTGTTCTTAGTATATCATATGGTTGTATAGCACAGTACTCAAATTATATCATAGCATATCTTATGATTGTATAATACAGTATTCTTATTATATCATATCGTTGTACAGCACAATAATCAAATTATATCATAGCATATCTTATGATTGTATAACACAGTGTTCTTAGTATATCATATGGTTGTATAGCACAGTACTCAAATTATATCATAGCATATCTTATGATTGTATAACACGGTGTTCTTAGTATATCATATGGTTGTATAGCGCAGTACTCAAATTAGACCATAGCATATCTTATGATTGTGTAACACGGTGTTCTTAATATATCATATGGTTGTACAGCGAAGTACTCAAATTATATCATAGCATATCATATGATTGTATAACACAGTGTTCGTAGTATATCATAAGGTTGTACAGCACAGTACTCCAATTATATCATAGCATATACTTATGATTGTATAACACAATGTTCGTAGTATATCATATGGTTGTACAGCACAGTACTCAAATTATATCATAGCATATCTTATGATTGTATAACACAGTGTTCCTAGCATATCGTATGGTTGTACAACACAGTACTCATATTATATCATAGCATATCTTATGAATGTATAACACAGTGTTCGTAGTATATCATAAGGTTGTACAGCACAGTACTCAAATTATATCATAGCATATCTTATGATTGTATAACACAATGTTCGTAGTATATCATATGGTTGTATAGCACAGTACTCAAATTATATTATAGCATATCATATGATTGTATAACACAGTGTTCTTAGTATATCATATGGTTGTATAGCACAGTACTCAAATTATATCATAGCATATCTTATGATTGTATAACACAGTGTTCCTAGCATATCGTATGGTTGTACAACACAGTACTCATATAATATCATAGCATATCTTATGAATGTATAACACAGTGTTCTTAGTATATCATACGGTTGTACAGCACAGTACTCAATTTATATCATAGCATATCTTATGATTGTATAACACAGTGTTCTTAGTATATGATATGGTTGTACAGCACAGTACTTAAATTATATTATAGCATATCTTATGATTTTATAACACAGTGTTCTTAGTATATCATATGGTTGTACAGCACTGTACTCATATTATATCATAGCAGATCTTATGATTGTATAATACAGTGTTCTTATTATATCATATGGTTGTACAGCACTGTACTTAAATTATATCATAGCATATCTTATGATTGTATAACACAGTGTTCTTAGTATATCATATGGTTGTATAGCGCCGTACTCAAATTATATCATAGCATATCTTATGATTGTATAACACAATGTTCGTAGTATATGATATGGTTGTATAGCACAGTACTCAAATTATATTATAGCATATCATATGATTGTATAACACAGTGTTCGTAATATATCATATGGTTGTATAGCGCAGTACTCAAATTATATTATAGCATATCATATGATTGTATAATACAGTATTCTTATTATATCATATCGTTGTACAGCACAATACTCAAATTATATCATAGCATATCTTATGATTGTATAACACAGAGTTCTTAGTATATCATATGGTTGTATAGCACAGTACTCAATTATATCATAGCATATCTTATGATTGTATAACACAATGTTCGTAGTATATCATATGGTTGTATAGCACAGTACTCAAATTATATTATAGCATATCATATGATTGTATAACACAGTGTTCTTAGTATATCATATGGTTGTATAGCACAGTACTCAAATTATATCATAACATATCTTATGATTGTATAACACAGTGTTCGTAGTATATTATAAGGTTGTACAGCATAGTACACAAATTATATCGTAGCATATCTTATCAAAATCATATCTTATGATTGTATAACACAGTGTTCTTAGTATATCATATGGTTGTATAGCACAGTACTCAAATTATATCATAGCATATCTTATGGTTGTATAATACAGCGTTCGTAGTATATCATATGGTTGTATAGCACAGTACTCAAATTATATTATAGCGTATCTTATGATTGTATAACACAGTGTTCTTAGTATATCATATGGTTGTACAGCATAGTACACAAATTATATCGTAGCATATCTTATCAAAATCATATCTTATGATTGAATAACACAGTGTTCTTAGTATATCATATGGTTGTATAGCACAGTACTCAAATTATATCATAACATATCTTATGATTGTATAACACAGTGTTCGTAGTATATCATAAGGTTGTACAGCATAGTACACAAATTATATCGTAGCATATCTTATCAAAATCATATCTTATGATTGTATAACACAGTGTTCTTAGTATATCATATGGTTGTATAGCGCAGTACTCAAATTATATCATAGCATATCTTATGGTTGTATAACACAGTGTTCGTAGTATATCATATGGTTGTATAGCACAGTACTCAAATTATATTATAGCGTATCTTATGATTGTATAACACAGTGTTCTTAGTATATCATATGGTTGTACAGCATAGTACACAAATTATATCGTAGCATATCTTATCAAAATCATATCTTATAATTGTATAACACAGTGTTCTTAGTATATCATAAGGTTGTACAGCGCAGTACTCCAATTATATCATAGCATATACTTATGATTGTATAACACAATGTTCGTAGTATATCATATGGTTGTACAGCACAGTAGTCAAATTATATCATAGCATAACTTATGATTGTATAACACAGTGTTCTTAGTATATCATATGGTTGTACAGCACAGTACTCCAATTATATCATAGCATATACTTATGATAGTATAACACAATGTTCGTAGTATATCATATAGTTGTATAGCAAAGTACTCAAATTATATTATAGCATATCATATGATTGTATAACCCAGTTTTCTTAGTATATCATATGGTTGTATAGCACAGTACTCAAATTATATCATAGCATATCTTATGATTGTATAACACAGTGTTCCTAGCATATCGTATGGTTGTACAACACAGGACTCATATTATATCATAGCATATCTTATGAATGTATAACACAGTGTTCGTAGTATATCATAAGGTTGTACAGCACAGTACTCAAATTATATCATAGCATATCTTATGATTGTATAACACAGTGTTCTTAGTATATCATATTGTTGTACAGCACAGTACTCAAATTATATTATAGCATATCTTATGATTGTATAATACAGTATTCTTATTATATCATATCGTTGTACAGCACAATAATCAAATTATATCATAGCATATCTTATGATTGTATAACACAGTGTTCTTAGTATATCATATGGTTGTATAGCACAGTACTCAAATTATATCATAGCATATCTTATGATTGTATAATACAGTATTCTTATTATATCATATCGTTGTACAGCACAATAATCAAATTATATCATAGCATATCTTATGATTGTATAACACAGTGTTCTTAGTATATCATATGGTTGTATAGCACAGTACTCAAATTATATCATAGCATATCTTATGGTTGTATAACACAGTGTTCGTAGTATATCATATGGTTGTATAGCACAGTACTCAAATTATATTATAGCGTATCTTATGATTGTATAACACAGTGTTCTTAGTATATCATATGGTTGTATAGCACAGTACTCAAATTATATCATAGCATATGTTATGATTGTATAACACAGTGTTCTTAGTATATCATATGGTTGTATAGCACAGTACTCAAATTATATCATAACATATCTTATGATTGTATAACACAGTGTTCGTAGTATATCATAAGGTTGTACAGCATAGTACACAAATTATATCGTAGCATATCTTATTAAAATCATATCTTATGAGTGTATAACACAGTGTTCTTAGTATATCATATGGTTGTACAGCATAGTCCACAAATTATATCGTAGCATATCTTATCAAAATCATATCTTATGATTGTATAACACAGTGTTCTTAGTATACCATATGGTTGTATAGCACAGTACTCAAATTATATCATAACATATCTTATGATTGTATAACACAGTGTTCGTAGTATATCATAAGGTTGTACAGCATAGTACACAAATTATATCGTAGCATATCTTATCAAAATCATATCTTATGATTGAATAACACAGTGTTCTTAGTATATCATATGGTTGTATAGCGCAGTACTCAAATTATATCATAGCATATCTTATGGTTGTATAACACAGTGTTCTTATTATATCATATGGTTGTACAACATAGTACACAAATTATATCGTAGCATATCTTATCAAAATCATATCTTATGATTGTATAACACAGTGTTCTTAGTATATCATATGGTTGTATAGCACAGTACTCAAATTATATCATAACATATCTTATGATTGTATAACACAGTGTTCTTAGTATATCATATTGTTGTACAGCACAGTACTCAAATTATATTATTGCATATGTTATGATTGTATAATGCAGTATTCTTATTATATCATATCGTTGTACAGCACAATACTCAAATTATATCATAGCATATTTTATGATTGTATAACACAGTGTTCTTAGTATATTATATGGTTGTACAGCACAGTACTCAAATTATATCATAGCATATCTTATGATTGTATAACACAGTGTTCTTAGTATATCTTATTGTTGTACAGCACAGTACTCAAATTATATTATAGCATATCTTATGATTGTATAATACAGTATTCTTATTATATCATATCGTTGTACAGCACAATACTCAAATTATATCATAGCATATCTTATGATTGTATAACACAGAGTTCTTAGTATATCATATGGTTGTATAGCACAGTACTCAATTATATCATAGCATATCTTATGATTGTATAACACAATGTTCGTAGTATATCATATGGTTGTATAGCACAGTACTCAAATTATATTATAGCATATCATATGATTGTATAACACAGTGTTCTTAGTATATCATATGGTTGTATAGCACAGTACTCAAATTATATCATAACATATCTTATGATTGTATAACACAGTGTTCGTAGTATATTATAAGGTTGTACAGCATAGTACACAAATTATATCGTAGCATATCTTATCAAAATCATATCTTATGATTGTATAACACAGTGTTCTTAGTATATCATATGGTTGTATAGCACAGTACTCAAATTATATCATAGCATATCTTATGGTTGTATAATACAGCGTTCGTAGTATATCATATGGTTGTATAGCACAGTACTCAAATTATATTATAGCGTATCTTATGATTGTATAACACAGTGTTCTTAGTATATCATATGGTTGTACAGCATAGTACACAAATTATATCGTAGCATATCTTATCAAAATCATATCTTATGATTGAATAACACAGTGTTCTTAGTATATCATATGGTTGTATAGCACAGTACTCAAATTATATCATAACATATCTTATGATTGTATAACACAGTGTTCGTAGTATATCATAAGGTTGTACAGCATAGTACACAAATTATATCGTAGCATATCTTATCAAAATCATATCTTATGATTGTATAACACAGTGTTCTTAGTATATCATATGGTTGTATAGCGCAGTACTCAAATTATATCATAGCATATCTTATGGTTGTATAACACAGTGTTCGTAGTATATCATATGGTTGTATAGCACAGTACTCAAATTATATTATAGCGTATCTTATGATTGTATAACACAGTGTTCTTAGTATATCATATGGTTGTACAGCATAGTACACAAATTATATCGTAGCATATCTTATCAAAATCATATCTTATAATTGTATAACACAGTGTTCTTAGTATATCATAAGGTTGTACAGCGCAGTACTCCAATTATATCATAGCATATACTTATGATTGTATAACACAATGTTCGTAGTATATCATATGGTTGTACAGCACAGTAGTCAAATTATATCATAGCATAACTTATGATTGTATAACACAGTGTTCTTAGTATATCATATGGTTGTACAGCACAGTACTCCAATTATATCATAGCATATACTTATGATAGTATAACACAATGTTCGTAGTATATCATATAGTTGTATAGCAAAGTACTCAAATTATATTATAGCATATCATATGATTGTATAACCCAGTTTTCTTAGTATATCATATGGTTGTATAGCACAGTACTCAAATTATATCATAGCATATCTTATGATTGTATAACACAGTGTTCCTAGCATATCGTATGGTTGTACAACACAGGACTCATATTATATCATAGCATATCTTATGAATGTATAACACAGTGTTCGTAGTATATCATAAGGTTGTACAGCACAGTACTCAAATTATATCATAGCATATCTTATGATTGTATAACACAGTGTTCTTAGTATATCATATTGTTGTACAGCACAGTACTCAAATTATATTATAGCATATCTTATGATTGTATAATACAGTATTCTTATTATATCATATCGTTGTACAGCACAATAATCAAATTATATCATAGCATATCTTATGATTGTATAACACAGTGTTCTTAGTATATCATATGGTTGTATAGCACAGTACTCAAATTATATCATAGCATATCTTATGATTGTATAATACAGTATTCTTATTATATCATATCGTTGTACAGCACAATAATCAAATTATATCATAGCATATCTTATGATTGTATAACACAGTGTTCTTAGTATATCATATGGTTGTATAGCACAGTACTCAAATTATATCATAGCATATCTTATGGTTGTATAACACAGTGTTCGTAGTATATCATATGGTTGTATAGCACAGTACTCAAATTATATTATAGCGTATCTTATGATTGTATAACACAGTGTTCTTAGTATATCATATGGTTGTATAGCACAGTACTCAAATTATATCATAGCATATGTTATGATTGTATAACACAGTGTTCTTAGTATATCATATGGTTGTATAGCACAGTACTCAAATTATATCATAACATATCTTATGATTGTATAACACAGTGTTCGTAGTATATCATTAGGTTGTACAGCATAGTACACAAATTATATCGTAGCATATCTTATTAAAATCATATCTTATGAGTGTATAACACAGTGTTCTTAGTATATCATATGGTTGTACAGCATAGTCCACAAATTATATCGTAGCATATCTTATCAAAATCATATCTTATGATTGTATAACACAGTGTTCTTAGTATACCATATGGTTGTATAGCACAGTACTCAAATTATATCATAACATATCTTATGATTGTATAACACAGTGTTCGTAGTATATCATAAGGTTGTTCAGCATAGTACACAAATTATATCGTAGCATATCTTATCAAAATCATATCTTATGATTGAATAACACAGTGTTCTTAGTATATCATATGGTTGTATAGCGCAGTACTCAAATTATATCATAGCATATCTTATGGTTGTATAACACAGTGTTCGTAGTATATCATATGGTTGTATAGCACAGTACTCAAATTATATTATAGCGTATCTTATGATTGTATAACACAGTGTTCTTATTATATCATATGGTTGTACAACATAGTACACAAATTATATCGTAGCATATCTTATCAAAATCATATCTTATGATTGTATAACACAGTGTTCTTAGTATATCATATGGTTGTATAGCACAGTACTCAAATTATATCATAACATATCTTATGATTGTATAACACAGTGTTCTTAGTATATCATATTGTTGTACAGCACAGTACTCAAATTATATTATTGCATATGTTATGATTGTATAATGCAGTATTCTTATTATATCATATCGTTGTACAGCACAATACTCAAATTATATCATAGCATATTTTATGATTGTATAACACAGTGTTCTTAGTATATTATATGGTTGTACAGCACAGTACTCAAATTATATCATAGCATATCTTATGATTGTATAACACAGTGTTCTTAGTATATCTTATTGTTGTACAGCACAGTACTCAAATTATATTATAGCATATCTTATGATTGTATAATACAGTATTCTTATTATATCATATCGTTGTACAGCACAATACTCAAATTATATCATAGCATATCTTATGATTGTATAACACAGAGTTCTTAGTATATCATATGGTTGTATAGCAGAGTACTCAAATTATATCATAGCATATCTTATGGTTGTATAACACAGTGTTCGTAGTATATCATATGGTTGTATAGCACAGTACTCAAATTATATTATAGCGTATCTTATGATTGTATAACACAGTGTTCTTAGTATATCATGTGGTTGTACAGCATAGTACACAAATTATATCGTAGCATATCTTATCAAAATCATATCTTATGATTGTATAACACAGTGTTCTTAGTATATCATATGGTTGTATAGCACAGTACTCAAATTATATCATAACATATCTTATGATTGTATAACACAGTGTTCGTAGTATATCATAAGGTTGTACAGCATAGTACACAAATTATATCGTAGCATATCTTATCAAAATCATATCTTATGATTGTATAACACAGTGTTCTTAGTATATCATATTGTTGTACAGCACAGTACTCAAATTATATTATAGCATATCTTATGATTGTATAATACAGTATTCTTATTATATCATATCGTTGTACAGCACAATAATCAAATTATATCATAGCATATCTTATGATTGTATAACACAGTGTTCTTAGTATATCATATGGTTGTATAGCATAGTACTCAAATTATATCATAGCATATCTTATGATTGTATAATACAGTATTCTTATTATATCATATCGTTGTACAGCACAATACTCAAATTATATCATAGCATATCTTATGATTGTATAACACAGTGTTCTTAGTATATCATATGGTTGTACAGCACAGTACTCATATTATATCATAGCATATCTTATGATTGTATAACACGGTGTTCTTAGTATATCATATGGTTGTATAGCGCAGTACTCAAATTAGACCATAGCATATCTTATGATTGTGTAACACGGTGTTCTTAATATATCATATGGTTGTACAGCGAAGTACTCAAATTATATCATAGCATATCATATGATTGTATAACACAGTGTTCGTAGTATATCATAAGGTTGTACAGCACAGTACTCCAATTATATCATAGCATATACTTATGATTGTATAACACAATGTTCGTAGTATATCATATGGTTGTACAGCACAGTACTCAAATTATATCATAGCATAACTTATGATTGTATAACACAGTGTTCTTAGTATATCATATGGTTGTACAGCACAGTACTCAAATTATATCATAGCATATCTTATGATTGTATAACACAGTGTTCCTAGCATATCGTATGGTTGTACAACACAGTACTCATATTATATCATAGCATATCTTATGAATGTATAACACAGTGTTCGTAGTATATCATAAGGTTGTACAGCACAGTACTCAAATTATATCATAGCATATCTTATGATTGTATAACACAATGTTCGTAGTATATCATATGGTTGTATAGCACAGTACTCAAATTATATTATAGCATATCATATGGTTGTATAACACAGTGTTCTTAGTATATCATATGGTTGTATAGCACAGTACTCAAATTATATCATAGCATATCTTATGATTGTATAACACAGTGTTCCTAGCATATCGTATGGTTGTACAACACAGTACTCATATAATATCATAGCATATCTTATGAATGTATAACACAGTGTTCTTAGTATATCATACGGTTGTACAGCACAGTACTCAATTTATATCATAGCATATCTTATGATTGTATAACACAGTGTTCTTAGGATATGATATGGTTGTACAGCACAGTACTTAAATTATATTATAGCATATCTTATGATTTTATAACACAGTGTTCTTAGTATATCATATGGTTGTACAGCACTGTACTCATATTATATCATAGCAGATCTTATGATTGTATAATACAGTGTTCTTATTATATCATATGGTTGTACAGCACTGTACTCAAATTATATCATAGCATATCTTATGATTGTATAACACAGTGTTCTTAGTATATCATATGGTTGTATAGCGCCGTACTCAAATTATATCATAGCATATCTTATGATTGTATAACACAATGTTCGTAGTATATGATATGGTTGTATAGCACAGTACTCAAATTATATTATAGCATATCATATGATTGTATAACACAGTGTTCGTAATATATCATATGGTTGTATAGCGCAGTACTCAAATTATATTATAGCATATCATATGATTGTATAATACAGTATTCTTATTATATCATATCGTTGTACAGCACAATACTCAAATTATATCATAGCATATCTTATGATTGTATAACACAGTGTTCTTAGTATATCATATGGTTGTATAGCAAAGTACTCAAATTATATCATAGCATATCTTATGATTGTATAACACAATGTTCGTAGTATATCATATGGTTGTATAGCACAGTACTCAAATTATATTATAGCATATCATATGATTGTATAACACAGTGTTCTTAGTATATCATATGGTTGTATAGCACAGTACTCAAATTATATCATAACATATCTTATGATTGTATAACACAGTGTTCGTAGTATATTATAAGGTTGTACAGCATAGTACACAAATTATATCGTAGCATATCTTATCAAAATCATATCTTATGATTGTATAACACAGTGTTCTTAGTATATCATATGGTTGTATAGCACAGTACTCAAATTATATCATAGCATATCTTATGGTTGTATAATACAGCGTTCGTAGTATATCATATGGTTGTATAGCACAGTACTCAAATTATATTATAGCGTATCTTATGATTGTATAACACAGTGTTCTTAGTATATCATATGGTTGTACAGCATAGTACACAAATTATATCGTAGCATATCTTATCAAAATCATATCTTATGATTGAATAACACAGTGTTCTTAGTATATCATATGGTTGTATAGCACAGTACTCAAATTATATCATAACATATCTTATGATTGTATAACACAGTGTTCGTAGTATATCATAAGGTTGTACAGCATAGTACACAAATTATATCGTAGCATATCTTATCAAAATCATATCTTATGATTGTATAACACAGTGTTCTTAGTATATCATATGGTTGTATAGCGCAGTACTCAAATTATATCATAGCATATCTTATGGTTGTATAACACAGTGTTCGTAGTATATCATATGGTTGTATAGCACAGTACTCAAATTATATTATAGCGTATCTTATGATTGTATAACACAGTGTTCTTAGTATATCATATGGTTGTACAGCATAGTACACAAATTATATCGTAGCATATCTTATCAAAATCATATCTTATAATTGTATAACACAGTGTTCTTAGTATATCATAAGGTTGTACAGCGCAGTACTCCAATTATATCATAGCATATACTTATGATTGTATAACACAATGTTCGTAGTATATCATATGGTTGTACAGCACAGTAGTCAAATTATATCATAGCATAACTTATGATTGTATAACACAGTGTTCTTAGTATATCATATGGTTGTACAGCACAGTACTCCAATTATATCATAGCATATACTTATGATAGTATAACACAATGTTCGTAGTATATCATATAGTTGTATAGCAAAGTACTCAAATTATATTATAGCATATCATATGATTGTATAACCCAGTTTTCTTAGTATATCATATGGTTGTATAGCACAGTACTCAAATTATATCATAGCATATCTTATGATTGTATAACACAGTGTTCCTAGCATATCGTATGGTTGTACAACACAGGACTCATATTATATCATAGCATATCTTATGAATGTATAACACAGTGTTCGTAGTATATCATAAGGTTGTACAGCACAGTACTCAAATTATATCATAGCATATCTTATGATTGTATAACACAGTGTTCTTAGTATATCATATTGTTGTACAGCACAGTACTCAAATTATATTATAGCATATCTTATGATTGTATAATACAGTATTCTTATTATATCATATCGTTGTACAGCACAATAATCAAATTATATCATAGCATATCTTATGATTGTATAACACAGTGTTCTTAGTATATCATATGGTTGTATAGCACAGTACTCAAATTATATCATAGCATATCTTATGATTGTATAATACAGTATTCTTATTATATCATATCGTTGTACAGCACAATAATCAAATTATATCATAGCATATCTTATGATTGTATAACACAGTGTTCTTAGTATATCATATGGTTGTATAGCACAGTACTCAAATTATATCATAGCATATCTTATGGTTGTATAACACAGTGTTCGTAGTATATCATATGGTTGTATAGCACAGTACTCAAATTATATTATAGCGTATCTTATGATTGTATAACACAGTGTTCTTAGTATATCATATGGTTGTATAGCACAGTACTCAAATTATATCATAGCATATGTTATGATTGTATAACACAGTGTTCTTAGTATATCATATGGTTGTATAGCACAGTACTCAAATTATATCATAACATATCTTATGATTGTATAACACAGTGTTCGTAGTATATCATAAGGTTGTACAGCATAGTACACAAATTATATCGTAGCATATCTTATTAAAATCATATCTTATGAGTGTATAACACAGTGTTCTTAGTATATCATATGGTTGTACAGCATAGTCCACAAATTATATCGTAGCATATCTTATCAAAATCACATCTTATGATTGTATAACACAGTGTTCTTAGTATACCATATGGTTGTATAGCACAGTACTCAAATTATATCATAACATATCTTATGATTGTATAACACAGTGTTCGTAGTATATCATAAGGTTGTACAGCATAGTACACAAATTATATCGTAGCATATCTTATCAAAATCATATCTTATGATTGAATAACACAGTGTTCTTAGTATATCATATGGTTGTATAGCGCAGTACTCAAATTATATCATAGCATATCTTATGGTTGTATAACACAGTGTTCGTAGTATATCATATGGTTGTATAGCACAGTACTCAAATTATATTATAGCGTATCTTATGATTGTATAACACAGTGTTCTTATTATATCATATGGTTGTACAACATAGTACACAAATTATATCGTAGCATATCTTATCAAAATCATATCTTATGATTGTATAACACAGTGTTCTTAGTATATCATATGGTTGTATAGCACAGTACTCAAATTATATCATAACATATCTTATGATTGTATAACACAGTGTTCTTAGTATATCATATTGTTGTACAGCACAGTACTCAAATTATATTATTGCATATGTTATGATTGTATAATGCAGTATTCTTATTATATCATATCGTTGTACAGCACAATACTCAAATTATATCATAGCATATTTTATGATTGTATAACACAGTGTTCTTAGTATATTATATGGTTGTACAGCACAGTACTCAAATTATATCATAGCATATCTTATGATTGTATAACACAGTGTTCTTAGTATATCTTATTGTTGTACAGCACAGTACTCAAATTATATTATAGCATATCTTATGATTGTATAATACAGTATTCTTATTATATCATATCGTTGTACAGCACAATACTCAAATTATATCATAGCATATCTTATGATTGTATAACACAGAGTTCTTAGTATATCATATGGTTGTATAGCAGAGTACTCAAATTATATCATAGCATATCTTATGGTTGTATAACACAGTGTTCGTAGTATATCATATGGTTGTATAGCACAGTACTCAAATTATATTATAGCGTATCTTATGATTGTATAACACAGTGTTCTTAGTATATCATGTGGTTGTACAGCATAGTACACAAATTATATCGTAGCATATCTTATCAAAATCATATCTTATGATTGTATAACACAGTGTTCTTAGTATATCATATGGTTGTATAGCACAGTACTCAAATTATATCATAACATATCTTATGATTGTATAACACAGTGTTCGTAGTATATCATAAGGTTGTACAGCATAGTACACAAATTATATCGTAGCATATCTTATCAAAATCATATCTTATGATTGTATAACACAGTGTTCTTAGTATATCATATTGTTGTACAGCACAGTACTCAAATTATATTATAGCATATCTTATGATTGTATAATACAGTATTCTTATTATATCATATCGTTGTACAGCACAATAATCAAATTATATCATAGCATATCTTATGATTGTATAACACAGTGTTCTTAGTATATCATATGGTTGTATAGCATAGTACTCAAATTATATCATAGCATATCTTATGATTGTATAATACAGTATTCTTATTATATCATATCGTTGTACAGCACAATACTCAAATTATATCATAGCATATCTTATGATTGTATAACACAGTGTTCTTAGTATATCATATGGTTGTACAGCACAGTACTCATATTATATCATAGCATATCTTATGATTGTATAACACGGTGTTCTTAGTATATCATATGGTTGTATAGCGCAGTACTCAAATTAGACCATAGCATATCTTATGATTGTGTAACACGGTGTTCTTAATATATCATATGGTTGTACAGCGAAGTACTCAAATTATATCATAGCATATCATATGATTGTATAACACAGTGTTCGTAGTATATCATAAGGTTGTACAGCACAGTACTCCAATTATATCATAGCATATACTTATGATTGTATAACACAATGTTCGTAGTATATCATATGGTTGTACAGCACAGTACTCAAATTATATCATAGCATAACTTATGATTGTATAACACAGTGTTCTTAGTATATCATATGGTTGTACAGCACAGTACTCAAATTATATCATAGCATATCTTATGATTGTATAACACAGTGTTCCTAGCATATCGTATGGTTGTACAACACAGTACTCATATTATATCATAGCATATCTTATGAATGTATAACACAGTGTTCGTAGTATATCATAAGGTTGTACAGCACAGTACTCAAATTATATCATAGCATATCTTATGATTGTATAACACAATGTTCGTAGTATATCATATGGTTGTATAGCACAGTACTCAAATTATATTATAGCATATCATATGGTTGTATAACACAGTGTTCTTAGTATATCATATGGTTGTATAGCACAGTACTCAAATTATATCATAGCATATCTTATGATTGTATAACACAGTGTTCCTAGCATATCGTATGGTTGTACAACACAGTACTCATATAATATCATAGCATATCTTATGAATGTATAACACAGTGTTCTTAGTATATCATACGGTTGTACAGCACAGTACTCAATTTATATCATAGCATATCTTATGATTGTATAACACAGTGTTCTTAGGATATGATATGGTTGTACAGCACAGTACTTAAATTATATTATAGCATATCTTATGATTTTATAACACAGTGTTCTTAGTATATCATATGGTTGTACAGCACTGTACTCATATTATATCATAGCAGATCTTATGATTGTATAATACAGTGTTCTTATTATATCATATGGTTGTACAGCACTGTACTCAAATTATATCATAGCATATCTTATGATTGTATAACACAGTGTTCTTAGTATATCATATGGTTGTATAGCGCCGTACTCAAATTATATCATAGCATATCTTATGATTGTATAACACAATGTTCGTAGTATATGATATGGTTGTATAGCACAGTACTCAAATTATATTATAGCATATCATATGATTGTATAACACAGTGTTCGTAATATATCATATGGTTGTATAGCGCAGTACTCAAATTATATTATAGCATATCATATGATTGTATAATACAGTATTCTTACTATATCATATCGTTGTACAGCACAATACTCAAATTATATCATAGCATATCTTATGATTGTATAACACAGTGTTCTTAGTATATCATATGGTTGTATAGCAAAGTACTCAAATTATATCATAGCATATCTTATGATTGTATAACACAATGTTCGTAGTATATCATATGGTTGTATAGCACAGTACTCAAATTATATTATAGCATATCATATGATTGTATAACACAGTGTTCGTAGAATATCATATGGTTGTATAGCACAGTACTCAAATTATATTATAGCATATCATATGATTGTATAACACAGTGTTCTTAGTATATCATATGGTTGTATAGCACAGTACTCAAATTATATCATAACATATCTTATGATTGTATAACACAGTGTTCGTAGTATATCATAAGGTTGTACAGCATAGTACACAAATTATATCGTAGCATATCTTATCAAAATCATATCTTATGATTGTATAACACAGTGTTCTTAGTATATCATATGGTTGTATAGCACAGTACTCAAATTATATCATAGCATATCTTATGGTTGTATAATACAGCGTTCGTAGTATATCATATGGTTGTATAGCACAGTACTCAAATTATATTATAGCGTATCTTATGATTGTATAACACAGTGTTCTTAGTATATCATATGGTTGTACAGCATAGTACACAAATTATATCGTAGCATATCTTATCAAAATCATATCTTATGATTGAATAACACAGTGTTCTTAGTATATCATATGGTTGTATAGCACAGTACTCAAATTATATCATAACATATCTTATGATTGTATAACACAGTGTTCGTAGTATATCATAAGGTTGTACAGCATAGTACACAAATTATATCGTAGCATATCTTATCAAAATCATATCTTATGATTGTACAACACAGTGTTCTTAGTATATCATATGGTTGTATAGCGCAGTACTCAAATTATATCATAGCATATCTTATGGTTGTATAACACAGTGTTCGTAGTATATCATATGGTTGTATAGCACAGTACTCAAATTATATTATAGCGTATCTTATGATTGTATAACCCAGTGTTCTTAGTATATCATATGGTTGTACAGCATAGTACACAAATTATATCGTAGCATATCTTATCAAAATCATATCTTATGATTGTATAACACAGTGTTCTTAGTATATCATAAGGTTGTACAGCACAGTACTCCAATTATATCATAGCATATACTTATGATTGTATAACACAATGTTCGTAGTATATCATATGGTTGTACAGCACAGTACTCAAATTATATCATAGCATAACTTATGATTGTATAACACAGTGTTCTTAGTATATCATATGGTTGTACAGCACAGTACTCCAATTATATCATAGCATATACTTATGATAGTATAACACAATGTTCGTAGTATATCATATAGTTGTATAGCAAAGTACTCAAATTATATTATAGCATATCATATGATTGTATAACCCAGTTTTCTTAGTATATCATATGGTTGTATAGCACAGTACTCAAATTATATCATAGCATATCTTATGATTGTATAACACAGTGTTCCTAGCATATCGTATGGTTGTACAACACAGGACTCATATTATATCATAGCATATCTTATGAATGTATAACACAGTGTTCGTAGTATATCATAAGGTTGTACAGCACAGTACTCAAATTATATCATAGCATATCTTATGATTGTATAACACAATGTTCGTAGTATATCATATGGTTGTATAGCACAGTACTCAAATTATATTATAGCATATCATATGATTGTATAACACAGTGTTCTTAGTATATCATATGGTTGTATAGCACAGTACTCAAATTATATCATAGCATATCTTATGATTGTATAACACAGTGTTCCTAGCATATCGTATGGTTGTACACCACAGTACTCATATTATATCATAGCATATCTTATGAATGTATAACACAGTGTTCTTAGTATACCATACGGTTGTACAGCACAGTACTCAATTTATATCATAGCATATCTTATGATTGTATAAAACAGTGTTCTTAGTATATCATATGGTTGTATAGCACAGTACTCAAATTATATCATAACATATCTTATGATTGTATAACACAGTGTTCTTAGTATATCATATTGTTGTACAGCACAGTACTCAAATTATATTATTGCACATGTTATGATTGGATAATGCAGTATTCTTATTATATCATATCGTTGTACAGCACAATAATCAAATTATATCATAGCATATCTTATGATTGTATAACACAGTGTTCTTAGTATATCATATGGTTGTATAGCACAGTACTCAAATTATATCATAGCATATCTTATGGTTGTATAACACAGTGTTCGTAGTATATCATATGGTTGTATAGCACAGTACTCAAATTATATTATAGCGTATCTTATGATTGTATAACACAGTGTTCTTAGTATATCATATGGTTGTATAGCACAGTACTCAAATTATATCATAGCATATGTTATGATTGTATAACACAGTGTTCTTAGTATATCATATGGTTGTATAGCACAGTACTCAAATTATATCATAACATATCTTATGATTGTATAACACAGTGTTCGTAGTATATCATAAGGTTGTACAGCATAGTACACAAATTATATCGTAGCATATCTTATTAAAATCATATCTTATGAGTGTATAACACAGTGTTCTTAGTATATCATATGGTTGTACAGCATAGTCCACAAATTATATCGTAGCATATCTTATCAAAATCATATCTTATGATTGTATAACACAGTGTTCTTAGTATACCATATGGTTGTATAGCACAGTACTCAAATTATATCATAACATATCTTATGATTGTATAACACAGTGTTCGTAGTATATCATAAGGTTGTACAGCATAGTACACAAATTATATCGTAGCATATCTTATCAAAATCATATCTTATGATTGAATAACACAGTGTTCTTAGTATATCATATGGTTGTATAGCGCAGGACTCAAATTATATCATAGCATATCTTATGGTTGTATAACACAGTGTTCGTAGTATATCATATGGTTGTATAGCACAGTACTCAAATTATATTATAGCGTATCTTATGATTGTATAACACAGTGTTCTTATTATATCATATGGTTGTACAACATAGTACACAAATTATATCGTAGCATATCTTATCAAAATCATATCTTATGATTGTATAACACAGTGTTCTTAGTATATCATATGGTTGTATAGCACAGTACTCAAATTATATCATAACATATCTTATGATTGTATAACACAGTGTTCTTAGTATATCATATTGTTGTACAGCACAGTACTCAAATTATATTATTGCATATGTTATGATTGTATAATGCAGTATTCTTATTATATCATATCGTTGTACAGCACAATACTCAAATTATATCATAGCATATTTTATGATTGTATAACACAGTGTTCTTAGTATATTATATGGTTGTACAGCACAGTACTCAAATTATATCATAGCATATCTTATGATTGTATAACACAGTGTTCTTAGTATATCTTATTGTTGTACAGCACAGTACTCAAATTATATTATAGCATATCTTATGATTGTATAATACAGTATTCTTATTATATCATATCGTTGTACAGCACAATACTCAAATTATATCATAGCATATCTTATGATTGTATAACACAGTGTTCTTAGTATATCATATGGTTGTATAGCGTAGTACTCAAATTATATCATAGCATATCTTATGATTGTATAATACAGTATTCTTATTATATCATATCGTTGTACAGCACAATACTCAAATTATATCATAGCATATCTTATGATTGTATAACACAGTGTTCTTAGTATATCATATGGTTGTAAAGCACAGTACTCATATTATATCATAGCATATCTTATGATTGTATAACACGGTGTTCTTAGTATATCATATGGTTGTATAGCAGAGTACTCAAATTATATCATAGCATATCTTATGGTTGTATAACACAGTGTTCGTAGTATATCATATGGTTGTATAGCACAGTACTCAAATTATATTATAGCGTATCTTATGATTGTATAACACAGTGTTCTTAGTATATCATATGGTTGTACAGCATAGTACACAAATTATATCGTAGCATATCTTATCAAAATCATATCTTATGATTGTATAACACAGTGTTCTTAGTATATCATATGGTTGTATAGCACAGTACTCAAATTATATCATAACATATCTTATGATTGTATAACACAGTGTTCGTAGTATATCATAAGGTTGTACAGCATAGTACACAAATTATATCGTAGCATATCTTATCAAAATCATATCTTGTGATTGTATAACACAGTGTTCTTAGTATATCATATTGTTGTACAGCACAGTACTCAAATTATATTATAGCATATCTTATGATTGTATAATACAGTATTCTTATTATATCATATCGTTGTACAGCACAATAATCAAATTATATCATAGCATATCTTATGATTGTATAACACAGTGTTCTTAGTATATCATATGGTTGTATAGCGTAGTACTCAAATTATATCATAGCATATCTTATGATTGTATAATACAGTATTCTTATTATATCATATCGTTGTACAGCACAATACTCAAATTATATCATAGCATATCTTATGATTGTATAACACAGTGTTCTTAGTATATCATATGGTTGTACAGCACAGTACTCATATTATATCATAGCATATCTTATGATTGTATAACACGGTGTTCTTAGTATATCATATGGTTGTATAGCGCAGTACTCAAATTAGACCATAGCATATCTTATGATTGTGTAACACGGTGTTCTTAATATATCATATGGTTGTACAGCGAAGTACTCAAATTATATCATAGCATATCATATGATTGTATAACACAGTGTTCGTAGTATATCATAAGGTTGTACAGCACAGTACTCCAATTATATCATAGCATATACTTATGATTGTATAACACAATGTTCGTAGTATATCATATGGTTGTACAGCACAGTACTCAAATTATATCATAGCATAACTTATGATTGTATAACACAGTGTTCTTAGTATATCATATGGTTGTACAGCACAGTACTCAAATTATATCATAGCATATCTTATGATTGTATAACACAGTGTTCCTAGCATATCGTATGGTTGTACAACACAGTACTCATATTATATCATAGCATATCTTATGAATGTATAACACAGTGTTCGTAGTATATCATAAGGTTGTACAGCACAGTACTCAAATTATATCATAGCATATCTTATGATTGTATAACACAATGTTCGTAGTATATCATATGGTTGTATAGCACAGTACTCAAATTATATTATAGCATATCATATGGTTGTATAACACAGTGTTCTTAGTATATCATATGGTTGTATAGCACAGTACTCAAATTATATCATAGCATATCTTATGATTGTATAACACAGTGTTCCTAGCATATCGTATGGTTGTACAACACAGTACTCATATAATATCATAGCATATCTTATGAATGTATAACACAGTGTTCTTAGTATATCATACGGTTGTACAGCACAGTACTCAATTTATATCATAGCATATCTTATGATTGTATAACACAGTGTTCTTAGGATATGATATGGTTGTACAGCACAGTACTTAAATTATATTATAGCATATCTTATGATTTTATAACACAGTGTTCTTAGTATATCATATGGTTGTACAGCACTGTACTCATATTATATCATAGCAGATCTTATGATTGTATAATACAGTGTTCTTATTATATCATATGGTTGTACAGCACTGTACTCAAATTATATCATAGCATATCTTATGATTGTATAACACAGTGTTCTTAGTATATCATATGGTTGTATAGCGCCGTACTCAAATTATATCATAGCATATCTTATGATTGTATAACAACATGTTCGTAGTATATGATATGGTTGTATAGCACAGTACTCAAATTATATTATAGCATATCATATGATTGTATAACACAGTGTTCGTAATATATCATATGGTTGTATAGCGCAGTACTCAAATTATATTATAGCATATCATATGATTGTATAATACAGTATTCTTATTATATCATATCGTTGTACAGCACAATACTCAAATTATATCATAGCATATCTTATGATTGTATAACACAGTGTTCTTAGTATATCATATGGTTGTATAGCACAGTACTCAAATTATATCATAGCATATCTTATGATTGTATAACACAATGTTCGTAGTATATCATATGGTTGTATAGCACAGTACTCAAATTATATTATAGCATATCATATGATTGTATAACACAGTGTTCGTAGAATATCATATGGTTGTATAGCACAGTACTCAAATTATGTTATAGCATATCATATGATTGTATAACACAGTGTTCTTAGTATATCATATGGTTGTATAGCACAGTACTCAAATTATATCATAACATATCTTATGATTGTATAACACAGTGTTCGTAGTATATCATAAGGTTGTACAGCATAGTACACAAATTATATCGTAGCATATCTTATCAAAATCATATCTTATGATTATATAACACAGTGTTCTTAGTATATCATATGGTTGTATAGCACAGTACTCAAATTATATCATAGCATATCTTATGGTTGTATAATACAGCGTTCGTAGTATATCATATGGTTGTATAGCACAGTACTCAAATTATATTATAGCGTATCTTATGATTGTATAACACAGTGTTCTTAGTATATCATATGGTTGTACAGCATAGTACACAAATTATATCGTAGCATATCTTATCAAAATCATATCTTATGATTGAATAACACAGTGTTCTTAGTATATCATATGGTTGTATAGCACAGTACTCAAATTATATCATAACATATCTTATGATTGTATAACACAGTGTTCGTAGTATATCATAAGGTTGTACAGCATAGTACACAAATTATATCGTAGCATATCTTATCAAAATCATATCTTATGATTGTATAACACAGTGTTCTTAGCATATCATATGGTTGTATAGCGCAGTACTCAAATTATATCATAGCATATCTTATGGTTGTATAACACAGTGTTCGTAGTATATCATATGGTTGTATAGCACAGTACTCAAATTATATTATAGCGTATCTTATGATTGTATAACCCAGTGTTCTTAGTATATCATATGGTTGTACAGCATAGTACACAAATTATATCGTAGCATATCTTATCAAAATCATATCTTATGATTGTATAACACAGTGTTCTTAGTATATCATAAGGTTGTACAGCACAGTACTCCAATTATATCATAGCATATACTTATGATTGTATAACACAATGTTCGTAGTATATCATATGGTTGTACAGCACAGTACTCAAATTATATCATAGCATAACTTATGATTGTATAACACAGTGTTCTTAGTATATCATATGGTTGTACAGCACAGTACTCCAATTATATCATAGCATATACTTATGATAGTATAACACAATGTTCGTAGTATATCATATAGTTGTATAGCAAAGTACTCAAATTATATTATAGCATATCATATGATTGTATAACCCAGTTTTCTTAGTATATCATATGGTTGTATAGCACAGTACTCAAATTATATCATAGCATATCTTATGATTGTATAACACAGTGTTCCTAGCATATCGTATGGTTGTACAACACAGGACTCATATTATATCATAGCATATCTTATGAATGTATAACACAGTGTTCGTAGTATATCATAAGGTTGTACAGCACAGTACTCAAATTATATCATAGCATATCTTATGATTGTATAACACAATGTTCGTAGTATATCATATGGTTGTATAGCACAGTACTCAAATTATATTATAGCATATCATATGATTGTATAACACAGTGTTCTTAGTATATCATATGGTTGTATAGCACAGTACTCAAATTATATCATAGCATATCTTATGATTGTATAACACAGTGTTCCTAGCATATCGCATGGTTGTACACCACAGTACTCATATTATATCATAGCATATCTTATGAATGTATAACACAGTGTTCTTAGTATATCATACGGTTGTACAGCACAGTACTCAATTTATATCATAGCATATCTTATGATTGTATAAAACAGTGTTCTTAGTATATCACATGGTTGTATAGCACAGTACTCAAATTATATCATAACATATCTTATGATTGTATAACACAGTGTTCTTAGTATATCATATTGTTGTACAGCACAGTACTCAAATTATATTATTGCACATGTTATGATTGGATAATGCAGTATTCTTATTATATCATATCGTTGCACAGCACAATAATCAAATTATATCATAGCATATCTTATGATTGTATAACACAGTGTTCTTAGTATATCATATGGTTGTATAGCACAGTACTCAAATTATATCATAGCATATCTTATGGTTGTATAACACAGTGTTCGTAGTATATCATATGGTTGTATAGCACAGTACTCAAATTATATTATAGCGTATCTTATGATTGTATAACACAGTGTTCTTAGTATATCATATGGTTGTATAGCACAGTACTCAAATTATATCATAGCATATGTTATGATTGTATAACACAGTGTTCTTAGTATATCATATGGTTGTATAGCACAGTACTCAAATTATATCATAACATATCTTATGATTGTATAACACAGTGTTCGTAGTATATCATAAGGTTGTACAGCATAGTACACAAATTATATCGTAGCATATCTTATCAAAATCATATCTTATGATTGTATAACACAGTGTTCTTAGTATACCATATGGTTGTATAGCACAGTACTCAAATTATATCATAACATATCTTATGATTGTATAACACAGTGTTCGTAGTATATCATAAGGTTGTACAGCATAGTACACAAATTATATCGTAGCATATCTTATCAAAATCATATCTTATGATTGAATAACACAGTGTTCTTAGTATATCATATGGTTGTATAGCGCAGTACTCAAATTATATCATAGCATATCTTATGGTTGTATAACACAGTGTTCGTAGTATATCATATGGTTGTATAGCACAGTACTCAAATTATATTATAGCGTATCTTATGATTGTATAACACAGTGTTCTTATTATATCATATGGTTGTACAGCATAGTACACAAATTATATCGTAGCATATCTTATCAAAATCATATCTTATGATTGAATAACACAGTGTTCTTAGTATATCATATGGTTGTATAGCGCAGTACTCAAATTATATCATAGCATATCTTATGGTTGTATAACACAGTGTTCGTAGTATATCATATGGTTGTATAGCACAGTACTCAAATTATATTATAGCGTATCTTATGATTGTATAACACAGTGTTCTTAGTATATCATATGGTTGTACAGCACAGTACTCATATTATATCATAGCATATCTTATGATTGTATAACACGGTGTTCTTAGTATATCATATGGTTGTATAGCGCAGTACTCAAATTAGACCATAGCATATCTTATGATTGTGTAACACGGTGTTCTTAATATATCATATGGTTGTACAGCGAAGTACTCAAATTATATCATAGCATATCATATGATTGTATAACACAGTGTTCGTAGTATATCATAAGGTTGTACAGCACAGTACTCCAATTATATCATAGCATATACTTATGATTGTATAACACAATGTTCGTAGTATATCATATGGTTGTACAGCACAGTACTCAAATTATATCATAGCATATCTTATGATTGTATAACACAGTGTTCCTAGCATATCGTATGGTTGTACAACACAGTACTCATATTATATCATAGCATATCTTATGAATGTATAACACAGTGTTCGTAGTATATCATAAGGTTGTACAGCACAGTACTCAAATTATATCATAGCATATCTTATGATTGTATAACACAATGTTCGTAGTATATCATATGGTTGTATAGCACAGTACTCAAATTATATTATAGCATATCATATGATTGTATAACACAGTGTTCTTAGTATATCATATGGTTGTATAGCACAGTACTCAAATTATATCATAGCATATCTTATGATTGTATAACACAGTGTTCCTAGCATATCGTATGGTTGTACAACACAGTACTCATATAATATCATAGCATATCTTATGAATGTATAACACAGTGTTCTTAGTATATCATACGGTTGTACAGCACAGTACTCAATTTATATCATAGCATATCTTATGATTGTATAACACAGTGTTCTTAGTATATGATATGGTTGTACAGCACAGTACTTAAATTATATTATAGCATATCTTATGATTTTATAACACAGTGTTCTTAGTATATCATATGGTTGTACAGCACTGTACTCATATTATATCATAGCAGATCTTATGATTGTATAATACAGTGTTCTTATTATATCATATGGTTGTACAGCACTGTACTTAAATTATATCATAGCATATCTTATGATTGTATAACACAGTGTTCTTAGTATATCATATGGTTGTATAGCGCCGTACTCAAATTATATCATAGCATATCTTATGATTGTATAACACAATGTTCGTAGTATATGATATGGTTGTATAGCACAGTACTCAAATTATATTATAGCATATCATATGATTGTATAACACAGTGTTCGTAATATATCATATGGTTGTATAGCGCAGTACTCAAATTATATTATAGCATATCATATGATTGTATAATACAGTATTCTTATTATATCATATCGTTGTACAGCACAATACTCAAATTATATCATAGCATATCTTATGATTGTATAACACAGAGTTCTTAGTATATCATATGGTTGTATAGCACAGTACTCAATTATATCATAGCATATCTTATGATTGTATAACACAATGTTCGTAGTATATCATATGGTTGTATAGCACAGTACTCAAATTATATTATAGCATATCATATGATTGTATAACACAGTGTTCTTAGTATATCATATGGTTGTATAGCACAGTACTCAAATTATATCATAACATATCTTATGATTGTATAACACAGTGTTCGTAGTATATTATAAGGTTGTACAGCATAGTACACAAATTATATCGTAGCATATCTTATCAAAATCATATCTTATGATTGTATAACACAGTGTTCTTAGTATATCATATGGTTGTATAGCACAGTACTCAAATTATATCATAGCATATCTTATGGTTGTATAATACAGCGTTCGTAGTATATCATATGGTTGTATAGCACAGTACTCAAATTATATAATAGCGTATCTTATGATTGTATAACACAGTGTTCTTAGTATATCATATGGTTGTACAGCATAGTACACAAATTATATCGTAGCATATCTTATCAAAATCATATCTTATGATTGAATAACACAGTGTTCTTAGTATATCATATGGTTGTATAGCACAGTACTCAAATTATATCATAACATATCTTATGATTGTATAACACAGTGTTCGTAGTATATCATAAGGTTGTACAGCATAGTACACAAATTATATCGTAGCATATCTTATCAAAATCATATCTTATGATTGTATAACACAGTGTTCTTAGTATATCATATGGTTGTATAGCGCAGTACTCAAATTATATCATAGCATATCTTATGGTTGTATAACACAGTGTTCGTAGTATATCATATGGTTGTATAGCACAGTACTCAAATTATATTATAGCGTATCTTATGATTGTATAACACAGTGTTCTTAGTATATCATATGGTTGTACAGCATAGTACACAAATTATATCGTAGCATATCTTATCAAAATCATATCTTATAATTGTATAACACAGTGTTCTTAGTATATCATAAGGTTGTACAGCGCAGTACTCCAATTATATCATAGCATATACTTATGATTGTATAACACAATGTTCGTAGTATATCATATGGTTGTACAGCACAGTAGTCAAATTATATCATAGCATAACTTATGATTGTATAACACAGTGTTCTTAGTATATCATATGGTTGTACAGCACAGTACTCCAATTATATCATAGCATATACTTATGATAGTATAACACAATGTTCGTAGTATATCATATAGTTGTATAGCAAAGTACTCAAATTATATTATAGCATATCATATGATTGTATAACCCAGTTTTCTTAGTATATCATATGGTTGTATAGCACAGTACTCAAATTATATCATAGCATATCTTATGATTGTATAACACAGTGTTCCTAGCATATCGTATGGTTGTACAACACAGGACTCATATTATATCATAGCATATCTTATGAATGTATAACACAGTGTTCGTAGTATATCATAAGGTTGTACAGCACAGTACTCAAATTATATCATAGCATATCTTATGATTGTATAACACAGTGTTCTTAGTATATCATATTGTTGTACAGCACAGTACTCAAATTATATTATAGCATATCTTATGATTGTATAATACAGTATTCTTATTATATCATATCGTTGTACAGCACAATAATCAAATTATATCATAGCATATCTTATGATTGTATAACACAGTGTTCTTAGTATATCATATGGTTGTATAGCACAGTACTCAAATTATATCATAGCATATCTTATGATTGTATAATACAGTATTCTTATTATATCATATCGTTGTACAGCACAATAATCAAATTATATCATAGCATATCTTATGATTGTATAACACAGTGTTCTTAGTATATCATATGGTTGTATAGCACAGTACTCAAATTATATCATAGCATATCTTATGGTTGTATAACACAGTGTTCGTAGTATATCATATGGTTGTATAGCACAGTACTCAAATTATATTATAGCGTATCTTATGATTGTATAACACAGTGTTCTTAGTATATCATATGGTTGTATAGCACAGTACTCAAATTATATCATAGCATATGTTATGATTGTATAACACAGTGTTCTTAGTATATCATATGGTTGTATAGCACAGTACTCAAATTATATCATAACATATCTTATGATTGTATAACACAGTGTTCGTAGTATATCATAAGGTTGTACAGCATAGTACACAAATTATATCGTAGCATATCTTAATAAAATCATATCTTATGAGTGTATAACACAGTGTTCTTAGTATATCATATGGTTGTACAGCATAGTCCACAAATTATATCGTAGCATATCTTATCAAAATCATATCTTATGATTGTATAACACAGTGTTCTTAGTATACCATATGGTTGTATAGCACAGTACTCAAATTATATCATAACATATCTTATGATTGTATAACACAGTGTTCGTAGTATATCATAAGGTTGTACAGCATAGTACACAAATTATATCGTAGCATATCTTATCAAAATCATATCTTATGATTGAATAACACAGTGTTCTTAGTATATCATATGGTTGTATAGCGCAGTACTCAAATTATATCATAGCATATCTTATGGTTGTATAACACAGTGTTCTTATTATATCATATGGTTGTACAACATAGTACACAAATTATATCGTAGCATATCTTATCAAAATCATATCTTATGATTGTATAACACAGTGTTCTTAGTATATCATATGGTTGTATAGCACAGTACTCAAATTATATCATAACATATCTTATGATTGTATAACACAGTGTTCTTAGTATATCATATTGTTGTACAGCACAGTACTCAAATTATATTATTGCATATGTTATGATTGTATAATGCAGTATTCTTATTATATCATATCGTTGTACAGCACAATACTCAAATTATATCATAGCATATTTTATGATTGTATAACACAGTGTTCTTAGTATATTATATGGTTGTACAGCACAGTACTCAAATTATATCATAGCATATCTTATGATTGTATAACACAGTGTTCTTAGTATATCTTATTGTTGTACAGCACAGTACTCAAATTATATTATAGCATATCTTATGATTGTATAATACAGTATTCTTATTATATCATATCGTTGTACAGCACAATACTCAAATTATATCATAGCATATCTTATGATTGTATAACACAGAGTTCTTAGTATATCATATGGTTGTATAGCACAGTACTCAATTATATCATAGCATATCTTATGATTGTATAACACAATGTTCGTAGTATATCATATGGTTGTATAGCACAGTACTCAAATTATATTATAGCATATCATATGATTGTATAACACAGTGTTCTTAGTATATCATATGGTTGTATAGCACAGTACTCAAATTATATCATAACATATCTTATGATTGTATAACACAGTGTTCGTAGTATATTATAAGGTTGTACAGCATAGTACACAAATTATATCGTAGCATATCTTATCAAAATCATATCTTATGATTGTATAACACAGTGTTCTTAGTATATCATATGGTTGTATAGCACAGTACTCAAATTATATCATAGCATATCTTATGGTTGTATAATACAGCGTTCGTAGTATATCATATGGTTGTATAGCACAGTACTCAAATTATATTATAGCGTATCTTATGATTGTATAACACAGTGTTCTTAGTATATCATATGGTTGTACAGCATAGTACACAAATTATATCGTAGCATATCTTATCAAAATCATATCTTATGATTGAATAACACAGTGTTCTTAGTATATCATATGGTTGTATAGCACAGTACTCAAATTATATCATAACATATCTTATGATTGTATAACACAGTGTTCGTAGTATATCATAAGGTTGTACAGCATAGTACACAAATTATATCGTAGCATATCTTATCAAAATCATATCTTATGATTGTATAACACAGTGTTCTTAGTATATCATATGGTTGTATAGCGCAGTACTCAAATTATATCATAGCATATCTTATGGTTGTATAACACAGTGTTCGTAGTATATCATATGGTTGTATAGCACAGTACTCAAATTATATTATAGCGTATTTTATGATTGTATAACACAGTGTTCTTAGTATATCATATGGTTGTACAGCATAGTACACAAATTATATCGTAGCATATCTTATCAAAATCATATCTTATAATTGTATAACACAGTGTTCTTAGTATATCATAAGGTTGTACAGCGCAGTACTCCAATTATATCATAGCATATACTTATGATTGTATAACACAATGTTCGTAGTATATCATATGGTTGTACAGCACAGTAGTCAAATTATATCATAGCATAACTTATGATTGTATAACACAGTGTTCTTAGTATATCATATGGTTGTACAGCACAGTACTCCAATTATATCATAGCATATACTTATGATAGTATAACACAATGTTCGTAGTATATCATATAGTTGTATAGCAAAGTACTCAAATTATATTATAGCATATCATATGATTGTATAACCCAGTTTTCTTAGTATATCATATGGTTGTATAGCACAGTACTCAAATTATATCATAGCATATCTTATGATTGTATAACACAGTGTTCCTAGCATATCGTATGGTTGTACAACACAGGACTCATATTATATCATAGCATATCTTATGAATGTATAACACAGTGTTCGTAGTATATCATAAGGTTGTACAGCACAGTACTCAAATTATATCATAGCATATCTTATGATTGTATAACACAGTGTTCTTAGTATATCATATTGTTGTACAGCACAGTACTCAAATTATATTATAGCATATCTTATGATTGTATAATACAGTATTCTTATTATATCATATCGTTGTACAGCACAATAATCAAATTATATCATAGCATATCTTATGATTGTATAACACAGTGTTCTTAGTATATCATATGGTTGTATAGCACAGTACTCAAATTATATCATAGCATATCTTATGATTGTATAATACAGTATTCTTATTATATCATATCGTTGTACAGCACAATAATCAAACTATATCATAGCATATCTTATGATTGTATAACACAGTGTTCTTAGTATATCATATGGTTGTATAGCACAGTACTCAAATTATATCATAGCATATCTTATGGTTGTATAACACAGTGTTCGTAGTATATCATATGGTTGTATAGCACAGTACTCAAATTATATTATAGCGTATCTTATGATTGTATAACACAGTGTTTTTAGTATATCATATGGTTGTATAGCACAGTACTCAAATTATATCATAGCATATGTTATGATTGTATAACACAGTGTTCTTAGTATATCATATGGTTGTATAGCACAGTACTCAAATTATATCATAACATATCTTATGATTGTATAACACAGTGTTCGTAGTATATCATAAGGTTGTACAGCATAGTACACAAATTATATCGTAGCATATCTTATTAAAATCATATCTTATGAGTGTATAACACAGTGTTCTTAGTATATCATATGGTTGTACAGCATAGTCCACAAATTATATCGTAGCATATCTTATCAAAATCATATCTTATGATTGTATAACACAGTGTTCTTAGTATACCATATGGTTGTATAGCACAGTACTCAAATTATATCATAACATATCTTATGATTGTATAACACAGTGTTCGTAGTATATCATAAGGTTGTACAGCATAGTACACAAATTATATCGTAGCATATCTTATCAAAATCATATCTTATGATTGAATAACACAGTGTTCTTAGTATATCATATGGTTGTATAGCGCAGTACTCAAATTATATCATAGCATATCTTATGGTTGTATAACACAGTGTTCGTAGTATATCATATGGTTGTATAGCACAGTACTCAAATTATATTATAGCGTATCTTATGATTGTATAACACAGTGTTCTTATTATATCATATGGTTGTACAACATAGTACACAAATTATATCGTAGCATATCTTATCAAAATCATATCTTATGATTGTATAACACAGTGTTCTTAGTATATCATATGGTTGTATAGCACAGTACTCAAATTATATCATAACATATCTTATGATTGTATAACACAGTGTTCTTAGTATATCATATTGTTGTACAGCACAGTACTCAAATTATATTATTGCATATGTTATGATTGTATAATGCAGTATTCTTATTATATCATATCGTTGTACAGCACAATACTCAAATTATATCATAGCATATTTTATGATTGTATAACACAGTGTTCTTAGTATATTATATGGTTGTACAGCACAGTACTCAAATTATATCATAGCATATCTTATGATTGTATAACACAGTGTTCTTAGTATATCTTATTGTTGTACAGCACAGTACTCAAATTATATTATAGCATATCTTATGATTGTATAATACAGTATTCTTATTATATCATATCGTTGTACAGCACAATACTCAAATTATATCATAGCATATCTTATGATTGTATAACACAGAGTTCTTAGTATATCATATGGTTGTATAGCAGAGTACTCAAATTATATCATAGCATATCTTATGGTTGTATAACACAGTGTTCGTAGTATATCATATGGTTGTATAGCACAGTACTCAAATTATATTATAGCGTATCTTATGATTGTATAACACAGTGTTCTTAGTATATCATGTGGTTGTACAGCATAGTACACAAATTATATCGTAGCATATCTTATCAAAATCATATCTTATGATTGTATAACACAGTGTTCTTAGTATATCATATGGTTGTATAGCACAGTACTCAAATTATATCATAACATATCTTATGATTGTATAACACAGTGTTCGTAGTATATCATAAGGTTGTACAGCATAGTACACAAATTATATCGTAGCATATCTTATCAAAATCATATCTTATGATTGTATAACACAGTGTTCTTAGTATATCATATTGTTGTACAGCACAGTACTCAAATTATATTATAGCATATCTTATGATTGTATAATACAGTATTCTTATTATATCATATCGTTGTACAGCACAATAATCAAATTATATCATAGCATATCTTATGATTGTATAACACAGTGTTCTTAGTATATCATATGGTTGTATAGCATAGTACTCAAATTATATCATAGCATATCTTATGATTGTATAATACAGTATTCTTATTATATCATATCGTTGTACAGCACAATACTCAAATTATATCATAGCATATCTTATGATTGTATAACACAGTGTTCTTAGTATATCATATGGTTGTACAGCACAGTACTCATATTATATCATAGCATATCTTATGATTGTATAACACGGTGTTCTTAGTATATCATATGGTTGTATAGCGCAGTACTCAAATTAGACCATAGCATATCTTATGATTGTGTAACACGGTGTTCTTAATATATCATATGGTTGTACAGCGAAGTACTCAAATTATATCATAGCATATCATATGATTGTATAACACAGTGTTCGTAGTATATCATAAGGTTGTACAGCACAGTACTCCAATTATATCATAGCATATACTTATGATTGTATAACACAATGTTCGTAGTATATCATATGGTTGTACAGCACAGTACTCAAATTATATCATAGCATAACTTATGATTGTATAACACAGTGTTCTTAGTATATCATATGGTTGTACAGCACAGTACTCAAATTATATCATAGCATATCTTATGATTGTATAACACAGTGTTCCTAGCATATCGTATGGTTGTACAACACAGTACTCATATTATATCATAGCATATCTTATGAATGTATAACACAGTGTTCGTAGTATATCATAAGGTTGTACAGCACAGTACTCAAATTATATCATAGCATATCTTATGATTGTATAACACAATGTTCGTAGTATATCATATGGTTGTATAGCACAGTACTCAAATTATATTATAGCATATCATATGGTTGTATAACACAGTGTTCTTAGTATATCATATGGTTGTATAGCACAGTACTCAAATTATATCATAGCATATCTTATGATTGTATAACACAGTGTTCCTAGCATATCGTATGGTTGTACAACACAGTACTCATATAATATCATAGCATATCTTATGAATGTATAACACAGTGTTCTTAGTATATCATACGGTTGTACAGCACAGTACTCAATTTATATCATAGCATATCTTATGATTGTATAACACAGTGTTCTTAGGATATGATATGGTTGTACAGCACAGTACTTAAATTATATTATAGCATATCTTATGATTTTATAACACAGTGTTCTTAGTATATCATATGGTTGTACAGCACTGTACTCATATTATATCATAGCAGATCTTATGATTGTATAATACAGTGTTCTTATTATATCATATGGTTGTACAGCACTGTACTCAAATTATATCATAGCATATCTTATGATTGTATAACACAGTGTTCTTAGTATATCATATGGTTGTATAGCGCCGTACTCAAATTATATCATAGCATATCTTATGATTGTATAACACAATGTTCGTAGTATATGATATGGTTGTATAGCACAGTACTCAAATTATATTATAGCATATCATATGATTGTATAACACAGTGTTCGTAATATATCATATGGTTGTATAGCGCAGTACTCAAATTATATTATAGCATATCATATGATTGTATAATACAGTATTCTTATTATATCATATCGTTGTACAGCACAATACTCAAATTATATCATAGCATATCTTATGATTGTATAACACAGTGTTCTTAGTATATCATATGGTTGTATAGCAAAGTACTCAAATTATATCATAGCATATCTTATGATTGTATAACACAATGTTCGTAGTATATCATATGGTTGTATAGCACAGTACTCAAATTATATTATAGCATATCATATGATTGTATAACACAGTGTTCGTAGAATATCATATGGTTGTATAGCACAGTACTCAAATTATATTATAGCATATCATATGATTGTATAACACAGTGTTCTTAGTATATCATATGGTTGTATAGCACAGTACTCAAATTATATCATAACATATCTTATGATTGTATAACACAGTGTTCGTAGTATATCATAAGGTTGTACAGCATAGTACACAAATTATATCGTAGCATATCTTATCAAAATCATATCTTATGATTGTATAACACAGTGTTCTTAGTATATCATATGGTTGTATAGCACAGTACTCAAATTATATCATAGCATATCTTATGGTTGTATAATACAGCGTTCGTAGTATATCATATGGTTGTATAGCACAGTACTCAAATTATATTATAGCGTATCTTATGATTGTATAACACAGTGTTCTTAGTATATCATATGGTTGTACAGCATAGTACACAAATTATACCGTAGCATATCTTATCAAAATCATATCTTATGATTGAATAACACAGTGTTCTTAGTATATCATATGGTTGTATAGCACAGTACTCAAATTATATCATAACATATCTTATGATTGTATAACACAGTCTTCGTAGTATATCATAAGGTTGTACAGCATAGTACACAAATTATATCGTAGCATATCTTATCAAAATCATATCTTATGATTGTACAACACAGTGTTCTTAGTATATCATATGGTTGTATAGCGCAGTACTCAAATTATATCATAGCATATCTTATGGTTGTATAACACAGTGTTCGTAGTATATCATATGGTTGTATAGCACAGTACTCAAATTATATTATAGCGTATCTTATGATTGTATAACCCAGTGTTCTTAGTATATCATATGGTTGTACAGCATAGTACACAAATTATATCGTAGCATATCTTATCAAAATCATATCTTATGATTGTATAACACAGTGTTCTTAGTATATCATAAGGTTGTACAGCACAGTACTCCAATTATATCATAGCATATACTTATGATTGTATAACACAATGTTCGTAGTATATCATATGGTTGTACAGCACAGTACTCAAATTATATCATAGCATAACTTATGATTGTATAACACAGTGTTCTTAGTATATCATATGGTTGTACAGCACAGTACTCCAATTATATCATAGCATATACTTATGATAGTATAACACAATGTTCGTAGTATATCATATAGTTGTATAGCAAAGTACTCAAATTATATTATAGCATATCATATGATTGTATAACCCAGTTTTCTTAGTATATCATATGGTTGTATAGCACAGTACTCAAATTATATCATAGCATATCTTATGATTGTATAACACAGTGTTCCTAGCATATCGTATGGTTGTACAACACAGGACTCATATTATATCATAGCATATCTTATGAATGTATAACACAGTGTTCGTAGTATATCATAAGGTTGTACAGCACAGTACTCAAATTATATCATAGCATATCTTATGATTGTATAACACAATGTTCGTAGTATATCATATGGTTGTATAGCACAGTACTCAAATTATATTATAGCATATCATATGATTGTATAACACAGTGTTCTTAGTATATCATATGGTTGTATAGCACAGTACTCAAATTATATCATAGCATATCTTATGATTGTATAACACAGTGTTCCTAGCATATCGTATGGTTGTACACCACAGTACTCATATTATATCATAGCATATCTTATGAATGTATAACACAGTGTTCTTAGTATACCATACGGTTGTACAGCACAGTACTCAATTTATATCATAGCATATCTTATGATTGTATAAAACAGTGTTCTTAGTATATCATATGGTTGTATAGCACAGTACTCAAATTATATCATAACATATCTTATGATTGTATAACACAGTGTTCTTAGTATATCATATTGTTGTACAGCACAGTACTCAAATTATATTATTGCACATGTTATGATTGGATAATGCAGTATTCTTATTATATCATATCGTTGTACAGCACAATAATCAAATTATATCATAGCATATCTTATGATTGTATAACACAGTGTTCTTAGTATATCATATGGTTGTATAGCACAGTACTCAAATTATATCATAGCATATCTTATGGTTGTATAACACAGTGTTCGTAGTATATCATATGGTTGTATAGCACAGTACTCAAATTATATTATAGCGTATCTTATGATTGTATAACACAGTGTTCTTAGTATATCATATGGTTGTATAGCACAGTACTCAAATTATATCATAGCATATGTTATGATTGTATAACACAGTGTTCTTAGTATATCATATGGTTGTATAGCACAGTACTCAAATTATATCATAACATATCTTATGATTGTATAACACAGTGTTCGTAGTATATCATAAGGTTGTACAGCATAGTACACAAATTATATCGTAGCATATCTTATTAAAATCATATCTTATGAGTGTATAACACAGTGTTCTTAGTATATCATATGGTTGTACAGCATAGTCCACAAATTATATCGTAGCATATCTTATCAAAATCATATCTTATGATTGTATAACACAGTGTTCTTAGTATACCATATGGTTGTATAGCACAGTACTCAAATTATATCATAACATATCTTATGATTGTATAACACAGTGTTCGTAGTATATCATAAGGTTGTACAGCATAGTACACAAATTATATCGTAGCATATCTTATCAAAATCATATCTTATGATTGAATAACACAGTGTTCTTAGTATATCATATGGTTGTATAGCGCAGGACTCAAATTATATCATAGCATATCTTATGGTTGTATAACACAGTGTTCGTAGTATATCATATGGTTGTATAGCACAGTACTCAAATTATATTATAGCGTATCTTATGATTGTATAACACAGTGTTCTTATTATATCATATGGTTGTACAACATAGTACACAAATTATATCGTAGCATATCTTATCAAAATCATATCTTATGATTGTATAACACAGTGTTCTTAGTATATCATATGGTTGTATAGCACAGTACTCAAATTATATCATAACATATCTTATGATTGTATAACACAGTGTTCTTAGTATATCATATTGTTGTACAGCACAGTACTCAAATTATATTATTGCATATGTTATGATTGTATAATGCAGTATTCTTATTATATCATATCGTTGTACAGCACAATACTCAAATTATATCATAGCATATTTTATGATTGTATAACACAGTGTTCTTAGTATATTATATGGTTGTACAGCACAGTACTCAAATTATATCATAGCATATCTTATGATTGTATAACACAGTGTTCTTAGTATATCTTATTGTTGTACAGCACAGTACTCAAATTATATTATAGCATATCTTATGATTGTATAATACAGTATTCTTATTATATCATATCGTTGTACAGCACAATACTCAAATTATATCATAGCATATCTTATGATTGTATAACACAGTGTTCTTAGTATATCATATGGTTGTATAGCAGAGTACTCAAATTATATCATAGCATATCTTATGGTTGTATAACACAGTGTTCGTAGTATATCATATGGTTGTATAGCACAGTACTCAAATTATATTATAGCGTATCTTATGATTGTATAACACAGTGTTCTTAGTATATCATATGGTTGTACAGCATAGTACACAAATTATATCGTAGCATATCTTATCAAAATCATATCTTATGATTGTATAACACAGTGTTCTTAGTATATCATATGGTTGTATAGCACAGTACTCAAATTATATCATAACATATCTTATGATTGTATAACACAGTGTTCGTAGTATATCATAAGGTTGTACAGCATAGTACACAAATTATATCGTAGCATATCTTATCAAAATCATATCTTATGATTGTATAACACAGTGTTCTTAGTATATCATATTGTTGTACAGCACAGTACTCAAATTATATTATAGCATATCTTATGATTGTATAATACAGTATTCTTATTATATCATATCGTTGTACAGCACAATAATCAAATTATATCATAGCATATCTTATGATTGTATAACACAGTGTTCTTAGTATATCATATGGTTGTATAGCATAGTACTCAAATTATATCATAGCATATCTTATGATTGTATAATACAGTATTCTTATTATATCATATCGTTGTACAGCACAATACTCAAATTATATCATAGCATATCTTATGATTGTATAACACAGTGTTCTTAGTATATCATATGGTTGTACAGCACAGTACTCATATTATATCATAGCATATCTTATGATTGTATAACACGGTGTTCTTAGTATATCATATGGTTGTATAGCGCAGTACTCAAATTAGACCATAGCATATCTTATGATTGTGTAACACGGTGTTCTTAATATATCATATGGTTGTACAGCGAAGTACTCAAATTATATCATAGCATATCATATGATTGTATAACACAGTGTTCGTAGTATATCATAAGGTTGTACAGCACAGTACTCCAATTATATCATAGCATATACTTATGATTGTATAACACAATGTTCGTAGTATATCATATGGTTGTACAGCACAGTACTCAAATTATATCATAGCATAACTTATGATTGTATAACACAGTGTTCTTAGTATATCATATGGTTGTACAGCACAGTACTCAAATTATATCATAGCATATCTTATGATTGTATAACACAGTGTTCCTAGGATATCGTATGGTTGTACAACACAGTACTCATATTATATCATAGCATATCTTATGAATGTATAACACAGTGTTCGTAGTATATCATAAGGTTGTACAGCACAGTACTCAAATTATATCATAGCATATCTTATGATTGTATAACACAATGTTCGTAGTATATCATATGGTTGTATAGCACAGTACTCAAATTATATTATAGCATATCATATGGTTGTATAACACAGTGTTCTTAGTATATCATATGGTTGTATAGCACAGTACTCAAATTATATCATAGCATATCTTATGATTGTATAACACAGTGTTCCTAGCATATCGTATGGTTGTACAACACAGTACTCATATAATATCATAGCCTATCTTATGAATGTATAACACAGTGTTCTTAGTATATCATACGGTTGTACAGCACAGTACTCAATTTATATCATAGCATATCTTATGATTGTATAACACAGTGTTCTTAGGATATGATATGGTTGTACAGCACAGTACTTAAATTATATTATAGCATATCTTATGATTTTATAACACAGTGTTCTTAGTATATCATATGGTTGTACAGCACTGTACTCATATTATATCATAGCAGATCTTATGATTGTATAATACAGTGTTCTTATTATATCATATGGTTGTACAGCACTGTACTCAAATTATATCATAGCATATCTTATGATTGTATAACACAGTGTTCTTAGTATATCATATGGTTGTATAGCGCCGTACTCAAATTATATCATAGCATATCTTATGATTGTATAACACAATGTTCGTAGTATATGATATGGTTGTATAGCACAGTACTCAAATTATATTATAGCATATCATATGATTGTATAACACAGTGTTCGTAATATATCATATGGTTGTATAGCGCAGTACTCAAATTATATTATAGCATATCATATGATTGTATAATACAGTATTCTTATTATATCATATCGTTGTACAGCACAATACTCAAATTATATCATAGCATATCTTATGATTGTATAACACAGTGTTCTTAGTATATCATATGGTTGTATAGCACAGTACTCAAATTATATCATAGCATATCTTATGATTGTATAACACAATGTTCGTAGTATATCATATGGTTGTATAGCACAGTACTCAAATTATATTATAGCATATCATATGATTGTATAACACAGTGTTCGTAGAATATCATATGGTTGTATAGCACAGTACTCAAATTATATTATAGCATATCATATGATTGTATAACACAGTGTTCTTAGTATATCATATGGTTGTATAGCACAGTACTCAAATTATATCATAACATATCTTATGATTGTATAACACAGTGTTCGTAGTATATCATAAGGTTGTACAGCATAGTACACAAATTATATCGTAGCATATCTTATCAAAATCATATCTTATGATTGTATAACACAGTGTTCTTAGTATATCATATGGTTGTATAGCACAGTACTCAAATTATATCATAGCATATCTTATGGTTGTATAATACAGCGTTCGTAGTATATCATATGGTTGTATAGCACAGTACTCAAATTATATTATAGCGTATCTTATGATTGTATAACACAGTGTTCTTAGTATATCATATGGTTGTACAGCATAGTACACAAATTATATCGTAGCATATCTTATCAAAATCATATCTTATGATTGAATAACACAGTGTTCTTAGTATATCATATGGTTGTATAGCACAGTACTCAAATTATATCATAACATATCTTATGATTGTATAACACAGTGTTCGTAGTATATCATAAGGTTGTACAGCATAGTACACAAATTATATCGTAGCATATCTTATCAAAATCATATCTTATGATTGTATAACACAGTGTTCTTAGTATATCATATGGTTGTATAGCGCAGTACTCAAATTATATCATAGCATATCTTATGGTTGTATAACACAGTGTTCGTAGTATATCATATGGTTGTATAGCACAGTACTCAAATTATATTATAGCGTATCTTATGATTGTATAACCCAGTGTTCTTAGTATATCATATGGTTGTACAGCATAGTACACAAATTATATCGTAGCATATCTTATCAAAATCATATCTTATGATTGTATAACACAGTGTTCTTAGTATATCATAAGGTTGTACAGCACAGTACTCCAATTATATCATAGCATATACTTATGATTGTATAACACAATGTTCGTAGTATATCATATGGTTGTACAGCACAGTACTCAAATAATATCATAGCATAACTTATGATTGTATAACACAGTGTTCTTAGTATACCATATGGTTGTACAGCACAGTACTCCAATTATATCATAGCATATACTTATGATAGTATAACACAATGTTCGTAGTATATCATATAGTTGTATAGCAAAGTACTCAAATTATATTATAGCATATCATATGATTGTATAACCCAGTTTTCTTAGTATATCATATGGTTGTATAGCACAGTACTCAAATTATATCATAGCATATCTTATGATTGTATAACACAGTGTTCCTAGCATATCGTATGGTTGTACAACACAGGACTCATATTATATCATAGCATATCTTATGAATGTATAACACAGTGTTCGTAGTATATCATAAGGTTGTACAGCACAGTACTCAAATTATATCATAGCATATCTTATGATTGTATAACACAATGTTCGTAGTATATCATATGGTTGTATAGCACAGTACTCAAATTATATTATAGCATATCATATGATTGTATAACACAGTGTTCTTAGTATATCATATGGTTGTATAGCACAGTACTCAAATTATATCATAGCATATCTTATGATTGTATAACACAGTGTTCCTAGCATATCGTATGGTTGTACACCACAGTACTCATATTATATCATAGCATATCTTATGAATGTATAACACAGTGTTCTTAGTATATCATACGGTTGTACAGCACAGTACTCAATTTATATCATAGCATATCTTATGATTGTATAAAACAGTGTTCTTAGTATATCATATGGTTGTATAGCACAGTACTCAAATTATATCATAACATATCTTATGATTGTATAACACAGTGTTCTTAGTATATCATATTGTTGTACAGCACAGTACTCAAATTATATTATTGCACATGTTATGATTGTATAATGCAGTATTCTTATTATATCATATCGTTGTACAGCACAATACTCAAATTATATCATAGCATATTTTATGATTGTATAAAACAGTGTTCTTAGTATATCATATGGTTGTACAGCACAGTACTCAAATTATATCATAGCATATCTTATGATTGTATAACACAGTGTTCTTAGTATATCTTATTGTTGTACAGCACAGTACTCAAATTATATTATAGCATATCTTATGATTGTATAATACAGTATTCTTATTATATCATATCGTTGTACAGTACAATACTCAAATTATATCATAGCATATCTTATGATTGTATAACACAGTGTTCTTAGTATATCATATGGTTGTATAGCACAGTACTCAAATTATATCATAGCATATCTTATGGTTGTATAACACAGTGTTCGTAGTATATCATATGGTTGTATAGCACAGTACTCAAATTATATTATAGCGTATCTTATGATTGTATAACACAGTGTTCTTAGTATATCATATGGTTGTACAGCATAGTACACAAATTATATCGTAGCATATCTTATCAAAATCATATCTTATGATTGTATAACACAGTGTTCTTAGTATATCATATGGTTGTATAGCACAGTACTCAAATTATATCATAACATATCTTATGATTGTATAACACAGTGTTCGTAGTATATCATAAGGTTGTACAGCTTAGTACACAAATTATATCATAGCATATCTTATGATTGTATAACACAGTGTTCTTAGTATATCATATGGTTGTACAGCACAGTACTCAAATTATATCATAGCATAACTTATGATTGTATAACACAGTGTTCTTAGTATATCATATGGTTGTACAGCACAGTACTCAAATTATATCATAGCATATCTTATGATTGTATAACACAGTGTTCCTAGCATATCGTATGGTTGTACAACACAGTACTCATATTATATCATAGCATATCTTATGAATGTATAACACAGTGTTCGTAGTATATCATAAGGTTGTACAGCACAGTACTCAAATTATATCATAGCATATCTTATGATTGTATAACACAATGTTCGTAGTATATCATATGGTTGTATAGCACAGTACTCAAATTATATTATAGCATATCATATGGTTGTATAACACAGTGTTCTTAGTATATCATATGGTTGTATAGCACAGTACTCAAATTATATCATAGCATATCTTATGATTGTATAACACAGTGTTCCTAGCATATCGTATGGTTGTACAACACAGTACTCATATAATATCATAGCATATCTTATGAATGTATAACACAGTGTTCTTAGTATATCATACGGTTGTACAGCACAGTACTCAATTTATATCATAGCATATCTTATGATTGTATAACACAGTGTTCTTAGGATATGATATGGTTGTACAGCACAGTACTTAAATTATATTATAGAATATCTTATGATTGTATAACACAATGTTCGTAGTATATGATATGGTTGTATAGCACAGTACTCAAATTATATTATAGCATATCATATGATTGTATAACACAGTGTTCGTAATATATCATATGGTTGTATAGCGCAGTACTCAAATTATATTATAGCATATCATATGATTGTATAATACAGTATTCTTATTATATCATATCGTTGTACAGCACAATACTCAAATTATATCATAGCATATCTTATGATTGTATAACACAGTGTTCTTAGTATATCATATGGTTGTATAGCACAGTACTCAAATTATATCATAGCATATCTTATGATTGTATAACACAATGTTCGTAGTATATCATATGGTTGTATAGCACAGTACTCAAATTATATTATAGCATATCATATGATTGTATAACACAGTGTTCGTAGAATATCATATGGTTGTATAGCACAGTACTCAAATTATATTATAGCATATCATATGATTGTATAACACAGTGTTCTTAGTATATCATATGGTTGTATAGCACAGTACTCAAATTATATCATAACATATCTTATGATTGTATAACACAGTGTTCGTAGTATATCATAAGGTTGTACAGCATAGTACACAAATTATATCGTAGCATATCTTATCAAAATCATATCTTATGATTGTATAACACAGTGTTCTTAGTATATCATATGGTTGTATAGCACAGTACTCAAATTATATCATAGCATATCTTATGGTTGTATAATACAGCGTTCGTAGTATATCATATGGTTGTATAGCACAGTACTCAAATTATATTATAGCGTATCTTATGATTGTATAACCCAGTGTTCTTAGTATATCATATGGTTGTACAGCATAGTACACAAATTATATCGTAGCATATCTTATCAAAATCATATCTTATGATTGAATAACACAGTGTTCTTAGTATATCATATGGTTGTATAGCACAGTACTCAAATTATATCATAACATATCTTATGATTGTATAACACAGTGTTCGTAGTATATCATAAGGTTGTACAGCATAGTACACAAATTATATCGTAGCATATCTTATCAAAATCATATCTTATGATTGTATAACACAGTGTTCTTAGTATATCATATGGTTGTATAGCGCAGTACTCAAATTATATCATAGCATATCTTATGGTTGTATAACACAGTGTTCGTAGTATATCATATGGTTGTATAGCACAGTACTCAAATTATATTATAGCGTATCTTATGATTGTATAACCCAGTGTTCTTAGTATATCATATGGTTGTACAGCATAGTACACAAATTATATCGTAGCATATCTTATCAAAATCATATCTTATGATTGTATAACACAGTGTTCTTAGTATATCATAAGGTTGTACAGCACAGTACTCCAATTATATCATAGCATATACTTATGATTGTATAACACAATGTTCGTAGTATATCATATGGTTGTACAGCACAGTACTCAAATTATATCATAGCATAACTTATGATTGTATAACACAGTGTTCTTAGTATACCATATGGTTGTACAGCACAGTACTCCAATTATATCATAGCATATACTTATGATAGTATAACACAATGTTCGTAGTATATCATATAGTTGTATAGCAAAGTACTCAAATTATATTATAGCATATCATATGATTGTATAACCCAGTGTTCTTAGTATATCATATGGTTGTATAGCACAGTACTCAAATTATATCATAGCATATCTTATGATTGTATAACACAGTGTTCCTAGCATATCGTATGGTTGTACAACACAGGACTCATATTATATCATAGCATATCTTATGAATGTATAACACAGTGTTCGTAGTATATCATAAGGTTGTACAGCACAGTACTCAAATTATATCATAGCATATCTTATGATTGTATAACACAATGTTCGTAGTATATCATATGGTTGTATAGCACAGTACTCAAATTATATTATAGCATATCATATGATTGTATAACACAGTGTTCTTAGTATATCATATGGTTGTATAGCACAGTACTCAAATTATATCATAGCATATCTTATGATTGTATAACACAGTGTTCCTAGCATATCGTATGGTTGTACACCACAGTACTCATATTATATCATAGCATATCTTATGAATGTATAACACAGTGTTCTTAGTATATCATACGGTTGTACAGCACAGTACTCAATTTATATCATAGCATATCTTATGATTGTATAAAACAGTGTTCTTAGTATATCATATGGTTGTATAGCACAGTACTCAAATTATATCATAACATATCTTATGATTGTATAACACAGTGTTCTTAGTATATCATATTGTTGTACAGCACAGTACTCAAATTATATTATTGCACATGTTATGATTGTATAATGCAGTATTCTTATTATATCATATCGTTGTACAGCACAATACTCAAATTATATCATAGCATATTTTATGATTGTATAACACAGTGTTCTTAGTATATCATATGGTTGTACAGCACAGTACTCAAATTATATCATAGCATATCTTATGATTGTATAACACAGTGTTCTTAGTATATCTTATTGTTGTACAGCACAGTACTCAAATTATATTATAGCATATCTTATGATTGTATAATACAGTATTCTTATTATATCATATCGTTGTACAGTACAATACTCAAATTATATCATAGCATATCTTATGATTGTATAACACAGTGTTCTTAGTATATCATATGGTTGTATAGCACAGTACTCAAATTATATCATAGCATATCTTATGGTTGTATAACACAGTGTTCTTAGTATATCATATGGTTGTATAGCACAGTACTCAAATTATATCATAACATATCTTATGATTGTATAACACAGTGTTCGTAGTATATCATAAGGTTGTACAGCATAGTACACAAATTATATCGTAGCATATCTTATCAAAATCATATCTTATGATTGTATAACACAGTGTTCTTAGTATATCATATTGTTGTACAGCACAGTACTCAAATTATATTATAGCATATCTTATGATTGTATAATACAGTATTCTTATTATATCATATCGTTGTACAGCACAATAATCAAATTATATCATAGCATATCTTATGATTGTATAACACAGTGTTCTTAGTATATCATATGGTTGTATAGCACAGTACTCAAATTATATCATAGCATATCTTATGATTGTATAATACAGTATTCTTATTATATCATATCGTTGTACAGCACAATAATCAAATTATATCATAGCATATCTTATGATTGTATAACACAGTGTTCTTAGTATATCATATGGTTGTATAGCACAGTACTCAAATTATATCATAGCATATCTTATGGTTGTATAACACAGTGTTCGTAGTATATCATATGGTTGTATAGCACAGTACTCAAATTATATTATAGCGTATCTTATGATTGTATAACACAGTGTTCTTAGTATATCATATGGTTGTATAGCACAGTACTCAAATTATATCATAGCATATGTTATGATTGTATAACACAGTGTTCTTAGTATATCATATGGTTGTATAGCACAGTACTCAAATTATATCATAACATATCTTATGATTGTATAACACAGTGTTCGTAGTATATCATAAGGTTGTACACCATAGTACACAAATTATATCGTAGCATATCTTATCAAAATCATATCTTATGAGTGTATAACACAGTGTTCTTAGTATATCATATGGTTGTACAGCATAGTCCACAAATTATATCGTAGCATATCTTATCAAAATCATATCTTATGATTGTATAACACAGTGTTCTTAGTATATCATATGGTTGTATAGCACAGTACTCAAATTATATCATAACATATCTTATGATTGTATAACACAGTGTTCGTAGTATATCATAAGGTTGTACAGCATAGTACACAAATTATATCGTAGCATATCTTATCAAAATCATATCTTATGATTGTATAACACAGTGTTCTTAGTATATCATATGGTTGTATAGCGCAGTACTCAAATTATATCATAGCATATCTTATGGTTGTATAACACAGTGTTCTTATTATATCATATGGTTGTACAACATAGAACACAAATTATATCGTAGCATATCTTATCAAAATCATATCTTATGATTGTATAACACAGTGTTCTTAGTATATCATATGGTTGTATAGCACAGTACTCAAATTATATCATAACATATCTTATGATTGTATAACACAGTGTTCTTAGTATATCATATTGTTGTACAGCACAGTACTCAAATTATATTATTGCATATGTTATGATTGTATAATGCAGTATTCTTATTATATCATATCGTTGTACAGCACAATACTCAAATTATATCATAGCATATTTTATGATTGTATAACACAGTGTTCTTAGTATATCATATGGTTGTACAGCACAGTACTCAAATTATATCATAGCATATCTTATGATTGTATAACACAGTGTTCTTAGTATATCTTATTGTTGTACAGCACAGTACTCAAATTATATTATAGCATATCTTATGATTGTATAATACAGTATTCTTATTATATCATATCGTTGTACAGCACAATACTCAAATTATATCATAGCATATCTTATGATTGTATAACACAGTGTTCTTAGTATATCATATGGTTGTATAGCACAGTACTCAAATTATATCATAGCATATCTTATGGTTGTATAACACAGTGTTCGTAGTATATCATATGGTTGTATAGCACAGTACTCAAATTATATTATAGCGTATCTTATGATTGTATAACACAGTGTTCTTAGTATATCATATGGTTGTATAGCACAGTACTCAAATTATATCATAGCATATGTTATGATTGTATAACACAGTGTTCGTAGTATATCATATGGTTGTATAGCACAGTACTCAAATTATATTATAGCGTATCTTATGATTGTATAACACAGTGTTCTTATTATATCATATGGTTGTACAACATAGTACACAAATTATATCGTAGCATATCTTATCAAAATCATATCTTATGATTGTATAACACAGTGTTCTTAGTATATCATATGGTTGTATAGCACAGTACTCAAATTATATCATAACATATCTTATGATTGTATAACACAGTGTTCTTAGTATATCATATTGTTGTACAGCACAGTACTCAAATTATATTATTGCATATGTTATGATTGTATAATGCAGTATTCTTATTATATCATATCGTTGTACAGCACAATACTCAAATTATATCATAGCATATTTTATGATTGTATAACACAGTGTTCTTAGTATATCATATGGTTGTACAGCACAGTACTCAAATTATATCATAGCATATCTTATGATTGTATAACACAGTGTTCTTAGTATATCTTATTGTTGTACAGCACAGTACTCAAATTATATTATAGCATATCTTATGATTGTATAATACAGTATTCTTATTATATCATATCGTTGTACAGCACAATACTCAAATTATATCATAGCATATCTTATGATTGTATAACACAGTGTTCTTAGTATATCATATGGTTGTATAGCACAGTACTCAAATTATATCATAGCATATCTTATGGTTGTATAACACAGTGTTCGTAGTATATCATATGGTTGTATAGCACAGTACTCAAATTATATTATAGCGTATCTTATGATTGTATAACACAGTGTTCTTAGTATATCATATGGTTGTATAGCACAGTACTCAAATTATATCATAGCATATGTTATGATTGTATAACACAGTGTTCGTAGTATATCATATGGTTGTATAGCACAGTACTCAAATTATATTATAGCGTATCTTATGATTGTATAACACAGTGTTCTTATTATATCATATGGTTGTACAACATAGTACACAAATTATATCGTAGCATATCTTATCAAAATCATATCTTATGATTGTATAACACAGTGTTCTTAGTATATCATATGGTTGTATAGCACAGTACTCAAATTATATCATAACATATCTTATGATTGTATAACACAGTGTTCTTAGTATATCATATTGTTGTACAGCACAGTACTCAAATTATATTATTGCATATGTTATGATTGTATAATGCAGTATTCTTATTATATCATATCGTTGTACAGCACAATACTCAAATTATATCATAGCATATTTTATGATTGTATAACACAGTGTTCTTAGTATATTATATGGTTGTACAGCACAGTACTCAAATTATATCATAGCATATCTTATGATTGTATAACACAGTGTTCTTAGTATATCTTATTGTTGTACAGCACAGTACTCAAATTATATTATAGCATATCTTATGATTGTATAATACAGTATTCTTATTATATCATATCGTTGTACAGCACAATACTCAAATTATATCATAGCATATCTTATGATTGTATAACACAGTGTTCTTAGTATATCATATGGTTGTATAGCAGAGTACTCAAATTATATCATAGCATATCTTATGGTTGTATAACACAGTGTTCGTAGTATATCATATGGTTGTATAGCACAGTACTCAAATTATATTATAGCGTATCTTATGATTGTATAACACAGTGTTCTTAGTATATCATATGGTTGTACAGCATAGTACACAAATTATATCGTAGCATATCTTATCAAAATCATATCTTATGATTGTATAACACAGTGTTCTTAGTATATCATATGGTTGTATAGCACAGTACTCAAATTATATCATAACATATCTTATGATTGTATAACACAGTGTTCGTAGTATATCATAAGGTTGTACAGCATAGTACACAAATTATATCGTAGCATATCTTATCAAAATCATATCTTATGATTGTATAACACAGTGTTCTTAGTATATCATATTGTTGTACAGCACAGTACTCAAATTATATTATATCATATCTTATGATTGTATAATACAGTATTCTTATTATATCATATCGTTGTACAGCACAATAATCAAATTATATCATAGCATATCTTATGATTGTATAACACAGTGTTCTTAGTATATCATATGGTTGTATAGCATAGTACTCAAATTATATCATAGCATATCTTATGATTGTATAATACAGTATTCTTATTATATCATATCGTTGTACAGCACAATACTCAAATTATATCATAGCATATCTTATGATTGTATAACACAGTGTTCTTAGTATATCATATGGTTGTACAGCACAGTACTCATATTATATCATAGCATATCTTATGATTGTATAACACGGTGTTCTTAGTATATCATATGGTTGTATAGCGCAGTACTCAAATTAGACCATAGCATATCTTATGATTGTGTAACACGGTGTTCTTAATATATCATATGGTTGTACAGCGAAGTACTCAAATTATATCATAGCATATCATATGATTGTATAACACAGTGTTCGTAGTATATCATAAGGTTGTACAGCACAGTACTCCAATTATATCATAGCATATACTTATGATTGTATAACACAATGTTCGTAGTATATCATATGGTTGTACAGCACAGTACTCAAATTATATCATAGCATAACTTATGATTGTATAACACAGTGTTCTTAGTATATCATATGGTTGTACAGCACAGTACTCAAATTATATCATAGCATATCTTATGATTGTATAACACAGTGTTCCTAGCATATCGTATGGTTGTACAACACAGTACTCATATTATATCATAGCATATCTTATGAATGTATAACACAGTGTTCGTAGTATATCATAAGGTTGTACAGCACAGTACTCAAATTATATCATAGCATATCTTATGATTGTATAACACAATGTTCGTAGTATATCATATGGTTGTATAGCACAGTACTCAAATTATATTATAGCATATCATATGGTTGTATAACACAGTGTTCTTAGTATATCATATGGTTGTATAGCACAGTACTCAAATTATATCATAGCATATCTTATGATTGTATAACACAGTGTTCCTAGCATATCGTATGGTTGTACAACACAGTACTCATATAATATCATAGCATATCTTATGAATGTATAACACAGTGTTCTTAGTATATCATACGGTTGTACAGCACAGTACTCAATTTATATCATAGCATATCTTATGATTGTATAACACAGTGTTCTTAGGATATGATATGGTTGTACAGCACAGTACTTAAATTATATTATAGCATATCTTATGATTTTATAACACAGTGTTCTTAGTATATCATATGGTTGTACAGCACTGTACTCATATTATATCATAGCAGATCTTATGATTGTATAATACAGTGTTCTTATTATATCATATGGTTGTACAGCACTGTACTCAAATTATATCATAGCATATCTTATGATTGTATAACACAGTGTTCTTAGTATATCATATGGTTGTATAGCGCCGTACTCAAATTATATCATAGCATATCTTATGATTGTATAACACAATGTTCGTAGTATATGATATGGTTGTATAGCACAGTACTCAAATTATATTATAGCATATCATATGATTGTATAACACAGTGTTCGTAATATATCATATGGTTGTATAGCGCAGTACTCAAATTATATTATAGCATATCATATGATTGTATAATACAGTATTCTTATTATATCATATCGTTGTACAGCACAATACTCAAATTATATCATAGCATATCTTATGATTGTATAACACAGTGTTCTTAGTATATCATATGGTTGTATAGCACAGTACTCAAATTATATCATAGCATATCTTATGATTGTATAACACAATGTTCGTAGTATATCATATGGTTGTATAGCACAGTACTCAAATTATATTATAGCATATCATATGATTGTATAACACAGTGTTCGTAGAATATCATATGGTTGTATAGCACAGTACTCAAATTATATTATAGCATATCATATGATTGTATAACACAGTGTTCTTAGTATATCATATGGTTGTATAGCACAGTATTCAAATTATATCATAACATATCGTATGATTGTATAACACAGTGTTCGTAGTATATCATAAGGTTGTACAGCATAGTACACAAATTATATCGTAGCATATCTTATCAAAATCATATCTTATGATTGTATAACACAGTGTTCTTAGTATATCATATGGTTGTATAGCACAGTACTCAAATTATATCATAGCATATCTTATGGTTGTATAATACAGCGTTCGTAGTATATCATATGGTTGTATAGCACAGTACTCAAATTATATTATAGCGTATCTTATGATTGTATAACACAGTGTTCTTAGTATATCATATGGTTGTACAGCATAGTACACAAATTATATCGTAGCATATCTTATCAAAATCATATCTTATGATTGAATAACACAGTGTTCTTAGTATATCATATGGTTGTATAGCACAGTACTCAAATTATATCATAACATATCTTATGATTGTATAACACAGTGTTCGTAGTATATCATAAGGTTGTACAGCATAGTACACAAATTATATCGTAGCATATCTTATCAAAATCATATCTTATGATTGTATAACACAGTGTTCTTAGTATATCATATGGTTGTATAGCGCAGTACTCAAATTATATCATAGCATATCTTATGGTAGTATAACACAGTGTTCGTAGTATATCATATGGTTGTATAGCACAGTACTCTAATTATATTATAGCGTATCTTATGATTGTATAACCCAGTGTTCTTAGTATATCATATGGTTGTACAGCATAGTACACAAATTATATCGTAGCATATCTTATCAAAATCATATCTTATGATTGTATAACACAGTGTTCTTAGTATATCATAAGGTTGTACAGCACAGTACTCCAATTATATCATAGCATATACTTATGATTGTATAACACAATGTTCGTAGTATATCATATGGTTGTACAGCACAGTACTCAAATTATATCATAGCATATCTTATGATTGTATAACACAGTGTTCCTAGCATATCGTATGGTTGTACAGCATAGTACACAAATTATATCGTAGCATATCTTATCAAAATCATATCTTATGATTGTATAACACAGTGTTCTTAGTATATCATATGGTTGTATAGCGCAGTACTCAAATTATATCATAGCATATCTTATGGTTGTATAACACAGTGTTCGTAGTATATCATATGGTTGTATAGCACAGTACTCAAATTATATTATAGCGTATCTTATGATTGTATAACCCAGTGTTCTTAGTATATCATATGGTTGTACAGCATAGTACACAAATTATATCGTAGCATATCTTATCAAAATCATATCTTATGATTGTATAACACAGTGTTCTTAGTATATCATAAGGTTGTACAGCACAGTACTCCAATTATATCATAGCATATACTTATGATTGTATAACACAATGTTCGTAGTATATCATATGGTTGTACAGCACAGTACTCAAATTATATCATAGCATAACTTATGATTGTATAACACAGTGTTCTTAGTATACCATATGGTTGTACAGCACAGTACTCCAATTATATCATAGCATATACTTATGATAGTATAACACAATGTTCGTAGTATATCATATAGTTGTATAGCAAAGTACTCAAATTATATTATAGCATATCATATGATTGTATAACCCAGTTTTCTTAGTATATCATATGGTTGTATAGCACAGTACTCAAATTATATCATAGCATATCTTATGATTGTATAACACAGTGTTCCTAGCATATCGTATGGTTGTACAACACAGGACTCATATTATATCATAGCATATCTTATGAATGTATAACACAGTGTTCGTAGTATATCATAAGGTTGTACAGCACAGTACTCAAATTATATCATAGCATATCTTATGATTGTATAACACAATGTTCGTAGTATATCATATGGTTGTATAGCACAGTACTCAAATTATATTATAGCATATCATATGATTGTATAACACAGTGTTCTTAGTATATCATATGGTTGTATAGCACAGTACTCAAATTATATCATAGCATATCTTATGATTGTATAACACAGTGTTCCTAGCATATCGTATGGTTGTACACCACAGTACTCATATTATATCATAGCATATCTTATGAATGTATAACACAGTGTTCTTAGTATATCATACGGTTGTACAGCACAGTACTCAATTTATATCATAGCATATCTTATGATTGTATAAAACAGTGTTCTTAGTATATCATATGGTTGTATAGCACAGTACTCAAATTATATCATAACATATCTTATGATTGTATAACACAGTGTTCTTAGTATATCATATGGTTGTATAGCGCAGTACTCAAATTATATCATAGCATATCTTATGGTTGTATAACACAGTGTTCGTAGTATATCATATGGTTGTATAGCACAGTACTCAAATTATATTATAGCGTATCTTATGATTGTATAACACAGTGTTCTTATTATATCATATGGTTGTACAACATAGTACACAAATTATATCGTAGCATATCTTATCAAAATCATATCTTATGATTGTATAACACAGTGTTCTTAGTATATCATATGGTTGTATAGCACAGTACTCAAATTATATCATAACATATCTTATGATTGTATAACACAGTGTTCTTAGTATATCATATTGTTGTACAGCACAGTACTCAAATTATATTATTGCATATGTTATGATTGTATAATGCAGTATTCTTATTATATCATATCGTTGTACAGCACAATACTCAAATTATATCATAGCATATTTTATGATTGTATAACACAGTGTTCTTAGTATATCATATGGTTGTACAGCACAGTACTCAAATTATATCATAGCATATCTTATGATTGTATAACACAGTGTTCTTAGTATATCTTATTGTTGTACAGCACAGTACTCAAATTATATTATAGCATATCTTATGATTGTATAATACAGTATTCTTATTATATCATATCGTTGTACAGCACAATACTCAAATTATATCATAGCATATCTTATGATTGTATAACACAGTGTTCTTAGTATATCATATGGTTGTACAGCATAGTACACAAATTATATCGTAGCATATCTTATCAAAATCATATCTTATGATTGTATAACACAGTGTTCTTAGTATATCATATGGTTGTATAGCACAGTACTCAAATTATATCATAACATATCTTATGATTGTATAACACAGTGTCCGTAGTATATCATAAGGTTGTACAGCATAGTACACAAATTATATCGTAGCATATCTTATCAAAATCATATCTTATGATTGTATAACACAGTGTTCTTAGTATATCATATTGTTGTACAGCACAGTACTCAAATTATATTATAGCATATCTTATGATTGTATAATACAGTATTCTTATTATATCATATCGTTGTACAGCACAATATTCAATATATATCATAGCATATCTTATGATTGTATAACACAGTGTTCTTAGTATATCATATGGTTGTATAGCATAGTACTCAAATTATATCATAGCATATCTTATGATTGTATAATACAGCATTCTTATTATATCATATCGTTGTACAGCACAATACTCAAATTATATCATAGCATATCTTATGATTGTATAACACAGTCTTCTTAGTATATCATATGGTTGTATAGCACAGTACTCAAATTATATCATAGCATATCTTATGGTTGTATAACACAGTGTTCGTAGTATATCATATGGTTGTATAGCACAGTACTCAAATTATATTATAGCGTATCTTATGATTGTATAACACAGTGTTCTTAGTATATCATATGGTTGTATAGCACAGTACTCAAATTATATCATAGCATATGTTATGATTGTATAACACAGTGTTCTTAGTATATCATATGGTTGTATAGCACAGTACTCAAATTATATCATAACATATCTTATGATTGTATAACACAGTGTTCGTAGTATATCATAAGGTTGTACAGCATAGTACACAAATTATATCGTAGCATATCTTATCAAAATCATATCTTATGATTGTATAACACAGTGTTCTTAGTATATCATAAGGTTGTACAGCATAGTACACAAATTATATCATAGCAGTATATATCATAGTGTTGAACCAGTTAAACATAAAAGTTTGATATAGCGCAGGCAAAACACATCGCAATAACAACTAGTACAAATGGTAACAAGTGAACATCATGAATAGACTAGAGCATGAACTAAACACAACGCAATAAATACCTATATTATACACAACTTACACAGTGACCAGTTGAGTGTTCCTGTCTAGTGTGTCAGCTGCATTAGACTTCCTTACTCTAAGTGCTGCCTCACTAAGTCATCGGTATGGAGACTAGGTATGGAGGGTGCTGCTCTGCCAGATCTAGCTTAGCGAATCCAACCTTTTTAATGGACATGAGAGACCTCTAACGACAACTAGATAAATATGAAAGAGCTTTAGACTATCTATGGAATATTATTGCTCTTAACTAACTAGAATTAACTAGAATTCGTTTATCATTTCTCAAAGTCTGTTTATAAACTGTTGTACACTTGTCCTTAGTGAATGATGAAACTATCGCTACAGACATTAAGATTAGCGCTCAACAGAGAGCGGACAACTCACGGTGGTGATGTTCAATGGGAATACTCATCTCATAAGTTGAACAGAAAACAGCTAACATTACAATCAACTAACCTTGTGATCTACATGTAGATGAGGAAACTCATCACCCACTTCGCAATCATCTCCTGTCATACAGAATACAATTCCAGGCCTTTAATAAAAACAAGCAAAAGTCAGATGGTTGAGGTAGAAGCCACATGCCACAAAGGGGAAAAGCTGAAGCCCAGCAGCATATCTTAAGGTACATGACGAAAAAAAACTGTAATGATTCCACACAGTTTAGTAATTATCAGATACAATATGATTAGCAACTATTTATTTTACACTTCAATCCAGTGTACTAGTCACACCCTGTTTACTAGTGACACCCTGTGTACTAGTCACACCCTGTGTATTAGTGACACCCAGTGTATTAGTGACACCCAGTGTATTAGTGACACCCAGTGTACTAGTGACACCCTGTGTACTAGTGACACCCTGTGTACTAGTCACACCCTGTGTATTAGTGACACCCAGTGTATTTGTGTACCAATCAAATATTATCCTTATCACACGTAAAATATGGATTCAGATTCAATTGCAGATTTTTTAACAGCAGCCCGTTGTTATGGTAACTTGTTTCCCAAAAAAAGAGTGCTGCGATTATGTTACTCAACAGCTTCTGGAATACATAAATTTGCCAATCATTGTCAACAGAAAACTCCCAAATATTTACATGTATATCCAAATTTTTGTGTGACTCAAATGGCATTATTCATTGCCATTGTACATTGGTAGTAGTGTCGTGAGATATTGCTACAATGTAAGTATGCCAGTAAATCACAGAGAATAAGTCTGTGCACAACTATTCTAAAATCCATGAAACTGCACGCTTATCGCAGGGTTATAGCGTGCTAGGCAAAGCGTAGTGAATCTTTTTTCATCTTCAACTTTGGACAGACAGACAACTCTTGTTGTACTAAAGATTTGCTAGTTCCTCTGCACGTTTTAGAAATGTCATAATTATCTCTGTTATTTTGTCTTACTTGAATATCAGACCATTTTGTGCGGCTTGGATATCAGTCTAAGTATGATGTCTACTTGATAGATTCTACTTACACTCTGTTATTCTCTTCCTTTTTAATATTATTAAACCTGCAAGTTCCTTTCCACTACATTTAACTTCCTTCAGTGTAGGATGAGATAACTCTACATTTAAATGAACAGCCTGATGGAGATCCTAAAAAGTAAAACAGAGAATGTTACTTTTACAATTGAGGAGAAACTAGCACCAAACTGAAAAGTGTTCTAGAGTGGCATTGTTCATTTACCCCACAGCAGTACTTGACTACAAATATCAATGATTTGTAGTTACAGTGATGTGCAAAAGAAAGGGCCCACCTCTGATTCTCATTGCCAATATATGTACATGTAGACAGAATTTCAAATGCTCATAAAATTGTGCCAACTTGTTGAAATCTACCTAAACTATATATCAATAGACTCAGCATTTACTCAGCTTTCTTTTGATGTGAGTAGTTCCAGTGCAAATTGATGAGCAAGTACTAATTAGCCTCCTTTGATCCTACTCTATTTTCGTAATCCCGTCAAACAATGGCCAATTTTTAATTGGCTCTAGCTTCTGATTGAAGTGAGATATTCACTCACTTTGAAGTTTGTCCGACACTTCAACTCATTTTTGAAATGATATTAAAATTTTAGCATTCTGCAAAATTTAGAATTCTGTGTATATAAGGCAGTGAAAACGGGACTTCAGGAATTCGAGCATTGGAAATTCTATCCCAGACATTACATTTTGCAGGATAGATCAAAAATGACATCAGGTTCTGATGCTCCAGAAGCTGCTGATTCCAAAAATATATACATTATTATACTTGGAGCGACCACTTTTGCTTCAGCACAGGTTTACTGTGCGAAATACACAACAATTCAGGGTGGGCCCTTTCTTTTGCACATCACTGTAGTTTATTCCTTAAAGGCTAGTTATAAATACTAGTAATTCTTGCTCCTTTAATAACTCTTGACAAGCTAAACTATTATATTTCTACCATCAACTTCTTCTAAAGACAGCTCTGAGTGATTTCTTTTATAGGTACCAAATCATTGATGACTGCTGTTTTTCTTTGTTGGGTGATGAAACAACGTTTAAAGATGTGGTTGCGTCAAAAAGGTCGATTTAATGAAATTAAAACCAATAAAAGGCTAAAACCTCAGCTGCAGTTTGATGTCATTTTTGTCTTTGTAGACCAATCATGTCCAGAGATATATGCGTTTGAATGAGGCCATCTTTTAAAAAGCTCACATTCCAGCAGGTGCTTGATTCGTAACGTAACTAGTGATACATCTGAAAAGAGTCTACGAGCGATAAATATAAGGTCGCTTCAATAGCCAATCATCAGCACAAAATTTTTATATAGGTCGTAATAAATGTTATCACTCGTAAAACGGTCTGTGATCTCAAATTTATGGATTTTACTCTATTATTAAATCGCATGGACATCGATATTTACTAAATTAATTAACATCATTCCTTTAATGAATTACTCGATCGACACGTTTTATTGACGAACAACAGAATTGTACAAATTGCCGTAAAGTTACTGCGTAGGTGACTCCGAGTTTTCTGGGCATCAGGTAGTTAAAGTGCTACGGAAGAAGATAGGAGAATGGAGGTAAATTTATCTTTTACTTTGAGTCTCCTATAGATATACTGTAGAGTTTACATTCAGATTATATTTCCCTGTTTGAGGTTATAATGTAATTTCCTGCGCGTGTGACATACGTAGGTACAGTGAGTTCTTGGCAGCTTCTTTTTAATCCATAGCATCTAGCAATACAATTGCTTAGATTCATGAATATACTAAAAGTAATACTTTTAGTACTTATTAATACATGTACTAATAAATAAAATTATAACTTTTTGCTATCACCAATCATCGTTTAATAATTTTTTATCGTTTTACCTTGCTACATTTGCTTCAAATTTTCTGTGGCAGTTTTATCTAGTAAATTAGATTTATGATTTACTTTAGATGTTCACTAGTAGAAAGTGAAGAAAATCGATTGATCAATGCAAATCTTTAACTTCCAGAACCAAAGCTTCGAATCGTTGGCTTGGCGTACTTATGTTTTTATTAAAAATTTATTCATTTTTAAAATTACATTCGCAAACTATCTAACTCTCAATTTGAAAGCTTTCAGTAGACACGCGTTAGAATGACATATCTATGAATCACATATATTTATTGCATTTGTTTTACTGATTACAGGATGTTTATGTGGTTCCACCAGCCGAAGCAGCTTTGTCAGTGTAGAAACTGCCATAAATGGGAAAGAGAGACTTGAATGTTTGCTGCATGAACCATGATGTTTTGTTTGAGTTTGCTGCAGTAGATGAATTTGTCTTATTGTATGAGCTGAAACTATGTGAGTGGCCACAACTTGATGGATATTTTTAATAAAAGCTTTATGCCAAAATGAAAATTCTTTTGCTTGTAAAAATTATATAATAAAATAATATTGTTGAAGATAATGCAAAAAATGATTTGCGGAACATTGAATATATCATAGCCCCATTGACACCTGTGTTGAAATCTTTTCTAATAGATGGATTTATGAAGTGCAATCAGAGCTGCATGGACAGGCACTTTTGCGTAGCTCGACTCAATTCCAGCAGACCAAATATTAAGAGCTACTCAAAAACTTAATGCTCCACCCTAATAGGTGAAAACAGGTGAGTATACACTACAAACAGGGATGACATGATTTGTATATTACATATAAACAGTATGCTGTACAAGGGTATATTATAAGTTTATACTGTGAGGAAACATCATAGCTAACATAAGCATCAAGAAAGTCCTAGTATAGCACACTATAGTTTATTATTGTATAGAAATGCACTCAGAGTGTGCTTAGTATATTATAGGAAGTATTTTATTTGTCTAGCAATTGTTCATAGAACACCATACGGTTGCATAGCATAGTTTTCATATGTGTAAGCAATTTTCCAACTGTGCATTCCACAATTGGTAAGCTAATGCGCTACATCGCTGACATTCTCTCAGCGTTCTACAACCAGTTAACTAATTAAAAATATATAGCTATATACAAATATAAACTATTAACCAATTGTTAAAGTTAACTAATTAACAAGACATGGCTATATAAAAATTTATATAACATTTACCACAGAAACTGTTTAACCCTTTTCTTTAGAAACCAATTACATCGTAGTAAGGGACTTGTCCCATCGCACTAATCCCACGTCTAAACCAGTCTAGATTCAGTATTCAATCGATATTTTTTAAATCCAATGATTTGTTTTTAAATTTGTATCAACCTAGTTTTGATTTGTATGACAGAACTTGTATTCATATTTGAAGGATATAATTTGTGCTTTGCACACGTGAACAAGCTGGTCACGTGGTTAGAAGTTCCATTATATTTACGCAAAAAATTTGTATTATAAATGACATGTTAAATTTTAGCTAAGCTAAAAAAAATCGTTTGACCCCCGTATCGATTAGTTCAGCAGTGCAGAAAAGGAGTTGGGTCAGGAGACACTGTGGAAGGTAATGAACAGCCATAAGAAAATGTTGTTGCAAGTCAACCTTTAACACTGGACCAACGATATTTTTGGCCACTACATTTTTACAATAAATAATATGCGTCTGCGTTTTAGTCAAACTGCTTAAAAGATAGCAATTTTCTTTTGCAGTTTCACTAAACTACAAAAACATTAAACATTCCTTTTTACACATGCATTGACTCTTGAGCAGAACTATTGTGCTAGCCAAACTCTGCTTTAGCCACAAAAATACCAAGTGTATGCCAGCACAAAATGGGAAGCATGAATTAATTCCGCTCAAAAATGCAATGAAATCCCTGATGAAATAGTTGATATTTGCTCCACAAGCAGTCAATAGCCTTAGCTAAATGTGTAGCTAAATTAGCAATTGTGGTTTAATGTTATCGTGATATATTGCAAGAAGTGAATTTTGGAAGAATTGAAAAGAATTGAAAAAATTTGACTTTGCTTATTTGGGAGAATTGAATTGAAGGGAGGCATTGAAGTGATGATAGTTAAAGAATCGAATTGTGATGCTTTTGCACTTAATTGAGAATCGAATCAATTCTTACAGGACATATGATGCAAAAGAATTAAGAATTGAATTGTTACTGTTTTGGTGAGAATTAAAATAAATCGTCTCATGTTTCAAAGACTTATAAATAACCATTGGAATAAAATAAGAAATATGCACTAACATTTAAAATAATGGAATAAAAATTGAAAGCTTCAACTTTTTGCAGTAGTGCAGCCCAAAGGATTTTCATGGGTTAATTGCGAGCAATAATAACCAACTTGTAGAACAATTTCTCAACTTTCCAATGTATATTTATTTAAAGATCCATGACCAGTTGGAGATAAGTTAGGTCAGTATTTGCGTAACCATGCCAAACGATAAAACTGCTAACCAACAGGCTCAATTCGCTGGACAATTCTCACACGTATGAGCTCGGTAGAAAACAAATCCATGAAAAACTCGAACACCACTCATAAGCAAATGAGTACACACACTGTTTTATTATCTATAGTCAGAAACCTTATAAAATAGGCTAGATACCAAACATCATTGCATTAGTACAACTTTATATGAGCCTGAAATATTTACTAAAAGCGGTAAAAATGTATGAAAAGCAAAAAAATCAGATACTCAACATCGAAATTTCAGCACTGCATAAGTAGTCCATACCTTAATTTAGAAATGCGGTTTCAATCTCATACTAAACTAACCGCTGTACGCGACAGATAAAAACGCGAGAAATATCGACCTTACTCTAGCTTAGTTTTATTTACAAAAACGGGTTTTTGCTACAAACTTTAGAAAGTTTTTTGATTTTGGGTTATTGTGAATGAAAAGCGTCAAACGGAATCACTAAAAATAAATTTAGTGACTTTTAATAACATCACAGGTGTGACAACTCCTCAATACTTACATCCTTTATTTCTGATTATGTCAGTCATGCTCCTAATAAAACATGACATACAAGTATACCAGGCCTAAATGAGAAGCCATGTAGGTGGTTAACTACCTGAGTTCTAAACACTATTTTTAGCATCTCTCAAATTTCTAAAATTTCTCTAAAATGTCATAATTTCCTGAAACAAAATCTTGATTGGCACAAACGTAAGTATTCTGCTATGTATTCAACAGTTGCTTACTAAAATCTTGACTACTCAAGTAATACAGATGGTATATTATAAGCCAATTTTTTATCATAAATCCGTGTAGTAGTAATCGTGTGTGATTGGCATAATTTATTGAATTTCAGTTTTGTGGAACTTTGAACTGAAACTATCTGTACAACATCATAGAAAAAAATAACATACTATATTGAAAAATTCCTAGAGTGATGCAGATTCAAGTGAAACTTTATTGAACGGTTGATACCAGTCATCTGGTTATAATATTAAAATAGGTAAGTAACAATATCGTTATGAACAAATGACAACACATTGATATAAATAAATTGGAAGTTGTCTTCTATACACAATAACTCCTGTGCAAGAGCTTAAAGCTTAAAATGAGTAAAGAGAGTTATTGACACTATTATAGCTATTATTAGGTAGTACCTGCTCCTCAAACAGCCTCTTTACATTCCGATGACAGCTGTGTTTGTAGAAAGCTTCCACAAAGGCTCTTATAAAGAAGGAACCATGAGCATCATATATTTCAGAGACATAACCTGTAAATACCAACACAGCAGTACCTCCATTCACTCACAAGTTGTTACTTCCAGAACTAGAAATGCCGTAGTATACTCCAAACATGACATACTTCTTATCACATTATATCATATTTGCTGAATAAACAACTCTTATTTTTCTCTTAGATATGTGGCAAGGGAAGACAAATCATAACACAATAAAAAAGGTTTTCTGAAACGTTTATGTCTCATTTGGTAACTCTAAGCCATGAAAATGAAGAGCTGTAGCAATTTTACAGAGATATTTGTTACCAGTGGAAACAGTGAGACTTCATATTAGAGATGGTCTCCCCGAACAGCAGTTAAAAATCACAAAAACTGGTCAATTTAAAATTGAGCAACCCTTATCAAAGGGTAAGTACATGACACCTGGTGTACAATAGCCAAACCAAGTGTATAATAGTGACACATTATGTAAAATAGTTACACCTCGTGTACAATAGTTACACCCTGTTTAATATAGTGACACTCAGCGGATATTAGTGACATCCGATGTACATTGGTGTCATAATAATATGAGGTATACTAATAGGGTATAATGGTGACATTCAATAGACTTGTAATTACTACATCCGGTGTACTAATTAAATACTATCGTTATAACAAGTGAAGAATTGATTGAAATTCTATTGAAGCATCCTATTGTTGTGGCAACGCATTTTCAAATTGGAAAACAAGATCATGACTTCATTGCTGAGCCTTTGGATTTTTCTGGTCACAATACTGAAATTTTTTGCTTGCTTTTTGTGCAATATGAAAATACATCCTCGATAAACATACAAAATTACAGATAAGAGAAACTATTAATAAAGGAACAGGTAATTTTAAGAAAATTTTTGGATCCAACCAATGTATTGTCAGGCTGCACAACAGATGTTGAACTGACAACTTCAAGAACTTCATACTTGGAAGTTGCACGATTTGCTGGTTCTTCGGAACATATTAGAAATGTTCAAAACTCTCTCTGTTAATTTGTGCTACTTGAATACCAGTCGAAGGACATAATATAACTTATGAAGCGATGTCAGTCAAACAAATTTTCACATATTATTTGCTAATAAATGTTCATCAAACTTGCGCACGGGTAATAAAGTAATGAATTTGATCAGCTAATAAGTATTCACTCATCAGTAGATATAATCTCATAATCAAACCTGTTTCTATCAAGTCTTATTGTCTCCACTTGATGGATTCTACTTTCACTCTGCCGTTCTTCACTCATTATTGTAAAAACTGAGGATTGTGTTCCTTCAGTGTAAGAAGAGATAACTCTAAAGTTGAATGAACAGTTTAAGGAGCTCCTACAAATGTACAACTAATGTAGGTGTCTAATTTTTTTAATTCTTGAGAAGCTAGCGTTTTTGGCATGAAATTCATAAGAAATGATGTGCGAAATTATTTAATTACACCAAGGCAGTACTTGATGACAGAGATTGATTATGTTTATTTAGTTTCTTCCTTGAAAGCCAATTACAAAGTACTAGTATTGCGTGCTGCCACAATCCTTACTATAATAAAAGCAACGCAAGACTGTCTTTCTGTCTGTCTAAATCCAAGGCATGAGAATGATAAAAAAACTACAAATTGAAAAGATAATCCAGTTTTCAAAGAAGGTTATAAAGTAATACTTCCTGCTTGAGAAGCTGGTATGTATGAAGATGCAGAAACAGTCGCACACATCCAGGTACTTTAAAGTAAATATGATAATTTCCAAAGTATTTAGATACATCTGTATTCATAGCAAAAAGTACCGACTTTAACCAGTTTAAACAGCTATCATTCCACTAAATGAGTTGACTTGATATAAACTCTACGTGGATTTTGGAACAATTTTTCTTTTTCATGCAGTAATAAATCGAGATAAGACAACTCCCATTAAACACGGCTATCAACATGTTTTTAGCAGTCCTGTACCTACCTATAGTAAACTAACATACTTTAAAATGGTGTGTCATGTTCTTCATTAAAAAAAACAATTAAAAAACTCACTTTGATTAGTATAAATAACATAACAATAACAAATTTAAAAGTCAAAATTATCAAAACTTGAAAAACTATTAATAATATAATTATTAATATTACTAGAAATTCCACTGTCATACAGCCCATGACCAAAGTGATATTGGAAATAGAAATGGTACTAATGGTTGAGAAATGCAATATTAGCATTCAATTGGCACTGCAATGCAATAGGATAACTGCAATGGTAGCTGTAATGTACTGGGTGTGGGTGTTATTATATACAACAAATAGCAATAATGAAAGGAAAATATTATATGTTTATATCTCTCCCCTGCAATAGGAGAAATGCAATATTGGCCAAAATTAGAAGTAAAATGCACTGATATCATTAAAATAACCAATATTATTAATATAGTAATAATAGAAAACCAATGCAAAATTTTGTTTGCAATTCCAAACTTCATAGCTAACAATATCAAGAATTTGTGATATTTATATAGATTTTTAGAAAAACTATTTAAAAAAGTGTTTGGTCATGACAAACAGCAATAATGAAAGGAAAAGATTATATGTTTACCATATCTCTCCCCCTGCAATAGGAAAAATGCAATATTAGAAGTAAAATGCACTCATATTATTAGAATGACCAATATTATTAATATAGTAATACAGTAATAATAGAAAACCAATGAACAATTTTGTTTACATTTCAAAACGTCATAGCTAACAATAATTATCAAGAAGTTGTAATATTTATATAGATTTTAAAAAAAATCTATTTAATAAAACTATTTAGAAAAATAATAACAGTAACATTCTGCCCATCATCGATGTTGTTAGTGTGACTATAAGACTTCAATAGTCATCCAAACTTATAATTAAATATTGTAATAATCTCACAAGAATCATTAAAAAAAATATCCTCGTCATTTCCTTTACTTTCATTGCTTTGGACATCAGATAGAATACCAAAGTACTCAAAAGTTTCCAACATGTCAGTTACTTTTAAATCGGCAAAAAAGAAACGATTTCTGTACTTCTACGTTAATTACAGAAACCTTCGACAATGCTATAGACTGGAGGAAATGTGCACGTTATTTTTTTGTGAAATGCGCACGACTTAATGGTTCTATTCTCTGTCGCTCGGCGTTTCATTTGTTGGTCTAAATTTTGATAAAAGTAAGGCTTGGCCAGTTTTAATAAAGATTTTTGGCCAAATTAATCTGTCTATTTATGTATAATCCGATCAGATGGGTTAGTTTTAAGATGTTGCGGTAACCTTTCAAAGACTTGGTAACATATTTAAATAGGTTTATATATGTTTTGCATCGTTATTACATTTTAACGACTCTACAAAAACATGGTTAAATTTGTTGATGAGATTTCGATGCAAGGGTTTGCGACAATTGTTGATGAATAATTTTTGTAAGTTGTGTGCACATGCATTCATCATAAAAACTCTCAAACTTCGCTCCGCTCGTTTGGTCTTGGGATCACATTGGCCCCGGATGAAAATAATAAGGGATCAAAATATGCCTACTTTTTACATAACAGAGTTGGACACTTATTCCAAAATAAGAAGCCATAATGAACAGGTTAGTAAACAGAAAAGGTCTTTATAAACTTTTACGACTAAAATTTAATTTAATTGTGAATTTTAAATTTTTGTCTATTTAAAATTGCGCTCCATCTGCCTGAACAATTCTATTACATATAATAATAGTGTAGGTCAATATATTTTATGACTCACCAAATGTGATGAGACTGTATAAAGTTACATTAGCTGACCTCATGCTGACTGAAATACTGAAGTACTTTCATGATGCTGTTGTTATGGCTGCTCTATAACATGACATCTTCTGATTGATGGACAGCATGTAAACATGTCAGTTAATATAATGTCTCTAAGCTTATCCTGCTTTCTGCTTATAGACTGTGAGACCAATAACCTGTCTTTCCATGTCAAACAGTTTATGACACAAAGATTAGCATAATCCCATTCCACTGTTGGGCAAACCTGTGCTTAGAGCTGGATACTAAATGAACCAAATGGACTAACAGGGTTAAGCAAACCTGGGACTAACAGGGTTAATCACATCTTGGACTAAAATGATTAGACACATCTGGAACCTACAGAGTTAAGCACATCTAGGAATAACAAAGTTAAAAGACGCTGTCCGGTCAAGACCTACCGATGCTAACCTACATGTACATACAAACATTTATATTACGCACTATGGTAGATACGAATGGTGTTGTTCATACAGACACTAACCTATAACCCTTTATAACTATATTTAACAGTGTTACATGGAAGCTCATCACACTCAGCCATATGCTTGCTACAGTTTGCATCCCAACTGACTTTTATGTTGCAATAGAAGAGGAGTTATAAGCGTGGATCCATTGGAAGCCGAATGTATGATCCTATGATGCAATCTAGTAATATGCTATAAACCTGCAAGCTTGTAAGTTATATAATAATTTATCAAATTCTATCAATATAAATTTACAAACAAGTGACATAAACAACCCATAATTATAATACATGCAAAAACCCAAATTAACATTTTTGAAGCAAAAGTTTTGCATCATTTGTTCAGCAGGTTGCATTCTGGTTGTCGCTTTCGCATGTAACTATTTTACCTTCTTGATGTACAAAACAGTTCAGAGTTTCTGTTGACCTCAACTCTTTCTGCTGAACTAATTGATATGAACTGTCTTAATCTCTATTTTCGTAGAGCAAACAATTTTGCAAAAATAATGATATCCTTTTAGCCCAGGTGCAAGATAATAGCCCAGGTGCAAGATAATAGCCCAGGTGCAAGATAATAGCCCAGGTGCAAGATGATAGCCCAGGTGCAAGATAATAGCCCAGGTGCAAAAAATTGAACTGAGTCCAAATAAAAGCAGCAATCAGAATACAACTGACCAGCAAACAATGCCAATGTTTTTGGTTAAAAATATTTGTTTTTGCATGTATTGAAATGATATTTATGAATATTTTTGTTTATTTCACATGCTTTAAATATATAATTTTAACATTTGATTGATTATTATAGTGCAATTTATTATTTTGGAGATTTAGAACATAAATCTGCAAAATTTTTTGAATAGAATAACACAAGGTGCATTGAGTTTGAGGATAACCATTTAGCCCGTGATCACTAGACAAGTTATACTCTGAGAAAACTTTCCAACAAATTCACTTAATTGAGGGCTTGCTTTGGTTGCTGTAATTTTATGATAAGTTGAAGAAAGCGCCACACCTACATCAATTTGAATAGATTCTTTTCCCATTTTCTAGACAGTCTACGCTGCAAAGAAAAAATAATAAAATACAAAATATAGCTTTCCTATAATGAGACCGCTGCCTGTCCGTCTGCTTGTCTATCTGTCACCAGTATAAGGATGAATAACAGCTTTCAACAAGACTCCAACTCATTCAGCTTGTTAGACTGCTACTCTAACACCTTCAACAACCAACTGCTTTAAGTAATTCAGAATACTTGTGCAGTTACTTATTCTCTGTGCTTCATCGGCACACATGATGATCTCTCACGGCATACTAGACTGCCAGGATACTAGCATACATAATGGAGATAACCATATGTGCCATTTTTTATTCCAAGTACAGCCTGAAGTAAGACGATATTTTAAGGTTAACTATAGGACGCTCATTATTCATATCAAATTGGAGAACTCGCAGCGATACTTTCCGGTATATTGAAATTCTTACATAGTTGAAATCTAAAACTTTACACAATTTTTGTGTGACATGTAATTTACTTTATAAGAGGTACAAGTTATAGAAGAGTTCTTATAACAGGTTGAGAGTTTGAGCAGATATGATGAGGTAGCTAATAATTCTGATAGAGTAAGGTTTGCTCTAATAGTATCTCTGTATTCGTTGGTCTTTAGTTGCTCTCTGTTATTCGTGACCATTATAAAGCATGATATATGTACATGTAATGTAGCAGTATGTACATGTATCATAAACCATCATGATACATGTACATACTGCTACATTATATGTACATATAACATAATGGTTTAAGATACATGTACATACTGCTACATTACATGTACATGTATCATAAACCATTATGATGCTTGTACATACAATTTTTGCACAAAATAGCCATGTAGGCGGATGTGAAATTTTATGATGAAAGGTTGTTTATAATAAAAGCTTTAATATTTACATTTCAGTATTCACCAACTCAAAATTCAACTATCATTAAATTTGGTAAACTCTTGATAATTTAAACGCTACAGGTGTGATGTTGAATGCTATAAACAGTAAACTGTACTGTACTTCAGTTGATTCTATTAGGAAGTATCGATATTATTTTACCATTTGTGATTGTTTTTAATGTTTGAGGTGGTCTGACTGCTAAGATGTTTCAAGATTAAAATCAACTAAACTTTATTTTTGTTACAACATTTAGAAGAAAAAGATCTGCCTAGATTTTCCCAAAATGATGTATATAGCCGCGAGGCTACCCGTATCTTTCTCGTATTACATCGGCTATTGCTATTAAAGTCGATTGCTACCTGGCTTCAATGGCATATGCTTTAATTTGTATTTGCTTATAAGTGTCAGAATAAAATTTTAAATCTCGCTACATATATATTGTTATAGGTGTCCCGCAAACCACTCAAATAAGGTAACTGAAAAATTGTCATATTCTTTTTTTTTAAATGCTAAAATATAAGTATTAACTACGATTCTACGGTAATTAAGTAGCCGAATGAAATTATTTATTTGTGACCTTTGAACCAGCAAATCTCTCAGTTGCTGCTGACATCGGAAACTAGTTACTGGAATAATCGAAAACTACATGTAGTTACTGGATAAAAATAAGCAATCTGCATTGTCAAAAGGAATATGTTCAAATAGATGGTGAAACTACCTGAATCCCTACAAAGTCATGTGTAGTCAACATTATTTAGTCATTATTAGTATCAATTTTTAGAAATAATATTACTAGTCACATTTGATTAGTTGATTTAAGTACAAAACAATGGTTTTTTGAGTTGACCAAAATAGTGAACGCGAAACATTATCAAATTCTTTTCAATGAAGTAATCAACTGATTCTGACAAAATGTTAATAAAGCCATTTCCACACCCAGTTGGTGGTTTGTGGTGTGTACACTCCTGTTTTCACTTAGTAGTGTAGAACATAACATTTTTGAGCAAGTAAAATATTCCGTCCAATGGAATTGAGTCGAGCTATGCAAAAGTATCTGCCGATACAGCTCTGATTACACTTTATAAATCCATCTATCAGACAAGATTTTAGCACAGGCAGCGACGGAGCTATGATGAATTTGATAAGTTCACCAAATTATGTTTTGCATTACTTTTAACATTATTATTTTATTGTATAATTTTTACCAACCAATAAATTTTCATCTCAGCAATAAGTTTTCATTAAAAATATCTATCTAAATCGAGGCTACTCACATAGCTTCAGCTCATATAATGGAAAAAAATATTCTACTGCATTAGAATCAAACTCTGTATCGTATCTGGATATTCATCTTCATCTTTGGTCGTAAGACATGTTCCTACTATATTGTATACACGGGTTGGTTTTGATCACCACTCTGCTCTTGCAAGTCCTTTTGGGTATGTCCAGAATACCAATGATCTGTAGGTGCATGACTTTCTTTGTGTTTACTTATCATGTTGTACAAATCATGTTCCAACAGCTTTCCAGATGGTTTCTGCCACTCTGTATCTGGATTCTTGGGTACTAACAAAATATTAATCTTTTATTATCTTTGAATAACTTATTGAATGTCACTTGGAAGTGATATGACATCTAGTAAAATTATCAGCAACAAAAATCTAATTATGTAGCTACAAAACTTACCATAGTAGTGTCGGTAATTATAATAGGTCTCTCTCAATATACCTGATCTTATAAGGTCCGTAATCTCCTGCACTTCTGCAGCACATTTTGAGACCAGTATGCGGAACAGGATGCTACATATCATGGTTTGTGCAGCACACATTCATGTCTCTCTCTTTCCTCGTATATGACAGTTTCCACGCTGACACCGCTGCTCCACTGGTAGCATCACGCAAGCATCCTTTTATCAATAAAACAAATGAAATAAATATATGTCATTCATAGATATGTCGCTCTAACAAAAGCATAAGTACGCCAAGCCAACAATTCAAAGCTTTATTGTTGGGAGTAAAGGATGAGTATTGATTATTCACTTTTTCTCACTTTCTGCACGTGAACATAAATAAACGAAGTGAACATAAATTTTAATCATTAATCTAATTTACTAGCTAAAACTGCCAAAGAAAATTTAAAGCAATTATTATAACTAGGTGAAACAATAAAAAAGTTATGAAATGATGATTAGTGACAGCAAAAGTTATCATTTTAATAATTAGTATATGTATTAGTGACTAGTAAAATTATTACCTTTGGTTAGGTAAATATATAGGAGACTCAAAGCTATATATATATTATTTATATTTACTTCTATTCTCCTATCTTCCTGAGCAGCATAACGCTGCTGACGCCTGTCGTCTCTGACCATAGGCTGTCTGCCCCAAACTTTAACCACCTGATGCTCAGAAAACTCTGAGAGTCATCTTTGCTGGAACTAGAAGCATTGTTAAAGTTCTGTTGTTTGTCAATAAAAAATGTTGATTCAGCGTGTGTGATCCAGTAAATCAGTAAATTCTCTAATGATGAGAATCTTTGAGATAACAGCGGACGAGTTTGCTAGTGAAAGCATTTTTTATGACCTATATAAAAACTTCAAGCTAGCGATTGGCTAAAGAAGAGATCATATATTTATTGCTCGCTGACTCTTTTCCTATGTGCTGACTATACATCACACAAAAAACCAACTGCTGGAACCTGAGCGTCCCAAAAATGATCTCATTCAAACGCTTAAATCTCTGGACAAAGTTTACAAAGACAAAAATGACATCAAATTGTAGCTGTTGTTTTCGCCTTATATTGGTTGCAATTTTATTTGAATGGCTTAAATGGTGCAATCACATCTGTAATGATTCATTTTTGTGTGCATAATCATACATGTATGCGCATATAATTGGCCATCATAGCGGTATATAACCATCATAGCCAATTATATAATTAGCCGGCTTCTTTAACCTTTTGAACTTGTTAAGACCCGCCCTCTAGGATATAAATACATCTGCATGTATGGTTACCGTATATTCATTCTTATGCGCAGTACAAGATGCACTACAACCTTGTCTAGATCTTTCTACAACCATCAACTAACTAGAAATCGGTTGTATTGCACCAGCATTTACAGCGCACCAGCAAGCATCATCATTATTAAGTGAGAAGGTTGGAGATCACTTAAATTGAACCAGCAACACAGTGCACCAGCAAACATCATCTTCAATAAGCAACCACGTTGGCAACTTCCTAAATTACACTACTGTCAGAGTGCACCAACAGGACAGTCGTATCTGCTGGGCCAAATTCATTTGTCACAACCCAGAATAAGAGGTATTCTTCTTTAGAAGCAGTAGCAACGAAATTGGAGTTGCGATTCCTGCGAACAGAGGGTATCTGACGACCTCCCTTAGCCTGCTCACCAAAATCCACTTCAGATGATAGAGGGTTAGTTAAGTTGATAAATTATTACTATATATGTAAGAACTCCAACGCGATGGCTTGTTAGTAAGTTGAGCTACCAAATACTATAACTAATAACTCATGTATAATTATGTTATATATAACAATCCTCTTGTATATGACTAAAGGAAGAACACACTGTTGGAATTGCTGTTCTTTTTAATGTGATTTAAACAGCCTGTGAAATATGTTTGGTTGCATAGAAGTAGTGAATAACCAGTACATGGTTATGTCAATAACAAATCAGTATGTTAACAGCCTGTGCTGCTTTGTCCTGGGCTGTTTCAACCTATCTGACATCATTTGACAAATAGACATTTAAGAAACTCAGGCTAAGGATTAGAAAGTATCCCATGAAGCAATGGATGGATTATACCAAGTGATTAGTTGTACTAGTAAGTTGTTGTTGGAGGAGATAAACCCAGTCTTTGAGAACATTTGCAGCACAAGATTAGGTCTAATATATCAGTGTGATAAATTAATAACTGAATGTCTTTGGGTCTTGACAGATTTTATTGCAAATACATTATTATTCTATAGATATTGATGGGAGTTGACTATGAAAATGAGTTTATTGAAAAAATAGTATAGCAGAGGCTCTTAGGATAGATTTTGAGAAACCATGCAACACAGGAAATAAGAAGACACACTTGTCATCTGGTCATAAGATTAAAACAGACCACCCAGAATATTATAAATAAGACCATATTCATATACAGTAGACGCTACTACAATGTAAATATTTTGTAAGGGAAACACATTCTAAGGATTTTATGTTGTATGAACAGTAAAGTATATGTAGCATGCCTAACCCATTTTAAGGTCTTTCCAAACTCATTTTTTGAGCCCTTAAAAATAGACGTGACACTTTTAATTTAACACTTTTGCTACCAAATTAATTTCTTTATCAAGATATACTTAAATACTCGGTAGAACCTAATATTCGACGAGAGTGCACAAAAATCGTCATCTCTATTGAACCGAACAGTCAACAGAAAATGTTTTGATACCCAAGTACTTTTATTATCGTTCAACATGAACCACTGAAAGTCTGTAGATCTAAAATTGGAGAAAGCTCAGAGCTGTAATCCATCTGATGGTCAGCAAAGATCATGACTTGTCTTCTCTAAGAAGAAACTGCAGTCAAAAATTAAACTTTTGTAAAGCGAAATTTAAAAATTAAATGAGATGAAATTGAAATTTGATTGGAATTATTTCGATTACATAATGAAAAAAGGATCAATTTGAGACTGCCAGTGCATTCACTACAAGGTGATAGCATTCAATATTCAACTTGTATGAGCAATGTAGCGGCGGCCAATAACCAAGAGGAAAGACAACTACCAACTTTTCACTCTTGGCTTATAAATCAACCATTCGTGAAACCAAATCAATGGTATCACCATCAAACCAAGGAATTTACACCAGATACGTACCATGTTTTTGTTTACATCAATATATCATTATCAAAGGTTGTCATCACAAACCCAGGGAGGGATGCAGTGGAAAATTGATCCCTTTTTCATTATGTGATCAAAATAATTACAATTAAATTTTGATTACATCTCATTTAATTTTTAAATTATTTCTCAACATAATTACAAAGCTATCAATTTTAGATTTCAACACCGCAGTCACATAGTGAGTACCATATTAGACAAAATTATCAAAACTCAACCAACTGGAGAAATTTGATCATTTTATTTGCATCAACATATATAAAAAATGTACATAAGTTCATTGAGAGAAAATAGCTCTATCCAAACCAGAATACTCTCTCAAAGGAAGATCAAAGTATTTTCTAAAAACAGAATCACTGGACCAGCCTCCAGCTTTTAAAACAGTATCAACAGAAATAGCATTTGAACGCATGCATTTTGATGTACCAGAACTTCTAACACTGTGTACAGTAAAAAATGAATCAATACCAGCTTCTCTCATGACATGCTTTACCCAGTTTCTCAAAGTGTCTAATTTTGTTGGTCTATGAGGAAGTACAGAAGTCAAAAATAAAAATTCACAACCAGACTTTCTTAGCTCTTTTGTCAAAAAGCAAGCATTAATGATATAATACACAGATTATGACTAATTTTAAACTGTTTGAACACCAATGAAGACTGGTAAAACTGAGGTCTAGATTGCTGACACAAGGATGTCACAAAAATTGTCATAGATGCACCATCAATATACATAACACTGATAAAAACTTTAGAAATATTAGCTAATCTCTATCCAGATAACACCAACAGTAGCATTAACAGTTTACTGCTTACACTAGACTGCCAGGTTACTAGCAAATATAACGGAGATACCCACATGTGCGGTTTCTCTTTCAAGTGCAGCCTGAGATAACACGATATTTTAAGGTGAACTATGGAACTCTCGTTATTCAAGTCAAACTTGAGAACTTGCAGTGATACTTTACGTTATATAGAACTTTTTACATACATAAATACTTCTTAAAAATTCTTCACGACCTGTTTAATTTACTTTATAGGAGCGCCTACTGTATGTTGGAAGTTGTCTGCTATATACTATAACTTGTCTGCAAAAGCTCGTGATAGGTTAGCCAATCAGAAAAGTGTTCTATTGTTTTTTCAGTTAGTGGAGGAGTGTAGCCACGAAATAGGTAAAGCTTTTTACCATCAGTTGGTAAAGACATCAGGGTGGGCTGCTGTCTGCTTAATCTCGGATCTCTTTTGTTAACCTCTATGATTTTTGCTCTTACCTTCTTTGCTATCTACAAGGTCAAGGATACTTCAGTGTACCGGGTAAATGTCACTATTCAATTTTGCTTCCTGAGTCATGAAGTTAACAGAGTTTTCTTACGGTTTATCAAATAATAAAACCTACTTAACAAATCTGCGGTGTCTAAGAAGCTGAGAGAAACACCTCAAAGTATAACAATATTCACTATGATAATGTTTAGTCAGAGGTGAAAAATGAATAACAAGAGTTATTGACACTATTATAGCTATTATTAGGTAGTACCTGCTCCTCAAACAGCCTCTTTACATCTCGATGACAGCTGTGTTTGTAGAAAGCTTCCACAAGGGCTTTTACAAAGAAGGAACCGTGAGCATCATATCCTTCAGAGACATAACCTGTAAATACCAACACAGCAGTAGCTCCATTTACTCACAAGCTGTTACTTACAGAACTAGAATACTCATTATTACATTATATAATATTTGCAGAATAAACAGCTCTTATTGGTAACCATGAGATATTGTAGCAAGAGAAGACAAATCATAACACAATATAAAAAGGTTTCTGAAATGTTTATGTCTCATTTGGTGACTCTAAGTCATGAAAATGAGGAGCTTTTGCAACTTTACAGAGATATTTGTTACCAGTGGAAACAGTGAAAATTCACATTGAAAATGATCTATTCGAATACACATCAAAAATTACAAAAGCTGGTCAATTAAGAACTAAGAAACCTTTCTCAAGGGGCGCGTACATGACACCCAGCATGTAATATTGACACCCGGTATATACTAGTGACACTCGGCCTATAATGGTGACATCCAATATACTGCTTAGTGACACCAGGTGTAATAATTAAATATCGCTATACCAAACTAAAAATTGATTGAAACTCATTTGCAGCATCCTATTGCTGTGGCAACTCATTTCCAAATTGGAAGGAAGAATCATCACTTCATTGCTGAGCCTCCGGGTTTTTCTGGTTACAAAACCAGATGAAATTTTGTGCTTGCTTTTTGCTAAATATTCTGCTCAATACATCCTCAGTAAACGTACACAATTAAAAATAAGAGAAACTATTACCAACAAACAGCTAATTTTAAAAAAATCTTTGGATCCAACCAATGTGTTGTCTGGCAACGCAACAGATGTTGAACAGACAACTCCTGAATATTTATACTTAGTACTTATATGATTTGCTGGTTCTTCTTTACATATTAGGAATGTAAAAACTCTTTTTGTTAATTTGTGCTACTTGAATACCAGTTGAGGTACATGATAGAAATTGAGAACTGATGTCAGTCAAACAAAGTTTACATATTATTTGCTATTAAATTCTCATCAAACTTGCGCACGGGTAATAAAGTAATGAATTTGATTAGCTAATAAGTATTTACTCATCAGTAGATATAATCTCATATTCAAACCTGTTTGTATCAAGTCTTATTGTCTCCACTTGATGGATTCTACTCTTTCACTCTGCTGTTCTTCACTCATTAATATTGTAAAAACTGAGGATTGCATTCCTTCAGTGTAGGATGAGATAACTCTAAAGTAAAATGAACCGGCTGAGGAGGTCTTACAAATGTTCAACTTTGTGCATCATTTTTGAAAGAAATGAAAAAATAGCATTTTTTGGCAAAACATTCGGAAAAAATGCTTTGCAAAATTATTTAATTACACCAAGGCAGGACTTGATGACAGAGGTGGATGATTTGTATTTAGTTTCTTCCTTGAAAGTCAATTACAAAATACTAGTATTGTTTGCTGCCACAATCCTTACTATAATAAGAACAATGTGTGTCTGTCCTTCTGTCTGTCTAAAGACAAGTCAAGAGAATGATAAAGAAAAACTATAAATTGAGAAAATAATCCAGTTTTCAAAGAAGGTTATAGAGTAATACTTCCTGCTTGAGCAGCTGGTATGTATGAAGATGCAGAAATAGTCGCACACATCCAGGTACTTTACAGTAAATATGATAATTTCCAAAGTATTTAGATTTATTAGTAAATTCATAGTAAAAATTCATAGTAAAAATTGCCGACTTTAATCACTCTCAACAGCTATCATTCAGCTGAATGAGTTGACCTGATATAAACTATATATGGATTTTGGAAGAATCTTTCTTTTCCATGCAGTCATAAATTGAGAAAAGACAACTCCCATTAAACGAGGATATCAACATGTCTTTAGCAGTCCTGTACCTATAGTAAACCAACATACTTTAAAATGATTTGTCATGTTCTCCATTTAAGTAAAAGAATTAAAACAATTCCCTTTTATTGGTATAAATAACATAATAACAAATTTAAAAGTTTAAATTATCAAAAGTTGAAAAAGTATTAATAATATAATGATTAATATTATGACGTTGGCACCGGATGAAAATAATAAGAGAAGAAAATATGCCTACTTTTAACATAACAGAGTTGGACACTTATTCCAAAATAAGAAGCCATAACGAAAAGGTTGGTAAACAGAAAAGGCTTCTATAAATTTTGTGAGAATGAAATTTAATCAATTTATGAATTTAATGTTTTTGTCAATTTAAAATTGAGCTCCATCTGCATGAACAATTCTATTATCTATAATAATAGTGTAGGTCAATATATTTTATGAATCATTAAATGCGATGAGACTGTATAAAGTTGCATAAGCTGCCCTCATGCTGACTTAAATACTGAAGTACTTTTAAAATGCTGCTGTTTTGGCTGCTCCATAACATGACATCTTCTGATGAATGGACAGCATGTAAACATGTCAGTTGATATGTTTCTAAGCTCATCTTTTTTTCTGCTTATACACTGGGAGACCAATAACCTGTCTTTACATGTCAAAAAGCTTACGACATAAGGATTAGCATAATCCACTTCCACTACAGGGCACACCTGTACTTGGAGTCAGATGCTAAATGAGCCAAATAAATTAACATGGTTAACCAGATCCGGAACTAACAGAGTTAACCACATCTGAGACTAACAGGGTTAACCACATCTGGGACTAACAAGGCTAAACTCATCTGGGACCTACAAGGTTAAGCACATCTAGGAATAACGGGGTTAAAAAAGCTGTCTGATCAAGACCTGCAGATGCTAACCTACATACAAACATTTATACTACACAGTACGGTAGATACGAATAGTGTTGTTCATACAGACACTAACCTATAACTCTTTATAACTATATTTAACAGTGTTACATGGAAGCTCATCGCACTCAGTGATATGTTTGCTACAGTTTGCATCCAAACTCGCTTTTATGTTGTAATAGAAAAGGAGTTGTATGCGTCGATCCATTGGAAGCCGAATGTATACTCTAATGATGCAATCTAGTAATATGCTATAAACCTGCAAGCTTGTAAGTTATATAATAATTTATTGATTTCTATCAATATACATTCACAAACAAGTGACATAAACAACCCATAATTATAATACATGCAAAAACCCATATTAAAATTTTTGAAGCAAAAGATTTACCATCATTTGCTCAGCAGGTTGTATTCTGATTGTCGCTTTCGCATGGAACGATTTTATCTTCTGGCTGTTCAAAACAGTTTAGAGTTTCTGCTGACCCCAACTCTTTTTCTGCTGAACTAATCGATATGAACTGTCTTAACCTCTATTTTCGCAGAGCAAACATTTTTGTCAAAAATAATGATAACCTTTTAGCCCAGGTGCAAGATAATGAACTGAGTTCAAATAAAAGCAACAATCAGAATACAACTGTCCAGCAAATAATGCCAATATTTTTGGTTAAAAAATGTTTGGTTTTGCTTTTGCCTGTACTATAAATACATTTGCTTATGTTACTTGTTTTAAAATATATAATTTTAACATTTGATTGATAATTATAGTGCAACTTATTAATTTGCAGATTTGGAGCATAAATCTGCAATTGGAAAGTTTCTATCTAAAAATTGTTTGAATAGAATAACCCAAGGTGCTTTGAGTGATACAAGTTTGATGATAACTTATAGCCCGTGATCAGTAGACAAGTTATAGTCTGAGAAAACTTTCCAACAAATTCGCTTAACAAATGACCGTCTGAAATGCATCTCATCTGTAAACTGGGGACAGTCTGTACTACAATGAACTAAGACAATAGGAAGGATGGTGCTACATACAAACACATAGAGAACTGTTTGTGTATAAAAACCTACCGAGCTCTGGATACTCCAGCACCTCTACCTTCTTAATGTTGTTCTGAGCCAAGACTATTTCAGAGCCTACTACTGACCATAAATAGAATCCTCCATGTGTCTTACAAGCCTGCTTTACCTGTGAAACAAGACATTAGCCTGTGAGATAAGATATTAGCCTGTGAGACAAGATATTAGCCTGTGAGGCAAGATATTAGTTTGTGAGAAAATATATTAACTCCTAAGATAAGAAATATCCTGTGAGACAAGATTTCAGCCTGTGATACAAGACATCAGCCTGTGAGGCAGGATATTAGACTGTGAGACAGGATATTAGCTTGTGAGATGAGATATAGGCCTGTGAGACAATTGATTACGTATCTTGTGAACCAATTTATAAAATATCAGACACCCGCTGTCTAAAATAAGAAATTTGCTAAATCACACCAGAGATTTCTTCAGAATGATCCAGTTTGCTTATGACGGGTAAAAATCTCCCCCATTAAATGTTTCCCTTCTTACTGGACAGAAACCAAGTGTTTTGACAACTTCCTTGCTGATTTAATCTATATAGCCTATTAATTTCTTTAAAAAATATAAAAAGTTCACATCTAATGAGTCTCACCTTAAACTGGCTCTATAATTTACCAAAACTTTTTAAATATTGTCAAATAAAAAGACAAGATAACTCCAGCTTAAAACAAAATATCTTCAAAGCTACAGTAAATACTCTAATTGAACGCCGCCTCTATTTAACCGTCACCATTGAAGAAGAATGAAAAATAGAGAGCCACTCTAGGAGTGAGGGCCACTTTCATTTGGTGGTTACTTTAACGTTCTTTGATCTTTACAGACCCCCAATATCAATGGATCAGTAGAAAAGTGTCCACAAAATTGTACTAATAATGAACCGTTTACATCAATAACCCTTAATTCTCCCATTGTTCAACTTCAAACCATTTCGTTTTTTTTATCAATATTTTGAAAGCATTGCCATAAAAATATGTACTAACTGACTGTTTAAGGCTGCAAGCAGTAGCAAACATATCAATGAGTTAAATATTGCTCATTAGATGTTAGAAGAGATATTTCTCAGCTACTCAATGCACATTTATTAAAATAACTTTGATAAATTTTGGGTAAGTTGGCAGATTTATTGGATAAAAAAGGTTAACATTACTGCCGAAAGGCGAGGGTAAAATATAGGTAACATTCGCTTCGCCTGTAAATGAGCTAAATTTATCTTCTCATGTATTGCTGAATGCAACAAGCTTTTGCTGTAACAGTAGCCTTTTTTATACAGACACTTCAATGTCTTTCTTCATTTGTTATCTTACTTCATTTGAACAGCGCGGACACACTATCTCATGATATGAAGTTTAAAAGTTAGAATAGTAAATGCTGTATATGTTAAAAAAAGTTTTCTGTGTAAAGACGTTTTTAATCTCTGGGCAACACCAGGTATTCATATAGTTTTTCATACAAATAATCCTATGTTAGTAATTGCCATATTCATGGCCTACTGATGTTGCTTGTCTTAAATACATCTTATTGTCAGACATATACTAGCATCTTCTAATTCTTGTACTTATATATTCACAAGCACTTGTCAGGAGGTGTCATACTTACAGCCTTCATTCCAGTTCCTTTGGCAAGCATGAACATGCTGCCGTCTGCAGCCTTGAATTCTTCAACAGACGAGGCTACTCGTCCAGCTGTTGTTGCCTCGAATGAGCCACTAGCATAGCCCTGCAAAGGTCTGCAGCAACACAAAATAGCTTCATAGTTTCCATAGTGACAGATATTTTAGCTTTAATTAGTTCAAAAACAATAAAAGCTACACACATTTGTAATCGTCCTACTCTGGAGATTTGAGAGAACAACTCTAACTTAATAGAAATAGAGAATGAGGTACATGTAGCAAGGCTACACGGTACACATGATATGTCAACAGTTTAGAACAAGAAACTAAGACATATTAGCAGCTGTAAAATCTGCATCACTCAATAATATATGGTAAATAATATTCAGCTTTATATAGTTTATATATAGCTTTAAAAATTTCCCGAACGCCAACTGTATACAGTATATAGACTCAGTGATCATATGCCATATGACCATATGCCGACCCGGCAAACACTATTCTGAAAAATTATTTTTAGTATAACTAGCAGAAATACTATTTTTTCACTTACGGCAGAATACTTTTTTCATCTATCACATCATATGCTACAATGAATATTACTTTAAATGAATATATGAACACTAATCTCTGGATATACTATTAATCAATGTTGTCTGGTTCAATGAAAAACTATAAATGAAGGTGGCACTGTAAGATATTAACCTTATATAAACTTGAAGAAAAAAGTTGAAGAATTTGTAATTTATGAAGGTTACTGATTAGCTTAATTAATTAGAGTGCCAGTCAGCTAGGCGAAGTGTCATGAGTTCAAACCTCATATACACCAAATTTTTTATTTCTTTGTAAACACACATTTAGCCTAATTTTCATTAAAAAAACTTCTGTGTCTAAAACGTGATGTACACATTGTTTACGCATGATGTACGCATAATGTATTCAAGATATCTTTAGAACAAAAAGTACAGATCTATTTTGAATGCAGCCTTGTTAAATCTAATTGCAACATCCAAAGTTGGTACAGCATACCCATAATTATGGCTGTTCCAGTATTCTGACAGTCAGGTAGTACCATACCAACCGCAATATTAGCATTCTTCAAAAACTCCAAGGCTACATAATCATTTGTCATTAGCGGATGCTTCTGGGTCTTTGAGAATATTAGAGAGGGACTGCAAATAAAATACAGTCACACTTCAACTTACGAGTGCTCCAACGTACAAGAAACTTGAGATACAAGCAAGCTTTCAAGCAATACTTCAACTTACGAGTGCTCCAACGTACGAGAAACTTGAGATACAAGCAAGCTTTCAAGTAATACTTCAACTTACGAGTGCTCCAACGTACGAGAAACTTGAGATACAAGCCAGCTTTTAAGTAATACTTCAACTTACGAGTGCTCCAACGTACGAGAAACTTGAGATACAAGCAAGCTTTCAAGTAATACTTCAACTTACGAGTGCTCCAACGTATGAGAAACTTGAGATACGAGCAAGCTTTTAAGTAATACTTCAACTTACGAGTGCTCCAACATACGAGAAACTTGAGATACAAGCAAGCTTTCAAGCAAGTTTTAGCACTAACATACGAGCCATGTTTGAGATACGAGCACGTGAGTCAGTTGCCAAGTATGCCGGAGGTGTTTTATGGGAACAGCATCACTCTGTATTTTTCAACTGCTCAGGTTATACTTTTGTACCATGTATACGGCCGGCTATTCGTGAAAGTGAAACAAAGGAAAAAATAGCTAACCAGCGAGAAACTTCCAACTATGAACGCCGAAGAAATTTTAACTACGTTAAGTTAAAAATGAAAGTTCTCTTTTAGATTTGCTTCTAAGTTTGTCTTTTAACACTTTGATAAAATCCAAATTTATCAAAGTCAACTGTTGAAATGAAGGATAACTTATACCTCCCTCTCTGGCAAATCCTAGCGTTAGCTGCATTGTATGTATTTAATTTTACATTTTAATTTATCACATTTCCTTGCATTATTTTTTATTTGTTGCTTTTTGAAAGCATGTGGTAAGTTAGGACAATAACCAACATGTTCTTTCTCTTACAATATCTTGTTTTGAGTGTTTTATTTGCACTTTTTAGAGTATGGAAACCGACCAATATATATTTAATTGTTCTAAATATAAATAAATTGCACACACATGCGAGTAAATTAACATACGAGCTCAGTCTTGGAACGCATTAAGCTCGTAAGTCGAAGTATGACTATCACTTTGGTGTAAAAATAAAGATAATTTAAAAACTCGGAAAGTATTTTTGGTTACTAAACAAACCAGACAATAAAACGGATAGTCAAAATCTAAAAGACGGAATGTGAAAAATAAGTATAATAAATACTAATAAATGCAGAACAGGAAATTACGAGTAAAAAATGAGGAAACCTACCAAATAATGCTCTTATTGTATGATTTATTTACTATCCAACCATGGCAACCTTGTTAGCAACAATCAATTACTAGCACACATGGTTTTTAAGTAATACCTGAAGATGAGCTGGCCTAAGGAGGTGAGATATGTCAACCATAGCCTGTTCACAGAGCAGTGCCAGTGCTTGAGGATCAACCGCCAACATATTTTTGCCTTGAAAAGTGCTTGTAGACACAAAGTCAACTAAAAAAAGAAAATTGGATACACTGTTGCGTTCCTGAGCAGACCTATCCAATAAACTATAGAGTTTTATATATTATTTGTATTTATCATTTTAGAACGTTTATTTACTTTTATTTAAACAACCAGATGTTGAGCCACTGAACTAGAAAGAATTCCAATATTGTAAAACACAAACCTATTTGTATGTTCCGTTATACATTGAAAATGTACAAAAAGGCACACTAAAAGCTTGAACACAGCCAAACCTACAAGTTAGCTGTTTGTAAGGTGGGTTTAGAGGCTCTGTGTTTTCAAACATATCCTGGTAATAAAATGGCTTAAGTGTTTCAGTTGACCGTCTAAGCAGACATAGTAGCAGCTTATTCCGGCACGAAGGAAACCTTTTGCAAGTGACTGCATGTTCTGCAATAGATGTTGAAACTAAACTGAGCAATAGTCATAATTCACACTGCTGAAGCAAAAAAAAGAACAGCACATGGTGTTGAAATGAAATATCAAAAAAGGAAAAAATGATCTAATCGCAAAGCATTGAAGAAGGGTCTTAATTGTGGTAAAACAAATAGCACACGTACAAACAATCATTGTTTGCTGACGTGAAAATATATTTGCAATATGAGCTGTCGCAACTCAAAGGTCTAACTGCTTTTGCAATAAAGTGATATGCAAATATTTATGTAATGCTGATTCAACACTGCATAGTGGTGTATGGAGTGCTGGATAAATAAAACTAGCCATATAAAGGGGCACCAAAGCGAAGACTCGTCGTTGCCAGAGTTCGGAGTTAAAACAATATAATTGAATAGTTAATTTAGCCAATGCTCTAGAGGGCTGGTCATAAAGGTAATAATAATTAGATATAATAAATGTTTCACAGCGATGTAACTATGTTAACAAACATTATTGACAAAACTTTAGGATCTTGGGTTATACAAAACGGAATCGCTCAAGATTAAATTTAAGGTATGATAACTCCTAAAACACTTTATGAAAGTGAGATATATGTATACAACTTACATGTGTATATATCAATAATATTTATCGTGGTAATCAATAGTCATATTTTTTCAGCATGCTTTCTACAAAGTACTACAGCAAATAAACTAACTAAAAAGTGTACAAACAAAAACAAACAAAATAAAGGACTAAAGTTAAACTAAAGAAATAATATAATAATGTTGGAACTGAAATCATAAAATATGTAAAAAGCTAGCTTGAGGATTGATATGGGTGTTTAAACAAAAAGTATACAGATAAAAGCTCTGTGAAAATAGCTATGTGTATCTATGACAACAAACTCCTAGTTATGAAAACAAAGTATAATACAAAAATTTTAAAATAGGTAAGGCTAGATGGTGAATGGTATTATTGGTTAGAGGTTAGTAGATGTGGTTTGAGTTTTGTTTTAAAAGATCACAGATGAAGTGTTTTAAGTGAGTGCAGATATTGTTAAATGAATTTAGCATTTTGGTGTTGAGTTTGTTGTGGTTTATGGCACTAAGGATTTTAAACCTGGTCCTGGTTTTGTGATCCTGATTTACCGTATGAGAGCAATGAGGCAGGTAAAACACTGTCATAGCTTAGGTAAGAGAAGAACACCAGTAGTGCTTGTTATTAAGTTGGTAAGTGGTAAACGATGGTTTTTATGGGGTATATTTAGGTCTTTGCATTTAGGTTGCAAAGCTTTCTTTGTACCATAAATAGTGTGTTGGTATATTTTACAGGTGTTGTAGGGTGGAGCACATGTAGGCCATATATAAGATAGGAATGGATAAAATTATAGTAATGTAGTCTGGCAGTATTAAAGTTCATAAGATGACGAATGTTATAAAATAAACGTAGGTTAGATTATATTTTATTTGAAATGAATAAGATGTGGTCCAGCCATGATAGAGAGTCATTGATGATAAAGCCAAGTAGTTTAGAAGTAGATTGTCTTGTTAGGGTACTGTTAAATATAGAAATTGTCAGAGAAAAATTCAATGGTGTATTTACTAAGATATAAGGGGATTTTGAGATGTTAAGAAATGTTTGATTTGTCACGCACCACTGTTGGATATGTGTTAAGTCTGCATTTATTTTAGATTGGAGGCGTGAAGGGTCAGTTTCGGATATAGAGAATGAGGTATCATCAGCATAAACATGAGGTGTGCTGTGGAGTGGTAATTTAAGTAAATCATTCATAAAAATTTGAAACAGTCTGGGTGCAAGAATTGAACTTTGTGGAACGCCAGTAGCTATAGGAAGAGTATCTGAGCAGATATTTTTTGTTGTCACACATTGGTTCCGTTCATTCAGATGTGACCTTATGATGTCAAGAAATCACCAGTTATTCCTATGATTGCAAGTTTTGAAATAAGATGTATGATTAACCATGTCAAAAACCTTTTCAAAATCAAGAAAAATAATGACTAAAATACTTTTGTTTCTGACCATGTTTGACCAAGTGGAGTAGAGATGATGAATGGTGGGGATGCAAGAGTGGTTTTTTTCTAAATCCTGACTGTAAGCTGCTTATAATTTTGTTGCTAAGTGTACTTGAGGCGCAGTAAGTATATTTCTTTCGTAAATTTTAGAAAGTATAGGAAGTACCGATATGGGTCTATAATAAAATCAATTATTTTCATCACCACGCTTGGGCAGGGGGTAACTATAGCAGTTTTCCATAGTTCAGGGAAAGTTGCTTCCTTAATAGCTCTATTAATGATATCTGTGAGCGGAATGATTATGAATGGCAGTGATATGCGAAGAATTCGAGTTGAGTTATATCTGTGTCAACACCTGTAGCTTTGTCTGAACGGATATGATGCAGTATGTTAAATACATAAGTTGTATGTATAGGTGAAATAGTATCTGAAGCATGTGAATATCTTTGCAAAATAGGAGTCCAACTGCGTTCGTTTTCCATATTTAATTTTCTAGGAATGTTGACAAAATGTTTTTAAAAGCATTACCCTGCGAGCGTTCTGAGGTATCAGCTTCTGATGAAATATCTGGATTAGTGTTATTTTTGCTACTGTTGTGCATAACTTGTCTTAGCTTTTTGGATTGCTTAGCTTTTGACTCTGAAGTTAAGTTAAAGATATGAAGTCTCTTCTTTTTACATATCAGATTTGTCATGTAATTTTTGTGTGTTTTATAACTGCGTTTCATGACTGCTGGTTTTTAAATTTATTTCTCTCTCCCATGTTTTGCAGAATTTCGTTGTCCAACCAGGGGTAAAAAGTGGAGGACTTGACAAATCTGGTCTTAATCTTCAAGTGATGCAAGATAATTGAGTTTAGTTTAGAAGTACATGAGTTAAGCATAGTCTCAATGAAAGGTGATTGGTAAATAGTTAGCCAATCAGCTCCATTTAATTCTTTTTGAAATGGTTGAACTGAGAAACCTTTCCAGTCAGAATTGGTCAAAAATGTATTTTAATTCTTTTTGAAAAGCTTGAATATGAGAGAGCCCCAAAAATGATCTCATTCAAACGCTTATATCTCTGGACAAAGTTTACAAAGACAAAGATGACATCAAATTGTAGCTGATGTTCCAGCCTTATATTGGTCTTATTTTAAATTGAATGAATCTGATGATGCAATTACATCTTTAATGATTCCTTTTTGTGTGCGTAATCATTATATGTGCATATAGCCATAGCCATATAGCCATATACATGTATAGCCATCATAGTCAAACGCATAATTAGCCATCCTCTTTACCCATTTGAACTTGCTAAGGCTCACACTCCAGAATATAAAATAATACCTCTGCATGTATGGTTGCTGTATATTCATTCTTGGGCACATTACAAGATGCGCTACAACCTTGTCTGGATTCTTCTACAATAATCAACTCGCCAGAAATCGGTTGCATTGCACCAGCATTCACAGGGCACCAGCAAGCATCATCATCAATAAGTGACTAGGTGGGAGATCATTTAAACTGCACCAGCATTCACAGTGCGCCAGCAGAACAGTCATATCTCCTGGGCCATTTCCACTTGTCAGAAGAAGTGGTATTTTCCTTCAAAAGCAGTGACAAGTTCGGAGTTGTGATCCTTGCGAGTAGAGGGTAAATGATCGGACCACCTCCCTTAGCCTGCTAACCTAATTCTACTCCAGATAATAGAGAATTTCTTTGCATTGTTTTACATTTGTGTTTTAGTTACGTATTTTTCAGTCAAAATCAGTTTTTTAAGAGCATATATACAAACACTTTATTTCTCTTACTGAGACAAAATACACACACTTACGGTATTTCCATCGCGTGAATATGCACGAGTATACAACTCAATTCCGGGAACTTTTGGATCAGACCTCGTGCATGTACTTAGAGAGTTAAATCGATAAATTGTCACTATTGATCTAGGAACTTTTGTATATCTATATACATGTATATATGTTTCTCAAAGTTTGTGTATTTGTTCATCGTTGTATATGTCCATTTATAGTTGTTAAAAACTTGGAATAAAGAATCCGTACCGCAGAAGATTTGATCTCGGACCCTCCCGTTTGCCAGTCCAAAGCCTTACCAAATCAGCCACTGGCAGTTTGCTAGGCTAATAGCAAGTGGCAGGCAACTCTCATAGTTTATAAACTAATATTTAATACCCAGGAAATGTCGGGTAGCACAGCTAGTATTATATATAATAACCTGACTAAAGAAAGAAAACACTGTTGGAAATGCTGTCCTTTTTAATGTGATTTAAACAGTCTGCGAAATATGTTTGGTTGCATAGAAGTAGTGAACAACCAGTACTTGGTTATATCAATAACAAATCAGTATGTTAACAGCCTGTGCTGCTTTGTCTTGGGTTGTTTCAACATATCTGACATCATTTGACAAATACACATTTATAAAACTCAGGCTAAGGATTAGACAGTATACCATGAAGCAATGGATGAATTATACCAAGTGATTAGTTGTACTAGTAAGTTGTTGTTGGAGGAGATATACCCAGCCTTTGAGAACATTTGCAGCGCACGATTGGATCTAATATATCAGTGTGATCAATAAATGGCCAAGTCTTTTGCCTTTGAAGGATTTTATTACAAATACATGATTTTCCTATAGATATCAGTGGGCGTTGACTATGAAAGGGAGTTTATTGAAGGAAATAATAATTATAACAAATGCTCTGAATCACATCTCAAGCAGACAAAATAAGGAATGTTTAGAGAAACCATGTAACACAGGAAATAAGAAGACACACTTGTCATCTGGTCAGCAGGTTAAAACAGACCACCCAGAATATTATAAATAAGAACATATTCATATACAGTAGACGCTACTACAATGTAAATAATATGTAAAGGGAACAGTTACCAAAAATTCCGGTGAGGGAGTCGACCTGGATATAAGTCGATGGCCAAAGTTTGATTTAAAAATCCTTCGTTTTGACATGTACCTGCTGTAGTCGACCTTATTTTCTGGCTCACATCATTTGATTACTAATAGTTCAGTCGGCATCACAGTCAAATGACGGCTAACTGAGGAAATGGTATTCTAAGATGCCAACAAAAACATCACCTGCGCTTTTGTGTGGTCAGCAATACGTAAAATTAACATAAAGACGAGAGAAAACAGTTCTAGTGAAGACCACAAAACATACAAGACTTCACTTTCGTAGTGGCCCACCTCGCCAATAGAACAAAACTGCCGCCTGCAAAGATGCATATATTTTCAACATGAAATCCAAACTCCACAAGACAGATTTCTGTCAGGACTTTGTGTGCAAGAAAAAGAATGGATGGATGATAGTGGATGTGTCAAATAAATTACCAAACTGTTGGTATGTAGTCAAATACTATGAAAAAAGCATTTAATTGGAAAAAACACGCAATTCCCTAAGAGAATCTGAGCAGTGACAATTTAAATGGTGAAGAATGGTACTTTGTGTTTGATCCGTCTCATGTTAAGTAGTATTACTAGTATTTTACTATTTTATATCTCATGACTCATCATATTTAAATTGGTGGATCGGCACTCAAAGACCTGTACAATTCAATTGCCTTCAAGTACTCCGGAATAACTGTGCGAATAATCATTCTCTGCGCTTCATCGGCACACATGATGATCTCTCACGACACACTAGACTGCCAGGTTACCAGCATACATAATGGAGATAGCCATATGTGCCATTTTTTATTCCAAGTACAGCCTGAAGTAAGACGGTATTTTAAGGTGAACTATAGAACGCTCATTATTCATATCAAATTGGAGAACTCGCAGTGATACTTTACGTTATGTGAAACTTCTTACATAGTACGAATCAAAGGCTACAAAAATTCTTTATGACGTGCGTAATTTACTTTATAGAAGGTATACATTATAGGAGCGTCTACTGCATGTTAGAAGCTGTCTGCTATTTACTATATAAATGGCAATCGTTGTCTGTCTGTGATTGTGTGTCCGCCTTATAGAGTACCGTACTTTTCGGACTATTAGCCGCTACTAAGTATCTAGGGGGCATTAACTAGAATCTCCGGTTAGTGCGCCTGTACATAACCTATTCATCGTTTTTACACAAAAATCACGTGATCTTTGGTTAGCGCGTAGTAATTTACATGCAATTAATATTTACTGCCAATGTGTAGCGAGAAGGTCACGTAAACGTTTGTTTCTTGCGGTCACTGGAAAAAACGCAGTTCTCACTACATTTCCACATCAAAAAGGTAAGTGCTTCTTATGCAATGTTGTATTGTCTACGAACTGCCACACATCCACTGAGTGCTCTCAAACTTTTTGATTCTCTCTTTTAGCAATGCCCCGATAGTAAGTGAAATGTTGAATCAGGACATTAGGTTAGGCTAGCGGTGACCATTTCTGAAACAACAATCGGACAGACTCAAATTAATAGAGACTTTGGGACAAGTTTTGAGAAACCATAAGGTGAGTTATGCAATACATGACTTGAAACTTGAAATATTTTGACATGATGGGTGGCTCTGTCAATTGGTTTAGTTTTTGTGTGTGCTGCTCATCGGATTAGTGAGATATATGGGTGGATACTTTAGTTTTTGCACCTAACTACGTGGACCTTTGTTGTTTTTGTTGAATATGTACTAGTTGTTGACATTGACCACAGTCATTATCTTGTATTTGTATATAGCCATTGTCAGACTCTTTGTTCATATTGACTTGCTCATCTGTTATGTAATTCTTATGTAATAATCCTTTTACTCTCTTGTATCACTTATGTCGTGAGCCAGTTGCTGTTTAGCTTTCAAATATGCAAGAGTAACAGTTTTTTTATGTGTGTAGACTATGGCCTCGGCCATATCTCGCTAAAGGCCACCTGTGCATGAAATAGCGGTTTTATTAAAATTCGTGTTCTACAAACATATTTGACTAATAAGGGTAGTATATAAATGTATAAAAGTATATATAATAACAAGCAATTAAAACATTATATTGTGTATAAAATGCAATCTACAGTCTCTTCCATAGCTGTTAACTTATCTTCATCACCACTCCACTGGAAGACTGCCATTTCTATGCTGAATTGAAGCCTATACGCATCCACTACTAGCTACTACGCGTTGTTACTAACTGATCGCGATGTTTAACTTTGAACGGAAATTGACTGTATTTGACCATAGCTGTTTGACCAGTCCAATGTCTGCAAACATGTCTGAAGGTCATGCTTAGCTTTGTAGGTATAGTGTAACTGTAAGCAGGCTCTGAATATAGATGGATGAGTAATGCAACTACGAAAAACCTACAAACCGGCTAATGAACTTGAAAGGAATATACTCGAAGCCGCTATAGCGGCGCATGCACCCGAAGCGGTCAAGTTGGAAATTCTGAAATAAGATTTAAAATTAAATTTTAGGTTAATTTTATAGAGAAATCTTTGGACAACACTGTCACTACCAGAAAAGTCTTAAAGATCATTGGTTATGTTATTAACGAATAATAAAATTCAGTTACTAACAATTGCTGGAAAGTCGCAAAAATGTGTCTACGGCGGTCGACCATAGAAAACGCATGAATGAGTCTACTTCAGTGAAAGGGTTGAATTTGTTGGATTTGCCACTGTTTGTGATAGTAAACATGTTCACTTCCTTCCAATGCTGAGTTACTTTTACTTTTTTCCAGCTACGAGTACTACAGAACTACAGCTACTACCGAACTTGCACCCCGAGCGTTGTGATAGGCGACGGTGAGAAGAAAGCGAGCAGCGTATATTACAAAAAAGCACACAATCTCATTCAATTTTAGAAATGCTTGAAGCAGTACAATGCCTCGCAAAAAGCCTACTGCCCAAACGCAAGAAAAGAGACCGAACTCGCAAAGCAGCAGCTAGACGAGCAGAAACTGCAGAGCAAACACAGCTACGCCCACAACGAAACAGAACTGCTACTGCAGCTGCTAAAAGTGCAGAAACTGCAGAGCTAACACAGCTACGCCTACAATGAAACTGAATAGCTACTGCATCTGCTAGAAGTGCAGACACTGCAGAGCAAACAGCTACGCTTACAACGAAACAGAATAGCAGCTGCTAGAAGATCAGAAACCGCTGAACAAACACAGGTACATCGAGAGCAGGCCAGAATAGATGCTGCAGCCGCTAGAAGTGCAGAGACTACTGAGCCGACCCAGCAGCGACTCAAGCGGCTCAGAGCAGCCGCTCAATCGGCCGGACGTGCAGAAACCTCCGAGCAGATGCAGCGGCGACAAGAACACGATGCACTAGCTACAACAGCTGCTCGGCGAGCTGAATTTTCAGAGCAGATGAAACGGCGACAACAGCGAGAAGCACTAACTACAGCAGCTGATACCAGGCGCGGTGTATGGACAGAAAACTTCACGCTTGACTACAGTCCTGCAACACAGTATAGGGCCGAATTTTTCTATGGGACGAATGTCCAAAAATGCCACAGATGTAATGCTTTACCTTGGAAAGGCGAGAGACCATATATAGCAAATTTTATTGATAATAAATTTTATCAACACAACCACATTACTGCTGCACAGTTTGTATATACCATGTCAAAACACAGACTATAGATGAAGAACTGGTGAGTCATGACTAGTGTTTCAAGCATGTAGAAGTCTCAATTCAAGAAATGCTGGCGATAGCTTAGCAGTGCAATAGCAAAATATTTTCTAGAATTTCTTAAAATATGTAAAGTTAAAATATGTAAAACTTTTCAATACTGCCAGTTTGAAGAACTTAAGTTTGCCTAGACATGTCAATTTCATTATCAGTTCTGTGTACAAAATTAGGACAATTCCGATTTGATTGGTTTGAGACTGATGCATTGTAGACTAGCTGTAAAAAACCTTGCATATTTTTATTGGTCTCTCCAACATTAATGACATGTACGGCTGCATACGTGTATGCAGTCAGACCAGCAAAATATTTTCAGTAGATTGCATATTTGGAGTTGTTTTACAGTATGAAAGACAACTCTCAATAAAACTATTGCTTTACGTAAATCTGTTCCTGAACGTGGGTAATGCAGCTAGTATACAATAATTCCTGCACAGAAGCTTGTGATAAGATAGCCAATCAGAAAAGTGTTTTACTGTCTTTCAGGCGGTGAAGGAGTGTAGCCAGGAAATAGGTAAAGCTTTTTACCATCAGTTGGTAAACACATCAGGATGGGCTGCTGTCTGCTCACTCTTGGATATCTGTTGTTAACCTCTATGCTTTTAGCTCTGACCTTCTTAGCTATCTACAAAGTGAAGGATACTTTAGTGTACCGAGTAAAAGCTCTGCTTCAGTTGCAAGAGTAGTATGGTAGACAGGAGAGCAGGTTTGAAAAAAGGGCATAAGTTCCTGGTGACTAGACATGCCGTTGGTGAAAGTGATAGAGAGTTCTCACAATGAGTTGAGAGTTTGAGTAAATATGCCGAGGTAGTTAATAATGCTGATAGAGTAAGGTTTGCTCTAATAGTAGCAGTCAACGGGTTGAGAGATAGAGAAGTGAGTGGAGACTAGATGAAGAATGCTGATTCGGCATGAGATATGTTGAATGAGGTATTGAAAACTAGAGAGATAGTGAATAACTTGGACAGGTTGTTGAGAGTGGAGAGTAGAGATGGTGACTTGAGAAGTGAGATTGAGAAGGAGATAGCAAGGGTGTCAAAGGAAAGCAGCCGAGATAGTACCTTAGAGGTAGTAATAGATGGTGTGATTTGGCAAGCATATACTCTTCTAGAGGTAGTCCTAGAGATAGTAGAAAGTATTATTGAGATGGCAGCGATGATCGTTATCTTATAGTATACATGGGACAAGGAGCCAAAAGTATAGTAAGGAGAGGGACAGTATGAGGTATGAAGACAATAGCAAGGAGAGGTATGTCTCTAGACATAGAACAGGTAGTAAAAAAAGTAGTGGAGAGGGTTTACTACAATCACAAGTGTAATGGTCATGAGATGCGGAGTTGTCTTATCGTTAAGAGTTTTCCTTGTCAAAAGAGAGTCCATGTACCCTTGCAGGGATAAGAGTAGAGAAGTGAGATAAAAAAGAAGAGAATAATAAGGAATTAATAAGGAACTGAACTCATACATTGGTATGAACGGATGTGAAGTCAAACGCACTACAACTTAGCCTTAGAAGTTAGGCAGGGGAAAAGGCTACGAATAATTGTGCTTCTGTGATCTCCCACGGCGAATGGGACTGGAGGCCAACAAATGCTGCAAACACGCTAGCAAGCACTCATATTTAAACAAATCGCTCTTAATTAAACATACGTGCAATGAACATACAAAAATACAAACACATGACTTTATATATTTAGAAAGATGGGTAATAAGGGTATCACAATAAATGAAAGACTAAACTAGAAGTAGTCATCTCCTGGAGTGCAAAATAAGCAGAGTTTTCTTACGGTTTGTCAAATGACCTACTTAACAAATCTAGGGTGTCTAAGAAGCTGAGAGAAACACCTCAAAGTATAACAATATTTACTATGATACTGTTTAGTAAGAGAAGAAAATGAATAAAAAGAGTTATTGACACTATTATAGCTATTATTAGGTAGTACCTGCTCCTCAAACAGCCTCTTCACATCCTGATGACAGCTGTGTTTGTAAAAAGCTTCCACAAGGGCTCTTATAAAGAAGGAACCATGAGCATCATGCCTTTCAGAGACATAACCTGTAAATACCAACACAGCGGTAGCTCCACTTACTCACACGCTGTTACTTACAGAACTAGAAATACCATTGGACACTGCAAACATGACATACTTCCGTTGATTTCGAGAACACAGCACATGACACTACGTGTAGACATAAAAGGTTTTATGAACAAACTCATTACATTATTGTCTAACAACTCTGAGCCGTGGAAAATGAGAAGTTGCAGAGATTGTACAGAAATATCTGTTACCAGGGAAAATGAGGAGCTGTAGAGATTGTACAGAAATATCTGTTACCAGGGAAAATGAGAAGCTGTAGAGATTGTACAGAAATATCTGATACCAGGGAAAATGAGAAGCTGCGGAGATTGTACAGTAATATCTGATACCAGGGAAAATGAGAAGCTGCAGAGATTGTACAGAAATATCTGATACCAGGGAAAATGAGAAGCTGCAGAGATTGTACAGTAATATATGTTACCAGGGAAAATGAGGAGCTGCAGAGATTATACAGTAATATCTGTTACCAGGGAAAATGAGGAGCTGTAGAGATTGTACAGAAATATCTGTTACCAGGGAAAATGAGGAGCTGCAGAGATTGTACAGAAATATCTGTTACCAGGGAAAATGAGGAGCTGCAGAGATTGTACAGAAATATCTGATACCAGGGAAAATGAGAAGCTGCGGAGATTGTACAGTAATATCTGTTACCAGGGAAAATGAGGAGCTGCAGAGATTGTACAGAAATATCTGTTACCAGGGAAAATGAGAAGCTGCAGAGATTGTACAGTAATATCTGTTACCAGGGAAAATGAGAAGCTGCAGAGATTGTACAGTAATATCTGTTACCAGGGAAAATGGAGAAACTTATGATTAAAGATAATCCCCATTACCAAACATTAAAAGTACAAAAACTATAATTTTAGTGATCAATTTAAAACTAAGCAAACATTTACATGGCATGAAAATATATTACCTACAGTTTTTACAAGCTGAAACTCACTATGCGTATGTACACAGGGGTTGACAGAGAGTCTATAGTCTAAATACATACAGCAATACTTGACATGTCTAGTCTCTAGTTCAACCACTAAACTGTTTAACTGAAGGTCCACAGGCTAGCAAGTTTAATTATTGGGAAGAAAAACAGAGACAACAATATAGGAGAATTTAAACAGATGTAGTACATATAACCTTCGATATAGGCATAAGTAGATGATTTACCAGGAAAACTCGCATTCATGATGAAAAAGTCATCTCCCGCTAAGAAATCAGCTGAGTTAGTACTTGTAGACTGAGAGCTAGATGCGGAAGGGAGGGCAACAGTTGGAGTTGGGTCTGGAGATCTAGAGGAATGAGGGATATTCCCAAATGGTAGATCATAGCCACCTGTAATAGATATTCATATGTTATCAGCAGCTGTATAATTACTCTGTGTTGTGGAGGAGGTAACAGTAAGTAATTTAGGTATATCAGGTGGTGATCAGAACTGTAAAATGGATAGTAAAGATCCTCAGGGTGTTGTGTGAAATTTGTTGATTTCTGTAGAGTTGTCTGCTCTCACTATGCATTCATAAAGTTACCATGAACCTTATCAACAGCTATAGACACATTCAATCAGCGAAACCACATCAACTGATCCATAAATTATTTCGCTTCTATTTACATGAGAAGCAATGTTAGTCTTTTTATAGGAAGATGAAAAAATTTCCTAATCCTGCTGATCTAAAGTCAATAGCTAAATTACCCACAAATCTCATGCTCTTACTGGTATAAAACACATAATATCTCTACGCCTACTATATAGCTAGATATTACTGGCATGTGTTAAACTTTTCAATATATTTACTTAATACAAAGAATAATTTATATGATTAATTTACTACTACTGCGAGACATTGACGTAAAAGGGAACCATAACCAAATGTCAGTGAAATCTGATGGTACATGTAGTTGCTAAAGTCAGCAGGTAGAATTTCTCAACTGGCAGTAATAGACTTTGGCTGTATAAATTAAAGTGTCAATAGAGAATTGTCAACCTACCTCCAGAGCAAGCTTGAAAAATAAGTAGCTTGGGTTTTCCTGCCATGTGGGGAAAACACCGAGGAGACAGCAGATCGTATACTGAAGTACGAGGAATTGCTTGTCGGTCTGTACCATAGAGATGTGTCTCATTCCCGTGTGTCATGACTACGAGTACAAACATGCCATAGTCTTTATGATCTTCAACCTCTGTCTCCTCACGTATAACTCTCAGCATCTCCTGTATATATTATATGAAGTTGACCTTCACTCTATATCATCTACTCAGTTGTTCATTTAAGGCTGCTTATGAAGATAAAACAAGTGGTCTTACATTTACTAGCTACTAAAAGCTATGAAACCAGACAGACTTGATTACAAAAACTTAATCATTCAATCTATTATAACTGCACTGTTAAAACTTCTGTTGCCATGAAAACCAACATAATATACAACAGAGAAAGCTTAATAACAAGATCGTCTATTAACCTGCGCAGAAAGATCCTCATGAATTTTGTTTACAAAAGACAGACTTTTAAAGAGCCCATCTATATTTTGCTGATCTATTTGTGACCCAGTTCTTTCACTTCCGTCGCTGTCTATGCTGCCATCAGGTGCAGCGAAGTGGATGTTGTTGATGATCAAACAACGCCCTCTCACAGGATTTGTCATCGCATAAACCTAAACAAATCAGGATTGGCAGTTGACAAGAGCTCCAACTTTAACGATCCTTTGGAGGTGCCATGAATGATAAAGTTTCATATCATGATAAGAAACTTACAGATGACGAATCAAAGAGCTTCTTAGCCCAGGCTTTTCTACTTGGTTTCACTCTCAAGCGGATGATAGCCAACTCAGCTTGATGTTCGTCTAAGTAATCCAAGCTATCAGACAGGTCACTGTCATCACCTTCAGTTGTGAGTTGATACTGGAGTTGTACTCTCTCCCCTCTCACATCTTGTTTGGATGATGATGCAGCTTGAGGCCTCAGATGTGCTGTAATTTTGATAACTTGGTAACATATATGACAGTTTGATGAGAAAGAGTAGAAAGAATGGACCTGTCTTTGTAAGAACAGTTGATATTATCTATGATAGTAGATTTAACTAAGTGCATACATGGAAACTACTACATCGTAACTCAAGAACAATCAGACCTTGAGTATTTTCAGGTAATCTATTATAAAATTGCAAATATTTGTCAGTGAATATGAGTGCTTCTTCTTTAACCAATAAAAATTATTGTTATAATTATGTTATTTGCAAGTTACATGGAGCACTTACCACTAGAAATAGCGTGTCTTTGAGAGATAACTTTAGGCAGGTACTCTGTCACTTTCTGTGTTTCATCATCTGAAAGGCTGTAACCTGCAACAAAGATAAAGGTTAACACGAATACAAGTTCATCCCATAGCAAACATTGAAACAAAATTAAAATTTACTCACATGGGTAGACGAGTGGAGAGGGAATGGTGGGTCTCTCACTTCCTTTGCTGTTAGCCTCCCGCTTGCTGCAGAATGTAGGCTGAAATCCAGAGAAACCTTCTGCATCAACTTTTAATTGACATCTCATAGGACCACCAGCTACTGTTGAAAACATGGGACAGAGCCAATCCGGATCCACAAAGGTACCAGGGTGAGGATCCCGTAAATACAGACAGTGGGGGCAGACAACTTTAACTGACGGTCGACAGGCTTTCCAGGTTGATGTGATGTATTCCAGAATAAGCTGAGTGGTTTCTATGAGACGTTTCCAAGATGAGGCAAGCAGTTGCGCCGAAGTTGAAACTTGAACAGTAACTCTTTGTTCTGCGAAGAAATGGATAAAATGGGTTGAACTTTCCCCGTGGTAAATCGTCGAGCCGTTGTTTCGAACCTTCATAGTTGAATGAAGACTGGTTTCCACATTCAAGAATTTCACTATCGCTAGATGAAATCCGTATATGGGTAAAGGCAAGCCTCCAAACTGTATTTCAAGTCGAAGCTGAAGATCTCCATCCGTCTCCCAAGAGCCATCCATGCTAGACTGAGAGGCAAAAGGAATAAGATAGTATTCTTTTGAACGCTTATGCACTGGCCCATGCAACACCTTGAAGCTCTTCAGTAGTTCTACAGAAACTTCCCAGGGAAACTTGCCTGACTCATTTGTCAACAGATAGTACAGAAGAGCTGAGTCTAGTATACCGTCATGTTCAAAGTCCTCAACCATTTCCTCGTATTTAGGTTTGTTTATCTGCCGACCTCGATACAGAAATGATGTAAAGGTAGCCAGCCTCTCTTTCCACTGCTCTTCTGGTCGATGATGAAACAAAAGAGATATTGTTTCGGTGATATGATGGATCTGGTGAAAGACAAATGGTTTGAGGGATGTTAATTGGTTATACCACAGGATGCTGCCAGTATTATGCATGTATCTAAGCACTGTGTGAGATTCCTTTACGGAATACTTCTCCTCAATAAGTGAAAGATTTATGACTGACTTATCAGTTTGATCCGTCACAAACTGTGTGATTTCATTCCATGCTTCAGGAATGACAGTTTTGAATGTTTTACATCTCTTACCTAAAACCAGCTTGAGTTTCTCAATGTTTGATGTATCTGTCTGGTCATCACTGAATATAAAAACCTCTTCAAGATGAAATACTGGTGCTTTGGTATTAGACAAATGTAGGATCTTCTGAAACTCTCCGTGCTTTGTGCCATGAAATTTACTTTCCTCTGTTAGCATATTTCCCCGAAGATGCTCAATCTTCTCCAAGAAGTTGTCTTGGCAGACTTCTACACTCTGATTTGAGACCGCATCAGCATGAGTGAACACAAGTAAAGGCGGGCCAAGAAGGGGACAAGACAAATATAAATGAGACATCCAGTCCCAGCATGTTTCTTTCACAGCCACCCGTAAACCCTTTATGTGTGAAATTTCCAGAAATTGCTTAAAACTCACAACAAACAATGGTATACTATTTTCTTTCAGCGCATATTGATAAGCAATATGGTAAACATCCTGGCCTCCGTGATCGATAAGGTTGGCAGTAGAATCTGGTAGCTTCAAATCGTGAACTTCAAAGCCTTTTGTGGCTTCATCTATGAAGGACACGTCTGACTCGGATCGCTTTGTCAAAACACGTTTCCCTTGCCGAAGACTTTTAACGATACTAGTTTTTCCAGCAAGGGAATTTCCCACAATAGCGACTGGTGCATTACAGACTTCTATTTCTCTTCCCTGGCTAAGTGCTTTGAAATATTCTTGAATCGCATGAATTCCGTCCTGACATACAGCGTATGGGGAAGATATTAGTTTTGTACATCCATTACAGTTCAGCGTTTGAAGTTTGTTGAGAGCCATAACCTTTTCATCTATCTTTGTAAGTTCATAGTTATAGCTGATGTCAAGCTTCTTCAGCTCTGTGAGATGGAACACAGCTTCAGGTACTTTCTTCAACTCATTCCTGTTGATGTTAAGCTCCTCTAACTGACTCAACTTGCTCAGCCTACATAACAACTGAAGCATATTAGTCTTATCTTAATGTTATTTATAATTATATTTCTTTACAGGAAATCTTAACAGTAACACAAACTAGCATCACAACCATAATATTCCATCTTATTTTAACTGAGTGTATATTCTACCTCTAACAATGCAGTACCAATAATTAACCTTATCACACCTGCTGAACATGTCAAAGAGACTAGACAGTAGACATAAAACTTTCTTTAATCATAACAGGTGTTTCTGTAGCAGTTATGAAAAAACAAGAATTTTGGGCTAAATAATTTCCTTCCCAGTTATTTACAACACTGACAAATGATGCCTGGAATCCTTTTTTAGAAGGTTAGAAGCATTTATAAATATATAAATATATTTATAAAATGAAAATATATCTTAAAATTTAGAATAAAGCAAAAAAAATCAAAACACCATCAAATTTCAAAGCAGTGCACAGGTCCACATGCTAAATTATCATCCAAGGTTAATTGTAAGCAATAGATATCCACTGGTAAAGATATTTATCAGCTTCCAAATACATATTTATTTAGAGATCCTTGACATGCGGATTTATTGCATTGCAAATCCTTTGCTCTGCCCGGAGAAAACTGAAAACCAAGACTACATTAATTTCCCTGCTAAAAGGGTTAAATTTGCCTACTCTAAAATCTGACAAGCTATTTAAAGAATACAATCCAGCCTCTATTTTAATGCCACCTCCATGTAACTGCTAATGATACCCATCTGATCTTCACTATGGGGAAAGGGTTGAAATATAAAGCGCCATGGCAATCAAATAGAGGTTTTACGGTGTCTGTAAGAATATTCTCTAGCAAATCTTTTCACAATTATATCAGTTAACATAATGACAAGCCAAGTTTACTGGCAGCCATTATAAAGCTGTTATGCAATTTTTTCCATCCAAAAATTATAGCTATGGCGGATGCAATTGACATGCAGTTACATTTGAAAAATTGACAAATGACATGCAGTGACTTTTGAATGTAAGTGAGAGATATGGAAGGCTGGAAGCATTTACGTAATGCAGTCAATTTTCACAAATAACTCACAAAACATGTATTTAGTAGAGTCATTGGTGTGATAATCAATTACCCTGATAGTAAATCATCATTCAACATGATTAATAAACAAGTATGTATTTATAAATTATTTTGAATAAATAAAACTATAAGATAAACATTAAATAGTTTGAAACACTAAATTGTTTGATATTTAGTAAAATAAAATGCTTCTTAAAACCATAGATGGTGAATCTCATTTAGCATTGTATAAAACAATGAAGAACTAGTAATATTGATAAAGGAACATTTAAACAGAAACTTCATAAAATCAGTAAGTGATAATTAAGATGTGACATATATTGTAAGATTAGCTTTTGAGTTTATTAGAGTATAAATGCTCCACATGGAGGTTAGATCAGATCTAAGAAAAATCCAGCCCAACCTGACCCAGGCCAGCAAGTATTGAAGCCAGACTCAAGCCCGATTATTTAACTTAATTTGCAGGTCTGAAAAAAAACCTGAAATTTCATGTGAAACCTTGTCTTTAAATTTAAATAATCTACATACTTTTATGATCACAATAAATGCATTTACACAATAAAATAACAGAATTCACAGCATAATAATCGCGGTCATTACAATTATTTTATAATTCGCAGTATTGGTGCAATGGAAGGACACTTATATATTCGCCTCATCTAACTTTCGTGTTTTCGCGGAGTCATCCTCTCGCGAAAATTTCATGTGCGAAACTGAACTATCATAACGAACGAGCGAAAACGCGGAATTAAATAGCTTTGTTCATTGATAGTCCAAGAAACAAATGGCAGCAAGTGATCGAATTGCATTATCGATATCGCCCACACAATTCTACCTGCGGGTCACAATTACAAACTAGTCCCAAATTGAAAATTTTTTTATCGGTGAACTGATCCTGAGGAATCTAATTATGGTTGTTCCACTGCATTTATTTTCACATCACTATATTTTTGCACTCATCAGAGCATATTAAGTTGCAGTGAAATTTTACTCTGTATGCTACTCACGAAACTAAACACAGTCAAACATGGATAACTCGAACTTCACGGGACCGAGCAAAAGTGTTCGAATTATCAGAGCGTTCAAGTTATCAGAGCACTGTCACAAGTCCATGTATTTACTTATTTATTAGTAGATACATGTACATATACAAACTATAATATAAATCAAAAGCACAAATGGCTTGTTTCGAATTAAATGCTTCTAATGTAAAGTTTAAAACGTTTTTATCAAAAAGTATAGAGATTTTTCTATCACTTGAGATTGGTTCATTGTTTGAGGTGATGTTATTGCCAGGACGTTTTTTAGATTGACATTGGCAAAACTTGATCGTTGTTGAAATGCTCAAAAGAAAAGACATTTTTTTCTTTTGAGCGTTTTACCCACGATCAATTTTGCCGTTTTTTCTTGAAGTTTATGCAAAGATTACCTTACTTTACCTGGGATTCGTTAAGAGCAACACTCCGAGGCAGTTCAATTAGAAGTTTTACGAGGTTTTACGTACATTCTATATCACTCACGCTTTTTTAATAGATACTTATTGAATGTACACACGTATTCTGTGTTTAGGTCAAACGATGAATAGTGTTTTGTAGCTAAGACAACATATACGTTTAATTACAACAATTTTTAAGACGTTTTAAACATTCAATATTCCAACGTTGATTAAACATGGAATCAACGTCGGAAAACTATTCATCACAGGCTAGCCGGGTCACGTACTCAAGGATTTTCGCCACGCACATACAAAACAAAAACATGCGATTTTTGTTTTGTATGTGCGTGGCGAAAATCCTTGCACGCGTGACCCGGCTAGCCCGTGCTATTCATCGTATAGCAGTATAAATCAAATTTCACCAAACCTTTAGAAAGGTTGTTGACAAAAATATTTTGCCGATGGTGGTAATAACGACGATTATGAATTATGAAAAGATGAGGTTTAGCTCTATGGCTTTGAATAAAGTGATTTTCTAAAGCGATAACAACCATTTCGGTAGCCGTTGGGCAAAAAAACAGTTCGAATTAACAGTGTTGAGTTCGAGTTATATATAGCAATTTATCATTACGTGGGAATGGACCAAAGAAACCGTTCGAATTAACCATGTGTTCGAGCTATCCGTGGGCGAGTTATCCATGTTTGACTGTACTAGCAAAATATAAGTGTCCTAGGGACACTTATATTTTATCTACTGCACAATAAACAGTGCTGGATGCAGTTGCAGTGTTGCTAGTGCACGTTTCACAGCACTGGATCCATGAATTTTCACACTATAAATCTATTAGACAATCTGACATATGTATATGTGACATATCTATATCACATAAGCATATCCATGTCTATGAATGGAGATGTCCATGTGATATAGACCGATGTCTGTGCCTTGGTTATATGCACATGTGTGTTTGGAATTAGTTTCTCATATGAACTTAGCATACTTAGGCTGATCTCAGCAGCCAGAATTTCTCACACAGACCAGGTTACAGTGGATTCCTTTGACAGCTAATAGTAGGAACAGACTCAATCTGCTGAGACCACACATGAGTGATCAGATTGGTTGACAGACTGGAGACAATCAAAGCTGAAGCTGTATACGCTGAAGCTGGTTTCGTTTCCAACTTTCAAACACCATCGATTGTGTGCAATGTGTAGTAACAGTGTAAATGCTGAACAGACACATGGAAATCCAGCAGTGTCAGGTTATCCACAGTATCAACTTCATACTAATGTATAGTTGCAGTATGTATGCAGTTTAAAGTTTTGAAGAATACATATTCACAGTATGCATGAAATGCTGGGTTTCAGGTAATACATCATGGAAATAAATGTGCAGTAGACCGTAAAGGACTAATGCCAGTTAGAGTGCAGTTACAGTAAATGTCTACTGTGCATTAGAGAGATGTAATGCACTAAAATGTACTGTAATGACTCAGTGCAGTTCTAATACATCACAACCATAGTTTGTAGACATGAAAATGATTTTGTTCCATTATTATCCACTACCATGATGATTATTCAATGATATATTATTGTGTATGTAATGTATTGATTAATCCATCAATATTTTTATAGTATTAAATTTGTAATGAAACAATTTAGTTAAATATATGACACCTGATACACAAATACTGTGTAAAATAATTAAAAGCATTAGAGTATAAAAATGTCACTGACAACAAATATTATATAACATATAACATTAATGTAATTTTAAAAATTTAAATAAATTTTTGCATGTGGTAGCAAGAGCAGAAAGGATCCTGAAATGCAATGGTAGTGAATATACTTCTTTTGCTCAGAAACTTCCTACAGAGAAACTGAGTTATACTCACGATTCAGGGAGGTCCTGAAGTTGGCATCTGTCCAAGTGTAGCCATGTGAGAGAAGTAAGAGCTCCAACAACCTCAGGGAGGCCTTCTTTGAAGTTGTTGTGTTTTAGCCCTAGCTTCTCCAGTTGAGTCAGAGAGGATAGACTGAAATATATACATGTGATAAATTAAAGGTATATTAGTATAGGTTCACAGGCTATGATATATGGCTGTGATATACAACAAATCGCTTATATTTCATGTTGCAAGTGTAAATAATAGTATGTATGTAATAAGTGTATGTAGAGCTGATTTTAAGTTGGGATTTGACTGTATCATGATTTCTTTCATAGATTTTATAGAATTTGCTATCAAATTGGGGAATAGATAAAAAAGTATTGCCATGAAAAATATATTTATAACAAGTAAAACCTTAGTTGTGATTTTACTCACTGATATCCACCTTTTTACAACTAAACCTGCATATTAAGAAGATTTGAACAGTTTGTAGTCTCAGACTTCTAATGTTTATGATCATATTTTAGGATGATTATTAGTAGTACATAATATGTTGGGTGGTCTCTACCACAAGAGAGTGAACATGGATGTACAGAGACCAAAAGCTATGAGGAATGAATGTGTGGCTACAATGAAGTAAAATTAGCACATCATATTAGGTGATTGTGTCTTTAAATTTCATCTTCAAAAACTGCTGAACAGATGATAACATTTGAATTTTTAAAATGGAAACTTCATAAAACCTGTAAATGATAATTTAGATATGACATATTGTAAGATTAGCTTTTGAGTTTATTAGAGTATAAATACTCCACATGGAAGTTGGATCAGAACTAAGAAAAATCCAGCCCAACCCAATCCAGGCCAACAAGTATTGAAGCCAGACTCAAGCCCGATCATTTAACTTAATTTGCAGGTCTGAAATGACAAAAACTTTAAATTTTATATCGCAAGTTTTTTAAATTAAAAGAATCCACATGTTTTCATGATCGCAATAAATGCATTTACACAATGAAATAACAGAATTCACAGCATAATAATCACAGTCATTACAATTGTTATCTAATACACAGTATTGGTGTAATGGAGGTATTACCTACAGCACAATAAACAGTGCTGGATGTAGTTGCAGAGTTGCTAGTGCGTATTTCACAGCGCTGGATCTATTAATAATATTTGCACTACACTGTAGATCTATTAGACAATCTGACATGTATATGTGACATATTTATATAGACATCATCTTGTCTATGTATGGAAATGACCAAGTGATATGGACCAATGTCTGTGCCTTGGTTATATGTACATGTGTGTTTGGAATTAGTTTCTCACATGAACTTAGCATACTTAGGCTGATCTCAGCAGCCAGAATTTCTCACACAGACCAGGTTACAGTGGATTCCTTTGACAGCTAATAATAGGAACAGACTCAATCTGCTGAGACCACACATGAGTGATCAGATTGGTTGACAGACTGGAGACAATCAAAGCTGAAGCTGTTTACGCTGAAGCTGGTTTCGTTTCCAACTTTCAAACACCATCAATTGTGGGCAATGTGTAGTAACAGTAACAATGCTGAACAGACACATGGAAATCCAGCAGTGTCAGGTTATCCACAGTATCAACTTCATACTAATGCATAGTTGCAGTATGTATGCAGTGTAAAGTTTTGAAGAATACATATTCACAGTATGCATGAAATGCTGGGTTTCATGTAATACATCATGGAAATAAATGTGCAGTAAACCGTAGTGGGTAATTGCCAGTTGGAGTGCAGTTGCAGTAAATGTCTACTGTACATTAGAGAGATGTAATGCACTAAAATGTACTGCAATGATGCAGTGCAGTTCTAATGCATCACAACCATAGTTTGTAGACATGAAAATGATTTTGTTCCATTATTATCCACCACCATGATTATTATTCCATGATTTATTATTATATGTAATGTATTGATTATTTCATCAATATTTTTGTATTTTTAAATTTTAAATAAAACTCTTAGTTAAATATATGACACCTGATACACAAATACTGCGTCAATTAATTATTTAATTAATAGAAAAGTAGAAATATTAAAGTATAGAAACTCCACTGAAAAACATAACATAAAATATTAATGCAACTTTAAAAATTTAAAATAAATCTTTGCAAGTGGTAGAAAAAGGGAAAAAGATCCTGAAATGCTCTGGTAGTGAATATACCTCTTTTGCTCAGAAATTTCCTACAGAGAGACTGAGTTATACTCACGATTCAGGGAGGTCCTGGAGTTGGCAGTGGTCCAAGTATAGCCTAGTGAGAGAAGTAAGAGTACCAACGACCTCAGGGAGGCCTTCTTTGAAGTTGTTGTAACTCAGCCGTAGCTCCTTCAGTTGAGTCAGAGAGGATAGACTGTAATATATACATGTGATAAATTAAAGGTATAATAGTATAGGTTCACAGGCTATGATAAAGTATCTCGGAACTTAAAAATAAGTTCGGTCCATGACGTAGTGAAGTTCTAATACATCACAACCAAAGTTTGTAGACATGAAAATGATTTTGTTCTATTATTATCTACTACCATGATTATTATTCCATGATTTACTATTGTATATGTAATGTATTGATTATTCCATCAATATTTTAGTATTTTTAAATTTGAAATGAAACTCTTGGTTAAATATATGTATTGTACAAGTTACTGTAACATTTCAATTAGATATATAATAACATTTCCGGTGGATGAAGGAAATGTAAGGGTTATAACTTGGTATGAACTGCAGACTGACGATATAACAGGATATTCCTATACTAAGGTATGGTATGGTATGTTATTTATTCACCTAGTTTATTACAGTTAGAAGGTGAATCACTACTCTGGTTTTATAAGTGAAGGTAATTATGTATAGTTTTACCTTTCCAACTGGCAGTTCTCTGGAATGTTCTGTAAATACAGCTCCTTCACCATAGGACAAAGTATATTCAATGGAGGAATCTTTCCTCTGCATTTAAAGTGTGTAATAGAGTCTTCACCAACATCATCAAATACCTCATCTACTGTTTTGTCTTGCAGTGATCCAATGAACCAGTCATCAGACTCCTGTGTAGACAGTCTGTAGGAAACTCTGTAGACTATAAAATAAGTTGTGAGAATATAATAAATCTCTTTTATTAATTACAACTATATTTTTGTCATACCAACAACAGTAAGCTCTTTACTAAAATAAAACACAACCATCATCTCTCTTGTTCTGTACCAAAGGTTGATAATTACTAGATATTTCTGAGAGATTTTATAGTTTGAAGATAAAGCATAGACATCCTTTTCATAGAGTTCTCTCATGAGAATTCAGCCAACAACATTTGATCATTATTATTTATACGATGACCCTTAGCGTCAGCAGTGTAATAAGTCTCGGCAAGTCAGACTTTGTGGCAGCATACCAAAGAGTTAATTGTTATTAATATATCCAAGTCATTATTAGTACTATTTTGTGGACACTTCTACTGATAACTTTCTACTATGGGTTTGTTAAAATTAAAGAATGACAAAGTGGCAGTCAAATAGAGGTGGCGTTCAATTAAAGGGTGGTACTCTATTTTTTAATCTTTTTTTATAGTGGCAGTCAAATAGAGGTTTTACAGTAGCGACAACTTAAAACTTGTCTGAACTTGAAAATTGAGACAAACATACTAATTGTGAAAATACATAAGTTTAGAATATACAGGCACCATGACATCTCCATTCTCTAATGGAGATGTCATGGTGCCTGTATATTCTAAAATTATGTATTTTTACAATTAGTATGCGTGACTCAATTTTCAAGTCTGTCACATATTTGACAATGGTGAGCATGGTTCAGTCAATCAGTGAAGCCATTGTGGGTTAAATAGCTGGCTGATACTGCAGAGACTCATGTAAACAAGGCTATTTGAGGCCATTTTGTTTACCTCTGACAGGTCAATGCTGGCACGCATACTTGTACAAAGTGAGATGCAATATTCATCATGCTAGCACCATGCAACCAGTAGACTGACTACTAGTAAATTACTGACACACACTGCAGGTTAACCCCTTGATAATTGGCCATGTATTTACTAGATATTCCACCTTCATCTCTACCTAAACGCTTACTATACCTTCAACTTCAATATCTACGGAAGGGAATGTTACGATGTGATGTGGCCTTGTGAAAACATGGTGAAAAATTAAAGACTGAATTATAATCTAAACACAGAAATATTCTTTCAAATTGCACAAAACTAGCGAGTGAGTTTGTAATACTTTGAGTAAATGGAACTTTTCACAAAATCTCAGTTTTTGAAATTTTTAAGAAAACAGCGAAGGGTAGACAACTGCTGTAATGATAAATTAGTAGCAGAGTTTACAACTGTGTTGCTCTCGTGAATGTAGAATCAGTTACTACTTCAAACTTATGTTGTGTTTTTTAATATTTATAAATCATACAAAGTTATATTTTACCATCATAAATGTCGAATAGCATAAACTCATGTATAAATTTGTCCACCTTATCCAATGTCCAGACTAATGGATAACACACAAGTTCTGCTTACCTTCAATAATTCTCTAATCTTTTTAATTAAAATCATTATAAGCCGATCAATAGTTTAAATATAACTGCAGTTTGATTACAACTCATGTATAAACTTGTTCTCCTTATCCAATGTCCAGACTAACGGATACTGTTTTAGCAGGGGTCGACTGTAGTCCCTGAATGTTATGCTGAATAGTATGACTGTATATGTTACCATTAGTTTATGATGGAAGTTAATAAGTTAATAAGGGAGAGTATTGTAGAAGAACAACTATGATAATAGTAAGGAAGATTATTAAATGACAAATATATAGATAAACATACCATCTGTACTGTAGCTTGTTGTGTTTGAGGAAGACAGCGGAGAGTCCTCTAACTGTGAGCTGTTTGATGAGTCTGAAAGAGCTCTGGCACTAGAAGATGATTGCCCTTCATCCTGTCTGCTAGATGGACCAGACTCTCCTGACAACCAAGTATAATTTACGACACACAAGCTTAGCAGCATAAGTTTTAGTTCATGAGTAACCTTGTTGCTATAGCGATGAAACGACGAAGTTTTATTTTAATTTAAATTTTGATTGCTATTAGGAATTGAAACTTAGAGATAATGAAATCCTCAGCCTCTGACTAGTACACCTATCATAAGATGGTCTGGTTTATTCTCTTAAGTATTATTTCAACTTGGGTGGTCATTAATAATCCAGGCCAGTCATGTGTCAATTTTCAGGCACTAGTTATGAAAAAGCAACCCTGATGGTTGACTACAGTCAAAACCTTTAAACAGATAGTGTGTGTTAGAAATTTTAGAGCGAAGTTCCCTTTCTAGAACAAAAACATTTAAAACTAATTGCCAACGCAAAACAATCAAAACATATTTTTGTTTACTATGAGCTTTAGCAAGGTAAAGTGACATTGTTTTAACAAGTGCATCTGAGAAAGGAAAATGTTGGAAAGACTGGAGTTACAAACATCAACTGATCAGCTTATAGACCATCAACCAATCAGGAATATACTAACATAATTACTTCGTATCAAACTATACAAATATGACAAGAAACACTCAGTAGTGAGATGTTGCTTCAAAGTACTTCCAAATACATAAAATATAATGAATATTTCCTTGTCCATAGATCTACTATACAATCCCATTTCCTACATCCATATCATAGAAAATTGCAACTATATTAAGAACTGGTGCAAATGCTATGAGCTTTAGCAAGGTAAAGTGACATTGTTTAACAAAAGCATCTGGCAAATGAAAATGGTGGAAGGAATGGATTTATAAATATTAACTGATCTGTTTATAGACCATCAACCAATCAGGAATATACTAACATAATTTGTATCAAACTATACAATATTATTTTATTGAGGAATAATAATATATTTTGTTAAAATATAAAATGCCAGTCAGCATATTCAGTGCTGACCATACCCTCTTATATAACAACACTTTATCTTACCAGAGGGGTCTGAAGACTTGGCCTTTTTACTGGGGCTGCCTTTGAGCTTCTTCAACTTGCGTTTTGGCATCACTCCAGAATGACTGCAGCTGAATATAACATATATCACGATATTTAGAATCATATTTAACACATCATAAATACCACAAACAACACCACTTTAAAAGTTAGTACAATCAGAGAGTGTAGATTTAAAAGAACATCGTTATAAACAACAGCTTGCTGCGATTTACACTCATAAATTTTAACTGCTGAGATAGAAGACAGCATGTGGGAGTCGGAACTTTTGAAGTATTCTGAAACGAATGCATGATATACTTGCAACCTTTAATAATAAGGAACTACCCTAAGACACTTATATTTCGCTAGTGTTTAGTTTCGTGAGTAGCATACAGAGTCAAATTCTGCAGCAACTTAATTTCACAGCTCTGATGAGTGCGAAAATATAGTGATGTGAAAATAAATGCAGTGGAACAAACATAAATAGATTCCTCGAGTTCACCAATAAAAAAAATTTCAATTTGCGACTAGTTTGTAATTGTGAACCGCAGGTAAAATGGTGTGGGCAAGGTCGATAATGAAATTTGATCGCTTACTGCCATTTGTTTCTTGGACTGTCAACAGGCCCGTATTCCCTGGGGCGGCTGGCCGGCCCCAACTTTTTGGGAACTTTCCGCGCTAAGTACAGTCAAACCCGGATAACTCGCCCTCGGATCAAATGTAACATTTCATCTCAAAGACAAGGTTAACTCGAACGAATTTGTTTGGTCAGTTCTAATGCAATGATAAATTGCTTCAGATAACTCGACCTCAACATCATTTATTCGAAAAGTTATTTGCCCAACGACCATGGACACGGTTTTTATCGCTGTAGAATATCACTTCATTCCAAGCCATAGAGACAAACTTCTAGTAGTTCTTAGGCGTAATTATTATCATCATCAGCGGCAAAATAATATTATTAATGACTTTTATAAAGGTTTGCAAAATATCAAGTTTTATCAAACACCCGCTTGGCCATGTCCCTTTGAAAGCGTAAAAACCTCCGAATGAACTTAAAATAAAATCTGCAAAATTGATCTTTGTTAAAACGCTCAAAAGAAAAGGATGTTTTTTTCTGAGCGTTTTAACTGCGGTCAACGTTTGCCTATATCAATTTAAAAACGTCTCGTCAGTCACATCACCTAAAACAGAGCAAATCTCTAAAAATAGAAAAATGTTGATACTTTCCGATAAAAATTTTAAAACTTTACACGAGAGGCCTGGCTGAGGCCCTACATGAGAGTGACCTGTTAGGGGCTTACACCGCACCCCCTCTATACCCCCAGGTGTTCATAACTAGTCGCCTAACATTAGCCGCCCCAACTTGCAACCAGTGAATACAGGCCTGACTATCAATAAACAAAGCTATTTAATTTCGCGTTTTCGCTCATTCGTTATGATAGTTTAGTTTCGCACATGAAATTTTTGCAAGAGGATGACTCAAAGACAGGAAAGTTAGATGAGGCGAATACATATGTATCCTAGGGTATAAAGTACAAAATAATAGAAAAGTTGACCATGGTCAACATGAAACTATCATAAAGAGAATAATTTACTATCACCTCAGAAATAATAGTCAAATTCATATTCTCTGACATGAATAAGAAAAGAGAAATAAACATTTAGTTGTATCTGAAGTTATTTAACTAAGACAGTCATGTGCAGAATAATGGAAGAGCAGCTGATAATTAAATACTTTCAAATTATTCTTGCTGATATTCACACCTTTACAATTTTAATTAATTGCTAGTTTTGTTCACCACTACCTTTAGTAAAATGTCAGAAATACAAATATTTATACTTGAATCGTCATATATCAGTTCAATAGTAATTTCTGTTAACTTGAGTGAAGCTCATTTTATCCTCATTGACTCATAGTCGATGACTCAACCTTCAAAAGTTAATTTTCAAACTCTGAGTAAGAAATCGTAGAAGATTCCTATGCAAGTGGTTCACTTAAACACAGTAAAAGAATTTCATTTATCTTTTTATTTTATAATTTACAAATTACAATAATTTTTTTAAATTGGAATTAATTTTCAAAAAGATTTCCAAAGGCAACAACACCATATATAAGTTTTTATAACTTGAGAAGTAATTGGGCCATCTTCAAACTAGAAAAATGCACCTTATTCAGCACAAAATTTCCTTTTTAATTATATATAAAATACGAGCTTTACTAAATTCCTCCACACCATAAATATGGGGACAAATGGTTTAGTAAAACTATTTCTAAATCACCACTAAAACGCAGGAGATTATTGGCAATAAGAACAAAAGAAGTGTTACTCGTGTTTTGTTACCTCTTATGTTAGCCATGTATATGATAGTGAGTACTCCTATGTTAGCCATGTATATGCTAGTGAGTACTCCTATGTTAGCCATGTATATGATAGTGATCTCCTATGTTAGCCATGTATATGATAGTGAACTCCTATGTTAGCCATGTATATGATAGTGATCTCCTATGTTAGCCATGTATATGATAGTGAGTACTCCTATGTTAGTCATGTATATGATAGTGAACTCCTATGTTAGCCATGTATATGATAGTGAGTACTCCTATGTTAGTCATGTATATGATAGTGAGTACTCCTATGTTAGCCATGTATATGATAGTGAACTCTTATGTTAGCCATGTATATGATAGTGAACTCCTATGTTAGCCATGTATATGATAGTGATCTCCTATGTTAGCCATGTATATGATAGTGAGTACTCCTATGTTAGTCATGTATATGATAGTGAACTCCTATGTTAGCCATGTATATGATAGTGAGTACTCCTATGTTAGTCATGTATATGATAGTGAGTACTCCTATGTTAGCCATGTATATGATAGTGAACTCTTATGTTAGCCATGTATATGATAGTGAGTACTCCTATGTTAGTCATGTATATGATAGTGATCTCCTATGTTAGCCATGTATATGATAGTGATCTCCTATGTTAGCCATGTATATGATAGTGAGTACTCCTATGTTAGTCATGTATATGATAGTGAACTCCTATGTTAGCCATGTATATGATAGTGAGTACTCCTATGTTAGTCATGTATATGATAGTGAGTACTCCTATGTTAGCCATGTATATGATAGTGAACTCTTATGTTAGCCATGTATATGATAGTGAGAACTCCTATGTTAGCCATGTATATGATAGTGAGTACTCCTATGTTAACCATGTATATGATAGTGAACTCCTATGTTAGCCATGTATATGATAGTGAACTCCTATGTTAGCCATGTATATGATAGTGAGTACTCCTATGTTAGCCATGTATATGATAGTGTACTCCTATGTTAGTCATGTATATGATAGTGAACTCCTATGTTAGCCATGTATATGATAGTGAGTACTCCTATGTTAGCCATGTATATAATAGTGAGAACTCCTATGTTAGCCCTGTATATGATAGTGAACTCCTATGTTAGCCATGTATATGATAGTGAACTCCTATGTTAGCCATGTATATGATAGTGAGTACTCCTATGTTAGCCATGTATATGATAGTGAACTCCTATGTTAGCCATGTATATGATAGTGAACTCCTATGTTAGCCATGTATATGATAGTGAGTAGTCCTATGTTAGCCATGTATATGATAGTGAACTCCTATGTTAGTCATGTATATGATAGTGAACTCCTATGTTAGTCATGTATATGATAGTGAACTCCTATGTTAGCCATGTATATGATAGTGAACTCCTATGTTAGCCATGTATATGATAGTGAACTCCTATGTTAGCCATGTATATAATAGTGAGAACTCCTATGTTAGCCATGTATATGATAGTGAGTACTCCTATGTTAGCCATGTATATGATAGTGAACTCCTATGTTAGTCATGTATATGATAGTGAACTCCTATGTTAGCCATGTATATGATAGTGAACTACTATGTTAGCCATGTATATGATAGTGAACTCCTTTGTTAGCCATGTATATGATAGTGAACTCCTATGTTAGCCATGTATATGATAGTGAACTCCTATGTTAGCCATGTATATGATAGTGAACTCCTATGTTAGCCATGTATATAATAGTGAGAACTCCTATGTTAGCCATGTATATGATAGTGAGTACTCCTATGTTAGCCATGTATATGATAGTGAACTCCTATGTTAGTCATGTATATGATAGTGAACTCCTATGTTAGCCATGTATATGATAGTGAACTACTATGTTAGCCATGTATATGATAGTGAACTCCTTTGTTAGCCATGTATATGATAGTGAACTCCTATGTTAGCCATGTGTATGATAGTGAGTACTCCTATGTTAGCCATGTATATGATAGTGAACTCCTATGTTAGCCATGTATATGATAGTGAACTCCTATGTTAGCCATGTATATGATAGTGATCTCCTATGTTAGCCATGTATATGATAGTGAACTCCTATGTTAGTCATGTATATGATAGTGAACTCCTATGTTAGTCATGTATATGATAGTGAACTCCTATGTTAGCCATGTATATGATAGTGATCTCCTATGTTAGCCATGTATATGATAGTGAGCACTCCTATGTTAGCCATGTATATGATAGTGATCTCCTATGTTAGCCATGTATATGATAGTGAACTCCTATGTTAGCCATGTATATGATAGTGAACTCCTATGTTAGCCATGTATATGATAGTGAGCACTCCTATGTTAGCCATGTATATGATAGTGAGCACTCCTATGTTAGCCATGTATATGATAGTGAACTCCTATGTTAGCCATGTATATGATAGTGAGTACTCCTATGTTAGCCATGTATATGATAGTGTACTCCTATGTTAGTCATGTATATGATAGTGAACTCCTATGTTAGCCATGTATATGATAGTGAGTACTCCTATGTTAGCCATGTATATGATAGTGAACTCCTATGTTAGCCATGTATATGATAGTGAACTCCTATGTTAGCCCTGTATATGATAGTGAGTACTCCTATGTTAGCCCTGTATATGATAGTGAACTCCTATGTTAGCCATGTATATGATAGTGAACTACTATGTTAGCCATGTATATGATAGTGAGTACTCCTATGTTAGCCCTGTATATGATAGTGATCTCCTATGTTAGCCATGTATATGATAGTGAACTCCTATGTTAGCCATGTATATGATAGTGAACTCCTATGTTAGCCATGTATATGATAGTGAACTCCTATGTTAGCCATGTATATGATAGTGATCTCCTATGTTAGCCATGTATATGATAGTGAACTCCTATGTTAGTCATGTATATGATAGTGAACTCCTATGTTAGTCATGTATATGATAGTGAACTCCTATGTTAGCCATGTATATGATAGTGAACTCCTATGTTAGCCATGTATATGATAGTAAACTCCTATGTTAGCCATGTATATAATAGTGAGAACTCCTATGTTAGCCATGTATATGATAGTGAGTACTCCTATGTTAGCCATGTATATGATAGTGAACTCCTATGTTAGTCATGTATATGATAGTGAACTCCTATGTTAGCCATGTATATGATAGTGAACTACTATGTTAGCCATGTATATGATAGTGAACTCCTTTGTTAGCCATGTATATGATAGTGAACTCCTATGTTAGCCATGTATATGATAGTGAACTCCTATGTTAGCCATGTATATGATAGTGAACTCCTATGTTAGCCATGTATATAATAGTGAGAACTCCTATGTTAGCCATGTATATGATAGTGAGTACTCCTATGTTAGCCATGTATATGATAGTGAACTCCTATGTTAGTCATGTATATGATAGTGAACTCCTATGTTAGCCATGTATATGATAGTGAACTACTATGTTAGCCATGTATATGATAGTGAACTCCTTTGTTAGCCATGTATATGATAGTGAACTCCTATGTTAGCCATGTGTATGATAGTGAGTACTCCTATGTTAGCCATGTATATGATAGTGAACTCCTATGTTAGCCATGTATATGATAGTGAACTCCTATGTTAGCCATGTATATGATAGTGATCTCCTATGTTAGCCATGTATATGATAGTGAACTCCTATGTTAGTCATGTATATGATAGTGAACTCCTATGTTAGTCATGTATATGATAGTGAACTACTATGTTAGCCATGTATATGATAGTGAACTCTTATGTTAGTCATGTATATGATAGTGAACTCCTATGTTAGCCATGTGTATGATAGTGAGTACTCCTATGTTAGCCATGTATATGATAGTGAACTCCTATGTTAGTCATGTATATGATAGTGAACTCCTATGTTAGTCATGTATATGATAGTGAACTCCTATGTTAGCCATGTATATGATAGTGAACTCCTATGTTAGCCATGTATATGATAGTGAACACTCCTATGTTAGCCATGTATATGATAGTGAACTCCTATGTTAGCCATGTATATGATAGTGATCTCCTATGTTAGCCATGTATATGATAGTGAGTACTCCTATGTTAGCCATGTATATGATAGTGAACTCCTATGTTGGCCATGTATATGATAGTGAACTCCTATGTTAGCCATGTATATGATAGTGAACTCCTATGTTAGCCATGTGTATGATAGTGAGTACTCCTATGTTAGCCATGTATATGATAGTGAACTCCTATGTTAGCCATGTATATGATAGTGAACTCCTATGTTAGTCATGTATATGATAGTGAACTCCTATGTTAGCCATGTATATGATAGTGAACTACTATGTTAGCCATGTATATGATAGTGAACTCCTATGTTAGCCATGTATATGATAGTGAACTCCTATGTTAGCCATGTATATGATAGTGATCTCCTATGTTAGCCATGTATATGATAGTGAACTCCTATGTTAGCCATGTATATGATAGTGATCTCCTATGTTAGCCATGTATATGATAGTGAACTCCTATGTTAGCCATGTATATGATAGTGAACTACTATGTTAGTCATGTATATGATAGTGAACACTCCTATGTTAGCCATGTATATGATAGTGAACTCCTATGTTAGCCATGTATATGATAGTGATCTCCTATGTTAGCCATGTATATGATAGTGAGTACTCCTATGTTAGCCATGTATATGATAGTGAACTCCTATGTTGGCCATGTATATGATAGTGAACTCCTATGTTAGCCATGTATATGATAGTGAACTCCTATGTTAGCCATGTGTATGATAGTGAGTACTCCTATGTTAGCCATGTATATGATAGTGAACTCCTATGTTAGCCATGTATATGATAGTGAACTCCTATGTTAGCCATGTATATGATAGTGATCTCCTATGTTAGCCATGTATATGATAGTGAGTACTCCTATGTTAGCCATGTATATGATAGTGATCTCCTATGTTAGCCATGTATATGATAGTGAACTCCTATGTTAGCCATGTATATGATAGTGATCTCCTATGTTAGCCATGTATATGATAGTGAACTCCTATGTTAGCCATGTATATGATAGTGAACTCCTATGTTAGCCATGTATATGATAGTGTACTCCTATGTTAGTCATGTATATGATAGTGAACTCCTATGTTAGCCATGTATATGATAGTGAGTACTCCTATGTTAGCCATGTATATGATAGTGAACTCCTATGTTAGCCATGTATATGATAGTGAACTCCTATGTTAGCCCTGTATATGATAGTGAGTACTCCTATGTTAGCCCTGTATATGATAGTGAACTCCTATGTTAGCCATGTATATGATAGTGAACTACTATGTTAGCCATGTATATGATAGTGAGTACTCCTATGTTAGCCCTGTATATGATAGTGATCTCCTATGTTAGCCATGTATATGATAGTGAGCACTCCTATGTTAGCCATGTATATGATAGTGATCTCCTATGTTAGCCATGTATATGATAGTGATCTCCTATGTTAGCCATGTATATGATAGTGAACTCCTATGTTAGCCATGTATATGATAGTGAACTCCTATGTTAGCCATGTATATGATAGTGAACTACTATGTTAGCCATGTATATGATAGTGAGTACTCCTATGTTAGCCCTGTATATGATAGTGATCTCCTATGTTAGCCATGTATATGATAGTGAACTCCTATGTTAGCCATGTATATGATAGTGAGTACTCCTATGTTAGCCATGTATATGATAGTGATCTCCTATGTTAGCCATGTATATGATAGTGAACACTCCTATGTTAGCCATGTATATGATAGTGAACTCCTATGTTAGCCATGTATATGATAGTGATCTCCTATGTTAGCCATGTATATGATAGTGAGTACTCCTATGTTAGCCATGTATATGATAGTGAATTCCTATGTTGGCCATGTATATGATAGTGAACTCCTATGTTAGCCATGTATATGATAGTGAACTCCTATGTTAGCCATGTGTATGATAGTGAGTACTCCTATGTTAGCCATGTATATGATAGTGAACTCCTATGTTAGCCATGTATATGATAGTGAACTCCTATGTTAGCCATGTGTATGATAGTGAGTACTCCTATGTTAGTCATGTATATGATAGTAAACTCCTATGTTAGCCATGTATATGATAGTGAGCACTCCTTTGTTAGCCATGTATATGATAGTGATCTCCTATGTTAGTCATGTATATGATAGTGAACTCCTATGTTAGCCATGTATATGATAGTGAACTCCTATGTTAGCCATGTATATGATAGTGAACTACTATGTTAGCCATGTATATGATAGTGAACTCCTATGTTAGCCATGTATATGATAGTGAACTCCTATGTTAGCCATGTATATGATAGTGAACTCCTTTGTTAGTCATGTATATGATAGTGAACTCCTATGTTAGCCATGTATATGATAGTGAGTACTACTATGTTAGTCATGTATATGATAGTGAACTCCTATGTTAGCCATGTATATGATAGTGATCTCCTATGTTAGCCATGTATATGATAGTGAGCACTCCTATATTAGTCATGTATATGATAGTGAACTCCTTTGTTAGTCATGTATATGATAGTGAACTCCTATGTTAGCCATGTATATGATAGTGAGTACTACTATGTTAGCCATGTATATGATAGTGAACTCCTATGTTAGCCATGTATATGATAGTGATCTTCTATGTTAGCCATGTATATGATAGTGAGCACTCCTATGTTAGCCATGTATATGCTAGTGAGTACTGAGAAACCTTGTCACCATCATAGCTTTATTATTTTATACTACAGAGTACATGTTTGCATCAAGCACCATGATGAAATCTGGAGAATTGAAAAATTTTCCTTATGAATGCTCTTTTGTATTTATTGAAGCTTAAAGTTTTTTGAAAATTCTTACAAAATACACGCATAAACTTGAGCAAGTTCTAAGCTAAAAAATTCATTTTAGACCTTAAATACTTACTGAGAAACTTCCGAAACCAAAAGCGCCTGTAAAAATGATAGTCGGGTAACTAGCCACTCAGATCGGTGAATCAAGAACTTTGCTAAAACGCTTTTGATTGGTTGGAGCAGAATAAAAAAACTCCTGGAGATTTCACATAATAAAATTCATATTGATTGTGTTACTCCTCTCATAGCAATAAATTAGTTAAACCGAATACTTGACTCCAGCTGTTAATTAGATTTAAAAAATAAAAACCGCTCAATTCAGCGATTTAAACTTTAAAATAGGTTGCATCTTGTGGAGAAATTTGTGGAAAACACAGCTAAAAATTATTTAGCTACTGTTAGTGGTTGCCATGCAACAAACAAACAAACTGGGCTGTGTCAAAAAGCCGATGGGAGGGTTTGCCGACTTTGAAGAGTTAAAAAGTTGGAATATTCCATGATGATAACTAACATGTCATAGTGCTTTAAGTTTAATTAGGATGTTCCATTTGCAGCTATCAAAATGATGTTCTGAAGCAACTGACAGAGGAATGCTAATGATTTATATTAATGTGTTGATACAGAGTCTGATGAAGGCGGCATACTTATTTATATAAAGTATCTAGGAAGACTATCATATATTGGGTACCATTTCATTGAATATATCTAATGATAAACTTGAGGAAACCAACAATAAATATAATGAAGACTACTTCATGTCTAATAAAGGAATAAATAAGGTACCTGCTTCAAGATACTGTCTCTGATTGGTTGATGGTAAATTGTCAGCGCTGGCTCAGGTAAACTATGTCATCTGCAGATACGCGGAGTTGAGAGCTCATCAGAGATTATATTCAGAGGAGATCTGAAGTAAGTAACAGCCCAGTACTTGGTAAGTTATTCTGAGCTCTGTTTAATAAATTATAGTAGAGAGTTACTTACTAAATTGTTATTGTAACTTATCAAACTAGTTTAAGTTATGAACAGAGATATACAATCAGATTATTCTATGAGATGATCTATCTGCCAGCTCTTCACCAGATATTAGAGCAGCTGCTTTCACAGGCTGTGCATGCCTGACTCCCCTTAGTTACACTCCCAATTGTTAAACAAGCTGAGGTCTATGATATGAGCTGTGACGAGCCAATCAGACGAGAGTAGGCATTCGCAGAGACAATGAAACTAAAAAGTTGCTACTATGGTGACATAGTCTTTAAGCGCAGCCCCACCGAATTGTTGCAAAGAAAGCCTCGGTTCGGTGAAGCAGCCAAAGTATACAAACTTGCAACAGACCAGTTTCAGTCATGCTCGATTTCATTCAGGGGCAACAGAAGCTGTTTAAGATATGAGCTGTGACTAGCCAATCACACGAGAGTTGGCATTCAAATAAACAATGAAACAAAAATCACATTGCCTTCATTCTAATGGATCTCGTGTCAATTAAAACCTGACATCACATGACCCTCACAGTGTTATCAGGTACTTGAGTCGACCATAATATACAACCACTGTCATAGAATACATACATAAGAACTCTTTTAAGAGAGAACAACCTCAACTGTTTTACTGACTTCATCTGTTTATTATTACAGACCTCATCATACAGTCAATAATAATCATTACCATTGATAAAACTGAATTGAGTACATAATACTGACAAATGTTACAAATTCCTATTGATTTGATTGGCTCAAGAGGCATAGCAACCTTACCCACAATAGACAAGTTAGTTTGATTAAACTTATCGGACTATGGCACACTATTAATAGCTTTTAGAGATTTATTTTTCTTGTCAATTATCACAATTCAGGCTATTATTACGAATTCTAATGACTATCTCTTAGATTATATTATAATATATTATAGTAGTTAGTTACTAAGTGTAATAATTATAATGTTATTTATCTGTTATTATTAGATTTATTGCTTCTACTTAGAGGCCTTTTTTACCTTCGAATGGCTTACTCATGCTGAAACATCTAGTAAGTCTTGCAAAGACAACTCTACTAAGATAACACGAGGCAAAATATTCTGTTCTGGAAAATGCTTAAAATGGAATAGCTTGCGCAGCAGTTTCTAGCACATCATTCGCAAGTGCCGTTTCCATAATTCCAAGTATGAAATATTTGATAAAAATCTGTGAGTAAAAACAGTCCTTGACTTACGGGTTTATGTCATTCCGTCATTCAGATGAGTTTAACTTGTGGATTAACCTCATCATGGAAACACAGTGATCGATAGCAAGCATCAGTGGTAAAGTCAAAGTTCATACACTTGCTACAATATTCATCCAGGTTACTACAGCATTGAAGAGTAGAACCGCTATAACGAGGGATCACAAAAATTTAAAACTTATTCAATAATCTCTACCCGGAACCATTGATAAAATGGTTATTCAATACTCTACCCGGAACCCGACTACTCACTAATTTAAAGTAGCGTATAACCTCTAATTGAACGCCATTTTTATCTGAACGCCGCCTCAATTTGACCACCACTGTGAGAGAAGGGTTGAAAAATAGAGCCCCACTCTCTAATTGAACACCACCTCTATTTGACCACCACTTGACTATCTTTGATCTTTACTAACTCAATATCAATTGATCAGCAGAAAAGTGTCCATAAAATCGTATTTATATTGAATCGTTTACATCAACAACAATTAATTCTCTCGTTGTGTCACTCCGGAGCTTTTCGTACGTTTTCGTTAGAACTTTCAAAGCAACACCATAGAAATAATAAATAGCTATCTCAAGCTAATAGTAGTTCCGTGTTTAACACGGTCTTGATGCTACGAAATACATGTATATAAAAACGGTTTACATTTATGATGGTAGATGAACGACTTGTTTTAGGGTGAAGGAGAGCAAAACTTTTACCCATTGCATTTGCGCTAAATGCAACGGGTAAAAGTTTTGTTTTGCCGTATCATTATCTTCAGTATCCTCTAACAGGAAACCCATAGTTATAAGGAACATTACAAGTACGAGAGGAAACAACTCTATATTAACCAAGAACAATACATAAAGGTTGTTTACCTATCGGAATGTTTTGAAGAGAAACTGAGGCGTAGCCTTTGTTTGCAAATCTCAAAGCCATGGTGACCAGCATCGCCTTTTGAAATAATGTGATGGTATGCTTTTAAGTCTGTTTACATTTCAAACTCAATGACGCCTCTTTAACTTGAGTGAGCTGTGTAAACTTCTTATAAAAACTTTTAAAGATGAAAAGAGGCAAATTTTACAATGTGAACAGAACATGAACATTGTCATGAATAAAAATGAGTGCAATCGAAAAGCTTACACAACCGTTTGTAAATCTTAGAGACTATTCAAGGCAAGCAAGTCCTTATGAAAAACAAATGCTGCAACATTGTAGCTTGTTCACACATCAATAACTTTTAATAAATGAATGGAACAGCATAGATTCACTGACAGCTCAGGACTCTAATACTGCAGTCATACAAACTCTACCCTCGTCAGTATAGCTAAAAAGATTTGATTTGTTGGTTACCTACAAGTAGTAGAATATTCCGGTTAAAAGGCTGACAAATAATTGATATAAAGGATAAACAAAACATTATTTATGCAGAGATGGGCACTTGAGTTAACATGCTTACTGGAGCTTGCCTTACGGCCAATTTACAACCTAATTGAATTGAATTTCTGGTATCCTTTATTCACTGTAGAATTGAAATGGCTTGACGCCTACTGTTAGTAAGAATGGAATAGAAGTGATTCTTTACTGCCACCAGAGAAAAATAGACCCGACTCTGCATGTTTTCAATAAGCACGAAGACTCGGGCGAATGCTTCTCTTTATTATACTATCTCAGCATCTCTATGATTAGTAATTTATTACTATGTTGACGGAAAACCCATCAGGTCAGTACGCACTGTTGTGATGCTACATAACATAAAATTTAAATTAAACTTCAATGAATTTAGCTTACTAAACACACACTTAAAACTAAGTTTTCATCTCTTACTAAACTTTCCTCTAATTTTGTCTTAGTCGTAATTTTTTATTATCGTTCTCCAGCTTGGTGCTTTTTGCCTCGCTTTTACTATAGCCTTCGGCCAGACTTTTACTATAGCCTTCGGCCAGACTTTTACTATAGCCTTCGGCCAGACTTTTACTATAGCCTTCGGCCAGACGTTTTTAAAAGTTTTTTAAAACTGATTCGACAAAAAGGACAAAATTGTCTTTGAAATCGGCTTCTCGAATACTTGAACACTTAGTAGTCGAATAGCGAATCAGCTCGTATCTCAAAGTTTTCTCAAATCTCAGGGTAGAAACTTGTTCAAAATTTTGCTCGAATCTTGATATTTTTATATGTTGGGGTACTTGTATGTTAAGTATGACTGTATCGCCACTGCTAAAATGATTGCAATCACTGGTACTGTGAAACCTCCATAGCCGTAATGCGTCTGACAAGGCTGGTCATCGCGAAGAAATTGTGATGAAAACGATGTTTCTGAAAAGTGAAACTAAGCTCAGCATGTAAGCATGTCTTCCAATGGCTCAATCTAGAAAGATGATTGTTTCCTTTCGTTAAAGGCTGGTTCACACTAAATCGTCAGATGTCGTCTTTGTCCTTTTAGCATTCATCATCAACTATAAGGGACCGATAGGGATAGATGCACGAGGGACCGATAGCATCGATGAAGCAACGCAGATACTTCGGGAAAATTTGCAGCTGATTTCAACGATAGTCATTCGCGGTCGTAAAAAGCATGCTTTATTTCCGGTTATGATAGTTGCTGCGGGATGAGTATGTGATTTGATCACGCGAAAATCATACAATTTCGTCACAAAAAATTAAAAAAGAAAATCAGAAGACTAAGTCAGGGAGAATTCGCTAATGCAAATGCGAATGGGTTTGTTTATAGTGTGAACATTTTTATCATCAACAATCACCGAAGTATTGGGCATCAAGGCCGAGATATGACAATTGAGAGCAGAAGCGCTAGACAAATTAATCAATTACTTACTAATCATGTATATACTATGCAAAACCTAAAAATGGGCCCAACATGAATCTTAGCCATACGCTAATGCTGTGCCGAGCCGCACTACAAAATCAGCACAGCGTAGTTAACTCTCTTCTGCAACTCACTGTGATAAGTGCCTACAATTTAGGCGTTACAATGTTTATAAAATATTCTCTAAAATTTCAGTATCCTTTACAAGGAAACCCACCATTAAAAGGAACGTTACAAGTGCAAAAGCTAAGCACTCAATACTAGCCAAGAGCAATACAAAAAGTTTGTTTACATATCAGAATGTTTTGAAGAGAAATTGAGGCGGAGGACTTGTTTGCGAATCTCAAAGCCATGGTGACAAGCATCGCCTTTTGAAATAATGTGATGGTGTGCTTTCAGGTTTATATTTTAATAACAATGGCGCCTCTGTAACTTGAGTGAGCTTGTGTAAACCTCTGAAAAAAGCCTTAAAGAAAGGCAAATTTCACAATGTGAACAGAACATGAGCGATGTCATGAATAGAAATGAGTGAAAGCGATAAGCTTATATAACTGTTTGTAAATCTTAAGAGACTATTCAAGGCAAGCAAGTCCTTATGAAAATCAAACTGGGTAGCATTGTTGCTTGTTAACACATCAATAAATTTAAAAAAAAAAAGACGAGCATAGATTTACTGGCAGCGCAGGACGCTAATACTGCAGCCATACAAACTCTACCTTCGTCAATCAACTAGAAAGATTTGATTTGTTAGTTACCTACAAATAGTGGAATATTCCTGTTAAAAAGCAGACAAATACTCGTACAGAGTATAAACATTGTACTCTTTATGCAGAGATAGGGACTTGAGTTAACATGCTCAGGCCAGACTTAGGCTCAATTTATAAAAAGATGAATTGAATTGATTCTCTGGTATTACTTTTTTTTTACTGTAGAATATAAATGACTCGCGCATACTGCCAGTGAGAACTAAATCAAATCGATTCTTTACTGCTACCATAAACCAATGTACTCTACTCTGCATGTTTTCAATATGCAAGAAGACTCGAGTCAGTGCTTCTCTTTATTATCACTATCACAGTAATTCTATGATTAGTAATTTATTACTGTGTTGACTGTATGTCCATCATGGAGAGTGGTATACTATTAAACCAATCAGTTGATTGTAAGTGTAGTCCAGTAAGGCCATTCACAGCAGACTGCTCAAATTATATCATAGCATATTTTATGATTTTATAACACAATGTTCTTAGTATATCATATGGTTGTACTGCACAGTACTCAAATTATATCATAGCATAGCTTATGATTGTATAACACAGTGTTCTTAGTATATCATATGGTTGTACAGGAAAGTACTCAAATTATATCATAGCATATCTTATGATTGTATAACACAGTGTTCTTAGTATATCATATGGTTGTACAGCACAGTACTCAAATTATATCATAGCATATCTTATGATTGTATAACACAGTGTTCTTAGTATATCATATGGTTATACAGCATAGTACTCAAATTATATTATAGCATATCTTATGATTGTATAATATAGTGTTCTTAGTATATCATATGGATGTACAGCACAGTAATCAAATTATATCATAGCATAGCTTATAATTGTATAACACAGTGTTCTTAGTATATCATATGGTTGTACAGGAAAGTACTCAAATTATATCATAGCATATCTTATGATTGTATAACACAGTGTTCTTAGTATATCATATGGTTGTACAGCACAGTACTCAAATTATATCATAGCATATCTTATGATTGTATAACACAGTGTTCTTAGTATATCATATGGTTATACAGCATAGTACTCAAATTATATTATAGCATATCTTATGATTGTATAACACAGTGTTCTTAGTATATCATATGGTTGTACAGCACAGCACTCAAATTATATCATAGCATATCTTATGATTGTATAACACAGTGTTCTCAGTATATTATATGGTTGTGCAGCACAGTACTCAAATTATATCATAGCATATCTTATGATTTTATAATACAGGAGAAAACATGTTAGGAGGAAACAACCTTAACTGTTTTACTGACTTCACCTGTTTATTATTACAGACCTCATCATACAGTCAATAATAATCATTATCATTGTTAAAACTGGATTGAGTACATAATACTGACAAATGTCACAAATTCCTATTGATTTGATTGGCACATGAGGCATAGCAACCTTACCCACAATAGACAAGTTGAATACAGTAGACGCTATTATAATGTAAACCACCTACAAGCAAACTTGACTTAACATAAAATATTTATGTAGTTTTCGCTTTGTGTTGCATAACAAATTCTCTATAACGTAGTCTAAATAAATATGGTCCTACAGATCATTTGATGAGCTAGTTCTTCTGAGTAAACTATTACAGGTCTTACTATAAATTAAAAACGCTGTTCTTTCACAGACGCTAATGTTGTTGTTGTTTTTGTTGACAACAACAATAAACAATTACAAACAAATAAATACATTATTATTTATGTTTTCTATAATAAAATTAACAATTATCTATGCAACACAAAAGATCTGAATCAGTATCTGAATCGGATTATTTTCAATAAGAATCTGTATATCGAACCGGTATCTGAATCGGCTGTTGATTTTAGAATCAGGTCATCTCTAGTTGATAAAGCCAAGAAAATAAGTAGCTGTACAGTTACTATTCAGATGTACTTAAAGACAATCGATTGGTGCAGAGTTGTTAGAGTGCCAGTCTACCAATTTGAATGTCACAAATTGGAGTCTCATTGGAAGTGACGTTTCCTATCTCTAACCCTGGCTTCAGACCAACCGAGAGACAGACAGAAACCACTCTTATTATAGCAAACATATAGAAAAGATATAATTTTGCTATATTTTAGCCATACAATTTTTCTTATTTGCTCACCACAGACCTTGCTGTCTAAAAGCAAATAAAATATATATTCCAACTGACATTGAATGTGTGTGTTTCAATTAACTTATTATTCTCCTATTACCTTAACGTTAAATCACCGTAATCATGAACACTAAACGAAGTAAAAATGATAAGACAAAAGAGAAAAGTTGGTGATACAAACCAATAGTACTGCAGTCAATGTAAAGTTATTAAATTGAAAAGTGTGGTTGAGTTTTTTCTACTTGAAGGACTAAAGGGGTGAGTTTGGAACAATCACAGAACATATTAGGCAATTTACACGTATTTCACTGTTTGCATAGTGCAAAGTCCTTTTAATGAAGACACATTTAGAGATATTCTCAGAACTATTTATGTTGTATTGGCATCTACTTTAGCCTAAACTTATCACACTCCAGAACATAATCACTGGGTCCCCATGCTTTGAATGGATTCAGAGTTGCCATCTGCCGATGAATCGCGACTTTCTTTTCCAACGATTCGGAGTCGCACCTTATCGATCGTTCCGACTAGCGAATTACTCCCAAAAAATTGTTACAGTAGACATGGTTTTGGGTCACGGTAACTTTTCGATTCCTGTTTTGTACAAAACAATTCCATTTTGTACACTTGTTGCATTAACTCGGCCTTGATTCCTGGTGAGTATTTTCTCTCTGTTTTCTTTATTGCTGCCCTTCTTATATTACAAAACAGCAACTGAATTTACTACACGCTCTACAGTTATTACAAAGAGGTTACTTTAAAGATATTATTAAAGGTTGAATGAACGACAATCGCTTTTAGTAAATCTTTAGCATACGAAGATGTCGGCACCAGTGCGGTGAAACTCTGCACGGTATGTTAAGTTATTTAATGATTAAGGCAATAACATAAAGAAAAAGTTAATTATCTCATCAAGCATGGATACCCGTAAATAATAGCTTTTAGAGATTTATTATTCTTGTCGATTATCATGGTTCAGGTAATGATTATGAACTCTAATGACCGTATCATAGATTAAATTAGAATATACTATATTAGCTGGTTATTAAGTGTAATAATTATAATATTATTTATCTGTTATTATTTGATTTATTGCTTCTCCTGAGAGGCCTTTTTTTAACTTTGAATGGTTCTCTTATGCTGAACCATCTAGTAACAGTCTTGCAAAGACAACTCTACGAAAATAACTTGAGGCAAACATCCGGAGTGAAACATTTCATCCTGGACATTGATACAATCCATCTTATGCAATTTATTTTAGTACGTTTGAATTTTGCATAAATCAGACTTGACAAAGGCAATTCAGTTTTTATTATACAGTAAATCAAACCCATTTTTTCGCGGTATTTATTGACCTAAATAACATTCACAGATGATCTCTAAATCAATTGCCACTAGTAACAAGAGCAGTTGTCAAGAACTTGTAATATATGTGAATTTGCTGTCATTTATAGCCAGCATCAGGAATATAGTCAATGTGTACAAACTCACTCAATACTGCCCGAAGCTTGTTACGATATTTTACCAGGCTATTTCAGATTTAAAGCACCAGGTAAACATTTCTTAAGCCACAGTTTCAAAGATTAAAATCAATACAACAAGATATTTAAACATTGTAAAAATTACGATTGAACAGTCTCTACCCACGAACCAGTTTCTCACTAATTTAAATACATGCTGTTTCAACTATGTGTTACATTTGAAGCAATAAGTCACATATATTGGTTCACTCAAGCCACACAAAGACGACTCTACGAAGCTAAGTCACACTTAAGTGCCTTATCAACAAATGAGACTTGTAATATACCGGTATTTCTCTTTTGTTGCTGATATGGTGACCCCCTAACTATGATCACTACTGTAATTACTCTATACTAACCAACAGTAGTACGTAAAGATTGTTTATTTATCAAAATGTTCTGATGTGAAATTTAACTTGTTTAAAAATCTCAAAGCCACGGTGACCAGCCTGTCTTCCGCTATAATTCGATGGTGTGCTAAGTTTCTTTACGCTTTATTCAAAACAAAACACCAGTAACTTTAGTATGTCTGTGTAACTTCATATACCAACTTGTAATGGCGCCGACTCAAACTTCACAATACAGTGAAACTCGGCTAACTCGACCTTCATGGGACCGAGAGAAAGTGTTCGAGTTATCAGAGCGTTCAAGTTATGAGAACACTGTCACATGTGCATGTATTATTGTATTTATCAGTACATATACAAACTATATATAAATCAAAAGCATTGATTGCTTGTTGCAAGTTAAGGGACCTCTCGTGTAATGTTTTAACAATTTTTATCAGAAAGTATAAATATTACTTGAGATTTGTTTGTTTGTTTTAGGTGATGTGACTGCCAGGACGTTTTCAGATTAAAAGAGGCAAAACCTAATCACGGTTGAAACTCTCAGAAAAAAAGACATATTTTTCTTTTAAGAGTTTTAACACAAACCAGTTTTGCCTATTTTTCTTTAAGTTTATCTTGAAGGTTACCTCGCTTCTCCATGCTTGCGGAGGGCTATCTTCAAGCAAATGTTTGGTAAACTTTGATTTTTTGCGAACCTTTAGAAAAGTCGTTAACGAAAATATTTTACCGATAGTGGTAATAATGACGCCTAAGAACAACTAAAAGTTGTTGTCTATGGCTCTAAACTCTATGGCTTGAAATAAAGTGATATTCTAAAGCGATAACAACCGTCTCGGTAGCCGTTGGGCTAAAAAACTGTTCGAGTGAACGAAGTTAAGGTCGAGTTATCTAAAGCAATTTATCATTGCGTGGGAACGGACCAAACAAATCCGTTCGAGTTAACCATGTGTTCGAGCTATCCGAGGGCGAGTTATCCGAGTTTCACTGTATAAACAAAATACAAGCATCATCATGAATAGAATTGAGTACATTCCTTCAGCTTTCAGAATTGTTTCCAAATGTTAGAGAGTATTAAAGACAAGTTCTTATGAACATGAGATGCACTGGCCTTCTCACATGGCAAAAGGATGCAAAATCCAGAGAGTATAGTTTCTGTCAATTTTTTGCCCAAATTCATCCAAACTTCACACATATAGGCCTATGCTTGAGGCCTTCCACAACGTCACTAATAAATGTTGGGTGTCAAACTCTATTTAGTGCCTGAGAACCAGCCCCTTAAACATCTACCTGCAGACTATCTGATTGACAATAAAAGGAATCCAACGCATGATTCTTGTATATTGAAAGCAATGATTACTCAATACAATAACTACATGGATTTCAATGATGAACAGATAATTCTCAACACTTATGGGAAATGAGTACTTGATTTGTAACAAGATAACTCAAATATTTCTTTGAAACGCCGATCAAAAGGACTATCAGGTATTCAGTAAAAATCTAAGGTTCTGATGGCTCTCGTGACCGCCAGGGTTCTCTGGCTGTCATGAGAGCCATGAGAGATCATGATGTCAGATGTGCTGATAAGGCAGAGAGAAGAAGTAATTGGGAGATTATTACTGTGTATCGGAAGGTAATGGATTGATGTGGGTTTTGACTGTCGTCCTATGAACCTGAATGCTGAGAGTTCAAATCCCATTGAAAGCAGTTTTTTTCCCAACTTCAAAGCATGACCCAGGACTGTCAGATTGTGATTGGCCTAAGATATTGCTATTAGGGATATTTATAGAATATAAATGAAAGTGATTCAATAATATCTGTAGACACATGTGATTGGCAGACAAATATCTATAATATAACTGATTTAAAAACACCAGACACTGTTTTCGGTAATAAAGAAATGCCACATATATTAACACAAACACACTCCGTGTACAGACTACTTCTATCTATTTATGGTAATATAGAGTTATCATCAGTAGTTATTTATAGATTCAATATTCAGAGAAAACAACATAAAGTTTCCATTCACATGACTCACCGAATGTTTCTGGAACTTGATGGACATTCTAGTCACAGGGTTGACAGGAGAGAAGACCAGACAAGGAGATGGACTCTTTTCCTCATCAGTGGTAACAGATCAACAGTCATGTCAATATCTGACAATATTAATTAAGGTTGCTGTTAGGAATCCTTGTGTATATGAATTACATGATAGCAATGTATGGAATTTACATGATAGGAGGTATAAGTTATGGTTTACTGTACTGATAACTCATGACAATCTCTCCGCACCAAACTGCCAAGTGGACTCGTGAGGATAATATAAAAGGGGAACGTCCCAACTAGAGATAGAAACAAACAGTAACCAATTTTGATGAAAACATTATTGTTTGACCTGCTACATAACTGACTGACCAATGAGAAGACAGGATAAAAGGAACTATCTAAAAATCAGCAACTGAAACATCTTTGTAAAAATTCTGAGAAAAGTAGAAAATTTTGACTGACCAGTGATAATAGTTAATAACAAACATTCCATTCATTGTGTGCATAAAAATGATTAACATGGGAATTGTCTTTTCTTAGGTAGAAAGCATAGAGATCAATAGAATTACTACTAAAAAGTAAACCAGGAAGGGGTAAATCTTATCTTAAAACTAAAATCTCTGGTTATTCTTAAAACTGAAAACAGACTGCTTTCAAAGCATCTTTCTAAAAGTTTTGACAGCAGTTGGAAATATGCACTAAAGTGTTAGTGACGCCCATTGTACAAGTGACTACTGGTGTAATAGTAACATCCAGTATACCAGTACACCCAGTGTACCAGTACACCCAGTGTACCAAAACACCCAGCGTACCAAAACACCCAGCGTACCAGTACACCCAGTGTACTAGTGACACCCTGTGTATTAGTGACACCCAGGGTACTAGCGACAGTCAACTGACTAATGATACCCAGTGTTTTACTAACAGACAGTGAGTCAGCAATATTCAGTGTACTGATACTATCAAGTGAATCAGGAATACATTTTGTACCAGTGTTACCCAACATTCCATAGAAACCCAGTGTATTAGTGACACCTGCCATCCTTGTGAATTATAATCACTACCAGATAGAATATATTAGAATATATTATATTATATCATAGATACTTGAAACATTATTTGATGAATTATGGCAATATATGCATGAATGGAAATCCAAGAATTTTCTACACAAGAATATTATCAAATATCAACTGATTTTCACTTTTTTAATTTTGTTTACGTATAACTTAGTGTCATAACAAAAAGTGCAATAAAAACAAAGTTTTTATTCATAGACAAAATTCCCCAAATTTAACATGGTTTTGAACATATGTGTGTATTTAACTATAAGGAAGTAAATCTGTGCCTTTGTAGTACTAGTAGCATCTTAATGTTTAGTTAACCAGCCGTTATTATCTATTACTAGTAGCACATTAATTAGTTGGCCAGCCGTTATTATCACACAGCTTTACAGCGTCTCAAAGTGTTTACAACCAAACTGGAAAGCAATTTTGGAGGAACCACATGCTACGAGGACCGTGCTGGAGGAGCTCTATAAGCCTTCTGTGCTGTTCGTTTGTCTTTGGGAATCAACTGATAACTACACCTCAAATTCTCAAAGTGGTTAAGATATGGAGAGGGGGCAGGCCAGCTGAGTAATTCAACATGATTACATAGCTATTTGGTTAACATCAATTGGACATCTGTATAAGTTTGCATAGCAGGACGCAGCACCTCACATGCCATACATACAGAATATGAAGAACATATGAAGAATACCTGGCAAATTATGTACAAAGATGGGAGTTTCTGCATATTTCTTATATCAAAATGGTACAATCGAATTACACAGTCACCGATAGACTAGACTAACATGATATAATACAACTGGCGGAGAGGAGACCTTATATTTCTTAAATGTTGATTTGCAACAAAATTCACATTACAGTTATTTGGTATCAAAAGATTCACCATATCTTACTCTGCTGTATTGTAAGTGCTAAATGTGTGGAAATGTGATTACAAGCTCTTAAAAGCTCAAAACGAACAGTTAATCGCAGCCAGTCACCATTAGACTAGACTAACATGATAGAATAAACTTGTGGTAAGTAAACATTATATTTCTTAAGTATACTTGATAAACAAAGTTTGAATCAGTATGTATAGTATGTATGGTCTGAAATAATAAAGAAAGTGATATTTCTGTCATAAAAGACAGAGAACATGAAAATTACTAGGTGATCCCTTAACTATGATTACTACTGTAACTACTCTATGCTAACCAAGAGTAGTACGTAAGGATTGTTTATATATCAAAATGTTCTGATATGAAATTTAATATTTTTTAAAAATCTAAAAGCTACGGCGACCAAATTCTAATGGCGCCGACTCAAACTTCACAATATGAACATAATACAAGCATCATCATGAATAGAATTGAGTGCATTCCTTCAGCTTTCAGAATCTTTTGCCAATCTTAAAGAGTATTCAAGACAAGCAAGCTTTTATGAATGTGAGATACCTTTCACAATGTCACTAATAAATGTTTGGTGTCAAACTCTATTTAGTGCCTGAGAACTGGCTTCTTAAACATCTACCTGCAGGTTATCTGATTGATAATAAAAGGAATCCAATACATGATTCTTGTATATTGAAAGCAATGATTACTCAAGACAGTAACTACATGAATTTCAATGATGAACAGACAATTCTCAATAATTCTAAGGAATGAGTGCTTGATTTGTAACAAGATAACTCAAACATTTCTTTGAAATGCCAATGAAAAGGACTTTCAAGTATTCAGAAAAAATCTAGAGCTCTCTTTCATTTTTAGCTAACACCCTGGCAGTCACGAGAGCCATGAGAGATCATGATGTCAGATGTGCTGATAAAGTGGAAATATATAATTGAGGAATTATCACTATGTATCGGAAGTTAATCGATTGATGTGGATTGATTGATTGCGAGAGTCGTCCTATCTACCTGAATGCTGTGAGTTCAAATCCCATTGAAAGCAGTCTATTTTTTCAACCTCAGGACATGACTCCGGACAGACAGATTGTGATTGGTCTATGATATTGCTATTTGGGCTATTTGTAGAATATAAATGAAAGTAATTCAATAATTGCTTTAGAGACGTGATTGACAGACAAATATTTATAATATAACTGATTTAAAAACACCAGACACGGTTTTTGGTAACAAAGAAATGCCAAACATATTAACACAAACACACTCCATGTACAGACTACTTGTATCTATTTATAGTAATAAAGAGTTATCATCAGTAGTTATTTATAGATTCAATATTCAGAGAAAACAACAGAAAGTTTCTATTCACGTGACTCACCAAATGTTTCTGGAACTTGATGGACATTCTGGTCACAGGGTTGACAGGAGAGAAGTCAAGACAAGGAGATGGACTCTTTTCCTCATCAGTGGTAACAGATCAACAGTCATGTCAATATCTAACAATATTAATTAAGGTTGCTGTTAGGAATCCTTGAGTATATGAATTACATGATAGGAATGTATGGAATTTATATGATAGGAGGTATAAGTTATGGGGGGTGTTTACTGTACTGATAATTCATGACAATCTCTCACAGTGCACAAAACTACCAAGTGTACTCGTGAGGATAATATAAAAGGGGGAACATCCCACCCAAAAATAGAATCAAACAGTAACCAATTTTGATGAAAACATTATTGTTTGACCCGCTACATAACTGGCTGGCCAATGAGAAAACAGGATAAAAAGCACTATCCAAAAAAACCAGTAATCAAAACGTCTGTGTAAAATCTCTGAGAAAAGTAGAAAGTTTTTCTGATAATAGTTAAAAACAAACAATCCTCATTCACTGTGTACATAAAAATGATTAACATGGGCTTGGAGCCTTCTTAAGGACAGAGCATAGAGATAAATACAATTACTAATAGGACACCCTGTGCACTAGTGACACCCAGTGTACTAGTGACACCCAGTGTAGTAGTGACACCTTGTCTACTAGCGATACCCACTCTACTAGTGGCACCCTAAGTACTTATGTACTAACTAAATATTTTAATTATCAAAAGTGAAGCATTCAAGTTCAATTGTAACATCCTATGATTACGGTAAATCTGTTTCCAAATAAAGACAGAGAAACATGACTTCACTTTTGAGCCTCTGGTCCCTTCTAGTTATAAACCTTAAATCATCTGCTGACACCTCATACATCATGGAAATACATACTCTGTAAATGTCTTATGTACCCCGATTAAAAGACAGAGAAATAGTTTAAATTGAATAGCTCATGTCTCATGTCTCAAGTTACCAGGCTACATTGTTAGGGTTACCAAAAAACTAGGAAAATTATCAAGCAAGGTCAAAGCAGATTTTACAAATACTAAAAAAGTCTGCACCGTAGTTCAATCAATGTGTCACCTGGCTGCACAACAGATATTGAACAGACAACTCCTAGATAGTCATTCCCAGAGATTGTATGATTCAAATGGATATTAATTATTTTTTGGCTTTTTCTGTACATATCAGGATATGTGCATACAACTCCTAGATGTTTTTATTCAGAAATTGCATGATTCAAATGGGTTTTAGTTATTTGCTTTTTCTGCACACATTCGGATATGTGCCGACAACTTCTAAATATTCATACTCAGAAATTGTATAATTCAATGGCAGGTAATAGCGTGTCAGGCTGCTAAGACATAAAAGACGAATTTAAGTCGGCACGATGCAACCTTCTTGCCAGCCTCCAACCATGAATTCAGACAAACAGACGACATGGCTCTTATTATAGTAAATATTTGCGAGTTTTCTGCACATATTAAAAATGTGGTAATCATCTTTGTTAATCTGTGCTACATGAATATCAGTATTTAACAGAAGATATATAATGATGTTATTAAAACTGGGACTTCTACATCTATTAAATGTTCGTCTAACTGGTCTACTGGTAATCAAATGATAAAATAACTTAGCTAATAAGGAAACATTCGTCAATAGATATGATCTCATATTCAAACCTGTTGCTATCAAGTCTTCTATATCTCCACATGATGGATTCTAAATTCATTATGTTGTTCTCTCCCTTTTTAATACTGTTAAATCTGCAGCCTGTGTGCCACAACATCTCATTCAGAGTAAGATGAGATAACTCTACATTAAAATGACCAGCCTGATTGAGATCCTGAAACATAAAGCAGAGCATGTTTGTTTCACAACTGAGGAGAAACTAGCATTAAATTTAAATGTTGACTTAAAACAAAATTCACATTACAGTTATTTGATATCAAACGGTTCACCATGTTTTACTCTGTTGTGTTGTAGGTGCAAAATATGTGGAAATGTGACTACAAGCTCTTAAAAGCCCAAAAACGAACAGTTAATCGCAGCCATCATGAAAACGCCATAGATTGGAATCCCTTTCCAAAACGGCTCAAATGGGACGTAGATGAACACGATGGCTTCTGTTTACACTTTCATGCAACCTCATTCGTCGAAATATTTTCACAAATATACTTCACGCATTCAATAAAACCATGTCTATTGTCTTTACGTGTCTATTTCATCATACTGTCACTTTGAGCACTTATATCTTAAATCTACCGTAAAAATTCGTATAACTTTGTAACCTTAGCTCGAAAGAGCGCATATCATCTTCTGATAAACATGATGAGCCTGTTGGTCACCTGTGATAGTCGAAAATTGCTGATGAAATTGTTTATGCTATTTAGCTAAAAGTATGGGTCACATGATCAGATTACGACTAGATTATTAGACCAGGCTGAAACGAAACTGTAAAGTAACGAGCATTTATATTTGACACGAGCTTTTAGGTAGAACCCGAGGTGCTTGTCATAAACTAGTGCTACGAAACGTTGTATATTGAGTCGTTTATTGGCCGTTAATTTCAGGCGATAACATCACGTGACGATAAATAACCAAAATCTTAGAGCACGTCATCAAAATAAACAGACTCCAAAATACGGGGTTTTCGTGATGGCTGTAATTAACTGTTCGCTTTTGAGCTTTTAATCACATTTCCCCATATTTTGCACCAACAACACAGCAGAGTAAGACATGGCGAACCTTTTGATACCAAATAACTGTAAAGTGAATTTTGTTGCAAGTCAACCTTTGAAGGAAATCCCGAGTGGCATTGTTCATTTACCCCACAGCAGTACTTAACTACAAACATCAATGATTTGTAGTTATTTTATTCCTTAAAGGCTAGTTATAAATACTAGTAATTCTTGCTCCTTTAATAACTCTTGAAAAGTTAAACTATTATATTTCTATCACCAACCTCTTCCAAAAGTAGTTAGTTTATTCCTTAAAGGCTAGTGGTTTATTCCTTAAAGATGTGGTTGCGTCAAATTTAAGTTGATCTTAAAAGAAAGCATTTTTTTCTCTATCAGTTGATATGTTGTTTGTTGTGTTACGCGATTTTATTGTCAAGATATTGGAAGATTAAAACTGAAAAAATCTGATCGCCGTAAATACATCAGGCCACAAAAACGTGCCCAGACTTGCCCAAAATGATGTCACGTATTATACAACCTGTCTCTATCTCTCGTATTCACATCGGCTATTTGCGATAAAAGTCTAGTACTACGCGGCTCTATTGGCATATATCTTATTTTGTATTTGCTCATTTTGGCTAAAACAAAAATTTAAATCCAGCTACAGATGCATTATTATGAATGTTTCAAAGGCATCAAATAACGAAAATTGAAAATTTGTCTTACTCACTTTCTCCAAAGGCTGTGTAAAAATTTGAGTACTGACTACCAATTCTACCGGTCTACGGTAATTCTGTCAAGCAAACTATGTAGAATAAGGTCTTTGTATCGGCAAAGTTCCGCCGCTACCCATACTAACGATAGACAGCCTCCCAAAAGCCCCACCCACATTATGCTCGTCGCACATCCTTGGGGCGGGGCTGTATATCATTGCCTACACCGAAAACTAGTTTCTTACTACCGTAAGTAAAATAAGCAAGCTGCGTCTTTGAAAAGAATATACATAGGGATAGAGTTCCAAGGATGAAAAATCTGCTGCAAACTGAACTTGAACTCACATTCTCCAGTTCTGAGGACATCCATATACGGTATCCAATTCACTACAATATTTTGCAAATCATGTTTTGCATTATCTTCAACAATATAATTTTATTATATAATTTTTACAAGCAAAACAATTTTCATCTCGGTATAAAGCTTTTATTAAAAATATTCATCAAGTTGTGGCCACTCACATAGTTTTAGCTGATACAATAAGACAAATTCATCTACTGCAACAAACTCAACCAAAACATCATGGTTTATGCAGCACACATTCAAGTCTCTCTTTCCCATCTATGGCAGTTTCCACTGACAAAACTGCTTCGGCGGATGGGACCACATAAACATCCTGTAATCAGTAAAACAAATGCAATACATATATGTCATTCATAGATATGTCATTCTAACGCGTATCTACTGAAAGCTTTCAAATTGGGAGTTAGATAGATTGTGAGTGTAATTTTAAAAACGAATAAATGTTTAACAAAGGCACAAGTACGCCAAGCCAATGATTCGAAGCTTTAGTTTTGGAAGTTGAAGATTTGCATTGATCAATCGATTTTCTTCCCTTTCTACAAGTGAAAAGTGAACATCTAAAGTCAAATCATAAATCTAATTTACTAGATAAAACTGCAACAGAAAATTTGAAGCAAATGTAGCTACATTTAGGTGAACTGATGAAAAATATAAATCGATGATTAGTGATAGCAAAAATTATAATTTTAATAATTAGTACATGTATTAATGAGTACGAAAATATTACCTTTAATATATTCATCAATCTAAGCCACTGTATTGCTAGATGCTATGGGTTAAGGAGAAGCCGTCAAGAACTCACTGTACATATGTATCTCGCACGCGCAGGAAATTAAATTTTAGTTTACAAATGTAAACTCTACAGTATATCTATAGGAGACTCAAAGTAAAAGATAAATTTACCTCCATTCTCCGATCTTCCTCCGTAGAACTTTAACCACCTGATGCCCAGAAAACTCGGAGTCACCTTCACAGTAACTTCACAGCAATTTTTACAATTATGTTGCTCGCCAATAAAACATGTCGATCGAGTAATTCATCAAATTAACAATGATAATTAATTTAGTAAGTATCGATGTCCATGCGATTTAATAATAGAGTGAAATCCCTAAATTTGAGATCACCGACAACGTGTTTTACGAGTGATAACATTTGTTACAACTTATATAAAAATTTCGCGCTGATGATTGGCTAATGAAGCGACCTTATATTTATCGCTCGTGGTTACTTTTCAGATGTATCACTAGTGACGTCACGAAAAAAGCACCCGATGGAACGTGAGCTTTTTAAAAGAGGGCCTCATTCAAACGCATATATCTCTGGACAGGGTTGGTCTACAAATACAAAAATGGCATCAAATTGTAGCTGATGTTTTAGCCTTTTATGGGTCTTTATTTTATTAAATCCATTTTTTTTACGCAACCGCATCTTTAAAGGCTATTTATAAATACTAGTGATGCTTGCTTCGTTAATAGCTCTTGAAAAGCTAAACAATTATATTTCTACCATCAACTTCTGTTAAAGAGAGTTCTGTGTGATTCCTTTTACAGGTACCAAATCATCGATGACTGCTGTTTTTCATTGTTGGGTAATGAAACAAAGTTTAACAGAAAACTCCAAAAGACCACGCTAAGTCGCAACGATATTTTATTTTTGGGGCAAGCATGACATTGTGTGAGTCACAATGTTTAGGATAAAGTCATAATAGATAATTACTAGATTATCTAGAAAATTTTAAGATAGAAGCATTCACCATGTTAGTAGTAAACACAATTGTAAATTTGACTGCTCTGCATTGGTGACCAGGTCAAATCAGGGAAGACATGATTTGTATATTACATATAAACAGTATACTGTACAAAGGTATAGTATAAATTTATACTGTGAGGAAACATCATAGCTAACATAAACATCAAGAAAGTCCTAGTATAGCACACTATAGTTTATGATTGTATAGAAATGCACTCAGAGTGTGCTTAGTATACTATAGGAAGTATTTTATTTGTCTAGCAATTGTTCATAGAATATCATACGGTTGCATAGCATAGTTTGCATGTGTCCTAACAATTCTCCAACTTTCACAATTGGTAAGCTAATGTGCTACATGGTCGACATTCTCTCAGAGCTCTACTGCCAGTTAACTAATACAAAAATATATAGCAATATATAAATATAAATTATTACCTAATTGTTAAAGTTAACTAATTGACAAGACATGGCTATATATAAATACTAGTCATTTGGTCTACCAGGTAATTTTTGAGTTGATTGACAACTATGATCCTTACTACCTGCATAAGTATATACATGTATATGCACCAGCTGAATGCCTCGTATTTGCACGGGTAATAAAGAACAGTTTATATACATTAACTTATCTGCATTACCTTACCAACTATATTACTTTTACACTATATTACCTGCAACTGTTTACAAGATTTTTTTATCACCCGTGCAACGCGGGCATTGAGCTGTGAAACCAGCCGGTAATCGTTACATGTGATGCAACATCATATATATTTAACCAACACATCATATATTCATATCTTCATTATTATTAATTCCTATGCTCAGTTTGATACCTAGTCGATTGGGTAAGCACACTGCCTCTAGAACTGAAGGCGCCCAGTACAAAGCCCATTTTTCGTTTCTAAAACTTTCCACTATGATTGTACAGATAGACAGACACTGAGATTTACATATAGACTAGCTGTGCTACCCGGCGTTGCCCGGGTAATAGAAGTCTTTGGACAAAAAATTGATTTGTATTTAATATATAACAACATTTGCCATTCTAACTTTCAAATTACATATCATGAGAAAAATGTTTTGTGTTATAAACAATGAGAAGTAGTGAGAGTTGATCGCTATTAGCTTGAGCGCTATCAGCCAGTACGTTTAATAATGTGAGCGAACAGCTTCTCGTGACGTTATGCTATAACCCGCGTTGTACACAAATCTGTTGGGTATTTGCTCTCATATACTGATTTATATTGGCAAGGTAGCAATTCGATTTCTGTGGTCCAGTGGATAGCGCGTCTATCGAGCGAACGCCTTTTTTATCTCTATTCCAAGATTTTAAGATCTATAGCCGGAATGAGTACCAACATATCCACATATATACATACAGAAGAAGACAGGCATACTTTGAGAAATATATATAGATAGTACTACTGGTAGTGATTATTAAATATAGATATACAGTCAAACATGGATAACTCGAACTTCAAGGGACCGAGCAAAAGTGTTCGAATTATCAGAGCGTTCAAGTTATCAGAGCACTGTCACAAGTCCATATATTTACTTATTTATTAGTAGATACATGTACATATACAAACTATAATCTAAATCAAAAGCACAAATGGCTTGTTTCAAATTAAATGCTTCTAATGTAAAGTTTAAAACGTTTTCATGAAAAAGTATAGAAATTTTTCTATCACTTGAGATTGGTTTGTTGTTTGAGGTGATGTTATTGCCAGGACGTTTTTCAGATTGACATTGGCAAAACTTGATCGTTGTTGAAATGCTCAAAAGAAAAGACATTTTTTTTCTTTTGGGGTTTTACCCACGATCAATTTTGCCGTTTTTTCTTGAAGTTTATGCAGATTACCTTACTTTACCTGGGATTCGTTAAGAGCAACACTCCGAGGCAGTTCAATTAGAAGTTTTACGAGGTTTTACGGTACATTCTATATCACTCACGCTTTTTTAATAGATACTTATTGAATGTACACACGTATTCTGTGTTTAGGTCAAACGATGAATAGTTTTTTGTAGCTCAGACAACGTATACGTTTAATTACAACATTTTTTAAGACGTTTAAACATTCAACATTCCGACGTCGATTCAACACGGAATCAACGTCGGAAAACTATTCATCACGGGCTAGCCGAGTCACGCACTCAAGGATTTTCGCCACGCACATACAAAACAACATGCGATTTTTGTTTTGTATGTGCGTGGCGAAAATTCTTGCGCGCGTGACCCGGCTAGCCCGTGCTATTCATCGTATCGCAGTATAAATCAAATTTCACCAAACTTTTAGAAAAGTCGTTGACAAAAATATTTTGCCGATGGTGGTAATAACGACGCTTATGAATTACGAAAAGATGAAGTTTACCTCTATGGCTTTGAATAAAGTGATTTTCTAAAGCGAAAACAACCGTTTCGGTAGCTGTTGGGCAAAAAAACAGTTCGAATTAACAGTGTTGAGTTCGAGTTATCTATAGCAATTTATCATTACGTGGGAACGGACCAAAGGAAATGTTCGAATTAACCATGTGTTCGAGCTATCCGTGGACGAGTTATCCATGTTTGACTGTATATATATATATATATATACATATACATGTACATATATTGGTACATATACATGTACCTATATATGTACACATGTTATTCCCTACATGTACATATACATGTACATGTAGGGAATAAAATTAGGGAACAAAAGAAAGTTATAAAAGTGCTTACCTGAAGATTAGAACTCTCACACCTATGAAGATGGGCCTTCTCTGATCTTCCAGCCAAATTTTGTAGATCTGCAGCAAAAGAACGCCATGCTTAAGATTTACCCTGCTCACCACAAGTCATCCTTTTGTCCACCTTATTATATCAGACCTCGTGAGAGTTAATTAGAGAAAACAGTATCGGAAGTGAAAGGTTAAGGGTACGTGTAAACATAGCCAAACCAACTTTAAGTTTATTTGCTTAGCCTTGAGAAAGTTACTAAAAAAATGTAGTAGTTGAGACAACTCTATGGAATGCTCTACTCACCCGCAAAGATACGCGAAGGACTCACAATTTCAATTATCAATATTCATATTGAATATTATATCTACATGTATATATAAAAAAATTGTTTCTTCACCCCAGTTAACCATATGAGTGGTAATTTCTGCTCTAACTCGGGTCTCCTACCAGAGACTTGGAAGTTTGAGCACCGTTTTTGAACCAGTAGCCCATTTTTCACTGCCTTGTCCTGGTTCAGCTACAGACAGCACGGTCTTCTATATATATATAGAAGACCGTGCTGCAGGTCTTATATATATATATAGAAGACCGTGCTGCAGATCTTATATATATATATAGAAGACCGTGCTGCAGATCTTATATATATATATATATATGAAGTTTATTAATAACTACAGGTTAAAATCATTACTACTATTTTCATGCAATCGTGTTGCAATCTTCAGGTAGAAGATTGCAACACGATTGCATGAAACTAGGTGCGTCCAGTTATAGATCCATCTAGCACTAGCACACACTGATTATTTTAGCAATGCGGCCACGAGTTATGACGCCCCTGTTAAGAAATATTTTTTGTAAGAATCAATTACCATAACTGGAGTCAAGGCCAATTCCAAGAAAAGACCCAGCAAATTAGGTTTGAAAGCTTGCTGAGAGCTTTTTGTCATATCAGCATTAAGCAGACTCGAACCACCAACCCCATGGTTGATAGTTAACGGCACGACCACGAGGCCACCCTGACACCCTGCATAACAATTAGGCTAAGTCATTCTTGTCATTTTTAACTCTTAATCTATCATTATCACAATTGCAGGTTACAAATTAAGTATGTACTTTTTATTATTAATTAACAATATCTGTTGTATTTGTTTTTTTTTAAATTTTTTAAAAGCCATTTCAAAGTCCATTACCTATTTTTTTAACTTGCAATTGTCAAATGTGCCATTTCAATTTAAAATGTGTCATTACACTCCTATTTTCAGTTTCTCCTAAGGACGATAGCCAAATCTACAAATAACAACAACAAAGTATCCTCACATGCGCTTCACTGCTATAATTTATGTTTTACCAGTATTGAGAGGTACCAGTATCATCCATCAAAACTTTGAATACAACAAACTTCTACTGCAACGGCAAACTTTTATACACCCAGTTATGTAGACATTTTCATTAATACTTTAACATATTTATGATTTTTATTCTGTTTTCTCAGTTCGTACTAATTGCATCAGTATCAAATCATTTTTGATTGTAATCAGTGTGGTAAAACAAACTATTTAGCAAATACTTGCTAGTTACTTCACTTTTTTAAAAAACATCTTTACAGTTGTTTTATTTTTCCGCTCAATATATTTGAGCTGCCAAAAACACTTTTTTCATAATATGAAGTTTGAAAGTTAGAATGGTAAATGTTGTATATGTTACATAGAAATAGTTGTTTTGTACAAAGACTTTTCATTACCCTGGCTACACCAGGTTTTATTATTACATAGTTATTGCATTATTATATAAAAACTGCAGGTTAGTTATTACATAAAAAAGGTAGTTGCTGAAATGATAGGTTACTAATACCAGATATAGCTCCTTAAATGGTTGATTTTTAGCAAGTCTGACATTCATTGAAGAATTGTTCTAAACCAACCAACTGCTTCGATACTTGCACACAAAGCAAAACCTTTTAAAGCCTTTTAAGACTGAGCTAATCCGTCTGTCTGTCTGTCTGTAGGTAAGCCACTCAAAAGCTGTCAAATATAATTATTGATGATAAAAGAATATCATTATTAATCTTTAGCAAAATTCATGCTTCACTAACCCAAATCTTTCCTTACATTGTCTAACATACCCTAACTAACATACCCTAACTAACATACCCTAACTAACATACCCTAATGAGAAATGTTTGTTTCAGTTGAAGATAAGCGGTAGATGATGGATCCTCTATATCTAGGTCGCATCCTCCTGGTGGAGTAAATGTAATAATGGTCACCACAGCAACCTTTACAATTTGTGCCTCATCCCCTGCAACCAAAGACAACGAGGGCTGCAACATGCCGGGAGACTTGGTCTTGCGTTTCCAGCTAAACTTAACAAGTTATCAAAAAAGAATGATAAAAATTGAACGGATTTAATTAGGTAGTTTGTTTAAAAACAGAGATAAAATTACTGGCATAACTGTTTGAAAACCCATTATGATTTTTGACCTCTGAAAAAATGGAATTAATCCATGTATTACGAAGGTTGGTCAGAGTTAAGAGCATAAGCGGACAAGAGCCCATGAAATAAGTTCATTTGAACTCAAGGTACTCCGGTTTGTATCAATGCTGACAACTTTGATTGTTACTCACAAGTTCATAGGAATTTGGCTTACTTATACATGCTCGAGTTTGAGCCTGTCGAAAGTACCCCTCGCTGCATTCGCACACGTCTATATTATTGCATTCTGCATTGGCTGCGCAGGATAAGTCACATGACCTGTTGAACGTTTCAGCTAAAATATAAGGTGAGCATTGGTGAGACACACAAGGCTTATGTTGAGCTATATATGTACATATATGTACACAGTATTACAATATAAGGTGAGCATTGGTGAGACACACAAGGCTTATGTTGAGCTATGTATGTACATATATGTACACAGTATTACAATATAAGGTGAGCATTGGTGAGACACACAAGGCTTATGTTGAGCTATATATGTACATATATGTACACAGTATTACAATATAAGGTGAGCATTGGTGAGACACACAAGGCTTATGTTGAGCTATGTATGTACATATATGTACACAGTATTACAATATAAGGTGAGCATTGGTGAGACACACAAGGCTTATGTTGAGCTACATGTATATATGTACATATATGTACACAGTATTACAATATAAGGTGAACATTGGTGAGGCACACATGGCTTCTGTTGAGCTATATATGTACATAGATGTACATATATATTATATATACAGTATTACAAAATGGTAACTAAACTCTTAACTAAAAACAGAATTTATGAGGAGTAAAATAATAATTATTCACCAATTGTCACCGAAAAAGAGCATTTGCGCGAAGTATATTTGTAGCGACTTTTAGATAACAATTTTTTTCTGACCCACATTGATGTTAAATTTATATGCGTGTACATGTATATGTATATAAATACAGATATATAAATACTTATATACAAGTTATGTATATATAATAGAGAAATAGAATTTGTTGTAATAGGTTAATTGTACTTTTTTTCCTGGGTTTTCTTCTCTGAGATCACTACAGGTCTGCCACGTGCTTCTGCACTTTTCAGGCGACTGGCAGTGATTGGTGACCAGAAATTCCAGTCATTGAGTCACCTGGCTAGAGGGCTCGCTTCTTCGGCATACTGCTAAAGAGATGTGTAATCCATTCATAAAAGGAATTGTCGGTCATACAAGTTTGACCTCAAATGCTTTATGGCCTTGATTACCGCTAGTGGCTATCTGTGAGAAGTACAGTCGTTTTGCTCTGAAGATGTTAAAGTTTCACTGAAGTAAGCTATCACCCTCTTTTTGCCCTCTTGCATTTTAGACAGCCACCCTCCTCCTTCACACTGAATCTGCTAGTGCCAACATCCAGAATGTTTGTGATTGTGAGATATTGGAATATTTTGGGATTGGAGTACCTTAGGACAGGCGGGATGGTGGTACTGTTTTTAAGGAGCTCAAACACCATCTGTTTCTCGTCGAATAATTCTCAAGGGTCTCTCTTGGCTGTCAGCTAGTGATTGAGCTACAGTGACAAATTCAAGGATGTACTGCTAGTAGTAGCTGACAGTACCAAACAACCTTGCAGCTCCTTGATTTCCAGAGGTATTGACCACTCCCTCACCACCTCCACCTTAGATGGTTCAGCAGACACTTTATCTTTGCTGATCGTGTGGCCCAGGTACTGAACTTAGTGTTGATACAGTTTGCACTTATATGGCTTAAGCCTGATTCTCTGCAGCCTCTAGAAAACATTCTTAAGGTGGTGCAAGTGTGTCTCCAAGTCTGAGGCAATCACGATGATATCGTTTAGGTTAAAAAAAAGTACACCAAAGCATTTTACTTGAGCCTCTTGGCGGAAGCCAGGGCAGACATCAAACTGAACAGCAGGACTTTCCATTTCCAGAGACCCGAGCAGGTGGCAAAAGGGAATTTCTCCTGGGCATCAGCATTCAAGGTACTTGTCAGTATCTGCTGACTAGGCTAAATTTGCTGAAGAACACAAGACTGACAGAAGAACTACCAGACGCCGCATCCAGGCTGTCTGTTATCTGCCCGGAGAAGAGGGTATGCATTCTACTTGGTAACAGTAATTCACCATCGGCAGTCAATGCAGAATCACCACATCTAATCTTTCTTCCAGACTAGTCCCACCAGCAAGCTTCAAACTCTACTGGCGAGCTAGATCAGATCCTTCTGCATAAGGCCTGGTACCTTGCCTTTCGTTTCTTGCTTCCGCCTCCTTTTCCGATCCGAGCCAGTGGAGAGCCTGGCAAACTGGCTGAGTACCTTCCTTGAGTGTAATAGAACGCTTGACTTTGAAAGTCTGCCCTACATTCTTGTCACCCGCAACGATTAACGATATCATGACAGGTCAGTAGGTTGGCTAGCGTCTCTGCTTGGCCTGGCTTTTAGCAATTTGGTCGAGCAGATTGGAACAGGGATTTTAGGTGTGCGGGCACCACTCTCTTGGATGCTATATTTCCATGGTCCTCCATCTAGGACTTCTTGTCATCTACGTGTTGGCTTTCAACCTTCGTAGCATCAGACTTGAAAATCATGGGTTGCCTCGCAAGGTTGAGGCACCTTGCAACTACCTGATCTTCCTGTCTGGCCAATTCAAGCTTGTAGCTAGAGGCAGACTGCCCGAGCAGCCCGCTATCAGCCCATGAGAGCAATGGTTCTGCTTGGTGGTCTGGCAGTGGATGGCCATTTTCAGCCAGGCTGAGGCACCATTTTCTGCACCATTTGAATCTTGGTTTGCAGTAGGTGACCATATCTATCTGTACAAGTCAGTGAACTTTCATCTACTCAGATCACCAGCTGCCCAAACTCCAAGGAACATTGGGGAATCACCAAGAATAGTATTTTAAATATGGCATCCTTGTTGATATAACTCATCACAAAGGCTTTCTCTATTTTTATGTCGGGCAGCTGAATGAGCAGCTGGATTCCCAATTAGGTTAGCAACCGTGTCCTATTGATCCCGCTAGCTTCGTAATTGGGTAGAGCTCTGTCTTGTAACTTTTAAGGCAAGCTTTCAATCATTCTGACTAGGTGAAGCCTGTTCAGATTTCTCTAGATAGTTTCCTCAAACTGGGTTTGATTTTACTTATAACCGAGCCCAGCTGGCCAGGCAACTAGGAGCTTCTGACCAAGTTTGGCCAGACCTGTTGCTTTTAAAACAGGTCTCTGGTCCATTATTTTTTTGTCATGCGTGGTTGTGGTGAGACTGAAGGGGTCCCTCAAGTCTCTCTCTTTTATTTGTGGTTTTGACCTATTCGTTTGCAGATTTTGTTCGGTCTGGTTCCAAGGCTGCATTGGCCCTGGGCCCATCCAAGGGCTCGCAGTAGTTGAGGGTGATCACATGGGCATTTTTTACTTGAACTTCCTTTTGTGCAGCCCTTCAAAGATGGATTCACCAGTCTGTCCTTTTTTTGTGGGTCATTTTGCCTGTATGTTGAAAAATTGAGGACTTCATACAGCCAGCAGAAAGCACTACTGTTGCCGCCTTCTGCCAATTCTCTGGGTTGACCTTACCTGTCTAGAGCAATCCTTACAGATGTGCCCTTTTTGGTGCAACTCCAGTATAAGATGAGTCTCGATGGAGTCACTTTTTTTAGCAGAGCTGGGTTGCTCCTGTAGCTTCTCGACTCTTTGTGTTAGCTGCTGCATCATCAGCTTGAGCTGGCTCATGGCATCTTTCTTTTTGACCTAGATATGGCTAGGTGGCTTTTTATTCACTACCCTCATGGAGAAGGGATAGGAGAGCAGTGGTTTGGCGTTCTTCTAATTTTATTTGTAAGAATTCATTGCCAGTCCTTATGGCGTCTGCCAGAGTGACACCTGTCGCTGTGTGAGCACCTTTAACAGGTGTCACTGAAGAGAGAAATTGTGAGTTTTTGGGTTGTTAAAGGGGGAGCAAATTGCAAACGGCTTCCATCACCTTGCTAGTTCAGTGTGGGTTGAGCAGGTCTCTGTAGACAATACGGACCAGCTGCTGTAACTCCATGGCATGTTCTTGCAGAGGTATTTTGTCACTCTGCCTCAAGGAGGTAAGTGAACTCTGAGCCTGTCAGGGAGACAGTCTCAATCGGGCTTGCAGGGCATCAAGAATGGCTGCTGGTGACCCGGTTCATCCAGATTCTTTGATTTCCTTTTTTAAATCCTCTTCAACTGCGACAGGGTGGCCTTCTCTGTCCAGCGATTTGCCTTTGCTACCTCTTGAAGCTGACTGACGAAGTACTCGACATTGCCAGTGCTGTACTGGGGGCCTTGAACTGATGAGCTGGCAACTGAGTTCGGGGCATGAGCATCATCCGTTTTAGCGCTTTGATTAAGTGGTCTGTACTCGCATCTGTGGTTTTAGCATGTCTGTTGGAGATTTTGCTGAGGTTTCTAATGAGTACTGAGCTGCCACTTTTAAGACCAGAAGTTTTCTTGTCATACCCTCGAGTTCTCATGTCGTACCCTCGAGTTCTCATGTCATACCCTCGAGTTCTCATGTCATACCCTCGAGTTCTCATGTCGTACCCTCATGTTATATGCCGTCATTGTTCAGGCTGAACTTACTCGGCTACTGAACTGTCACTTTTAGCTCACACCATGCTTATACCCTGAGTTCGTGCTGCCTGATCTATGGCAAAAATTATCTGCCATCAGACTGCGACTTAAGGGAGGCAGTGCACGTGTCAGATTTCCAAATTCCTGCTTCTTTGTTTTAAGCAAAGCTTACTCAGCTTGTCCTAGATTTCCTACCAACTGTCAATTTTAAGGCAGGGTTGAGAAGTCTATCCATTAACGGGTTCGGCGTGGAGCCAAGTATTAAGCGATATACCGTGGACCTCCGCCATACAACATTAACTTGTTCCGGTGTTGGTGTCGTAAGGCGAAAATGTCATACGGAGAGTTATACAAACCCATAGTAATTATTTAATGCAAACACCCCCTAGTAAAAACACCAAAAATTTATATACATACTATACAAATTAAAAATTGGTAATAAAATATTATATTAACTTTAGTAACTATATTTAACTACAGTAACTTTGGCGTATTTAGTGGTTATGATTTGCAAAGAGTACGTGTATGTACGTATGTATGATGTACAGTACGTACCATATAGAGTTCTCACTTTGAGACAGATGTAGAATATGAACTTTAAATCTAATTTAAATAAAATTAGCTTACTAAACACACTTGAAGCTAAAGTTTAGTACGTACTTTACAAAACTTTAACTTTGTCATCATCTTGATCGTCTTACAAAACACAAAGAATGAGAGAAGGAGAGAGAGAGCATTGTTGCTCTTTTAGGCATTGTGGGAAAGATTTCAACAAATAGCATATTGGCATCTTGGTGATTCTAATGTATTCAGCACACCAACCGCCAATTTTGAATTTCGAGAGACATTTTGTTGATGTCACATGGCGGAAAATGCCATAGCGAACAGACAAAAAGCATCCTGTTCCACATCGTAAAGCAACAAAACGTAAAACAGGGACATCGTAATTCCGGAGTACACTAGATATGTATATACATATATATATACAGTCAAAAATGGATAACTCGAACTTCAAGGGACCGAGCAAAAGTGTTCGAATTATCAGAGCGTTCAAGTTATCAGAGCACTGTCACAAGTCCATATATTTATTTATTAGTAGATACATGTACATATACAAACTATAATATAAATCAAAAGCACAAATGGCTTGTTTCAAATTAAATGCTTCTAATGTAAAGTTTAAAACGTTTTCATGAAAAAGTACAGAGACTTTTCTATCACTTGAGATTGGTTTGTTGTTTGAGGTGATGTTATTGCCAGGACGTTTTTCAGATTGACATTGGCAAAACTTGATCGTTGTTGAAATGCTCAAAAGAAAAGACATTTTTTTCTTTTGGGGTTTTACCCACGATCAATTTTGACGTGAGTCTATGTGAGTTTCTGTAAGACAAACTATATCAAAACTTGACGTTTCCGCTGAGAGTTCTTGTTTTGCCCTTAAGGGATCTTGTGTTAGCTGAAAAGAGCTTTAGCATGTGGTGTGTTTGGTTAACTTGTTCAGGTGCATCCATTCCCCCGACCCAGATTTTGATTGGATTTTCAGGCTTCTAATTCGGTATTGTGTTCCCTCTTCACTATTTGCTTTCATATCTCTTATTTGCTGTCTCAGTGCATACTGTTGGTCCCTTACTTCCTTGCTTTCATCCAATTTGCAAAAAATATTTTGGCCTCTCTGGGTTGCATTTACTCTTTTGAGAAATTCCCATTTCGTTGGCTCATCTGCGAATTGACATTTAAAATAATAAAATAAAAATTGAAAGCTCAAACTTTTTGCAGTGCAGCCTAAAATATTTTCATGAGTTAATTGCAAGCAATAATAACCAACTTGTAAAACGATAAATAACCAAAATCTTAGAGCGCGTCATCAAAATAAACAGACTCCAAAATACGGGGTTTTCGTGATGGCTGTAATTAACCGTTCGCTTTTGAGCTTTTAAGAGCTTGTAATCACATTTCCCCATATTTTGCACCAACAACACAGCAGAGTAAAACATGGTAAACCTTTTGATACCAAATAACTGTAATGTGAATTTTGTTGCAAGTCAACCTTTGAAGGAAATCCCGAGTGGCATTGTTCATTTACCCCACAGCAGTACTTAACTACAAATATCATAATTTTTGTAGTATAAGCTATAAACTATTTCGACTATAAACATCATAAAACATAATTTTTCAACTTTTCAATGTATATTTATTTAGAGATCCATGACCAGTTCGAGATAAGTTAGGTCAGCCTTTTGTAACCATATCAAACGATAAAATTGCTAACCGACAGGCTCGAATCCCTGAACAATTCTCACACGTTAGGCTCGGTAGAAGACACATACATCAAAAACTCGAGCATCACTCGTAAGCAAATGAGTACACACATTGTTTTATTATCTATAGTCAAAAACCTTATAAAAATAGGCTAGATACCAAACATCATTGCATTAGTACAACGTTCTATGAGCCTGTAATATTTTCTAAAAGCGGTAAATTGTATGACAAGCAAAAATCAGATACACTACATAAAAATTTCAGCACTGCATGAGTAGTCCATACCTTAATTCAGAAATGCAGTTTTAATCTCATTCTAAACTAACCTCTGCGCCCGCCAGAAAAAACCGAATAAAAATATTACCTTTATCGTCCTTAGTCTAGCTTGGTTTTATTTTCAACACCGGGTTTATACAAAATTTTTAAAAATTTTAGGATTTTGGGTTATTGTGAATAAAAAGCATCACACGGAATCACTAAAAATGATCTAGTGACTTTCTTTTAATAACATGACAGGTGTGACAACTTCTCAATACTTACATCCTCAATTTGTGATGATTTCAGTCATGGTCCTAATAAAACATGATATACAAGTATACCAGGTCTAAATGAGAAGCCATGTAAATGGTTAATTACCTGAGTTCTAAATACTATTTTTAGCATCTCTCAAATTTCTAAAGTTTCTTTAAAATTTCATCATTTCTCAAAACAAAAGTTTGACTGGTACAAACCTAAGTATTCTGCTATGTATTCAACAGTTGCTTAATAAAATCTTGACTACTCAAGTAATACAGATGGTATATTACAAGCCAATTTTTTATCATAAATCCGTGTAGTAGGGATCTTGTGTGATTGGCATAAATTTATTAAATTTTATTATTTTGTTGAACTTTTAACTAAAACTATCTGTACAACATAAGAGACAAAAATAACATACTATATTGGCAAATTCCTATAGTGATGCAGAATCAAATAAAACTTTATTGAACGATTGATACCAGCCAGTCATCTGGTTATTATATTAAAATAGACCATTCACAATATCGTTATGAACAAATGAGAACGCATGGATATAATTAAATTGAAAGTTGTCTTCTACTGTATATACAATAACTCCTGTGCAAGAGCTTGTGATAAGATAGCTGTCAGATATCAGTTCTGGAAGAAAACCAGGAGAACCTATTTTGCCAAGGAAACCAGAAACTACTATGACCTATGATGACAACAATACACGCAGAAAGGAAATTTAATGACCTATTCATCTTAACACAACACACAGACCACCTCAAAGAATGTCAGATGCTAACTGACCGGGAAAACCACAAATCACTTTATCTCACCATAATATATACATTTATTTATATATCTATTCAGATTCAACACAACTCATCAAAATATTGCATAAACATCGGAAGAAGAGACATGAGAGCTGAGCAGCCATCCAATCCTATATAGAGCCTGTACAGAGTAGAAGAGAGCCTCCATGCGTACATCCCGAGCTACAATGAAAAGATTGAGTATATAACATGAACAATAACTGCATGGCTTACACTTTTACCTCTTTTACTACTGTTTTACCTCGAGGAGATAAAGCCATTTGGCTGAACACTACGATAATACTTGTACGTTTCTGAGGACATCTTTTTTTATCGCTCATTTTGACGAGATATACATTTATTATACTACGGATTATTTAAACAATTTTCCTTATTCGTTTTATGCCCAAGTGAGGCTTGTTATTGATAAATATACTTTATATCGAAGCCTGAGATAGGCCAATCTATTACTGATACGACAACGATACTTGAGTTTGCAACCAGCATTTGAAATTGACGTCCGAGAGAGGCTATATATACTGATAAAACAACAATGGTTAACACTCATTCTACAGAGGAACATACATAGTAGAGCAGGAACATAAACTTATCTTTCAGCCTTTTCCTTCGGAGGGTGGGCTACTCAAACAAAGATGTTTCATAGTCAGAAATTTATGCTGATTTCAATTATAATGTTTCTACACCTATGTGTTTGCACATTTCTGAGCTAGAGAGCACTTTTGAAATGGGAGGGGGCAACTCCAAGTTTGCTTGGAAAACCTTACATATCAGACATAGAAAACTATTTTATAATCTCGAAAATTAATAAATGTTTTTATTTGATATTAGTTGAGTCAACTCTCAGCATTTCTTAACCCATGCCAAGGATGTAGCAAGACTGCTTGTTTCACTGCCTTGATCTGTCTGTGAATAAAACCCTAGTCAGAGTGACTAAACTTCAATATGAGACGGCCCAACAGTATTCAAACAGATGATTGATATTGGAAGTAGAGAGCGTTCAATTTGAAATTGTTCAAAAAGTGCTAAGCATTGAGAACTTTGATGAGAGTTCAGACTTGTTATGTCATTATGATTGTTATAAAAAGTATTGTAACAAACTCGTTATGGAAAGAGCTGAGAAAAGACATGAGAAGAGACAGAAAGAATGTGATACAGCAGAAGAGGTGAGACTGGATATTTATTTCTTTACCCCATGATGATGGTACTTTAGTGAGAAAAAAAGAAAACATTTTCATTTTTGTCTACACATTTTGTGAGCAGCAAAACCAACTCCGCAGTTTTCATGACGTGTTATAGCCTACAATTTGGAAATACATGTATATATAAATTACATGTATGATCCTTCCTTGGTTTTTGCATATGATCACACAAACTACGCTAGATATGGTACGGTGTACTATGCTGAGAGGACTAATCTGAAAGTATCACATAGCATAGCGAGGCTCTTATGAAGAAGGGGTATTTTACTTATCAATCACGACATCACTGTCCATTCAGTTCTGTCGCTTGTGATCAATCTATTGAGCAAACAGTTAAAAGAGACTCAAAGTCTTACGGTGGAATCATAGAGTTTACCAGGAATCATCCGCCTCTCAACGCTGGACTCTATCTCACCCGGAAAGAACAGCTGTACATATACAGACACGAAGAAGATGCTAGTGCTTAGTGATTCGGGTGCAGCAAGTTATGAGATGTGTGAAAAGGCATGGAAGGCTGATGAGGAAATGAGGGAAGTCATGAAAAACTCATAACAGCAAGACTAAATTTGTTTGTGTTTCAAACCACCAAGCTAGTATATATTACCAGTCGTGCAAAAGCCTCCATTGAAATGAAGCAGGATCTTGAAATGGCAATTGTGATTGGAGAGAAACAGCTTTCAGAATTTGTCCAGAAGAGGTTCAGCACCCAAGAGATTGATTTCAATGCATCCATCAAGTCAAACAAGCTCAAAACCATCACCATATTACCATCAGCTAAGAAGAAATTAAAAAAAGTCCTAGAGTGTTCGCACAGACTGTTTGCGAATTTGTTAGTGATCAGCCAACCGCGTAATTTGTATTTGAGAAAAGTGTTATCATTCTCTCTTGGCAACATCAGCTAGTCCCTGGCTAACTCTGATGGCTCTATATTGAAGACTGCTAAGTCGGCTCTGATGGCTACTGTTGAGAAAGATGTTGATGATCAACCATCAATCTATGTTAACCAGGATCAGCTACCAGTCTTTGACGCTGTTGTGGTTGATGCTATGGTCGAAATTCAGACCATGAAAGCTCCTCCAACTTTTGGCATGGTTGCAAGTCAGCTTTTGCAACAGATAGTATGGCAAGGATGTATCACACATGTCATGTGAATTTTTTCTGTGACACATAACCTGATATCAGCATTAAAGGAGGTGAGAGAAGTCGTAGAAGTGTTAAAGGAAGGCAGAAGGTTGCTGTGTTTAGTCCAAATTAATCAGTGCCAAAATGGTCTGAATTTTTAGCAGATGGCTCAAACAAGACTGTCCAAGTGAAACTTTTAAAGGATACATGGAGCAAGTCAACTGTGAAGCAGAAACTAGATCTTGTAACAGCTTTTTTTCAAGAATGCTACATGATCAGCTATGACCTTGATCGATCAATCACTGCAAGCCAATAGATAGTTTGAAATCAGACCACGAGGAGGCAGATACGCAAGATAGCAAAAATAATGGAAGGCAAATCCAGCTCAAAAGTTCTAGCCAAGTGCCAAGACACAGATGTTTTCCTAAGCTGTCTATCTCTAGTGGATGAGCTGCCATTACAGAAACTCATTTACTGCTGTGGTAAGAAGCAGTTGAGATATGTAAACAGGCTGTCTGTCTACCGTCCTCACACCCGAACGATGCAAAGCACTGCTCGGGCTCCATGCTCTAAGTGGATACGACAGTAAAAGCGCATTCTATTTCAAAAAGATGATAACTTTCTTCAAGTTGCTAAAGAACAATCCTTAATTCTGTAACACACTGAAATCATTGGGAACATATTTTGAAGTTGATAGTGCAATAAGAGAATCTATTGAGACATTCATATGCAGATTATATAGTGAAGAGACAAATTCCATCAATGAAGTACGGTATATCTTTTGCTCACTGTCTCGCTCATCACAATCAAACCTACCACCCATACTAGATGAGTTAAATCTCCATATATATATCTAGGGCTGCTTATCAGGCCGCGATATGGAGAAGAGCCAAGCAAATCATCATCAATGCCCCATTCCCCCAAGTAACATGGATGGTTTATGGAGGATGGAGAGCTTAAAGCTAGATGGATGAAACAACAACCAGCACCTCTTGATGTGCTCATGGACATGTTTTGTCGATGCAAAACTGGGTGCCAGTCTCGTTGCTGTCAGTGCCACAATACAGATCTCGAGTGTACGGACATGTGCAGATGCAGCTGCCGTAGCAATAGAAATGAAGAGGATGGAGATGAAAGTAGTGATACAGAAGACTCAGATGACTGTGAATTAGAAGGTTAGTATTCGAGTAGTATTGTAACCCAAGGTGTGCTCATGTTTGATTAGAATACATATACATGTATGTATATGTAACGTATAAAAGACTGACTAATTGCGATTTCCCTTGCATAATAAAGTACACGGTTCAACATAATGAGCATTAATTATGAAATATATGTACACTAAAATATTATATATACATGATCTGAGTCTTTAAAAATACTTTTCATTTTGTTTTGCAGATCTGTAATGATATAGGAGTTGCGGAATATCGAGGACAAACTGTAAAGCTGCTAAAATATCAACCATATTGGGAATACATAATATTATATAATACAATTCTAATATTATTCTAATATTTGAAGAATAAATATTTTAGTGTTATCAGAATTGATTCCAACTTAGGCTATTGCTAATTATTTAGTATTTATGTGCCATTTTCATTATCACATTGTTGGTAGAAGCACATAAAACATTACATACATTTATTTAATTACAATAATATATTAATTATATTGTTCAAAAATGAACAATCTGACAGGTGTAGAAACCATATAGTTGAAATCAGCTCGAAATTCTGATTTAGATGCCACTTTTATCACATAGCCCACCTTCAAAAGGAATAAATCACTTTTTTTGACAGCTTTTTGATGCCCTCCTGCTCTACTAACATTGGTGCCCAAGCGAGGCAGGACAACTATTGAGTAGGCAGTTAAGTATAAAATATTCAAGAGAAGACAACTTGTGTCAGAATTGCAAATACGGTAACAGATCATACACAAATTCGCAGTATTGATTTGACAGTTGATTGATATAGAGAACATTTCTTTGCCTGGCAGGAAGTGCCACTTTGCCAGTTCAAAAAATTTATTTGTCACGTGAGAAAATCAGTCAGGAGTGCTACCTTACATAACATTATATAGAACCACACGAAAAACACGATTACACTTATAAGTTACATTTTATTAAATTTTGAAACTTTCATTTAGTTTAAATAATTATATACATATTAAAAAAATATTATCAAATTTTCTCCAGTGACAAAGCTGTAGCTTTGCACCACACTACGAGTCATTTAGAAATTTAGAAATTATATCAACAACAAAAATATATTTATATAGTTTAAATATAAATATATTATTTTATTTATTACATATTATATTATTTATTATTTTTCTCATGTGACATAGCCAAACAGAAAAGTGTTCTATTGTTTTTCAGTTAGTGGAGGAGTGTAGCCAGGAAATAGGTAGAGCTTTTTACCATCAGTTGGTAAACATATCAGGATGGGCTGCTGTCTGCTCACTCTTGGATATTTGTTGTTAATCTCTATGCTTTTTGCTCTCACCTTCTTTGCTATCTACAAGGTGAAGGATACTTTAGTGTACCAGGTAAACGTCAATTCAAAAGCATCAATTATAACAATTACATAAAATCAACAAAAATGAATGTCTTATTCACATAAAAACAGTACCCTTAAGATACAACAATACAGCTAATAAAATAAGCAAAAATAAATTAGGTCAAAATGCTACCATATTGCTATGTAACATGAAAATGTAGCAATTTTCACCGGAAGTCATTCACACACATCTTAGGCATAAAGCTTAATGGAAACTTTTTAATCAAGCATGGATCAAACATGGATTGCAACTATGATAATTATTATTTTAATAGAAATGACAACAAACAAATTGAAGAAATACTGCAAAGAAGTACTAACCATTGCCACAGATGTATTACTAGAGAAATTCACACCAACATCTTCTGCTAAGCTGCAGACATATTCATAAGCACTTGCTTTGGCAGCTGTCGCTGTTATGCGTGCTGTTTGAGGTTTTTGAAATTTCTTTAGATATACCTACTTTAAGTTGAACAACTTAGCAGCACTGTGCTTAACAATATTGTTTTGAATTCAATCAATGAAAAGCACCATTCAACATTGAAAAATAAATGTTTAAATGATTGGGTAGTGCAATCAGTGATGCCACAGCATCTGGTTTCAGTCGAACATTTTGACCTGTTCTGTCAAAACATGGATCATTGAAATGTTCATTGCAGATAAGTGCCCAAGGACCAGGCTTATTCACTCTTCTGCAGTTGCAATACCATTGTAAATAACAAGAGTTCTCAGTTACTTTGTTTGGAAATATAAAAATTAAATCTGTTTAAATTAAATCTACAACAAAACAAAATAGCTACTGCATCTGCTAGAAGTGCAGAAACTGTAGAGAAAACACAGCTACGCCTACAACGAGACAGAATATCCACTGCAGCTGCTAGAAGAGCAGAAACTGCTAAACAAACACAGCTACGTCGAGAGCAGGCCAGAATAGATGCTGCAGCTGCTAGAAGTGCAGAGACTGCTGAGCCGACCCAGTAGCGACCATAACAGCTCAGAGCAGCTGCTACAGCTGCCAGACGTGCAGAAATTATTGAGCAGTTCCAGTGGCGACAAGAACATGATGCACTAGCTACAACAGCTGCTCGGCGAGCTGAATTTCTAGAGCAGATGCAACAGCGACAACAGCAAGATGCACTAACTACAGCAGCTGCTCGGCTAGCTGTACGTTGCCTCCACAAGCCGAAAACTTTGTTCATACACCCAACAGAAAAACAAAAAATGTTGTTTATCCTCAAGTGTTGCGGTGAATTAACATTGTGTTATTGTTATGTCATGTCTGCATTGAATTAATGTGATGTTATTGTTATGTCATGCTGTCCTTATTGTTCTGTTTTACTTACATATTATCCATATGCATTATTCTAACATATCTTTCAGTATATACAGGCATGTATTTCATGCATTCATTCTCTTTATTGTATCTCATAAAAAGGCTATCATGTTGGTGTTGTTTTATTATTGTAAAGTGCTAATGCTGTATCTGCCTTGACATCATACTGTCTGTCGTGTTATTTATGTAAAATATTACTGATAGTAAATTAAAATTTTTATTAACACAACCAAATTACTGGTACACTGTTTGTATATACCATGTCAAAACACAGGCTATAGACGAACAACTGGTGAGCCCTGATTAGTGTTTCAAGCATGTGGGAGTCTCCATTCAATAAATGCTGGCGATAGCAACATATTTTGTAGAATTTTTTAAAACGTGCAAAATCTTTCAATACTGCCAGTTTGAAGAACTTCAGTTTGCCTAGCAATGTCAATTTCATTATCAGCTCTCTGTACAAAAATAAGACAACTCCGATTTGAGTGGTTTGAGACTGATGCATTGTAGACTAGCTGTCAAACACATTGCAAATTTTCATTGTTCTCCCCAACATTATTGACATGTATGACAGCATAATTATGTGTATTTCAGTAAGCTGCATATTTGGAGTTGTTTTACAGTATGAAAGACAACTCTCAATCAAAATTGCTGTACGTGAATCTATTCCCATAGATGGGTAATGCAGCTAGATATATATAAAGGTGAGCGCTCACTTAGTTGAGCAGAGCAAATGGCCGTACGCTCCTCAGCTAGTGGATTTTCCTTCTTTAATAAAAAATTGAACAGAACCACACACAATTTATTTCTTTATGAAATAGTCTGGGTCGTGCCTAGTAAAGGCCAGCAAATTCCTTTACACTGGTGACAACAGTAAAATTGCACCTCTGCATTCCTTTACAAAAGTCCATTCCTGCGGTTTTGCATTTCATGGAATAGCAATAGCACTGTGCACCTACACCCTTCTGTCTCTTAGATAAATTATTAGTAGTAATCTCAGTAGTCTGTTCCTTTGATTTAGAGGTGTATTCGTGATCTTACATAGCTGTTAAATCTGAAACTAGATTGCTTTCTCACATTGAACACAATGAAATTTACTCAAACGCTAACCCAACATGGCGTCGGCCGCATTTCTGTACTCGCGAATAACCTTTGCCATTCCATGGGTTTCAGTTCAATGAGAACAAGTATAACGGAATCACCAAAGATTAAATTTAAGGTGTGATAACTCCTTGAAAACGAAACATTTATTTTATAGTTATCTCCTGACCATTATAAAAATTATATATACAATTTCGGTATAGTATAGCATCGGCAATGAATATGAAACATGTTGAAAGATTGCTTTTAATAAAGCCTATGATATTCAGATTCTGGTGTTCACCGATGCAAAATTTTAACTGGCAGCAATCACGGCAAAATCTTGAACGCTCAAACAATACGGGTAGTAGTACAGCACCAATCAAATTGATAGATTGTCGTCCGAAATCAAAAAGCTCAAATTCAATGCTTGTTAATAATCTGAACTAATGAATATTACAAATCTTGTGAAAATATATTGTAACTCTTGTATATATTATACATAACAACCCTTTTGTATATAACTAAAGAAAGAACACGCTGTTGAAATGTTGTCCTTTTTAATATGATTTAAACAGCCTGCGAAATATGTTTGGTTGCATACAAGTAGTGAATAACCTGTACATGGTTATGTCAATAACAAATCCGTATGTAAACAGCCTGTGCTGCTTTGTCCTGGGTTGTTTCAACCTAACTGACATCAATTGATAAATACACATTTATGAAACTCAGGCTAAGGATTATATAAAGCTTCTTACATAATACAAATAGAAAAACTTAAAAAAATTTTTTTTCGAGATGTGTAATTTACTTTATAGGAGGTACAGTATAGCTGCTCCTATAACATATACCTCCTATAACATAAATTACTTATAACACAAAATATTTAAGTGAAGTTTTTGCTTCCTCCTTTGTAAAAACTCCATACAACGTGAAGACTTGTGAAAGAAAAAACAATGTGCGTAAAGCTACATATTATATATGGAAACAACTTGGGCAACAATCTAGTTTGTCGTCATAGTTTGTCAGATGTGTTGAAAATACATAGAATAGGGTAGCTGCCCATTGCTCATAAATACAAAAGGGATCGATTAGTGCAAGTTTTACAGAGTCGGTAGTACAATCTAAATGTCACGAGTTGGAGTATCATTGAAAGTTCTCTTTTAGCTTAACCTTGACCCCTGGATACAGATAAATGGCGAGCAGGTAGTATGTACTGTATGTAAATGTTCTTGGAATGTATTATTTACGTTGTAGGAGCGCGTACTGTATACATTATAGCAGCGTGTGCTGAAAGTTGTCTACTATTTACAACTCCTGTGCAAAGGTTTGTGATAAATTAGGCAATCAGAAGTGTTTTGTCTTTCAGACGAAGGAGTGTAGCCAGGAAATAGGTAGAGCTTTTTACCATCAGTTGGTAAACACATCAGGATGGGCTGCTGTCTGCTTACTCTTGGGTATCTGTTGTTAACCTCTATGCTTTTTGCTCTTACCTTCTTTGCTATCTACAAGGTGAAGCATACTTTAGTGTACCGGGTAAAATCCCTGCTTCAGTTGCAGGAGTATTATGGTAGACAGGAGAACAGGCTTGTGAAGAGGCATGAGTTCCTGATGGCTAGACATGCAGTTGATGAAAGTGATAAAGAGCTCTTATGACGAGTTGAGAGTTTGAGCAGATATGATGAGGTAGTTAATAATGCTGATAGAGTAAGGTTTGCTCTAATAGTGGCAGTCAACGGGTTGAGAGATAGAGAAGTGAGTGGAGACTAGATGAAGAATGCTGATTTGACATGAGATATGTTGAATGAGGTATTGAGGACTAGAGAGATAGTGAATAATTAGGACAGGTTGTTGAGAGTGGAGAGTAGAGGTGTTGACTTGAGAAGTGAGATTAAGAAGGGGATATCGAGGGTGTCAAAGGAAAGCAGTCGAGATATTACCTTAGAGGTAGTAATAGACAGTGCGATTTGTCAAGCATATACTCCTCTAGAGGTAGTCCTAGAGATAGTAGAAAGTATTATTGAGATGGCAGTGATGATCGTGATGTTAGTAGATATGGGGGGGGGGCAAGGAGTTGAGAGTATAGTAAGGAGAGGGACAGAAGGAGGTATAAAAACTATAGCAAGGAGAGGTATGTCTCTAGACATGAAGCAGGTAGTAGAGAAAATAGTGGAAAGAGTATGCTACAATTGCAAGTGTAGTGCTCTTGAGATGGGGAGTTGTCCCATCATTAAGGGTTTTCCTCGTACAAAAAGATTCTATGTACCCTATAATTGTAGGGATAAAAGCAGAGAAGCGGGATACGACAGGGGAAATAGCAACAGTGGACTAGTAGGTAGTCGTGACAGTAGCTATGAGAGGTATGGTAGTCGAAATAGTAGAAGGCAGAGATCGTTCTAGCTAATACCTGATAAATGCTCGACATCGCCCGAGTAATAAGAAAGTTTTTGCCCAAAAAATTTGCTTTTATTTAACATATTCAATAATTACTATTCTAACTTTTAAATGAATATGTTTGTTTAGATCTGTGTATTTCTCCAATGCCTAATTCAAATATTTGAATGCTCTAGGTTTCCTTGTCACTGGACTCAGTCAAGACCACAAACCCATTGTAAGTACATCGTTGCTCTTAAAAACACACACAGCCTCTGCTTGCAGCGAGCTAAACAGACATTATACTTGATCTTCAAGGGTTGCTCACACATTAAGTTAAATTTATTATATTAAATTAATATATATCGCTATTACAGCAAACTAATAAACAGGCAGTCCCATGCTTCAGATTCTCATGTGTAATAACTATGTGCTCACTGATTCTTATATGTACAAAAGTGATTGAAATCCAAATTTGGTTGGGGTCAAATCGTTAGGGAATCCAATAGCCCGGGTTCAATTCCCACTCCGTGTAGTCTTTTTTCCTAACATTCTCAACATGGCCTCAGATAGACAGACACGGCTCTTATTATAGCAAAGATTAGATGAATATCCGGCGTTGCTCAGGTGATAAAAAGTTTGCGCAAAAAATTTATTTTTATTGAACATATACAACACTTGCCATTCTAACTTTTAAATGAAAATGTTTGTTTATTTCTGTGTGTGTCTGCCCAATGCACGATTCAAATATTTAAATGCTCTAGGAATAAATAAAACAGATTGTGGAAACATATTTCTTACATCTTATGCTGCACATTCATACAATATTTATAACAGACAATAGACAGTGGCAGGTAATGTAGTTGCTATTAGTTAAGTTTCTTTATTCATTGAATTTTAGTAACTTAAGCTAGTCTAAATCTTTAGTATAATAAAAGCTGTGTTCATCCATCAGAAGCCAGCATTATGAAAAAAACTAGGTAAAATTCTCGGCGTTGCACTGGTATTAAAAACAGCTTTTAAACAGTGACAGGTAAGGCTAATGGTAAGTGGCCTACCTCTTGCCATCAGCCTGGCACATTGCCAATGGCTAATTTGAGTAGGTTATTAAGCTAACTTACTAAAAAGAGCTGTGAGAGCAAGCTTTAGTGACGTTGCGAAACACAGATGGCTATGTGTATTTTTCTTGTGAATCTTCTGCCATACGGATTTACCATTGATAGATACTAATCGCTATAGACTGAATCACAGATGATAAAATTTGAGATTTATTAGAAAAAATATTGCAACTAGCAGGAGTCGAACTCATGCATTCGTGTGCATAGAATCGAACCAACCACACTACAAATAAGGTTAGGAATAAAAATAAGGCAGGGATTTAAAATTGAGGCTTGGAGTAATTGTACATATAATTGGATATATGATCTCTCACGGTGCATGGAACTGTGAGTGTGCTAGATAGCACGCATATGTTAAATAACTTTAACTGGACATTCGAATGACAAAAATACAAACACATGATTTTATATTATTAGATAGGTAATAAGGGTGTCACAATAAATGTCACAAACATTTGACATGTATATGTGCATATTGACATGTATATGTGTATATTCAGGGCAACAATTTCAGTAGACAATTTACCTAATGATACATCAGGGCAGCAATTTCATTACACTGCATATTTGGAGTTGTTTTACAGTATGAAAGACAACTCTCAATAAACCTTATGCCGCGCGTGAATCTGTTTCTGTAGGCGGGTAATGCAGCTAGTTTAATTCATAGGGAAGTTTACATTATAGGAGCATCTACTGTATATTGATAGTTGTCTGCTATGTACAATAGTTCCAGTGCAGAAGCTTGTGATAGGATAGCCAATCAGAAAGGTGTTTTATCGTCTTTCAGGTGGTGGAGGAGTGTAGCCAGGAAATAGGTAGAGCTTTTTACCATCAGTTGGCCAACACATCAGGGTGGGCTGCTGTCTGCTTAATCTCGGATCTCTTTTGTTAACCTCTATGCTTTTTGCTCTGACCTTCTTAGCTATCTGCAAGGTGAAGGACACTTCAGTGTACCGGGTAGAAGCCCTGCTTCAGTTGTAGGAGTATTATGGTAGACAGGTGAGCATGTTTGTAAAAGGGCATAAGTACCTGGTGACTAGACATGCAGTTGGTAGAACTGATAGAGAGTTCTTACGACAAGTTGAAAGTTTGAGCAGATATGAGGAGGTAGCTAATAATGCTGATAGAGTAAGGTTTGCTCTAATAATAGCAGTCAACAGGTTGAGAGATAGAGAAGTGAGTAGAGACTAGATGAAGAATGCTGACTCGACATGAGATAATGTTGAATGAGGTCTTGAGGACTATAGAGTGGGTGAATAATTAAGACAGGTTGTTGAGAGTGGAGAGTAGAGATGGTGACTTGAGAAGTGTGATTAAGAAGGGGATAGTGAAGGTTTCAAAGGAAAACAGTCGGGCATAGTACCCTAAAGGTAGTGATAGACTGTATGATTCGAGAGGTATATACTCTTTTAGCGGTAGTCCTGGATGTAGTGGCAGCCAGATGAGCACTAACAGCGAGCATTCCGGCTGGAAGGTCTATGAAGTAATGGCATATATTATGAGCCAAGCAATTGCGTAACAGCCAGCTCAGCTAACTGCATTAAAGATGTGGTTGCGTCAAAAAATTCAATTTAATGAAATTAAAACCCATAAAAGGCTAAAACATCAGCTACAATTTGATGCCATTTTTGTCTTTGTAGACCAACCCTGTCTAGAGATATATGCGTTTGAATGAGGCCCTCTTTTAAAAAGCTCACGTTCCAGCGGGTGCCTCTTTCATGACGTCACAAGCAAGATATCTGAAACAAAACCACGAGCGATAAATATGAGGTCGCTTCGTTAGCCAATCATGAGCGCGAAATTTTTATATAGGCCGTAATAAATGTTATCACTCGTAAAACGCGTTGTCTGTGATCTCGAAGAATCTCATTGTTAGAGAATTCTAATCGTTACTGATTCAACGCTTTTCAACAATTACTAAGTTATACATAGTTTTAAAATGGCTTCAAGTTCGAGCGACTGCAACTCAGAGTTATCTGAGCAACTTTTAGTAAAAGATTGGAGTAGACAGCCTATGGTCAAAGCTGACAGGCGTCAGCAGCGTTTTGCTGCAGAGGAAGATAGAATGGAGGTAAATTAACTTAGAGTCTTTTATACTTAAGTAAATGTAATATTTTTATAGTGATAAACACATATACTAATTAATAAAATGATAATTCTTTGCTATCTCCAATCATCGTTTCATAGCTTATCTGCCGTTTTACCTAGCTTTAATATTTTTTTCGAATTTTCTTTGGTAAATTAGAGTCATGATTACAAATTATTTTCACTCGTAGGAAGTGGGTAAAATCAATTGATCATTGCTAGTCTTTAATTTCCAGAACCAAAGCTTCGAATCGTTGGCTTGGCGTGCTTGTGCCTTTATTAAATGTTTATTCATTTTTAAAATTACACTCGCAATCTATTTAACTTCCAATTTGGAAGCTGTCAATAGATACGCTTTAGAATGACATACCTATGAATGACATATATTTATTGGATTTGTTTTACTGATTACAGAATGTTTATGTCGTCCCACCAGCCGAAGAAGCTTTGTCAGTGTGGAAACTGCCATAAAGGGGAAAGAGAGACTTGAATGTGTGCTGCATAAGCCATGATGTTTTGTTTGAGTTTGTTGCAGTAGATGAATTTGTCTTATTGTATCAGCTAATACTATCTGAGTGGCCACGACTTGATGAATATTTTTAATAAAAGCTTTATGCCGAGATGAAAATCCTTTTGCTTGTAAAAATTATATAATAAAATAATATTGTTGAAGATAATGCAAAACATGATTTGCAGAATATTGTAGTGAATTGGATATGGTATATGGATGTCCGCAGAACTGGAGAATGTGAGTTCAAATCCAGTTTGCAGCAGACTTCTCATCTTTAAAACTCTATCCGTATCTATATTCTTTTCAAAGACGTGGCTTGCTTATTTCACTTCGGTAGTATTCGGTAAGAATACTACTAGTAAGAAACTAGTATGTAGACGGTGTAGGCAATGATATACAGCCCCGCCCTAAGGATAGGCGACAGACATAATGTGGCCGGGGCTTATGGGAGGCTGTATATCGTTAGTATGGGTAGCTGCGGAACTGTGCTGATACAAAAACCGCGTTATACATAGTTGACTTGACAGAATTACCGTAGACCGGTAGAATTGGTAGTCGGTACCCAAATGTTTACACAACATTTGGAGAAAGTGAGTAGAACAAATTTTCAATTTTCGTTATTTGAGGCCTTTGAAACATTCATAATAATGCATCTGTAGCAGGATTTAAAATTTTATTCTAGCCAACATGAACAAATACAAAATAAGAGATATGCCAATAGAGCCGCGTAAGACTAGACTTTTATCGCAAATAGCCGATGTGATACGAGAGATAGAGACAGGTTGCCTAACGCGTGACATCATTTTGGGCAAGTCTGGGCACGGTTTTGTGGCCTGAGCGTTTTTACGGCGATCAGATTTTTTCGGTTTTAATCTTCAAATATCTTGGCAATGCAATCGCGTAACAAAACAAACAACATATCAACTGATAGAGAAAAAAAATGCTTTTTTTTAAGATCAACTTAAATTTGACGCAACCACATCTTTAAGTTGACACGGCCAGGGCTGTCCCAGTTGTGCAGCGCAGCTAGTCAGCGCAGCTAGTCAGCGCGCAGTCCCAGCGCAGCTACCTCGGCGATACTCAGCTCAGCTGAACTGACCATAATTAGGTTTAGATACAAGAGCCGAAATCCTATACAGGTTTTGGTACAAGATAAATGACAAACGAAGATGGCAGAAAGTGATAAGCCGGAGGTGATCGTGACAACAATCATATCAAATGAGCCTGTCAAGATCAGCAACAGTTGGCGCACACTCTCTGCATGCTTGTCACTTGCTTATAACATGTGACTTCTTGTATCTATAGATATTTATGGTGAAATATAAATACACTAGCTGTACCTACCGGCGTTGCCCGGGTTTTAAAAAAGTTTTTGGACAGAAAATTGATTTGTATTTAACATATAGCAATATTTGCCAACTTTCAAACTACATTTCACGAACAAAGTGTTTTGTGTAATTGAAATATATTCAGAGAGAAAATAAAAACAACTGTAAGGGTTTTCGAACTTTGTCAAAAGACCTTTAAACTTCATATCATGAGGAAAAGTTTTGTGCAGGTCAAATAAAATAAAAAAATAAAACCCATCCATCAAAATATTCATCAAAACTTTCAATAAGACGACACTGGTACCTCTCGATACCAGTACAAATGTAACAATGAAATATCGTACTGTCTTTGTCTGACTAAACAAAAAGGTAGTGTTGAGGCTTTCCCTCGGAGACGATATAATTGTCCGCGTGAGAAGAACTGGCGTTGACCGCAGATTTAGTAATCAAACCTTACGAAAAATATTTCTTAACAGTGGCATCGTAACGCTAGGCCACATTGGTAAATCAATCAGCGTGGGCTATAGCTATAGCTGGACGCACCTACACACCAACACCTGGAAATATATATATATATATATAGATTCAGGTGTTTCAAACACTCGGTGTGTTTATTACTAGCTTGACCATCTTGAGGAGAGATGGAGATCTGGCAGTTGTATTTACTTGGAAACTAAGGCTGGGAATAATTGTGCATATAACTAGAAATATATATATATACATGTATATATATATATATACATGTATATATATATATCTACTATATAAACGGCAATCGTTGTCTATCTGTGTATCTGTCTGTCCGCTTTATAGAGTACCGTACTTTTCGGACTATTAGCCGCTACTTTTATATAAGGGTGTGTCTATTCTATGGTTTTTTTCACCGCTACGGCGCATTAACGGGAATCTCCGGTTAGTACACGCCTCTATTATAATACGTAACCTGCTATTCATCGTAGGGATGGACGATAAATACTGATATGCTAATAGTATGAGTTGTCTTCTTGATATATTGAGTCACCGATAACTCCCAAATATGAGCAGTATAAATAAATTATATGGCAATCTTTTTTTTCGATTCGATCGTACGAAGCAAACTTAATTAATATGAGTAAGTAGTAGATTTAAATTAGTAGTAAATATTAGTAGTGAATTAAATAAAATTTACTACTCTTTAAATAAATTAATGAGTAGTAAATTACATCTAATTAATATTTAATGCCAACGTGTACCGGGAAGGTCATGTGAACATTTGTTTCTTGCAACCACTAGAAAAACGCTGTTCTCTATCTACTATATAAACAGCAATCGTTGTCTGTCTGTTTGATTGAGTGTCCGCCTTATAGAGCGGTCTTTCCTTTTATCGTCGTACGAATTTCGGTCGTACGAAGCGAACTGAATTAATATGTGTAGTAACAGTAAATAAATTATAGAGCGGTCTTTTTTTTTCCATTCGGTCGAACGAAGCCAACCGAACTAATATGAATACTAAATATCGTAATTTCGCAATATGGACTATTAGCCGCTACTTTTCTGTGACAATTTGAGCCAAGCGGCTTATATAAAGGTGTGGCGATTCTGTTGTTTTTCTTTCACCGCTCGGGCGCATTAACCGAAATCCCCGGTTAGCACGCTTTTTAAGCAGCAAATTTTCTGCCGTGTTAAAAAGCGCCTTCCTGAGTTCTGCGGCCTATACAAACGTGTCTATACAGCTATACGAATGTACTATTTATTAAATAAAATAAATTAACGAGTAGTTATTTACATGCAATTAATATTTACTGCCAACGTGTACCGAGAAGGTCACGTAAACGTTAGTTTCTTGGAGCCACAGGAAAAACGCATTTCTCACCTACTAAATTTCCACATCAAAAAGGTAAGTGTTTCTTATACGATGTTGTATTGTATATGAATTGCCACATCTCCACTACTTAATAACGTTGGATTTGCCGCTGTTCGTGATAGTGGGTCATGTTCATTTCCTTCAGCAGCCGAGTTACTAATTTTTTTCCAGCTACGAGTAGGCCTACTGTAACTTACTATTACAGAACTTTCACGAGTACTCCGAGGGTTGCGATACGCTATTGTGAAAAGAAAGAGAGCAGCTGCTATCGACGTACTGTCACCCTGCATCAGCCATGACCAGCTATACGTCGCCTGCTCAAAAGTAGGCACACGCCGAAAACTGTTTCTTCATACGCCCGACAGAAAAACCAAAAATGTTGTCTATCCGCAAGTGTTGCGTTGAACTAAGGGAGAGAGAGAGGGGAGAAAGGGAGAGAGAGGGGGGAGAGAGGGAGAGAAGGGGAGAGAGAGGAGGAGAGAGGGGAGAGAGGAGAGAGGGAGAGAAGGGGAGAGAGAGGAGGAGAGAGGGGAGAGAGAGAGGGAGAGAAGGGGAGAAGAGAGAGGAGGAGAGGGGGGAGAGAGAGAGGGGGAGAGAGAGGGGGAGAGAGAGGGGGAGAGAGAGGGGGAGAGAGAGGGGGAGAGGGAGAGAGAGAGGGGGAAGAGGGAGGGAGAGGGGAGAGAGGGAGAGAGAGAGAGAGGGGAGAGAGAGAGGGGAGAGACGGAGAGAGGGGAAGAGGGAGAGATGGAGAGAGGGAGATGTAACTGCATATTTGGAGTTGTTTTACAGTATGAAAGCCAACTCTCAATAAACCTTATGCTGCCCGTGAATCTGTTACTGTAGGCAGGTAATGCAGATAGTATATATATATATATGATTTCTCACGGGACTGCATGCAGTCCTGTGAGTCATTTTTCACGAGCGTGCTAGCATTTACATTATAACCAATCACTTTTAACTGGACATACGAGCAATGAACTGACAAAAATACAAACGCATGATTTTATATTATTAGATAGGTAATAAAGGGGTGTGTCACAATAAATGGAAGTCTAAACTAGAATTAATCACTTCCTGAAGTACAAAATAAACAGAGTTTTCTTACGGTTTATCAAATAATAAAACCTACTTTACAAATCTGTGGTGTCTAAAAAGCTGAGATAAACACCTCAAAGTATAACACTATTTACTATGATGTTTAGTCAGAGGTGAAAAATGAACGAGATTTATTGACACTATTATAGCTATTATAAGGTAGTACCTGCTCCTCAAACAGCCTCTTCACATCCCGATGACAGCTGTGTTTGTAGAAAGCTTCCACAATGGCTTGTATAAAGAAGGAACCATGAGTATAATGCAATAGGGAGACATAACCTGTAAATACCAACACAGCGGTAGCCCCATTTCACCATAATTTCACTAGCAACTACTTACCAAACTAGAAATACCATTGCACACTACAAACATGACTTACTTTATATTGAATTCGAGAAAACAACACATGACACTACATGTATACATATATACCTATACATATATATATAAACTCTATATATATATATATATAAAAACTATATTAGGAACTGAAAACTTTTAAAACATTTTACAACTTGAAGTTTCATGATTGTTACCATTCATCAGGTAAAATTTAAATGATCTGAAGCTCATATGACTGTACGTAAAACACATCGAGTAGCTTAACGATAAAGGCCAGCTACATATACCGTAATACAACAATTTAATTGGTTCATGTCACGGCATTGCAAATTAAGTGCTTATTTGATTGTCTACACTTTGACACAAGCTTCTTGAGTTTAAGCTTGCAAGCTCAGGTTTGTATAGAATGAAGTATTTCTCCCAAAAACACAAATTACAGCGTTTACTGGTCTTATTGTCACTACTCGCTTTTTTCAATACTCTCCACTTGATGTATATATATATATATATATACATATATATATATATATATACATCTATACATATACATATACATATATATGTATATATATACATATATATAATCTTCAACAAAAACTCCGTAAAACTAAGTTATGGCTGTACTTCAAACATCAACCACATAATTAGCGGGCACAATAAACAAGCACTATCGCAACCAACCAACATCGACAGAAAATGCAACTGCAAAAATCGGGAAAATTGCCCTCTAAATGGAGAATGCCTTTCGGACTGCATAGTATATCAGGCAACCGTAGAGTCTGAAGAACGCGATGGGCAAGAGACACAAACGTATGTAGGCCTCACCGAAACAACTTTTAAAACAAGACTAGCCAACCACAAAACATCCTTTAAATATCCTACTAAAAGGCTACAAACAGAATTGAGTAAATACATATGGGACTTGAAAGACAAGAACATTCGCTATAATATAACCTGGAAGATCATCAAAAGAGCGCCGTCTTACAACACATCAACAAAATCTTGCCAGTTATGTCTATGGGAAAAGTACTTCATCATATTCGAACCGAAGTTAGCCAGCCTTAACACTAGAAGTGAGCTGATATCCACATGCCGGCATGCCAGAAAACACCTAATTAGCTCAATAACATAATTTGACTACATAATTTGCTGTATACTATAATATATATATATCACACAATAGTATTAAGCCCTCAGCTTTATTAAGTTATTTTATAGCTTGCACATTATACATTTTAGTCATTCTACTTGGAGATTGCAACACGATTGCATGAAACTAATAGTAGTAATGATTTTAACCTGTAGTTTTTAATAAACTTCATATATGTATATATCTATTATAGTAGCTATATCTATTATAGTAGCCCTCTTGTTCTCCTTGTCTACCACCACTATATCTGGTTGGTTTGCTAGGACATGCTTGTCAGTTCGGATGTAGAAGTCCCAGAGGATCTTAGCGCGGTCATTTTCATTGACCTTACCAGGAGCTTCCCACCAGTGTTGTGGTTTATTAAGGCCATACTCATCCCATAGACTTCTATACACAACACCTGCAACATGATTATGCCGCACAGTGTATGCGGCATAAATATATATATATGTATGTATATATATATGTATATATATATATATATACATATATATATACATATATATATATATTTATGCCGCTCAGTGTATGCGGCATAAATATATATATATGTATGTATATATATATATGTATATAAATATATATACATATACATATATATATACATATATATATATATATTTATGCCGCATACACTGAGCGGCATGATCATGTCGCAGGTGTTGTGTATAAAAGTCTATGTGATGAGTATGGCCTTAATAAACCACAACACTGGTGGGAAGCTCCTGGTAAGGTCAATGAAAATGACCGCGCTAAGATCCTCTGGGACTTCTACATCCGAACTGACAAGCATGTCCTAGCAAACCAACCAGATATAGTGGTGGTAAACAAAGGAGAACAATAGGGCTACTATAATAGATATAGCAGTACCCAATGACTACAATATAGCCAGCAAAGAAAAAAAAAGGTAGAGAAATATCTCCCTCTTGGAGAAGGGATTGAAAAATGCTGGAATGTAAGAACAACTGTAATCTCAGTAGTCATTGGGGCACTGGGCGCAATAACACCGGCGCATAAAGCCGGGTCCCCATATACGTCGCAAAGCACCGGCGACACACCGCAGGCTATTAGCGATGAAATGGAAACGTATGCGCCGAGGACCGCCGAGGATCGCCGGTAGTTGCCGGCGGCATCGCAATAGTTTAGCGCTGTTCAAATTTCGCAAACGGCCGCAGGCAAAACCTTCCCGAAATGCACTGTACGGGTAAAGGTCACCATTATAAGAACGGCATGGCGAGCGAACATTTTATTTGATTACGCAATTATGTTTACGATATTATTAACGATGTGGCTTTTATGTGAACATTAAACTGCGCCGAGCACCGCAAGTGTTTTGCTGCGCGATATTACCGCCGGTGCTTTGCGACGTATATGGAAACCAGGCTTTAAATGTAGCTTGCCCAAATACAAACAACAATCAACTCAGGTGAGTTGCAGAAAAGTGCGCTATTGGGAACAGCTAAGATCTTGAGGCGAGTGCTCAAACTCCCAGGTCTCTGGTAGGAGACCCGAGTTAGAGCAGAATTTACCACCCATACGGGGTATCCGGGGTGAGGAAACAATTTTTTTTTTTTTTATGTATATATATACATATATATATACATATATATATATACATATACAGTGAAACTCGGATAACTCAAACTTCAAGGGACCGACCAAAAGTGTTCGAATTATCAGAGCGTTCAAGTTATCAGAGCACTGTTACAAGTCCATGTATTTACTTATTTATTAGTAGATACATGTACATATACAAACTATAATATAAATCAAAAGCACAAATGACTTGTTTCAAATTTAATGCTTCTAATGTAAAGTTTAAAACGTTTTTATCAAAAAGTATAGAGATATTTCTATCACTTGAGATTGGTTTGTTGTTTGAGGTGATGTTATTGCCAGGACGTTTTTTAGATTGACATTGGCAAAACTTGATCGTTGCTGAAATGCTCAAAAGAAAAGACATCTTTTTCTTTTGAGCGTTTTACCCGCGATCAATTTTGCCGATTTTTCTTGAAGTTTATGCAAAGATTACCTTACTTTACCTGGGATTCGATAAGAGCAACACTCCGAGGCAGTTCAATTAAAAGTTTTACGAGGTTTTACGGTACATTGTATACCACTCACGCTTTTTGAATGGATACTTATTGAATGTACACATGTATTCTGTGTTTAGGTCAAACGATGAATAGTTTTTTAGCTAAGACAACGTATACGTTTAATTACTTACAACAATTTTTAAGACGTTTTAAACATTCAACATTCCGACGTTGATTCAACACGGAATCAACGTCGGACAACTATTCATCACGGGCTAGCCGGGTCACGCACTCAAAGATTTTCGCCACACAAATACAAAACAACATGCTGCTTTTGTTTTGTATGTGCGTGGCAAAAATCTTTGCGCGCGTGACCCGGCTAGCCCGTGCTATTCATCGTATAGCAGGATAAATCAAATTTCACCAAACCTTTAGAAAAGTCGTTGACAAAAATATTTTGCCGATGGAGGTAATAACGGCGCTTATGAATTACGAAAAGTTGAGGTTTACCTCTATGGCTTGGAATAAAGTGATTTTCTAAAGCGATAGCAACCGTTTCGGTAGCCGTTGGGCAAAAAACAGTTCGTTATAACAGTGTTGAGTTCGAGTTATATAGAGCCATTTATCATTGCATGGGAACGGACCAAGCAAATCCATTCGAGTTAACCATGTGTTCGCTATATCCGAGGGCGAGTTATCCATGTTTCACTGTATATGTATATATATATATATATATATATATATACCCTCTAAGCAATATGCTGGAGGAGACTCAATATGGGTACCAGTTTAAGAGTGGCACCAAGATTAACCACCTCTTCTACATGGATGACATCAAGCTGTACGCTAACAAAGAAAGGGACATTGATTCGCTAATACACCTCACTCAGGTATACAGCAAGGACATCGGAATGACCTTCGGTATTGAGAAATGTGGAAGGCTAATTCTTAAGAAAAGCCATTCTATGCTCACAGATGGCCTAAGAATGCCAAATGGTACCATCAAAGATATAGAAGAAGGGTACAAGTACTTGGGGATTATGCAAAGCAACATCAACCACGAAGCCGAGGTACGTCACAAAGCCATTACCGAATACAAGAAACGCCTTCGGCAGGTCTTACAGAGCCAGCTCAATGCCAAGAACCAAGTCATGGCAATAAATACCTACGCACTGCCAGTAATACGATATCCAGCAGGCATAATAAAGTGGACTGAGGAAACCATCAAAGAAATAGATATAGCAACTCGTAAACTGCTGACCATGCATGGAGTACTTCACCCAAAATCTGATACTACTAGATTGTATCTTGATAGGAAAGATGGCGGTAGTGGGCTCAAAAGTGTACAGCAGACAGTGAAAGAGGAGGAGCAAAACATCAAAGCATATGCGGCCTCCATGGCCATTTCAGATAAGTTGCTAGCTGAATTTCAATCGGCTGCTCTTACAACGGACCTACGCCCTGATGATGAGGAAATTGACTGGCACACGGAACCTCTTCATGGTGCTTACCACCAACAAATATCTAAGGTTGGCGATCTTCACCAGACATATATGTGGCTGAACAAAGGAAACCTAACGGCCAATACAGAGTCGCTAATCATGGCAGCCCAGGAGCAAGTGCTCCCAACAATGCAACTCCAAACGAAAATCTATCACACTAGAGACGATCCTAGATGCAGACTGTGCAAAGATGCACCTGAGACCATCCAACACATCATCAGTGGATGCAAGCAGCTACCAGGAAACGCATACACTGAGCGGCATAATCATGTCGCAGGTGTTGTGTATAGAAGTCTATGTGATGAGTATGGCCTTAATAAACCACAACACTGGTGGGAAGCTCCTGGTAAGGTCAATGAAAATGACCGCGCTAAGATCCTCTGGGACTTCTACATCCGAACTGACAAGCATGTCCTAGCAAACCAACCAGATATAGTGGTGGTAGACAAGGAGAACAAGAGAGCTACTATAATAGATATAGCAGTACCCAATGACTACAATATAGCCAGCAAAGAAAAAGAAAAGGTAGATAAATATCTCCCTCTTGGAGAAAATATTGAAAACTGCTGGAATGTAAGAACAACTGTAATCCCAGTAGTCATTGGGGCACTGGGCGCAATAACACCGGCGCATAAAATGTGGCTTGCCCAAATACCAACAACAATCAACTCAGGTGAGTTGCAGAAAAGTGCGCTATTGGGAACAGCTAAGATCTTGAGGCGAGTGCTCAAACTCCCAGGTCTCTGGTAGGAGACCCGAGTTAGAGCAGAATTTACCACCCATACGGAGTATCCGGGGTGAGGAAACAATTTTTTTACATATATATACATATGTATATATACATACAGTCAAACATGGATAACTCGAACTTCACGGGACCGAGCAAAAGTGTTCGAATTATCAGAGCGTTCAAGTTATCAGAGCGCTGTCACAAGTCCATGTATTTACTTATTTATTAGTAGATACATGTACATATACAAACTATAATATAAATCAAAAGCACAAATGGCTTGTTTCGAATTTAATGCTTCTAATGTAAAGTTTAAAACGTTTTTATCAAAAACTATAGAGATTTTTCTATCACTTGAGATTGGTTTGTTGTTTGAGGTGATGTTATTGCCAGGACGTTTTTTAGATTGACATTGGCAAAACTTGATCGTTGTTGAAATGCTCAAAAGAAAATACATTTTTTTCTTTTGGGGGTTTACCCACGATCAATTTTGCCATTTTTTCTTGAAGTTTATGCAAAGATTACCTTACTTTACCTGGGATTCCTTAAGAGCAACACTCCGAGGCAGTTCAATTAGAAGTTTTACGAGGTTTTACGTACATTCACGCTTTTTTAATAGATACTTATTGAATGTACACACATATTCTATGTTTAGGTCAAACGATGAATAGTGTTTTGTAGCTAAGACAACGTATACGTTTAATTACAACAATTTTTAAGACGTTTTAAACATTTAATATTCCAACGTTGATTCAACATGGAATCAACGTCGGAAAACTATTCATCACGGGCTAGCTGGGTTACGCCACGCACTCAAGGATTTTCGCCACGCACATACAAAACAAAAACAACATGCGATATTGTTTTGTATGTGCGTGGCGAAAATCCTTTGCACGTGTGACCCGGCTAGCCCGTGCTATTCATCGTATAGCAGGATAAATCAAATTTCACCAAACCTTTAGAAAAGTCGTTGACAAAAATATTTTGCCGATGGTGGTAATAACGACGATTATGAATTACAAAAAGATGAGGTTTAGCTCTATGGCTTTGAATAAAGTGATTTTCTAAAGCGATAACAACCGTTTCGGTAGCCGTTGGGCAAAAAAACAGAATTAACAGTGTTGAGTCCGAGTTATATATAGCAATTTATCATTACATGGGAACGGACCAAAGAATCCGTTCGATTTAACCATGTGTTCGAGCTATCCGTGGGCGAGTTATCCATGTTTGACTGTATGTATATATATATATATATATATATATATATGACACTAAATGGATATATAGAAGGCTTTGTGAAATAGCACACTACAAACATGACATACTTCTGTTGATTTTGAGAAGACAGCACATGACACTACACGTACATATAAAAGGTTTTGTGAATAGACTCATCTCATTATTGTTGAACAACTCTGAGCCGTTGAAAATGAGGAGCGGCAGAGATTACGCAGAAGTATCTGTTACCAGTGAAAATGGAGAGACTTCAGATTAAAGATGATCTCCATTACCAAACATTAAAAAGTACAAAAACTATAATTTTAGTGATCAATTTAAAATTAAGCAAACATTTACATGGCATGAAAATATATTACCTACAGTTATTACAAGCTGAAACTTACTATGCGTATGTAAACAGGAGTTGACAGAGGGTCTATAGTCTAAATATATACAGCAATACTTGACATGTCTAGTGTCTAGTTCAACTACTAAACTGTTTAACCGAAGGTCCACAGGCTAGCAGGTTTAATTATTGTGAGGAGAAACAGAAACAACAACAGAGGAGAATTTAAACAGATGAAGTACATATCACCTTCTCTGTGTTACAATCCAATTTATAGGTAAGACAATCTCCTACCAAAGACCCTTTAATATACGCATAAGTAGATGATTTACCAGGAAAACTCGCATTCATGATGAAAAAGTCATCCCCCGCCAAGAAATCAGCTGAGTTAGTATTTGTAGGCTGAGGGCTAGATGTGGAAGGGAAGGCAACAGTTGGAGTAGGGTCTGGAGATCTAGAAGAATGAGGGATATTCCCAAATGGTCGATCCCAGCCGCCTGTAATAGATATTCATATGTTATCAGCAGCTGTATAATTACTCTGGGTTGTGGAGAAGGTAACAGTAAGTAATTTAATTGTCTTAAGTAGCGATCAAAACTTTAGAATTGATACTAGATATCCTCAGAGGGTTGTGTGAGGTTGGGTCATTTCTGTAGAGTTGTCTACTCTCACTATACATATAACGAGTTACCATGAAGTTTATCAACATCTATAGACACATTCAATCAGTGAAAGCAGATCAATTGATTAAAACTTCTCCCATAATATGGCCATTTTTATCATAAGTTTTTACCTGAAAAGCAAGTCAGCATTTTCATAGCAAGATGATGAGATTTTCTACTCCCTACCAATCTAAAGTCAGTAGTTAAATTACCCACAAATCTCATACTCTTACAGCTATAAAACACATATTATCTCTATGCCTACTCTATGGCAGGGATTACCGACATGTGTTAAACCATTCAGTATATTTACCTAATACAAAGATATAAATTATATGATTAATTTACTACTACTGCAAGACATTGATGTAAAAGGAAACCATAACCAAATGTCAGTGAAATCTGATGGTTCTTGCTACTAAAGTCAGCAGGTAAAATTTCTCAACAGGCAGTAATAGTCTTTGGCTGTATAAATTAAAGTGTAAATAGAGAATTGTCAACTTACCTCCAGAGCAAGCTTGAAAAATAAGTAGCTTGGGTTTTCCTGCCATGTGAGGAAAACACTGAGGAGACAGCAGATCGTATACTGAAGTACGAGGGATTGCTTGTCGGTCTGTACCATAGAGATGTGTCTCATTCCCATGTGTCATGACTACGAGTACAAACATGCCATAGTCTTTGTGATCTTCAACCTCTGTCTCCTCACGTATAACTCTCAGCATCCCCTGTATATATTATATGAAGTTGACTTTCACTCTGTATCATCTACTTAGTTGTTCATTTTAAGGCTACTTATGAAGATAAAACAAGTGGTCTTACATTTACTAGCTACTAAAAGCTATGAAACCAGACAGACTGACAAAAAAGCTCAATCTTTTGATCTATCATAATTGCGCTGTTAAAACTTCTGTTGCCATGAAAACCAACATTGTATATAACGGAGAAAGCTTAATAATAAGATTCTCTATTAACCTGTGCAGGAAGATCTTCATGAATTTTGTTTACAAAAGACAGACTTTTAAAGAGCCCATCTATATTTTGCTGATCTATTTGTGACCCAACTCTTTCACTCCCGTCGCTGTCTGCGCTGTCATCAGGTGCAGAGAAGTGGATGTTGTTGATGATCAAACAGCGCCCTCTCACAGGAGTTGTCATCTCATAGACCTAAACAAAACAGGATTGGCAGTTGACAAGAGTACCAACTTTAATGATCCTTTGGAGGTGCCATGAATGATGAAGTTTCATACCATGAAAAGAAACTTACAGATGACGAATCAAAGATCTTCTTAGCCCAGGCTTTTCTACACGGTTTCACTCTCAAGCGGATGATAGCCAACTCAGCTATATGTTCGTCCAAGTAATCCAAGCTATCAGACAGCTCACTGTCATCACCTTCAGTTGTGAGTTGAGACTGGAGTTGTACTCTCTCCCCTCTCTCGTCTTGTATGGATGATGACGGGATTTGAGGCCTTAGATGTGCTGTAATTTTGATAATTTGGTAACATATATGACATTTTGATGAGAAGGAGTAGAAAGAACAATCAGACCTTGAGTATTTTCAGGTAATCTATTGTAAAATTGCAAATATTTGTCAGAGAGTATGAGTACTTCTTCTTTAACCAATAAAAATTGTTGCTATATAATTGCTATGTAATTTGCAAGTTACACAGAGCACCTACCACTAGAAATGGCGTGTCTTTGAGACATAACTTTGGACAGGTACTCTGTTACTTTCCGTGTTTCATCATCTGAAAGGCTGTAACCTGCAACAAATAAAAGGTTAATACGAATACAAGTTGTTCCCATAACAACCATTGAAACCAAATCGAAATTTACTCACATGGGTAAACGAGTGGAGAGGGAATGGTGGGCGTCCCACTTGCCATGCCTTCATCCTCTCGCTTGCTGCAGAATGTAGGCTGAAATCCGGAGAAAGCTTCCGCATCAACTTTTAATTGGCATTTCATAGGACCACCAGCTACTGTTGGAAACACGGGACAGAGCCAATCCGGATCCACAAAGGTACCAGGGTCAGGATCCCTTAAATACAGACAGTGTGGGCAGACAACTTTAACTGACGGTCGACAGGCTTTCCAGGTTGACATGAAGTATTGCAGGATATCCTGAGTGGTTTCTATGAGACGCTTCCAAGAGGAGGCAAGCAGTTGCACTGAAGTTGAAACTTGAACAGTAACTCTTTGTTCTGCGAAGAAATGGATAAAATGGGTTGAACTTTCCCCATGGTAAATCGTCGAGCCGTTGTTTCGAACTTTCATAGTTGATGGAAGACTGGTTTTCACTTTCAAGAATTTCACTATCGCTAGATGAAATGCATAGATGGGTAAAGGCAAACCTCCAAACTGTATTTCAAGTCGAAGCTGAAGATCTCCATCCGTCTCCCAAGAGCCATCCATGCTAGACTGAGAGGCAAAAGGAATAAGATAGTATTCTTTTGAACGCTTATGCACTGGCCCATGCAACACCTTGAAGCTCTTCAGTAGTTCTACAGCCACTTCGAAGGGAAACTTGCCTGACTCATTTGTCAACAGATAGTACAGAAGAGCTGAGTCTAATATACCATCATGTTTAAACTCCTCAACCATTTTTTCGTACTTAGATTTGATTATCTGCCGACCTTGATACAGAATTGATGTAAAGGTTGCCAGCCGCTCTTTCCATTTCTCTTCCGCTCGATGATGAAACAAAAGAGATATTGTTTCGCTGATATGATGGATCTGGTGAAAGACAAATGGTTTGAGGGATGTTATTTGGTTATACCAGAGGATGCTACCAGTGTTGTGCATATATCTTAGCACCGTGTGAGATTCCTCGACGGAATATTTCTCCTCAATAAGTGAAAGATTTATGACTGACTTGTCAGTTTGATCCGTCACAAACTGTGTGATCTCATTCCATACTTCAGGAATCATTGTTCTGAACACCTGACACCTCCTATCTAAAGCCAGCTTGAGGTTCCTGATATTCGAAGCTTCTGTCTGGTCATCACTGAATATAAAAACCTCTTCAGGATGAAATACTGGTGCTTTGGTATTAGACAAATGTAGGACCTTCTGAAACTCCCCCTGCTTTGCGCCATGAAATTTACTTTCCTCTGTTAGCATATTTTCACGGAGTTGCTCTATCTCCTTCAAGAAGTTGTCTTGGCAGACTTCTACACTCTGATTTGAGACTGCATCAGCATGAGTGAACACAAGTAAAGGCGGGTCAACAAGGGGACAAGACAAATACAAATGAGACATCCAGTCCCAGCACGTTTCTTTTGCAGCCACTTGTGAACCCTTTTTGTGTGAAATTTCCAGAAATTGCTTAAAACTCACAACAAACAATGGTATACCATTTTCTTTTAGCGCATACTGGTAAGCAATATGGTAAACATCCTGGCCTCCGTGATCGATAAGGTTGGCAGTAGAATCTGGTAGCTTCAAATCGTGAACTTCGAAGCCTTTTGTAACTTCATCTATGAAGGACACGTCTGACCCGGATCGCTTTGTCAAAACACGTTTCCCTTGCCGGAGACTTTTAACAATACTAGTTTTTCCAGCAAGGGAATTGCCAACGATGGCGACTGGTGCATTACAGACTTCTATTTCTCTTCCCTGGCTAAGAGCTTTGAAATATTCCCGAATTGCGTGAATTCCATCCTGACATACAGCGTATGGGGGAGATATTAGTTTTGTACATCCATTACAGTCCAGCGTTTGAAGTTTGTTGAGAGCCATAACCTTTTCATCTATCTTTGTAAGTTCATAGTTACCGCTGATGTCAAGCTTCTCCAACTGACTCAACTTGCTCAGCCTACATAACAACTGAAGCATGTTAGTCTTATCTTAATGTTATTTATAATTGTATTTCTTTTCTAGGAAATCTTAACAGTAACACTAACACAAACTAGCATCACAACCATAATATTCCATCTTATTTCAACTGAGTGTATATTCTACCTCTAACAATGCAGTACCAATAATTAATACTAATACTTTAATTATAATGGGGGAAAGGTTGAAAAGTAGAGCCACATGGCGAAAGGGTTGAATTATAGGGCGCCGTGGCAATCAAATAGAGGTTTTACAGTATCTGTAAGAATATTCTCTAGCAAATTTATTCACAATTATATCAGCTAACATAGTGACAAGCCAAGTTTACCGGCAGCCATTGTAAAGCTGTTATGCAATTTTTTCTATCCAATAATGACTTTTGAATGTAAGTGATAGGTATGGAATTTTAGAAGCATTTACGTATTGCAGCCAATTTTTATATATAAATATAATTATAACAAATATATTTATAACATGTAAAACTTTAGTTGTGATTTTACTCACTAATATCAACCTTTTTACAACTAAATCTGCATATTAAGAAGATTTGAACAGTTTGTAGTCTCAGCCTTCTAATGTTTATGATCATATTTTAGGATGATTATTAGTAGGACATAATATGTTGGGCGGTCTCTACCACAAGACAGTGAACATGGATGTACAGAGACCAAAAGCTATGAGGAATGAATGTGTGGCTACAATGAAGTAAAATTGGCACATCACATTAAGTGATTGTATCTTTAAATTTCATCTTCAGAAACTGCTGAACAGATGATAACATTTGAATTTCGACATACCAAATATGTGGAAAATGATCAACTTGGTATGTCAAGGTTTTACTGTACTAAGTTAGAAACCAGCTATGTTTTTCCTTTGATCTCTTCTTCTGGTTACTATGTGGTCAACACGGTATTCCTTAAGCCAATCAGGAGCATTGAACGAGATGAATGAAAGCCAATATAACAATATTGATTAATTCATCAATATTGTTATATTTTCAAGTTAGAAATAAAACTCTTAGATAAATATAAGACAACTGATACACAACTACTGCGTAAACTAATTAAAACCTTCAGAGTATAGAAACTCTACTGAAAAAAATTATTACATAACATAAAATTTTTAAGTAATTTTAAAAATTCAAATAAATCTCTGCATGTGGTAGCAAGAGCAATAAAGGTTCTGAAATGCAATGGTAGTGAATATAGTTCTTTTGCGCAGAAACTTCCTACAGAGAGACTGAGTTATACTCACGATTCAGGGAGGTCCTGAAGTTGGCAGCTGTTCAAGTGTAGCTCAGTGAGAGAAGTAAGCGCTTCACCAACCTCAGGGAGGCCTTCTTTGAAGTTGTTGTCGCTCAGCCATAGCATCTCCAGTTGAGTCAGAGAGGATAGACTGTAATATATATACATGTGATAAATTAAAGGTATAATAGTATAGGTTCACAGGCTATGATAAACTACCTCAGTACATAAAATGAATTTGTTCTACTGTTAAATGAAGAACTACAGAGCTGATGGGCAGCTAAACTGAATGTTCAGTTATCATAATAATCTGTATGAATTATTAAAATAAACCAAACTATCACATGTACTGATAAGGAATCAATCTATAATTTATTATTGTATATGTAATATATTGATTAATTAATCTATTTTATTGTTTCCCAAATGTAAATATACTAAAACTAAACAGTTAAATATATAAAATAGGGTGAACAGTTATTATATGGGAGGATAAAAAAGATTAGCTAGAGGGTCACTTCCTGAGAAATTAGTATGGAAATACATATTTGATCAGTATTTATTCCTCTTATATCCTGAATGTGATGTGTAAATGTTAAGATAATACATGATACAGAAAAGAAGGATTATTATTATAACTACTCCTATATATCTTGCATGTTGTGTTTGCTTCTTTTATCATATCGCTAATAATTTTGTTTATTATAACCATGCCAACATGTTAGCAATTCTATTATTCTTACTTTTATACGATTTCCTACTCGGTTCCATTAGAAGGAACGGATAAAATGAATATATATATAGGGAGCGCTGTCGATGGTAGAGCAGAGCAGTAGTCGCAAGCTCCATGACTAATGGAATTTCCTTTGGATTAAAGTGCAAGAAAAACGGCACTCATTTTCTTACATTTATACAACTTTTATCACAAGCGAGATCGTGCCTGAGTAAAGGTCTACCAAAATCCTTTACAGTATATTCTACCTCTTAACAATGTGATATTTAGTAAAATAAAATGCTTCTGAAAACCACAGCTGGTGAATCTCATCTAACACTGTATAAAAATTATGACTGAATATTTACCAGTGAAAATGTTGGGTAATAACCAATAAAGAGATATTTATTGTTACATTGTCCAAAATCCATGTGAATTGAGTCTAGAATCAGCAATGCATAGGTTTAGTGATAATGAGTAATACAAATAAAGGGTACAATATACTCTACCCTAGGATACTTATATTTCGCTAGTATTTAGTTTCGTGAGTAGCATACAGAGTAAAATTTCGCTGCAACTTAATTTCGCAGCTCTGATGAGTGCGAAAATATAGTGATGTGAAAATAAATGCAGTGGAACAAACATCGTTAGATTCCTCAGGTCCAGTTCACTGGTACGAAATATTTTTTTCAATTTGGGACTACCGTACTTTTCGGCCTAGAAAACGCACCTCTACATAAGCTGCATCTGCTTTATTTTCCAATAAACGATAATAAAACAATACATAAGCCGCACCTTACTATAGGCCGCAGATCTAAGGACTGTGCTTTTTAACGTGGCAGCAACTTTGCCGATTAAAACGGAACAGTGCAGAACGGCACAGTTTCGTATTATCCAACGCTTTTTAACTTAGTGCCTAATGGGACAGTACCGTGAGGCATTGTTTCGCATATTCTTTCACCGCTAGCACTAATTGAAGATTCCCGTTAGTGCGCCCTAGCGGTGAAAGAAAAAGCCACAGATTAGCCGCACCCTTATATAAGCCGCATGGCTCAAATCATCAGAAAAAAGTAGTGGCTAATAGTCCGAAAAGTACGGTAGTTTTTATTTGTGAACCACAGGTAGAAATGGGTAGGCGAGATCAATAATGCAATTTGATCGCTTGCTGCTATTTGTTTCCTGGACTATCAATGACGTCAAGGTCCCTGCCGCAGTGACCTATGTAGTACTGATATTAGAATTCAAGTATTTATAGCACGCGGTGGCCATGGCTCCGTGTCGTTATTGCTTTTGGTTGGTAATAAAATTCATCACCACAATAATTATTATTCAATTTTATGACTTTCCCTACCAGACTGTCATCCTCATCAGTTACAAATTCAATGACTAAACTAATATCATCATCTTTCTAATTTGTCTAGGCTTTTCCAAAAAAACTTATTATCTTAATTTGTTTTGCCATGCTGCTCAGTCAGTGTATTAGCTATAATGAGTTTAGCAAAAATTGCCCAATGAGCCAACCCCACATGAAACTTGCATGCATTTCTATTATGGCAATTTTATTGTGAATATCAATGAACAAAGCCATTTAATTTGGCGTTTTCGCTCGTTCGTTTGTTATGATAGTTTAGTTTCGCTCATGAAATTTTCGCGAGAGGATGTTGCCGCGAAAATGCGAAAGTTAGATGCCGCGAATACATAAGTGTCCTAGGGTAACATATTCTAAACATTATAAACCAACCTGATTTATATATTTTTATTGTTTGGATGATTTATTTATAGTTTGGACTCCATTTGATTTAACAGACTGTCATGTTTTAGTAAAAGTTGAATGTTGTATTTTGGATATTATAGCTACTTCGTAACTTGTGACAAAAATTTGCTCATATTTTATGTTGTGCGTGCAAATAATTGTATGTAGACCTGATCTTAAGTTGGGATTTGACTGTATAATGATTTGTTTTCTAGATTTTATAGAATTTGCTATCAAAATGAGAAATAAAATAAAAAAGTACAGTGAAACTCGGCTAACTCGACCTTCAAGGGATCGAGAGAAAGTGTTCGAGTTATCAGAGCGTTCAAGTTATGAGAACACTGTCACAAGTGCATGTATTATTGTATTTATCAGTACATATACAAACTATATATAAATCAAAACCATTGATTGCTTGTTGCAAGTTAAGGGACCTCTCATGTAATGTTTTAACAAATTTTATCAGAAAGTATAAATATTTTCCTTTTATTACTTGAGATACGTTTGTTTGTTTTAGGTGATGTGACTGCCAGGACGTTTTCAAATTAAAATAGGCAAAACCTGATCGCGGTTGAAACTCTCAGAAAAAAAACTTTTTTTTTTGAGCGTTTTAACAAAAACCAGTTTTGCCGATTTTTCTTAAAGTTTTCTGAAGGTTACCTCGCTTGTCCTTGCTTGCGGAGGGCTTTCCCCAAGCGGATGTTTGGTAAAATTTGAATTTTTGCCCGTTGGGCAAAAAAACTGTTCGGGTTAACCAAGTTATGGTCGAGTTATCTAAAGCCATTTATCATTGCGTGGAAACGGACCGAACAAATCCGTTCGAGTTAACCATGTGTTCGAGCTATCCGAGGGCGAGTTATCCGAGTTTCACTGTATTGCCATGACAAATATATTTATAACAAGTAAAACCTTAGTTGTGATTTTACTAACTGATATCAACCTTTTTACAACTAAACCTGCATATTAAGAAGATTTGAACAGTTTGAAGTCTCAGCCTTCTAATGTTTATGATCATATTTTAGGATGATTATTAGTAGTACATAATGTGTTGGGTGGTCTCTACCACAAGACAGTGAACATGGATGTACAGAGACCAAAAGCTATAAGGAATGAATGTGTGGCTACAATGAAGTAAAATTCGCACATCACATTAGGTGATTTTGTCATTAAATTTCATCTTTAAAAACTGCTGAACAGATGATAGCATTTGAATTTCGACATACCAAAAATATTGAAAATGATCAACTTGATATGTCAAGGTTTTATTGTACTAAATTAGAAACCAGCTATGTTTCTCCTTTGATCTCTTCTACTAGTTACTAAGTGGTCAACACAGTTACCGTATAGACCGATGTCTATACCTTGGTTATATATATACATGTATGTTTGGAATTAGTTTCTCACATGAACTTAGCATACTTAGGCTGATCTCAGCAGCCAGAATTTCTCACATAGACCAGGTTGCAGTGGATTTCTTTGACAGCTAATAGTAAGAACAGACTCAATATGCTGAGACCACACATGAGTGATCAGATTGGCTGACAGACTAGAGACAATCAAAGCTGAAGCTGTTTACACTGAAGCTGGTTTCGTTTCCAACTTTCAAACACCATTGATTGTGTGCAATGTGTAGTAACAGTGACAATGCTGAACAGACACATGGAAATCTAGCAGTGTCAGGTTATCCACAGTATCAACTTCATACTAATGCATAGTTGCAGTATGTATGCAGTTTAAAGTTATGAAGAATGCATATTCACAGTATGCATGAAATGCTGGGTTTCAGGTAATACATCATTGAAATAAATGTGCAGTAGACCGTAGTGGGTAATTGCCAGTTGGAGTGCAGTTGCAGTAAATGTCTACTGCGCATTAGAGAGATGTAATGCACTAAAATGTACTGCAGTGACACAGTGCAGTTCTAATGCATCACAACCATAGTTTGTAGACATGAAAATGATTTTGTTCCATTATTATCCACTACAATGATTATTATTCCATGATTTATTATTGTGTATGTAATGTATTGATTATTTCATCAATATTGTTAGTGTTAAATTTGTAATGAAACAATTTAGTTAAATATATGACACCTGATACACAAATACTGCATAAATTAATTGAAACCTTTAGAGTATAAAAACTTCACTGAAAAACAACTATTACACAACATAAAACATTAATGTAATTTTAAATATATGAAACCTGATACTGCATATACTAGTTTTAATTTTTAGAGTATAGAAACTACACAGAAAAAGATTATAACATAAAATATCATCGTATTTTCTACAATTTATACGAATGTCTACACGTGAAGGCTTGACTTAAAATGATTGTTAAATCCCGTTGAGTCTTTTACTCAGAAACTTCCTACAGAGAGACTGAGTTATACTCACGATTCAGGGAGGTCCTGAAGTTGGCACCTGTACAAGTATAGCTTAGTGAGAGAAGTAAGAGCTCCAACGACCTCAGGGAGGCCTTCTTTGAAGTTGTTTTTACTCAGCCATAGCTTCTTCAGTTGAGTCAGAGAGGATAGACTGTAATATATACATGTGATAAATTAAAGGTATAATAGTATAGGTTCACAGGCTATGATAAAGTATCTCAGTACATAAAATGAATTTGTTCTACTATTAAATGAAGAACTACAGAGCAGATGGGCTGCTAAATTGAATGTTCAGTTATCATAATAATCTGTGTGAATTATTAAAATAAACCAAACTATCACATGTACTGATAAGGAATCAATCCATGATTTATTATTGTACATTTAATAAATTGATTAATCTATTTTGTTTTTAAGCTTGAAATAAAATTTTTAATTAAACATAGTCATAATTCGACTTACGAGTGCTCCAACATACAATAAGCTTGAGATACGAGCCAGTTCTTAAGCAAGTTTTAGCACTAACATACGAGCCACTTTTGAGATACGAGCACGGCAGTCAGTGGCCAAGTATGTCAGAGGTGTTTTATGGGAACAGAATCACTCTATATTTTTCAACTGCTCAGGTTATACTTTCTCTATGTGTTTTTTGTGCACGTTTATCAGCAGAATTAAGTGAATTAAAATTACTGTTCGTAGACCGCAAGCTAATCAGTACGGATAAGGTACAATGAAATTGTAAATACAAGTAATTGAACTGGCTCGCCAATATGACAGAAAGATATCCACAATATCCACAATTATCAAACAGAAGGATAATATTAAGGGCATCAAGTCTGCAAAAATATCCTGAAATGCAATGGAAATTAATATACTTCTTCTGCTCAGAAACTTCCTACAGAAAGACTGAGTTACACTCACGATTCAGGGAGGTCCTGAAGTTGGCAGCTGTCCAAGTCTAGCTCAGTGAGAGAAGTAAGAGCTCCAACAGCCTCAGGGAGGCCTCCTTTGAAGTTGTTGTCACTCAGCCATAGCCCCTCCAGTTGAGTCAGAGAGGATAGACTGTAATATATACATGTAATAAATTAAAGGTATAATAGTATAGGTTCACAGGCTATGATAAAGTATCTCAGTACATAAAATGAAATTGTTCTACTATTAAATGAAGAACTACAGAACAGATGGGCAGCTAAATTGAATGCTCAGTTAACATAATAATCTGTATGAATTATTAAATAAACCAAACTATCCCATGTACTGATAAGGACTCAATCTATGATTTATTTTTGTATATGGAATATATTATCTAAAGATTCAATATTTTTAGTCTTTTTTAAATTTGAAATAAAACTCTGCAACTCTGCAATCATATTTTGATATATGAGAAACTTGAGATATGAGCCATCTTTTAAGCAAGTTTTAGCACTAACATACGAGCCATGTTTGAGATATGAGCACGTGAGTCAGTGGCCAAGTATGCCAGAGGTGTTTTATGAGAACAGCATCACTCTGTACTTTTCAACTGCTCAGGTTATACTTTCAATTTGTGTTTTTATGTGAGTGTTTATTGAATTGAAAGTACTGTGTGTAGACCGAAAGCCAACCGGCACAATGAATGATAATGCGGAGAAAAACCAAATGATAACAATTGATATTAAATGTGAAATTATTGAAAAATATGAGCAAGGTGTACGAGTGATTGTGCTGACTGGCCAATATGACAGAAATACATCCACAATTATCAAACAGAAGGATAATATTAAGGGCATTAAGCCTGCAAAAGGACTAACCATAGTTTTCAAATAACATGGAGATCTTTATGGCGAGATGGAGAGACTGCTCATGCTTTGGATAAAAGATAAACAATTGGCCGCTGACAACGTAACTGAAACAATGCTATGCGAAAAGGCCAGCGCTATCTATCAAGACTATGAGAATATACATTTGGACAAGTTGGCTAGTAGTCGTGCATTAGCCTTTTGTGACGACACCTGTGTTCGTCCTTTTCGCAACATGTTGAATGGGTGACAAAGGTCAATATTGTTAGCTAAGTTCCTTTTAAACGACCGGCCGATCATGAGAACAAAACAAAACAAAAAACATAGCTAAGCCACAGAAGAAATTAATAACTATAAACGCCAAAGAAATTTTAATTACGTTAAATTTAAAATAAAAGTTTGCTTTCAAGTCTGTGCATCAGAATCCAAACTCATCAAAGTCAAATGTTGTAATGCAGAATAAATTATCTCTCCATCCTTGTTAATGCTAGCGTTAGCTGCTATTGTATGTATTTAATTTGACAAAAAATTATTAGGCCTACATACCATAAAATTTTAATGTAATTTTAAAAATTCAAATAAATCTCTGCATGTAGTAGCAAGAGCCAAAAAGATCCTGAAATGCTCTGGTAGTAAATATACTTCTTTTGCTCAGAAACTTCCTACAGAGAGACTGAGCTATACTCACGATTCAGGGAGGTACTGGAGTTGGCAGTTGTCCAAGTATAGCCTAGTGAGAGAAGTAAGAGCTCCAAAGACTTCAGGGAGGCCTTTTTTGAAGTTGTTGTTACTCAGCCATAGCATCTCCAGTTGAGTCAGAGAGGATAGACTGTAATATATCCATGTGATAAATTAAAGGTATAATAGTATAGGTTCTCAGGCTATGATAAAGTATCTCAGTACATAAAATGAATTTGTTCTACTATTAAATGAAGAACTACAGAGCAAATGGGAAGCTAAATTGAATGTTCAGTTATCATAATAATCTGTATGAATTATTAAAATAAACCAAACTATCACATGTACTGATAAGGAATCAATCTATGATTTATTATTGTTCATGTGTTGATGAAGTTAATACAGATAAGAACTCTTCAGTTGAAGCCACTCATTGATAGTAAAAGTTGTTTGATGATACTTTGTGTTGATTTATTACTGAGTAATATACTATCATGCATCAGAATATCTGTAAGTATTCAAACTATTCAAATATGTAAGATATCAAACTATCTGCCATCAGAGTTTCCCTAAAGTACAAGCTGCTGTAACAATTTAGTTAGATATATGATAAGATATCTGGTGTATGAAGGAAATGTAATGTTTATAACTTGGTATGAACTGCAAACTGATGATATAACAGGATATTCCCATACTAAGGTATGGTATGTTATTTATTCACCTAGTTTATTACAGTTGGAAGGAGAATCACTACTCTGGTAGTATATGTGAAGGTAACTCTGTACAGTTTTACCTTTCCAACTGGCAGTTCTCTGGAATTTTCTGTAACCACAGCTCCTTCACCATAGGACAAAGTATATTCAGTGGAGGAATCTTCCCTTCACATTTAAAGTGCGTAATAGAGTCTTCACCAACATCATTAAGTACCTCATCTACTGTTTTGTCTTGCAGTGATTCAAAGAACCAGTCATCAGACTCCTGTGTAGACAGTCTGTAGGAAACTCTGTAGACTATAAAATAAGTTGTGAGAACATAATAAACCTCTTTTATTACTTACAACTATATTTTGTCATATCAACAACAGTAAGCTCTTGACTAAAATAAAACACAACCATCATCTCTCTTGTTCTGTACCAAAGGGTTGATAATTACTAGATGTTTCTGAGAGATTTTATAGTTTGAAGATAAAACATAGACATCGTTTTCATAAAGTTCTTTCATGAGAAATCAGACAATAAAATTTGGTCATTATTATTTATATGATGACCCTTAGCGTCAGCAGTGTAATCAATCACAGCAAGTCAGACTTTGTGGCAGCATACCAAAGAGTTAATTGTTATTAATGTATCCAAGTCATTATGAGTACTATTTTGTGGACACTTCTACAGATAACTTTCTATTATGGGTTTGTTAAAATTAAAGAATGTCAAAGCGGCAGTCAAATAGAGGTGGCATTTAACCCTTTTGCAGGCAGAGCGATATTATTGTCATTTCGCGATACTGATGACAATAGGCAGAGCGACTATTTTGTCGCCACATGAACGTTTTTTTTAAATCGATTTTTGGTTGGCTTAATGCCTGTTTCTGTTAAATTTTGTTACTAATAAACTACACTACATTGGTCTTTATTAGAAACTAAAAAAGCCGTTTTGAGTAAGAAAATCGATCATTTTTCCTATATTAAACGAACGAAAAATCAGAAATAAAAACGTCTTTAAATAAAATTGGTAATTTTGTTTGTTATTTATTCTCCTTTTGTTTCTGTTTTCTGAATGCTTTCCGAGAGTGTAACAACTTTCTTTTAGTGCCATGGCGCCCTCCAAACGAAATTATCCACATCTCTCTAATGCTGCAAGTAGTAGTGTTAGTGCTAGCAGTAATAGGATAATATCAGCTGATTGTGATAACTTTTTAGAGTTCGTAGCCAGAACTAACAATGACGGTGAATCTGGTTTAGATTGTGACTGGAGGGATTTTGCATCAGAATCTGAGAGTGAAAGTGATGAAGCTAGTAAGTTTTCATACTCATGGATGTGGCAGTGATGCTAGTGCCTGGACTACTATCAGAAATTTATATACTAATCAGGCCTCTGCAAGGGCAAATGCTTCCAAAAGTACCATAGCTAGAGAAACAGTTATGAGAAGAATTGACTTGAAACACGTTTATTTGTATTTATACCCGTATCATAAACACATAATATGCGTTTACAATATCATAAATAAAAGTGTATCAGGAACTTTTTAATTTGATTTTCTAAAAATTAATTTGCTCAGGGGGTCTCAAATAGCCCAAAAAACTTGCCTGCGAAAGGGTTAATTAAAGAGTGGCGGTTCCATTTTCAACATTTTTCTTAAAAGTGGTGATTAAATAGAGGTTTTACGGCAGCAGCAACTCAAAACTTGCCTGAACTTGAAAATGGAGGCAGACATACTAATTATAAAAATACATAAGTTTAGAATATACAGGCCCCATTGACATCTTCATTCTCTAATGGAGATGTCATGGTGCCTGTATATTCTAAACTTATGTAATTTCACGATTAGTATGTGTGACTCAATTTTCAAGTCTCTGCCACATATTTGACTATGGTGAGCATAGTTCAGCCAATCAGTGAAGCCATATTGGGTTAAATAGCTGGCTGATACTGCAGAGACTCATGTAAACAAGGCTATTAGAGGCCGTTTTGTCTACCTCTTACAGGTCAAAGCTGGCAATCATACTTGTATAAAGTGATATACAATTTTCATCATGCTAGCACCATGCAACCAGTAGACTGACTAATAGTAAATTACTGACACATACTGCAGGTTTCATATACTTTATACATTTCAGGAGGTTAAACCAGCTTGAAATAAATAAATTGATAATTGACCGTGTCTCTACTAGATATTCCACCTTCTTCTCTACCTAAACCCCTACTATACCTTCAACTTTAATATCTATGGAAGGGAATGCTACGATGTGATGTGGCCTTGTGAAAACAAGGTGAAAATTTTAAGGCTGAATTATAACCTAAACACAGAAATATCCCTTTAAATCGGACAAAACTAGCATGTGAGTTTGTAATATTTTGAGTAAATGGAACTTTCCGCAAAATTTCAGTTTTTAAATTCTAAGGAAAACAACGAAGGGTAGACAACTGCTGTAATGATAAATTAGTCACAGATATTACCACTGTGTTGCTGTTATGAATAGAAAATCGGTTACCACTTCAAACTTTCATTGGGTTTTTAACATATATTTATAAATCATACAAAATTATATTTCACCATCATAAATGTCGAATAGCACACAAACGATATGATATGTATTTCATTTTTGTGAGTCACTTATATAAACAGCCAACACACAAGTTTTGCTTACCTTCAATAATTCTCTAATCTTTTTAATTAAAATCATTATAAACTGATCAATTGTTTAAATATAACTGTAGTCTGATTACAACTCATGTATAAATTTGTTCATCTTATCCAATGTCCAGACTAACGGATACTGTTTTAGCAGGGGTCGACTGTAGTCTCTGAATGTTATGGTGATTAGTATAACTGTATATGTTACCATTAGTTTAGGATGGAAGTTAACAAGTTAATAAGAGAGAGTATTGTAGAAGAACAACTATAACAATAGTAAGGAAGATTATTAAATGACAAATATATAGATAAACATACCATCTGTACTGTGGCTTGTTGTGTTTGAGGGAGACAGAGGAGGGTCCTCTAACTGTGAGCTGTATGATGAGTCTGAAAGATCTCTGGCACTAGAAGATGATGGCCCTTCATCCTGACTGCTAGATGGACCAGACTCTCCTGACAACCAAGTAAGAGACACACGAGTGAAATTAGTATCGAAGCTGACTTGATGCCACTTGCAATTTAAACCAGCTTGAAATAACCGTTTGATAATTGACCAATTTGATAATTGATAATTTAGTCTCTACTAAATATTCCACCATCTTCTCTACCTAAACCCATACTATACCTTCAACTTCAGCCTTGTGAAATCCTGGAAAGAAATTGATGGCGAAATTATATTCTAAGCACAGAAATATTCTTTTAAATCGCTCAAAACTAGCATGTGAGTTGGAATATTTTGAGTAAATGGAATTCTCCGCAACATGTCAGTTTTGGAAATTTTTAAGAAAACAATCAAGGGTAGACAACTGTTGTAACGATAAATTAACCATAGAAATTACAACTGTGTTGCTCTCATGAATGTAGAATCAGTTACTACTTCAAACTTATGTTGTTTAACATATTTATAAATCATACAAAAACTATATTTCACCATCATGTCGAATAGCACACAAACGATATGATATGTATTTCATTTTCGTGAGTCACTTATATAAACAGCTAACATACAAGTTTTACTTACTTTCAATAATTCTCTAATCTTTTTAATTAAAATCATTATAAACTGATCAATTGTTTAAATATAACTGTAGTTTGATTGCAACTCATGTATAAATTTGTTCATCTTATCCAATGTCCAGACTAACGGATACCGTTTTAGCAAGGGTCGACTGTAGTCCCTGAATGTTATGCTGATTAGTATAACTGTATATGTTACCATTAGTTTATGATGGAAGTTAAGAAGTTAATAAGGGAAAGTATTGTAGAAGAACAACTATAACAATAGTAAGGAAGATTATTAAATGACAAATATATAGATAAACATACCATCTGTACTGTGGCTTGTTGTGTTTGAGGGAAACAGAGGAGGGTCCTCTAACTGTGAGCTGTATGATGAGTCTGAAAGATCTCTGGCACTAGAAGATGATGGCCCTTCATCCTGACTGCTAGATGGACCAGACTCTCCTGACAACCAAGTAAGAGACACGAGTGTAATATTGGTATCGAAATGAACTTTCATAACACACCTGATGCTACTAGCAGATGATATTTTTGCTAAATATTAGTATCATCTGCTAGTAACATGACTTTGAACATCATTTTACAATACACAATCTTAGTAGCATAAGTTGTAGCTCATCAGGAGCCTTGTTGCTATAGTTACGGACCGATGAAGTTGGTTTCAATTGCTATTAGAAATTGAAACTTAAAGATAATGAAATCCTCAGCCTCTGACTAGTGCACCTATCATAAGATGTTTTGGTTTAATCTCTCAAGTATTATTTCAACTTGGGTGGTCATTGACAATCCAGGCCAGTCAATTTCCAGGCACTAGTTATAAAGAAGCAACCCTGATTGATGACTACAGTCAAAGCCTTTAAACAGATAGTTGGCATTAGATATTTTAGAACGAAGTTCTGTTTCTTGAACAAAGACATTTTAAAGTATTTGCCAACCAAGCTGTTTTTATTTACAGACAATCCATTTATTATTTTGGTTTGGTAAAAATTTGAGTTGTATTTTCAAGAGACAATAAATACCATAGTTTATCCCTAATATCGGTTGAAAAAGTTATAGAAACCCAGAAAGATGCAATAGCAGAACCCTTGTGCATGCTGTTTCAGAAACAGAAACAACAAAGGCTCTGAACACTTAGTACCAGCATGGGTCGGTCTTCAGGCAAGTTGAAAATGTTTCCTTAGAACAACAGATGCCTTTAGTGTAAAAATGACAAACATGTGAGTTTGGATGACAACAGACATTTAGTAGTGAAATGTCGCTTCAAATTACTAAAGTAAATTACTTCTAAAGTAGCATATGAAAACACAACAGATTTTTCTTTGTCTTTTGATCTACGATATAAACCCACTTTCTACATCCAACACATAAGAAAGTGCAACTATCTTGAGAACAGGAGCTAATGCTATGAGCTTTAGCAAGGTAAAGTGACACTGTTTTAATAAGTGCATCTGGTAAATGAAAATGGTGGAAGGACTGATTTATAAATATTAACTGATCTTCTTATAGACCATCAACCAATCAGGAATATACTAACATAATTTGTATTAAACTATACAATATTATTTTATTAAGGAATAATAAGATAATTTGTTAAAATATACAATGACAGTCAGCATATTCAGTGCTGACCATACTCTCTCACCTAGCACCTTATCTTACCAGAGGGTTCTGAAGACTTGGCCTTTTTACTGGGGCTGCTTTTGAGCTTCTTCAACTTGTGTTTTGGCATCACTCCAGAATGACTGCAGCTGAATATAACATATACCACAGTTATTAGGGTCAGATTTAACGCATCATAAATACCACAAACAACACCACTTTTAAAGTTGGCACCATTAGAGTGTAGATATAAAATAAAACATTGTAATAAACAAAAATTTGCTGTGCTTTACACTCATAAATTTTAACTGCTGAGATAGAAGACAGCATGTGGGAGTCAGTATTCTTGAAGTATTCTGAAACAAACGCATGATATACTTGCAACATTTAACATTGAAAAACTATAATAGTACAAAATAATAGAACAGTTAAAGGTGACCAACAAAATACTATCATAAAAAGAATAATTTACTATCACCTCAGAAATTATGGTAAAGTTCATATTCTTTGACATGAATAAGAAAACTCAAAATAAACATTTAGTTGCATCTGAAGTTATTTAACTGAACTAAAACAGTCATGTGCAGAATAATGGAAGACCAGATGATAATTAAACATTTTCAAATTATTCTTACTGAAATTCACATAATTACAATTATAAATAATTGCTAGTTTTATTCACCATTACTTTCAGTAAAATGTCAGAAATACAAATATTTATATTAAAATCATCATTTATCAGTTCAATAGTGATTTCTGTTAATTTGAATGAAGCCCTCTTTATTCTCATTGGCTCATAGTCGATGACTCATCTACCTTCAGAAGTTAATTTCCAAACCCGAGTAAGAAATCGTAGAAGATTCCTATGCAAGTGGTTCATTTAAACACAGTAAAGGAATTTCATTTATATTTTTATTTTATAATTTCCAAATTACATTAATTTTGAAGCTTGGAGTGAAAAAGTTCTTTGAAAATTTGTACAAAATACACGCATTAACTTGGGCTATTTCTAAACTAAATGAAAAAAAATCGTTTTTAGACCCAATACTTACCGAGAAACTTTCAAACTAAAGGCGCCTGTAAAAATGACAGTTGGGCAAGGGTAACTAGCCAGTCAGATCAGTTGATCAAAAACTTTGTTAAAATGCTTTTGATTGGTTGGAGCAGAATCAAAAACTCCTTGAAATTTCACATAACAAAATTCAAGTTGATTGTGTTACTCCTTTCATAGCAATAAATTAGTTAAACCGAATACTTGACTCCAGATATTAATTACAGATTTTAAAAAATAAAACCCACCCAATTCAGCGATTTAAACTCTAAAATAGGTTGCATCTTGCAGAGAATTTTGTGGAAAACACAGCTAAAAATTATTTAGCTCCTGTTAGTGGTTGCCATGCAACAAGCCAACAAACTGGGCTGTGTCAAAAAGCCGATGGGAGGGTTTGCTGACTTTGAAGAGTTAAAAAGTTGGCATATGTCATGATGATAACTAACATGTCATAGTGTTTTAAGTTAAATTAGGATGTTCCATTTGTAGCTATCAAAATGATGTTCTGAAGCAACTGACAGAGGAATGCTAATGATTTATATTAATGTGTTGATACAGAGTCTGATGAAGGCGGCATACTTATTTATATAAAGTATCTAGGAAGACTATCATATATTGGGTACCATTTCATTGAATATATCTAATGATAAACTTGAGGAAACCAACAATAAATATAATGAAGACTACTCCATGTCTAATAAAGGAATAAATCAGGTACCTGCTTCAAGATACTGTCTCTGATTGGTTGATGGTAAAATGTCAGCGCTGGCTTGTGTAAACTATGTCATCTGCAGATACGTGAAGCTGAGAGTTCCACAGAGATTGCATCCAGAGATCTGAAGTAAGTAACAGCCCAGTACTTGGTAAGTTATTCTGAGCTCTGTTTAATAAATTATAGTAGAGAGTTACTTACTAAATTGTTATTGTACCTCATCAAACTAGTTTAAGTTATAAACAGAGATATACTATCAGATTATACTATGAGATGATCTATCTGTCAGCTCTTCACCAGATATTAGAGCAGCTGCTTTCACAGGCTGTAAGTGTCTGACTCCCCTTAGTTACACTCCCAACAGTTAAACAAACAGAGGTCTATGATATGAGCTGTGACTAGCCAATCACACGAGAGCAGACATTTGCAGAGACAATGAAACTAGGTCATTACTATGGTGACAGAGTCTTTAAACACAGCCCCACCGAATTGTTGCAAAGAAAGCCACCATTGGGTGAAGCAGCCAAAGCGTACAAGCTTGCAACCGACCGGTATCACTCCTGCTCAATGTCATTCAGCTGCCATAACAGAAGCTATGATTAAGATATGAGCTGTGACTAGCCAATCACACGAGAGTAAGCATTCGAACAAACAACGAAACAAAAAATCACATTGCCTTCATTGCAATTTTGTGTGTGTCTAATAAAGCCTGACATCACATGACCTTCCTAGCGCTAGCAGGTACTTGATGACCATAATATACCACTATTATCATAAAATACGTAAGAATCCTTTTAAGAGAAAACAACCTCAACTGTTTTACTGACTTCACCTGTTTATTCTTACAGACCTCATCATACAGTCAATAATAATCATTATCATTGATAAAACTGAATTGAGTACATAATACTGACAAATGTTACAAATTCCTATTGATTTGATTGGCTCAAGAGGCATAGCAACCACAATAGACAAGTTACATAGATTAAACTCATTACACTACCGCACACTATTAATAGCTATTAGAGATTTATTATTCTTATCAATTATCAAGATTCAGGTCATGTATATATTATACTAGCTGTACAACCCGGCGTTGTCCGCGTAATAAAAATCTCTTTGGAAAGAAAATGGATTTGTATTTAACATATAACAACATTTGCCATTCTAACTTTCAAACTACACATCATTAGAGAAGTGTTTTGTGTAGTTCAAATAAATAAAAAGAGAAAATAAAAACAACTGTAAAGTTCTGTAACTAAAAGTTTTGTGCCAGAAAATTAAATAAAAATAAATAAAGCAACTGTGAAGGTTTTCAAACCACTGTAAATTAAAAATTTTATAACTTTCAGCGACGTATATCTTTTAATAACGTACAGTTGAACCTTAGTTCTCCAACATAATTTGTTCCCAAAGTTGTTCAAAATTCGAAACAATTTTTCCCATCAGAGTGAATCTAGGTAAATATTAATCCATTCCAAGGCGAGAAAACAACGTTGGTAAAGTATGTTACATTTCACACCGTAAACTGTACTGCATACTATAAATAAAGACTGGTAGATATAAATCGTGTTTAATTTTAATAAAAGGTTTTCCATTTATGGTGATGGAAAAAGAAAACAAAAGTAAACATTTCGTATGTCTTGCTCTTAAAACATAAACATTAAAGATTAAGACACAATGACAAACATTGCAGAAATTGATAATTAAACAGCAAAAAAATGCAACAGATCAGTTACATCAAAAATCGTAGGAAAAAGAAAATATAAACAGCAATGGCACGTTTACTTCACATATTTGAAGGAGAATCCTCCTCCACAACAACTTAGGGTAGCTCGACTGGAGGGGTTATTTCCCTAACAAATCTCTCCGTTAATGAAAACCTCGTCCCATATGGCTCCTCAATTTTTGCAAAAAATTTATGAAGCGTAAATTGCTTCTCCATTTGTTAACGAACGTTTCCATGCTGTTTCCGGAGCTGTTCCAATTTCAATGTGCATGTTCCAGTTTGCTCCGAATTTATGTTCGAGATCTGAGGTGAACAAATCTCAAAATTCTTGGTTGAAAACCGAGTTGGTCAAGAACTGAAGCGTCCAAGAGCTGAGGTTCTACTGTATATAATCAGTACACAAATCGCCAAATTTTATGTTTGAAATAAATTATTGTCGATATCGTGTGGCTAAATAAATTAGCCATAAATGAAAAAAATGAAGCATCACGTTGCATATACTTAGGTCCCGAAATACTTCTGAACAGTGGCATCATAACTCGTGGACGCAAGGCTAAAATAATTAGCACGCACATGGTGTATGCGGTATATGAAAACTGCTTTGAAGACTATGCCGTTCTAGCTCAGTGGTAGAGCGTCCGTCCGAATAAGAAACTTGTTGATGCGTTCATGGTAATTGTCGTGAGTTCAAATCCATTATCGAGTTGACATTTCATTATCAAGATTTTAATATCTATAGCTGGAGTGAAACACATACGGTGAGAAATATATATAGATTAATAATTATGGTACTTATTTGCTTTATCGCTTCTGCTTAGAAGCCTTTTTGTAACTTCAAATGCTTTACTAATGCTGAAGCCTCTAGTAACAGTTCTGCAAAGACCACTCTCCTAAAACAACACGAGGCAAAATAATTTGACCTTTGAAGATGTTAAAATGGAATAGCTTGCAAAGCAGTTTCTAGCACATCATTCGCAAGTGCCGTTTCCATAATTCCAAGTATGAAATATTAGATAAAAATCCATGAGGAACAACAGTCCTTGACTTACGGGTTTATGTCATTCCGTCATTCAGATGAGTCTAACTTGTGGATTAACCCCATCATGGAAACACAGTGATAGCAAGCATCAGCGGTAAAGTCAATATCCATAAACTTGCTACAATATTCTTCCAGGTTTCCCCAGCACTGAAGAGTTGAACCACTATAACGAGGGATCATGAAATTTTAAACTTATTCAATAATCTCTACCCAGAAACCAACTTCTCACTAATTTAAAGTAAATGTTATACTAACAGCAGCTAACCTCATCGATATCTGAGTCTGGTAATATACAGTCACACCTCAACCTATGAACTTAATGAGTTCTGGGACTGAGCTTGTATGTTGATGTTCTCATATCTCAATGTAATATTTCCCATATAAAATAACTAAATACAAATTTCTCCGTCACCAAAACATGAAAAACCACTTATTACTATGGCAAAATGTGTTTTAAACTGTTTAAATTCAGTAACAACACTCACAAAGTAGCAAATACCTATTTGGTTGTTAACATCTGCAATAAAATTTAACATTACTGTAGAGTACTGTATGGAGTTCTTACCATAGCGGCTAACAGCGGTGTAAGAGAGACTTAACAGCAACTCATTCGGTACACTTGACTTTTGTAACACTACGTAACAGAAAATTTAAATTTAACTTAAATGAATAAGCTTATTAAACACACACTTAAAGCTAAGTTTTCATCTCTTACTAAACTTACCTCTAATTTTGTCTTAGTCGTAATATTTTATTATCAATCTCCAGCTTGGTGATTTTTGTATTGCTTTCACTATAGCTTTCCTCTAATCTTGTCTTTATTGTAATCTTTTATTATCAATCTCCATCTTGGTGATTTTTGTATTGCTTTCACTATAGCTTTCCTCTAATCTTGTCTTTATTGTAATCTTTTATTATCAATCTCCATCTTGGTGATTTTTGTATTGCTTTCACTATAGCTTTCCTCTAATCTTTTCTTTATTGTAATCTTTTATTATCAATCTCCAGCTTGGTGCTTTTTGTATTGCTTTCACTATAGCTTTCCTCTAATCTTGTCTTTATTGTAATATTTTATTATCAATCTCCAGCTTGGTGATTTTTGTCTCGCTTTCACTATAGCTTTCCTCTAATCTTGTCTTTATTGTAATCTTTTATTATCAATCTCCAGCTTGGTGCTTTTTGTATTGCTTTCACTATAGCTTTCCTCTAATCTTGTCTTTATTGTAATCTTTTATTATCAATCTCCAGCTTGGTGATTTTTGTCTCGCTTTCACTATAGCTTTCCTCTAATCTTGTCTTTGTTGTAATCTTTTATTATCAATCTCCAGCTTGGTGATTTTTGTCTCGCTTTCACTATAGCTTTCCTCTAATCTTGTCTTTGTTGTAATCTTTTATTATCAATCTCCAGCTTGGTGCTTTTTGTATTGCTTTCACTATAGCTTTCCTCTAATCTTGTCTTTGTTGTAATCGTTTATTATCAATCTCCAGCTTGGTGCTTTTTGTCTTGCTTTCAATCGGACTTATGAACAAAAGTTTTAAAATGATTCGACGAAAAAGTTGTTCTTGAAGTCGGCCTCTCCAATACTTCACCACTTAATAGCCGCATAGAAAACCGGCTCATATCTTAAAGTTATCTCATATCTCAGGGTAGAAACTTGTTCAAAATTTTGCTAGTATCTCAATACTCTCAAATGTTGGGATATCCATATGTTGAGGTAACCATATGTTGAGGTAACCATATGTTGGGGTACTCATATGTTGGGGTACTCATATGTTGGGGTACTCATATGTTGGGGTACTCATATGTTGGGGTAACCATATGTTGGGGTAACCATATGTTGGGGTACTCATATGTTGGGGTAGCCATATGTTGAGGTACTCATATGTTGGGGTACTCATATGTTGAGGTACTCATATGTTGGGGTAACCATATGTTGGGGTACTCATATGTTGGGGTACTCATATGTTGGGGTAACCATATGTTGAGGTACTCATATGTTGGGGTATGACTGTATTGTTAGTGCTAAACAATCATTCAAAATCTATTGGTCAACAATTTGTGAAACCTGCGTAATGGTAATGTGTCTGACAAGGCTAGTCAATGCGAAGAAGGAATTGTGATAAAGAAATGAATTGAAAGTGAAATCAAGCTCAGCATAGACTGTAAGCATGTTTTCCATCGGCTCAATCTAGAAAAAAGATCATTTCCTTTCGTTAAAGGCTGGTTCACACTATATCACCAAATGTCGTCTTTGTCCTTTTAGCCTTCATCATCGACTATGTGCGCAAACGACCGATAGCATCGATGAAGCAATGCAGATACATCAGGAAAGTGTGCAGCCGTCAAACTTTCCCGATATTTCGCTGAGCATTGATTACAGCCTGTAAAATGTAAACCATTTCAGCAATAGTAATTTGCGGTGGCGGATAGCATGATTTATTTCCGTTTATGATAGTTTTCGTGGGACTAGTATTTGATTCAAGCACATGAAAACAAAGAGGTCTCTTCGCCAAAAATCAAATAGAAAAAATGAGTACAGTATGTCCCGGAATATTTGCTGAAGCAAATGCGAATGGGTTTGTGATAGTGTGAACATTGTTGTCATCGACAATCACCGAAGTTTCGCGGCATCAACGCGGAGATACGGCGATATAGCCTTCAAGTTCAGAAGCAATAGACGAATTAGTTAACTAATCACTAATCATATATGTATTATGCAATGCCTACAAAAGGTGCCCAATATGGCTCTTAGCCGTATGCAAACGCTGTGCCAAACTGCACTATAATTCAGCACAGCATAGTTAACTCTCATCTGCAACTTGCTGTGATAAGAGCCTACAATTTGCATGTTATAATTCTTATAAAATATTCTATAAAATCTCAGTACCCTCTACAAGGAAACCCACCATTGTGAGGAGCATTACAAGTATGAGAGATAACAACTCTATATACTAACCAAGAGGGATACATAAAGGTTGCTATTGGTTAGCAACTCCACCGTGTGAACAGAAAGTAAGCATTGTCATGAATATAGTTGAGTAAAATCAATAAACTTTTACAACTGTTTGTAAATCTAACGTATCAGCATTTTCTGAGGTGAATTTGAACACATAGCCTTTGTTTGCAAATCTCAAAGCCATGGTTACAGCATCGCCTTTTAAAATCACTCGAAGGTGTGCTTTCATGTTTGTTTACAGTTCAATAACAACGGTGCCTCTGTAAGTAGAGTTGCTTGTGTAAACTTTTCACATAAACTTTCAATAATGAAAAAAGAACAATCCAAACAGAACATGAGCGATGTCATGAATAGAATGGAGTGAAATCGAGACGCTTGAACAGTTGTCTGTAAATCTAAAATTTACTCAAGGTAAGCAAGTCCTTATGAAAATCAGACGAAGTGGCATTGCCACTTGTTCACAGATCAATAACTTTAAACAAATAAAAAAACAGCATAGATTTACTGACAGCTCAGGACTCTAATACAGCAGTCATACAAACTCTACCTTCGTGAATACAGCTAGAAAGATTTGATTTATTAGTTACCTACAAGTAGTAGAATATTCTCAATAAAAGACCAACAAATAATTCATACATAGTGCAAACCGAACACTCTTTATGTTGATTACAGAATTCTCAGTAACACCAGAGTATAGCCTCCCCATAGATTTTTACGTATAAGTCGAGTTTTGACCACCAAAAAATCTACCAATTTAATGGTTCGGCGTATACACGCTCGACTGTTTGCAGTCAAATCAAATGACATTATGCTAGCTTAATTCCAATGTTGCTTGTAATGTTTTGCTTATTGAATTGAAATGAACTGATTCTTAGCTGATCTGTAATGCAAAAGAATTGGGAACTGAATTGCTAATTTTTTGATGAGACTTGGTTTGAATCGAGTCATTTTTAATGCCTCCAAAACACATCTGTCTTTATGTTGATTACAAGATTCTTAGAAATACCAGATTTCAATGTTACGATAGATTTCTGCATATAATATAGGCCAATTCTAGACCGCCAAAAATGTTACCAGTCTGAAAGGTCGACTTATACATACATAACTCTGATTGCAGTCAAAGGAAATGACATGATGTTAACTCAATTCCAACAGCTGCACCTTGAACCATGCTAAGTATGCAGCTGTTACATGCTTTTTAGCCTTGTCACTTACTACAGTAGGTAACAAGTTGAGTATATTTTGAGTCAGATGAGTCACTATTACTATAGCTTATGACATTACAGTCATACCTCAACATACTAGCTTAAAAATTGACTTGCAACAAAATTTACATTACAGTTATTTGGCATCAAAAGATTCACTACGTCTTACTCTGCCGTCTTGTAGGTTCAAAATATGTGGAAATGTGATTAAAAGCTCTAAAAAGCTCAAAAACGAACAGTTAATCGCAGCCATCATGAAAACGTCATAGATTGGAATCCCTTTCCAAAACAGCTCAAATGGGACATAGTTGAACATGATATATATATATTTGTGTTTACACTTTCATGCAATCTCATTCGTCGGAATATTTTCACAAATATCCTTCATGCATTCAATAAAACCATGTCTATTGATTTTACGCGTCTATTTCATTATTATTTTAATGCTGTCACTTTGTGCACTGATATCTCAAAACATAGCCTAGACATTAGTTTAATTTTTTAACCATAGCTCGAGGGGGTGCATATCATCCTCTGATTATCACGAAGAGCCTGTTGGTCACCTGTGATGGTCGAAAATACTGCAGAAATTGTTCGCGCCATTTGGCCGAAAAAATGGGTTACATGATCAGATCACGACTAGATGATTAGACCAAGCTGAAATGAAACTGTAAAGTAGCGAACATCTATATTTAATAAGGGCTTTCCGGTAAAACCCGAGGTGTTTGTCATAAAATAGTGCTACGAGACGTTTTATATCGAGTCTTTTATTGGCCTTTCAATTCATGTGATAACATCACGTGTCAGAACAATAACCACATCGAGTTGAGTACGTCATCAAAATAAAGTGATTCCAACCTACGGCCGTTTTTTATAACTTTTCGCTTTTCAGCCTTTAAGAGTTTGTAATCACATTTCCACATATTCTGTACCTACAACACGGCAGTGTAGAACATAGTGAACATTTTGATACCAAATAACTGTAATGTGAATTTTGTTGCAAGTCAACCTTTAATGCATTTTGGGAGTGAGCAATTTGTCAATTTTGTTTCATATTTCAAAGCAATATTTTCTGTAAAAAAGTAAAAATAAACTAATCTAATCTCATACTATGAAAAAACTGCCTAAAACAGGATATTACAATAGAAATATGTACTCTTAGGTGCTGTAATTCACTACCTACACTCATAAAGTAACCAATATGGCAAACACTGTGCCAAACCGCACCATGACTCAGCACAGCATAGTTATCTCTCATCTGCAACTTGCTGTGATAAGAGCCTACAATTTGCATGTTATAATTCTTATAAAATATTCTATAAAATTTCAGTACCCTCTACAAGGAAACCCACCATTGCGAGGAACATTACAAGTATGAGAGATAACAACTCTATATACTAACCAAGAGGGATACATAAAGGTTGCTCTTGGTTAGCAACTCCACCATGTGAACAGAAAATAAGCATTGTCATGGATATAGTTGAGTAAAATCAATAAACTTTTACAACTGTTTGTAAATCTTACGTATCAGTATTTTCTGAGGTGAATTTGAACACATAGGCTTTGTTTGCAAATCTCAAAGCCCTGGTTACAGGATCGCCTTTTAAAATCACTCGAAGGGGTGCTTTCATGTTTGTTTACATTTCAATAACAACGAAGCCCCTGTAAGTAGAGTTGCTAGTGTAAACTTTTCACATAAACTTTCAATGATGAGAAGAGAACAATGCAAACAGAACACGGGCATGTCATGAATAGAATGGAGTGAAATCGAGAAGCTTGAACAGTTGTCTGTAAATCTTAAATTTACTCAAGGCAAGCAAGTCCTTATGACAATCAGACGAAGTGGCATTGCCACTTGTTCACAGATCAATAACTTTAAACAAATAAAATCAGCATTGATTCATTGACAGCTCAGGACTCTAATACAGCAGTCATACAAACTCTACCATTGTCCGTATAGCTAGAAAGATTTGACTTATTAAGCCTGGTTCCCATATACGTCGCAAAGCATCGGCGACAGCACTGCAGGCTATTAGCGGTGAAATAGGAACGTACGCACCGGGTGCCGCCGAGGACCGCCGGTAGTAGCCGGCGGCAACGCAACTGTTTAGCGCTGTTCAAATTTCACAAAAGGCTGCAGCTAAAATCTTCCAGAAATTCACTGTACGGTTAAAGGTCACCATTATAGGAACGGCGAGAGCGAACATTTTATTTGATTACACAATTATGTTTACGATATTATTAATGATGTGGATTTTATGTGAACAGATGCCGCCGAGCCTAGCCGTTTTACTGCGCATGTTACCGCCGCATGTTACCGCCGGAGTCAGGCAATCGATATGGGAACCAGGCTGTAGTTACCTACAAGTAGTAGATTATTCTCAATAAAAGACCAACAAATAATTCATACATAGTGCAAACCGAACACTCTTTATGTTGATTACAGAACTCACAGTAACACCAGAGTATAGCCTCACCATGGATTTTTACAAACAAGTTGAGTTTTGAGCACAACAAAATCTACCATTTTAATGGTTCGGCGTATACACGCTCGACTCTGATTGCAGGCAAATCAAATGACATTATGCTAGCTTAATTCCAATGTTGCCTGTAATGTTTTGCTTATTGAATTGAAATGAACTGATTCTTAGCTGATCTGTAATGCAACAAAATTAGGAATTGAATTGCTAAATTTTTGATGAGAATTGGTTTGAATCGAGCCATTTTTAAAGCCTCCAAAACACATCTGTCTTTATGTTGATTACAGGGTTCTTAGTGACACCAGATTTCAGTATTACGATAGATTTTTGCATATAAGCCAATTCTAGACCGCCAAAAATGTTACTAATCTGAAAGGTCGACTTATACACACATAACCCTGATTGCAGTCGAAGGAAATGACATGATGCTGACTTAATTCCAACAACTGCACCTTGAACCATGCTAAGTATACAGCTGTTACATGCTTTATAGCCTTGTCACTACTACAGTAGGTAACAAGCTGAGTATGTTTTGAGTCAGATGAGTCACTATTACTATAGTTCATGACATTACAGTCATACCTCGGCATACTAGCTTAAAAATTGACTTGCAACAAAATTTACATTACAGTTATTTGGCATCAAAAGATTCACCATGTTTAATCTGCTGTCTTGTAGGTTCAAAATATGTGGAAATGCGATTACAAGCTCTAAAAAGCACAAAAATGAACAGTTAATCACAGTCATCTCGAAAATGCCATAGGTTGGAATCCCTCTCCAGAACAGCTCAAATCGGACATAGTTGAACACGATGTATATATACTTGTGTTTACACTTTCATGCAATCTCATTCGTCAGAATATTTTCACAAATATACTTCATGCATTCAATAAAACCATGTCTATTGTTCTTACGCGTCTATTTCATTATTATTGTAATGCTGTCACTTTGAGCACTGATATCTCAAAACATAGCCTAGAAATTAGTTTAATTTTTTAACCTTAGCTCGAGGCGGTGCATATCATCCTCTGATTATCATGAGGAGCCTGTTGGTCACCTGTGATGGTCGAAAATGCTGCAGAAATTGCTCGCGCCATTTGGCCGAAAATATGGGTCACATGATCAGATTATGACTAGATGATTAGACCAAGCTGAAATGAAACTGTAAAGTAGCGAGCATCTATATTTGATAAGGGCTTTCCGGTAAAACCCGAGGTGTTTGTCATAAACTAGTGCTAGGAGACGTTTTATATTGAGTCTTTTATTGGCCTTTCATTTCATGTGATAACATCGTGTGTCAAAACAATAACCACATCGAGTTGAGTACGTCATCAAAATAAAGTGATTCCAACCTATGGTCGTTTTTTATAACTGATCACTTTTGAGCTTTGAGGGGTTTGTAATCACATTTCCACATATTCTGTACCTACAACACAAACAGAGTAAAACATAGTGAACATTTTGATACCAAATAAATGTAATGTGAATTTTGTTGCAAGTCAACCTTTAATGCGTTTTGGGATTGAGCAATATTTCAATTTTTTCCCATATTTCAAAGAAATATTTGCTATAAAAAAAGTAAAAATAAATTAATCCAATCCCCTTACTATGAAAAATCTACCTAAAACAGGATATTACAATAGAAATATGTACTCTGAAAGTAAATTTTTAGTCTCTTACTAAACTTAACTCCAATTTTGTCTCGGTTGTAATTTGATAGTATCATTCTCCATCGTGGTGCTTCTTTCCTCGCGTTTACTACAAATTTTGGCTGAACTTCCTCAAAAATTTTTTCAATTTGAATCGACGAAAAGACAAGGCTATTCTTCCTCTCGAACAATTGGCTACTTAGTAGCCACATAGAGAACCAACTAGTTCATATCTCAAAATCTCAAAGCTTTACCATATCTCAGGGTAGAAACCTGTTCGAAATTTTGCTCGTATTCCGATATTCTCACATGATGTGGTAGTCATATGTTGAGGTATGACTGTATCGTTACCGCTAAAATAATCACCAACACTGGTACTATTACTCAATAGATAATCACCAGAAGTCTGCTGATCAACAATCTGTGAAACCTCTGTAGCTGACAAATCAGTCAGACAAAGCTGGTCATTGTGGAAAAGTGGGATAAAAAATGAGGTCAAAGTGAAACAAAGCTTAGCGTGGACTGTAAGCAAGTTTTCCTGTAGCTCAAGCCAGAAAGATGATAGTTTCTTTTTGTTTAAGAGCTTGTAATCACCTTTCCACATATTTTGCACTTACAACACAACAGAGTAAGACATGTTGAATCTTTTCATATCAAATAACTGTAATGTGAATTTTGTTGCAAGTCAACCTTTAATGTCTGTAGCAATAGTTTCATCATTCACTAAGGTTAAGTGTACAACAGTTTATAAACAGCCTTTGAGAAATAATAAATAAATTCTAGTTAATTCTAGTTAATTAAGAGCAATAACATTCCATAGATAGTCTAAAGCTCTTTCATATTTATCTAGTTGTCGTTAGATGAACACATGATCACATGATCAGATTATGACTTGCCGATTAGACCAAACCGAAACAAAACTGTAAAGTAGCGAGCATCTATATTTGATACGGGGTCTTCCGTAAAACCCGAAGTGTTTGTCATAAACTGCTGCTACGATAATTTTTATATTTAGCTTTTTATTGGCCTTTCAATTTACGTGAGAACATCACGTGACAAGACGATAACCAAATTTCATGGCTACGTCATCGAAATAAAAAGATTCCAATCTACGGGGGCTTTTCGTTTTTGAGCTTTTAAGAGCTTGTAATCACATTTCCACGTATTTGGCACTTAAAACACAACAGAGTAAGACATGGTGAATCCTTTGATACTAAATAACTGTAATGTGAATTTTATTGCAAGTCAACCTTTAAGATTAGCACTCAACAGAGAGTGGACAACTCATGGTTGTGATGCTCAATGGGAATACTCATCTCATAAGTTGAGCAGAAAATAATTAAGTTTACAATCAATTAAGCCTGTGATCTACATGTAGATCAGGAAACTCATCACCCACTTCACAATCATCTTCTGTCACACAGAATACAATTTCAGGCCTTGAATAAAAACAAGCAAAAGTCAGATGGTTGGTGTAGCAGCCACATGTAACAAAGGTAAAATGCTGAAGACCATCTGTATGTGCCAGGTATATGAATAAGAAAACCAGCAGCCATTCAACCCAGTGTAATAATTATTAGATACAATACGATTAGCAACTATTTTACAACTCTACCCAGTATATTAGTGACACCCAGTGTATTAGTGACAACCAGTGTACTAGTAACACTCAGTGTACTAGTGACACTCAGTGCACTAGTGACACCCAGTGTATTAGTAACACCCTGTGTATTAGTAACACCCTGTGTACTAGTAACACCCAGTTTTCTAGTGACACCCAGTGTACTATTGACACCCAGTGTACTAGTAACACTCAGTTTACTTCTGACACTCAGTGTACTAGTGACACTCAATGTGCTAATGACACTCAGTGTACTAGTGACGCCCTGTGTATTAGTGACACTCAGTGTACTAGAGTACCAATCAAATAACATCCTTATCACAAGTATGCAACCCAAATCAATTGCAGAATCCCGTTGTTATGGCAACTTGTTTCCCAAAAGAAAGGGTACTGAGATTACATTACTCAGCAGCTTCTGGAATAAATAAATTTCACAATCATTTTCAACAGAAAACTTCTAAATATTCATATCCAATTTTTTGTCTGACTCAAATGGCATTATTCATTGTCAATGTACAGTGCACCCTCGAGATACGATGTTAATTCGTTCCAGAGTTGGCATCGTATGGTGAAAAATTCGTATATCGGGGTATAGAGACCATTGTAATTATACAATGCAAACACCCCCTGGTAAAAATCGTCAATTTTGTTTATAAAAATGTGTACATATTGACAATTAGCAACAAAATAGTATGTTAACTTTAGTAATTATAGTTACCTACAGTAACTGTATTGTATTTAGTGTATTTTAATGGTTATGATCTGCAATAAAACGCAAAATTATAATGTGTGTACCAAATGTAGTACGTACGGTAAGTTCTTGCCTTCAAAAGGTACGCATAACATAAACTTTGAATTCACTTCAAGTAAGTTTAGCTTGCTAAGCCTACACTTAAAACTAAGTTTTAGTTTGTATTTTGAACTATTTTACTGAATTTCAACTTTTTATTACGAAGTTTTATCCTTCAGCAGTTCCTATCGTCACTTTCACTATAAACTTTAGCCTATCTGGTTGAAATCTTTTTCGACCTAAATCAATAAGGCCGAGCGATGCAGTTATAGAAAGCGGCCTCTCGAATACTTGACCATTTAATGGCTACTGAAAAGAAAAATAAAGTTATATTTTCTATACTGGACGTACATACCTTTGGAGTAACGTAGCTGGTACATGTAGCGGGTAAAGCAGAGAGGAGGCAAAAATGTATCAATGTTAATTATGGTGCTGTACACTTGAAAATAAATTTAAAACGTAATGAATTGGAATTTTTTAGCACACTAAAAGAAGTTGTCCATTTCTGTCCAATTTTTCTACGAAAAAATTGATGGTGCAATGCAGAAAATTGCTAGCTAGCGCTTGTAAAAGGATCCAGAGAATGTGGTACAGTAGTTTGTCTTGTATGAAATGTGCACAAGAATCAATGTAACCATACATACAAAGTTTGTACGTATTTATACCCTATGGGGAGACAGGGCTTTAGCAAGTTTCAGAAAGTAATGTGGATACGTCAACTATCTTGAGTAGCTAGTTATAGGAGTTACATATACATACGATGAATTGTATTCACGTAGAAGATAACAAGCCCATATGCAAAGACATGGTTAAACAAGAAAATATAACATAAAATCAAAAGGAAACAAATAAAATGAATAAAATATGAAAAACATGCCACACAAGAGATAAATAATATATATTATACATGCATTGTTTTAATGTACCAGTCCACATCAGTAAATTAAACACTTGAAACATTACTGCGAATGTGGGATTTTCTGTATATTCTAAATCCTCGCCTTTACAAAATGGTTGCTCCTTCTGAATGCTGATCGCGTACATGACCTAGCTCATTAAAATCTTCAGTCGGAATATCTTTCTTGTGCTTGCTTTAATGGAGTTCTTGTTTTAATAATAATTGCAAATGCTGATTGGTTGCGATCATATTCCTTGACAATGTTAATAATACGGGTCCCTTCTTATTTACGACATCCAACTTTGTTGACATACAAATCATTTTTCCTTCGTTTTGTAACGTTTGTATCAGTCTCAGATTCCATAGATAACGAATTAAATGTAGATAGTTGTAGTTATATATGTATGCTGACTTGAATGTTTATAGTAAAAGCTATAATAACGCTACAAATGAATATTTGCTCTCGCTTGTGTATTTTACACGAAATTTTCCACGCGGACATGAGAGAAGTCGATCATCGTGTCTCTTCTAAACGTTCTAAGAATGTTTTCGGCAAACTATATTTCGGTGTCTTTTTTATCTCGACGTGTGTTATGAGCACACTGACGGCCAAATTTTAACTCGGGCGAAACTTTTTCCAAATTCGTATGGTGAAATAAAATTCGTATAGCGAGGTGAAGATATCACAATATTTGACTTCATAAGGTGAAAAAATCGTATATCAGGGTAATCGTATCTCGAGGGTATGCCAGTAAATCACAGAGAATAGGTCTGTGCACAACTATTCCAAAATCCATGAAACTTGACCCTTAGCGCAGGTGATAGCGTGCTAGGCAGAGCGTAGTGAGTTTGAACCCTCGCGTTGCAATCTTTTTTCATTTTCAACTGCGGACAGACAGACAATTTTTGTTATACTAAAGATTTGCTAGTTCCTCTGCACGTATTAGGAATGTTATAATTATCTCTGTTATTTTGTCTTACTTGAATATCAGACCATTTTGTGCGGCTTGGATATCAGTCTAAGTATGATGTCTACTTGATGGCTTCTACTTACACTCTGTTATTCTCTTCCTTTTTAATATTATTAAAACTGCAGGTTCCTTCCCACTGCATTTAACTTCCTTTAGTGAAGGATGAGATATCTCTACATTTAAATGAACAGCCTGATCGAGATCTTAATAAGTAAAACAGAGAATGTTACTTTTACAATTGAGGAGAAACTAGCACTAAACTGAAAGGTAATCTAGAGTGGTATTGTTCATTTACCCCACAGCAGTACCTGACTACAAATATTAATGATTTGTAGTTAGTTTATTCCTTAAAGGTTAGTTATAAATACTAGTAATGCTTGCTTCTTGAATAACTCTTGAAAAACTAAACAATTATATTTCTACCATCAACTTCTTTTAAAGACAGTTCTGTGTGATTCCTATTAGAGGCACCAAATCATTGATGACTGATGTTTGTCTTTGTTTGGTGATGAAACAAAGTTTAACAGAAAACTCCAAAAGACCACTCTAGTTTGTAACAATATTTTACCTTTATTTATTTATTTATTTATTTTTTACCTTATTTTTCTTGTTGGGTGATGAAACAACGTTTCAAGATGTGGTTGCGTCAAAAATACCGATTTAAAGAAATTAAAACCAATAAAAGGCTAAAACCTCAGCTCCAGTTTAATGTCATTTTTGTCTTTGTAGACCAATCCTGTCCAGAGATATATTTGTTTGAATAAGGCCATCTTTTAAAAAGCTCACATTCCAACGGGTGCTTCATTCGTGATGTAACTAGTGATACATCTGAAAAGAGTCCAGGGGCGATAAATATAGGTCGCTTCAATAGCCAATCATCAGCACGAAATTTTTATATAGGTTGTAATAAATGTTTTCACTCGTAAAACGCGTTGTCTGTGATCTAAAATTTAGGGGTTTTACTCCATTATTAAATCGCATGGACATCGATATTTACTACCGGTAAATTAATTAATTTAATGAATTACTCGATTGACACGTTTTATTGACGAGCAACAGAATTGTAAAAATTGCCGTAAAGTTACTGCGCAGGTGACTCCGAGTTTTCTGGGCATCAGGTGGTTAAAGTGCTATGGAGGAAGATAGGAGAATGGAGGTAAATTTATCTTTTACTTTGAGTCTCCTATAGATATACTGTAGAGTTTACATTCAGATTATATTTCCCTGTTTGAGGTTATAATGTAATTTCCTGCGCGTGCGACATACGTAGGTACAGTGAGTTCTTGACGGCTTCTTCTTCTACATTATAACTTATTACTAACTTTACTAATTAGTATTTACTATTAGTAACTTACTATTACTAACTTATGAACTTACTTATAACTTTATGCAATCACCAATCATCGTTTGATAATTTATTATCAATTCACCAAGCTATATTTGCTTCAAATTTTCTGAGGCAGTTTTATCTAGTAAATTAGATTTATGATTTACTTTAGATGTTCACTTCTCACTTGTAGAAAGTGAAGAAAATCGATTGATCAATGCAAATCTTTAACTTCCAGAACCAAAGCTTCGAATCGTTGGCTTGGCGTACTTATGCTTTTGTTAAACATTGATTCATTTTAAAATTACACTCGCAATCTATCTAACACCCAATTTGAAAGCTTTCAGTAGACACGCGTTAGAATGACATCTACGAATGACATGTATTTATTGCATTTATTTTACTGATTACAGGATTTTAATGTGGTTCCACCAGCTGAAGCAGCTTTGTCAGTGTGGAAACTGCCATAAATGGAAAAAAGAAACTTGATAATTTGCTGCATAAACCATGATGTTTTGTTTGAGTTTGCTGCAGTAGATGAATTTGTCTTATTGTATCAGCTGAAACTATGTGAGTGGCCACGACTTGACGAATATTTTTAATAAAAGCTTTATGCCAACATGAAAAATCTTTTGCTTGTAAAAATTATATGTTAAAATAATATTGTTGAAGATAATGCAAAACATGATTTGCAGAACACTGAATATATCATAGCCCCGTTGACACCTGTGCTGAAATCTTTTCGAATAGATGGATTTATGAAGTGCAATCAGAGCTGCATGGACAGGCACTTTTGCATAGCTCAACCATTTGTTTAGTACTTGAATCAACTAATCAAATGTGACCAGTGAATTTTTTCTACACATCGACACCAATAAAGACTCGATAACGTTGACTATACAATTTACATAACTTTTAGGGATGTAGTTGGTTTCGCCACATATTCTTTTCAAAGACGCAGTTTGCTTATTTTACTTATGGTAGAAAGAAACTAGTTTTCGGTGTGGGCAATGATATACAGTCCCACCCTCAGGATAGGCGACGGGCATAATGTGGGCGGGGCTTTTGGGAGGCTGTATATCGTTAGTGTGGGTAGTGACGGAATTGTGCCGATACAAAGACCTTATTCTACATAGTTTGCTTGACAGCATTACCGTAGACCGGTAGAATTGGTAGTCACTACTAAGATTCAGAAGAAGCTAATATGACAAGTTTTTAATTTTCCTTGTTTGAGGCCTTTGAAACATTGGTAACAATGTATCTGTAGCTGGATTTAAAATTTTATTCTAGCCAACGCGAGCAAATACAAGATAAAATATATGCCAATTAAGCCGTGTAGAACTAAACTTTTATCGCAAATAGCCGATGTGAATGCGAGAGATAGAGACAGGCTGTATCACACGTTACATCATTTTGGGAAAGTCTGAGCATGCTTTTTTGGCCTGAGCGTTTTTATCGCAATCGAATTTTTTCGAATTTAATCTTCAAATATCTTGACAATGAAATCCCCTAACACAATAAACAACATATCAACTGATAGACAAAGAAAAATACTTTCTTTCAAAATCAACTCAAATTTGATGCAATCTCATCTTTAACAGAAAAATCCAAAAGACCACATTAATTTGTAAATTAATGTGGTCTAAATTCTAAATTAAATAGAAATGCACTCAGAGTGTGCTAAGCACACTATATGAAGTCTTGTATTTGTCTAGCAATTGCTCATAGAATACTATACGGTTGCATAGCATAGTTTTTATATATGCTAGCAATTCTCCAACTGTGCATTCCACAATTGGTAAGCTATTGTGCTACATGGTCGACATTCTTTCAGCGTTCTACTGCCAGTTAACTAATTAAAAATATATATATATATTAATATACAAATATAAATTATTAACTAATTGTTAAAGTTAACTAATTAACAAGACATGGCTATATATAAATTTATATAACATTTACCACAGAAACTGTTTAAGCTTTTTCTTTAGAAACCGGTTACACCGTAGTAAGGGACTTGTCCCATCGTACTAATCCCATGTCTAAACCCGTCTAGATTCAGTATTCAATCGATATTTTTTAAATCCAATGATTTGTTTTTAAATTTGTATTAAAGTAATTTAGTTTTGATTTGTATGACAGAATTTGTATTAATAATTGAATGATATAATTTGTGCTTTGCACTCATAAACAAGCTGGTCACGTGGTTAGAAGTTTCATTTAATTTACGCAAAAGGTTTGTATGATAAATGACAACGTGTTAAATTTTAGCTCAGCTAAAAAAATTGTTTGACCGCTTTATTGACTAGTTCAGCTGTACAGAAAAGGAGTTGGGGTCAGAAGACACCGTGGAAGGTATTGAACAGACAGAAGAAAATTTTGTTGCAAGTCAACCTTTAACAATGGACCAATGATAATGTGGCTACTACATTTTTATAATAAACAATGTGTGTCTGCGTTTAAGTCAAACTGCTTAAAAAATAGCAATTTTCTTTTGCAGTTTCACTAAACTACAAGAACATTGAACATTCCTTTTTACACATGCATTGACTCTTGTGCAGAACTATTGTGCTAGCTGAACTCTGCTTTAGCCACAAAAATACCAAGTGTATGCCAGCACAAAATGGGAAGCATGATTTTATTCTACTCAAAAAAGCAATGAAATCCCTGATGAAATAGTTGATATTTGCTATACACGCAGTCAACAGCCTGAGTTAAATCATGTAGTTAAATTAGCAATTGTAGTTTAATGTTATTGTGATATAATGCAAGAGAATTTTTGTACCAATTGATAGAAATTTGATTTTGTTTATTTGGGAGAATTGAATTGAAGGGAGTCATTGAAGTGATGATAGTTAAAGAATTGAATTGTGATGTTTTTGCGCTTAATTGAGAATCGAATCAATTCTTACAGGAAATATGATGCAAAAGAGTTGAGAATTGAATCAGTTCTTACAGGGCATATGATGCAAAAGAATTGAGAATTGAATTGTTAATTTTTAGGTGAGAATTGAAATAAACCGTGTCATGTTTCAAAGACTTATAAATAATCATTGGAATAAAATAAGAAATATGCATTCATATTTAAATTAACAAAATAAAAATTGAAAGCTCCAACTTTTTGCAGTGCAGCCTAAAAGATTTTCATGAGTTAATTGCAAGCAATAATAACCAACTTGTAAAACAATTTTTCAATTTCCAATGTATATTTATTTAGAGATCCATGACCAGTTGGAGATAAGTTAGGTCAGCCTTTTCGTAACCATGGCAAACGATAAAATTGCTAACCGACAGGCTCGATTCCCTGAACAATTCTTACGCGTTAGGCTCGGTAGAAAACACATACATCAAAAACTCAAGCATCACTCATCAGCAACTGAGTACACCCATTGTTTTATTATCTATAGTCAAAAACCTTATAAAAAATAGGCTAGATACCAAACATCATTGCATTAGTACAACGTTCTATGAGCCTGAAATGATTTCTAAAGGCGGTAAATTGTATGACAAGCAAAAATCAGATAAACTAAATATAAATTTCAGCACTGCATGAGTAGTCCATACCTTAATTCAGAAATGTGGTTTTAATCTCATTCTAAACTAACCTCTGCACGCGCCAGAAAAAAAACGAATAAAAATATTAAATTTATCGGCTTTAGTCTAGCTTGGTTTTATTTACAACACCGGGTCTATACAAACTTTTAAAAATTGTTAGGATTTTGGGTTATTATGAATAAAAAGCATCACACGGAATCACTAAAAATGGTCTAGTGACTTTCTTTTAATAACATGACAGGTGTGACAACTTCTCAATACTTACATCCTCAATTTGTGATGATCTCAGTCATGGTGCTAATAAAACATGATATACAAGTATACCAGGTCTAAATGAGAAGCCATGTAAATGGTTAATTACCTGAGTTCTAAATACTATTTTTAGCATCTCTCAAATTTCTAAAGTTTCTCTAAAATTTCATCATTTCTCAAAACAAAAGTTTGACTGGTACAAACCTAAGTATTCTGCTATGTATTCAACAGTTGCTTAATAAAATCTTAACTACTCAAGTAATATAGATGGTATATTATGAGCCAATTTTTTATCATAAATCCGTGTAGTAGTGATCTTGTGTGATTGGCATAAAGTTATTAAATTTTATTATTTTGTTGAACTTTTAACTGAAACTATTTATACAACATAAGAGACAAAAATAACATACTATATTGGCAAATTCCAATAGTGACGCAGAATCAAATAAAACTTTATTGAACGGTTGATACCAGTCATCTGGTTATAATATTTAAATAAACCATTCACAATATCGTTATGAACAAATGAGAACGCATGGATATAAATAAATTTGAAGTTGTCTTCTATACACAATAACTCCTGTGCAAGAGCTTGTGATAAGATAGCCAAACAGAAAAGTGTTCTATTGTTTTTTCAGTTAGTGGAGGAGTGTAGCCACGAAATAGGTAGAGCTTTTTACCATCAGTTGGTAAAGACATCAGGGTGGGCTGCTGTCTGCTCACTCTTGGATATCTGATGTTAATCTCTATGCTTTCTGCTCTCACCTTCTTTGCTATCTACAAGGTGAAGGATACTTCAGTGTACCGGATAAATGTCACTATACAATTTTACTTCCTGAGTCATGAAGTTAACAGAGTTTTCTTACGGTTTATCAAATAATAAAACTTACTTAACAAATCTGCGGTGTCTAAGAAGCTGAGAGAAACACCTCAAAGTATAACAATATTTACTAAGATACTACTTAACAAATCTGAACCGCTCTTCGTTACGGCATAACGGATTTTATTCTTGCTCTCCTGTGAGTGCAAGTAGTTAGCCCTTATTAGTGAGCTTACTCAAATTAGCCATTGGTAATGTGCCACACTAATGGCAAGTAGCAGGCAACTACATTACCTCCCATTGTTTATAATCTGATTTCTAATACCTGTGTGAAGCCCTGCATTCCGCTAGTATTCCCTAAGATAATGTTTAGTCAGAGGTGAAAAATGAATAAAGAGTTATTGACACTATTATAGCTATTATTAGGTAGTACCTGCTCCTCAAACAGCCTCTTTACATCCTGATGACACCTGTGTTTGTAGAAAGCTTCCACAAGGGCTCTTATAAAGAAGGAACCATGAGCATCATATCTTTCAGAGACATAACCTGTAAATACCAACACAGCAGTAGCTCCATTTACTCACAAGCTGTTACTTACAGAACTAGAATACTCATTATTACATTATATAATATTTGCAGAATAAACAGCTCTTATTGGTAACCATGAAATATTGTAGCAAAAGAAGACAAATCATAACACAATATAAAAAGGTTTCTGAAATGTTTATGTCTCATTAGGTAACTCTAAGCCATGAAAATGAGGAGCTTTGGCAACTTTACAGAGATATTTGTTATCAGTGAAAACAGTGCAAATTCACATTGAAGATGATCTATTCAAATACAGATTAAAAATTACAAAAGCTGGTCAATTAATAACTGAGAAACCTTTCTCAAGGGGCGCGTACATGACACCCAGCATGTAATATTGACACCCGGTATATACTAGTGACACTCGGCCTATAATGGTGACATCTAATATACTGGTTAGTGACACCAGGTGTACTAATTAAATATCGCTATACCAAACTAAAAATTGATTGAAACTCAATTGCAGCATCCTATTGCTGTGGCAACTCATTTCCAAATTGGAAGGAAGAATCATGACTTCATTGCTGAGTCTCTGGGTTTTTCTGGTTACAAAACCAGATGAAAATGTTTTGCTTGCTTTCTGCTAAATATTCTGCTCAATACATCCTCAGTAAACGTACACAATTAAAAATAAGAGAAACTATTACCAACAAACAGCTAATTAAAAAAAATCTTTGGATCCAACCAATGTGTTGTCTGGCAATACAACAGATGTTGAACAGACAACTCCTGAATATTTATACTTGAAAATTGTATGATTTGCTGGTTCTTCTGTACATATTAGGAATGCAAAAATTCTTTTTGTTAATTTGTGCTACTTGAATACCAGTTGAGGTACATGATAGAAATTGGGAACTGATGTCAGTCAAACAAAGTTTACATATTATTTGCTATTAAATTCTCATCAAACTTGTGCACGGGTAATAAAGTAATGAATTTGATTAGCTAATAAGTATTCATTCATCAGTAGATATAATCTCATAATCAAACCTGTTCGTATCAAGTCTTATTGTCTCCACTTGATGGATCCTACTCTTTCACTTTACTGTTTTTCCTTCATTAATATTGTAAAAACTGAGGATTGCATTCCTTCAGTGTAGGATGAGATAACTCTAAAGTAAAATGAACCGGCTGAGGAGCTCCTGCAAATGTTCAACTTTGTGCATCATTTTTGAAAATAATGAAAAACTAGCACTTTTTGGCAAAACATTCAGAAAAAATGCTCTGCGAAATTATTTAATTACACCAAGGCAGTACTTGATGACAGAGGTTGATGATTTGTATTTAGTTTCTTCCTTGAAAGCCAATTACAAAATACTAGTATTGTTTGCTGCTACAATCCTTACTATAATAAGAACAATGTGTGTCTGTCTTTCTGTCTGTCTAAGGACAAGTCAAGAGAATGATAAAGAAAAACTATAAATTGAGAAAATAATCCAGTTTTCAAAGAAGGTTATTAAGTCCTACTTCCTGCTTGAGAAGCTCGTATGTATGAAGATGCAGAAACAGTCGCACACATCCAGGTACTTTAAAGTAAATATGATAATTTCCAAAGTATTTAGATACACCTGCATTCATAGCAAAAAGTACCGACTTTAACCAGTTTAAACAGCTATCATTCCATTAAATGAGTTGACTTGATATAAACTATACATGGATTTTGGAACAATTTCTCTTTTTCTTGCAGTAATAAACCGAGATAAGACAACTCCCATTAAACGAGGATATCAACATGTCTTTAGCAGTCCTGTACCTATAGTAAACCAACATACTTAAAAATGATTTGTCATGTTCTCCATGTAAGTAAAAGAATTAAAACAATTCCCTTTTATTGGTATAAATAACATAATAACAAATTTAAAAGTTTAAATTATCAAAAGTTGAAAAAGTATTAATAATAATAATATAATTATTAAACAACGAACTGGCTACCTGGCTACTACGTTAAATGGCTACCTGGCTATGTCAGACTGGACGTGTTGCACTGGCATCCCTTCAGGTTAATCTGACAGTTCCAGAAGTGGTAAATACTGAGAACTGGGTCACCTTTTCTCCACCATACTGCTCGACCCAACCATGCATCGCTAAGATGCAAGTCATTGTCAATTTAAACAAACGGCCAACAAAAAAATTATCTCAAAATGGTTAGGATAATTATATATAATTATCCCAACCATTTTGTTGGGATAATTACAACATATTATATATATATATACAATATGCATATATACAATATTTACATATTGTATATATATAATTATAAATAATTATATATATACAATATACATAATTATAAATAATTATATATATACAATATATATAATTTATATATATACAATGTATATATAAATATAATACAGATATATTTTATTAAAAACATAAACCGAGCTTCAAAAATGAATATAAAATTGACCATTTCCTGTTTTATGGTAGTGGGATCCTATTGAATTCAACCATCTGCGAATCAACCAATTGGGATGAATTAAACCATAACTGCCACGAACAACTTTTATCGTATTTACTAGGTAAATCAGACATGCTGATTCCGATTTTGTAATCAAAATAAAGATTAGGCCACTAACTTTCAGAGTAATAAAGGATTTTTTATAGCGTTTTAATATCGGTCTCGAAAACAACACGATCGGCATAACAAGCTCCGCCCATAAATACTTGACGTAACCTAGCTTTTTAGGAACAGAAGTTACGTAGAGATGTTTAGACCGATTTAGAATAATAGAGATGGGCGTTTTAAAATCTATTAATATCTAAATCCAGCTTTAAAAATAATATCAGTCTTTTCTGAAAGGTAGATAAGCTATTTAGCATTGCATATTTAAAAAGCGCGATAACAACGCTAGCTCGTGATAAAACCGCGCTTTTTGAGCTCATTTTTCTCGGCGTCCAGCCCATTTAAACGTCATGTAACAAGCTGCGAGCAATTTTAAATAGTTTATATCCCTTTCATATAAAACTTAAATTATTTTACAGGCTGAATTTAGATAATAATGGGTTTTAAGACACCCATCTCTATTATTCTAAATCGGACTAAACTTTCCTAACTTCCGTTTCTGAAAAAGCTAGGTTTCGTCACATATTTATGGGCGGAGCTTGTAATGCCGATTGTGTTGTTTTTGAAACGGATATTGAAACGTTTTAAAAAAGCCTAAATGACTTTGAAGGTTAGTGGACTAATCTTTATTTTGAGTACAAAATCGGAATCAGCGTGTCTGATTTACTTAGTAAATACAATAAAAGTTGTTCGTGACAGTTATGGTTTAATATTATGACGTTGGCTCCGGATGAAAATAATAAGAGATGAAAATATGCCTACTTTTAACATAACAGAGTTGGACACTTATTCCAAAATAAGAAGCCATAATGAACAGGTTAGTAAATAGAAAAGGTCTTTAAAACTTTTACGAATAAAATTTAATTTAATTGTGAATTTTAAGTTATTTCAATGTAAAATTGAGCTCTATCTGCCTGAACAATTCCTTTACATATAATAATAGTGTAGGTCAATATATTTTATGAATCACCAAATGTGATGAGACTGTATAAAGTTACATAAGCTGACCTCATGCTGACTGAAATACTGAAGTACTTTCATAATGCTGTTGTTTTGGCTGCTCAATAACATGACATCTTCTGATAGTTTGACAGCATGTAAACATGTCAGTTAATATAATGTTTCTAAGCTCATCTTGTTTTCTGCTTATACACTGTGAGACCAATAACCTGTCTTTACATGTCAAAAACCTTATGACACGAGGATTAGCATAATCCAAGTCCACTGCTGAGTACACCTGCACTTAGAGTCAGATACTAAATGAACCAGATGGGTTAACAGGGTTAAACACATCTGGGACAAACATCGTTAAACTCGTCTGAGACTAACAGAGTTGAACACAACAGGGAATAACAGAATTAAAAAAGCTGTTCGGTCAAGACCTACAGATGCTAACCTACATACAAACATTTATATTACGCAGTACAGTAAATAAGAATAGTGTTGTTCATACAGACACTAACCTATAACTCTTTATAACTATATTTAACAGGGTTACATTAAAGCTCATCACACTCAGCCATATGTTTGCTACAGTTTGCATCCCAACTGGCTTTTTATATGTAATAGAAGAGGAGTTATAAGAGAGGATCTATAGTAAGCTGACTCTATATAACAGCAGTTATGCTATCAAATAATATGCTATAAACCTGCAAGCTTATAAGTTTTTTAATATTTACCGAATGCTATATAATATATAATACATGCAGAGGCTCAAATTACACTTTGTGAACAAAAATCTTTGCATCAGTTGCTCGGCAGATTGCATTCTGATTGCTTTCTTTGGAACAAATTTATTTTCTTGCTGTTCAAAACCTTTCAAACTGTCTGCTGACTTCAATTCTTTTTCTGCACTGCTGAACAAGTAGGTATTAGTGTCTAAATAATTGTTTTAGCAAAACAAAACTTTTAAAATTTTCTATTTGAAAAACTTTTCGGAAAAATAATGATAATCTTTTAGCCCAGACTCACTGCACAAGTTATAGTGCAAGACAACTTACGAACAAACACGTTTACCAAATTACCGTCTGAAACGCATCTCATCTGTAAAGTTGGAATCTGAGCGTCGGTAATACAATGAACTAAGACAATAGGAAGGATGGTGCTACATACAAACACATAGAGAACTGCTTGTGTATAAAAACTTACCGAGTTCTGGATATTCCAGCACCTCTACCTTCTTAATGCTGTTTTGAGCCAAGACTGCTGCTGGGTCTCCTATTGACCCTAAATAGAATCCTCCATCTGTCTTTCAGACAAACTTTACCTGTAAAACAAGTTACAAGCCTAAGATACAAAATATTAGCCTGGGAGACAAAATATTAGCGTGTGATATAAGATATTAACATATGAGACAAGATATTGGCCTGTGAACAAAGACAGTAGCCTGTGAGACAAGACATTAAACTGTGAGACAAAGCATTAGCCTGTGAAACCATGCAAAGGCTAATACCTGCAGGTATTAGCTTTTGAGATAAGATATTAGCCTGTGAGACAAGATATTAGAATGTAAGACAAGATATTAGCCTGTGAGACAAGATATTAGCCTGTGATATAAGATATTAGAATGTGAGACATTCATGAGTTGTCATCCTTTTGTCATCATTTGTCATCTAAATAATACTATGTTAGTAGATGTCATATTCATGGCCTACCAATGAGTGTTGTCTGAATACATTTTATTGTTAGACATATACTAGCCTCTTGTAACTCTTGTACTTATATATTCACAAGCACCTGTCAGGAGGTGTCATACTTACAGCCTTCATTCCAGTTCCGTTGGCAAGCATGAACCTGCCACTACCGGCAGCCTGAAATTCTTCAACATAGGAGTCCATTCGCCCAGCTGTTGTTGGCCTGAATGAGCCACAGGCATAATCCTGCAAAGGTCAGCAGCAATCCAAAATAGCCTCATAGTTTCTAGGGTTGGGCCAGTAAGGAGTTATTTGCTTTTACTGCCACCGAAGGATTCCCGGTATCCGGGAAAACCAATCATTTTTGGTGACAGCTAGATATCCGTGGCCGGTTTTATATGATCGGTATTTATCTGTAAGAGCCTATCGGTAAATGGTTATCCGGATAGATTTCTGTTTTTGACAGGCTACAGCATTCCCAGCGACGTGATGCGACGAATGAGCTGATTATGAAAGAGCTCATTTGACGTCTTGCACACAATCGCCATGTAACCGAATGAAATTACAATCGTGCGTCAATTGATGTTATGATTAATTACAAAAACACCTCTTTGTCGAACAGGCTAATCAAAGAGTCTCTCGGCGCACATTGGCAATCACAACTTTTTTCTCAGACATTCTGAAAACACAACACAACCATATACCGAACTGCAAAACCCACAATACCGAACTTTCTTAGTTGGCAAAGGATACCGAAGATGGTAAATACTGAGGATACCAAAACCGGGAAAACCAATAAAAAAGTGCAAAAATATCCTATCTGGCACTAAATTATATACCGGCCCAACATTATTAGTTTCCATAGTGGCAAAGATTTCAGCATTATTCAGTTCAAAAACAATGAAACCTACTCACATTTGTAATTGTCCTACTCTGGAAACATGAGTGAACAAATCTAACTAATCATCAAATGAGAATGTGGTATATGTAGCAAGGCTACACGGTACACATAATATGTCAACAGTTTAAAACAAGAAACTAAGACATATTAGCAGCTTTAAAATCTGCATCACTCAATAGTATATGGTAAATAATATTCAACTTTATACAGTTTATATATAACTTTAAAAAGTTCCCTAAGGCAGAATGTTTACAGCATATTATATACTCTGTGACCATAAGCATACCCGGGGAACTTTATGGTGAAAATGCTTTTTTGATACGACTAGCAAAAATACCTCATGTTGCCAGGATTACTTCTATGAAAGAAAATTTACATTTGGTTACTTTTCAACTTTATTCATCAATCTCATCATATTCTACAATAATTATCACATTCAAATAATATAACACTAATCTCTGGATATATTATTAAGCAATTTTGTCTTATTCAATAAAAAACTATAAATGAAAATGGCAAATTCAGATCTTCTCCTTATATAACTTATAAACTTCAAAAAAGAAATATGTTGGAGAATGTCAAATAGGTAATTTATCTAAGGGAAATATATCTATTATATCCATCTTGGCGCAATTATTCTGGGGTTTTGGCAGGTGGCTGATTAGATCCAATTTAGATTGAAGCGTCAATCCAACACGCTGAGGGTCATAGGTCAGCTGAAACTCAACTAAGCCAAACTTTTTTGCGAAATCGCGTTCAGCGTTATTTTCTTTAAAACAACTTTTTATGTCTAAAACCTGGAGGAGTATCAGAGTAAACCACATGAAAATTTCTAGAGAGGACAAACAGACAGACAAACAAAAACCAATTATTCATACATAACTTAATAGACTACCAGAAGAGTTTCCAGAGAGTGATTTCAGTCTAACCAAACTTCTGATATCTTTACCAACCCAGTCTACAGTTGTATTTATATGTTTCCTGTAAACTAGGCTAGATTAATTACCTCTGGTGTCTTAGCAGGTCCTGCATAATAGACTGGGTACTTCAGCATATAATCAGGCATGCCCTCTCCATTGTCTAACCTCTCTTTAAGCTTGGCATGAGCAATATCTCGGGCTACCACTAAAGTTCCTGTTAAACTCAACCTGGTCTTGACAGGATGTTTGCTCAGATCATAGAGTATCTCACACATGGGCTTGTTTAGGTTGATCTAGAGACAAAAAATATTCTAATCAGAGATGCCCTGTAGTTGTTGTGTTGAGTGTATGACACGGTTGTATACATATCCTGGATGAATGTCCAGCGTTGCACGAGTAATAAAACCAGCTTATAAACAGTGGCAGGTTATGTAGTTGCCATTGACTAAGTTCACTAAGTTACCAATGACAAATTTAGTAAATTGGCAAATTGGACTAACTTAAGCTAGTAAATAGCTAAACTAACTATAATAAGAGCCATGAGCTGTACAGACAGTGAAGCCAGATTGTGTGACCTTATGTGTCACACCACAGCGTTATGTGTATCTTAAAGGGTATGATGAGTATCTCCATAAGTAATCCATTGTATCACAACAAGCCTGTGTGGCTTAGTGGATAGACTGTCTGCCGGCAGACCAATAGGTTCAGAGTTCAAATCCGGTGAAAAGTGGAATTTTTGGTCCTAAAACTTTATTGCTATAACCAGACACATGATGAATATCTATATATAGATACAACGCATGCAGAGAAGCTCAAATTGCAAAGAGTAATCTGCAGCTAGAATGATTATTTTAGCTGCAGATTACTCTGATCAATCAAGGATTATTCAATGAAATATGATCTTTTACTCAAATGTCACATTCTGGGACAATTTTTCAAAAACAAACATGATCATCAAATCTGATTTTAAACCTTATTATTGTGTTTATAGAAGTACTCAAGTGTGCAGGACATTACAATTAGCATGGTCATGCAGGAGGAGATAAGAAATGTTGTGCAAGGGTCAGTGCTGTGGAAAGCTGCTGAGCCAAATCTGTTGGTATTAACTAAATTTGGTTTTCTGTTTAACAAAGTTTTATGAATTTAATATCCATTGATCAACAAGAAGTTACTTCAAACCAAACAATACCCAATGATATCTTAATAACTGCAGACTCTCAATATGTTTAATGACAAATAGAAGTAAATAGATATAGGGCATCTTTACTTTCACAACATCAGAGCTGAGGGACTGTGGGGTAACATCAGAGCTGAGGGACTGTGAGGTAACATCAGGCATATATTTTAAATGTCTGTTTCAAGCTTTTCAAAAAATATACCCTCAGATGTGATCTTTTTCAAAGCCTACCAATAATATACGTCTAAATATAGTCTTGTCACTCCCTGGCAGGTGTTCTACACTAAAAGCCGACGTGTCACTTTTTTTCTGACATATATTCCATCGACTCTCTTTTCATGAGCCAGGATTAGATATTAGAGACTCTCAATAAAAATAGTTGTGAAAATACGACATAGTCGCTTGTGTAATCAAGGTTTTTTGGCCAAAAAAATGTGGTGTTTGACAATATTCGCTGGTTTATCCTTGTTGTTTGAAAAATATTTGCAAAAACAAAATTACGGAGCCAATTATGAACATTTGCAAAATTGGTTTTTGAATTGAGACATAAAAAGTGTAGAAAGCGCAGTGTATATTGCAAAAAGCTAAAGCAATAACATTACATTACATCATAATCTAATCATCAGCAAAAACCTCAAATTTATAAACTTGTTCTAACACAATTTGTTCTAAATTACGTTTCGTAATTAAAGAATCGTCCTAAAACGATTCTAATCTGGTACATATAGAAGTCATCACAACAAAACTCGACTGACCTAATGTTGAACAACTATTGCTATAACTAAGGTAGGATTATATTAAAAGCCCATGTTTCCATGACGATAAGTCAGCAACTAATAGTTTACCTGTGAATATCGCAGATTCCTACTTGTATACGTGTTGTACACTCCTCGTGACAAGGCCTCCGCATCATCTCCACCTGTCCACACTTGCTGACCTTTCTTTCCTGGGAAATGTATGAGTCACTGACAGACTTACTCAAAAAAATCAAGCACAAGTCATAAACAGACTTGCCAATAGTAGTAAGTATGAGTAACTGAATGTGCAAAGACACCACAAATGGGACAAGTCTAGAAACACTATAGATAAGTCATTAACAGACTTGCCAAAAGCAGTAAGCATGAGTGAATGAATATACAAAGACACCACAAATGAGACAAGTCAAGTAACACTATAGATAAGTCATTAACAGACTTACCAAAAGCAGTAAGTATGAGTAACTGAATATATAAAGACAACACAAATGAGACAAGTCTAGTAACACTATAGATAAGTCATTAACAGACTTGCCAAAAGCAGTAAGCATGAGTGAATGAATATACAAAGACACCACAAATGAGACAAGTCAAGTAACACTATAGATAAGTCATTAACAGACTTACCAAAAGCAGTAAGTATGAGTAACTGAATATACAAAAACACCACAAATGAGACAAGTCTGGTAACACTATAGATAAGTCATTAACAGACTTGCCAAAAGCAGTAAGTATGAGTAACTGAATATGCAAAGACACCACAAATGAGACAAGTCAAGTAACACTATAGATAAGTCATTAACAGACTTGCCAAAAGCAGTAAGCATGAGTGAATGAATATACAAAGACACCACAAATGAGACAAGTCAAGCAACACTATAGATAAGTCATTAACAGACTTACCAAAAGCAGTAAGTATGAGTAACTGAATATACAAAGACAACACAAATGAGACAAGTCTAGTAACACTATAGATAAGTCATTAACAGACTTGCCAAAAGCAGTAAGCATGAGTGAATGAATATACAAAGACACCACAAATGAGACAAGTCAAGTAACACTATAGATAAGTCATTAACAGACTTGCCAAAAGCAGTAAGTATAAGTAACTGAATCTCCAAAGACACCACAAATGAGACAAGTCAAGTAACACTGGAGATAAATCATTAACAGACTTACCAAAAGCAGTAAATATGAGTAACTGAATAAACAAAGACACCATAAATGAGACAAGTCAAGCAACACTATAGATAAGTCATTAACAGACTTGCCAAAAGCAGTAAGTATAAGTAACTGAATATACAAAAACACCACAAATGAGACAAGTCAAGTAACACTATAGATAAGTCATTAACAGACTTGCCAAAAACAATAAGTATAAGTAACTGAATATGCAAAGACACCACAAATGAGACAAGTCAAGCAACACTATAGATAAGTCATTAACAGACTTGCCAAAAGCAGTAAGTATAAGTAACTGAATATACAAAAACACCACAAATGAGACAAGTCAAGTAACACTATAGATAAGTCATTAACAGACTTGCCAAAAACAATAAGTATAAGTAACTGAATATGCAAAGACACCACAAATGAGACTAGTCAAGTAACACTATAGATAAGTCATTAACAGACTTGCCAAAAGCAGTAAGTATAAGTAACTAAATATATAAAGACACCACAAATGAGACAAGTCAAGCAACACTATAGATAAGTCATTAACAGACTTGCCAAAAGCAGTAAGTATAAGTAACTGAATATGCAAAGACACCACAAATGAGACAAGTCAAGTAACACTATAGATAAGTCATTAACAGACTTGCCAAAAGCAGTAAATATGAGTAACTGAATATACAAAGACACCACAAATGAGACAAGTCAAGTAACACTAGAGATAAGTAATTAACAGACTTGCCAAAAACAGTAAGTATAAGTAACTGAATATACAAAGACACCACAAATGAGACAAGTCAAGTAACACTATAGATAAGTCATTAACAGACTTGCCAAAAACAGTAAGTATAAGTAACTGAATCTCCAAAGACACCACAAATGAGACAAGTCAAGTAACACTGGAGATAAGTCATTAACAGACTTACCAAAAGCAGTAAATATGAGTAACTGAATATGCGAAGACACCACAAAAGAGACAAATCAAGCAACACGATAGATAAGTCATTAACAGACTTGCCAAAAGCAGTAAGTATAAGTAACTGAATATACAAAGACACCACAAATGAGACAAGTCTAGCAACACTATAGATAAGTCATTAACAGACTTGCCAAAAGCAGTAAGTATAAGTAACTGAATATGCAAAGACACCACAGATGAGACTAGGCAAGTAACACTATGGATAAGTCATTAACAGACTTGCCAAAAGCAGTAAGTATAAGTAACTGAATATACAAAGACACCATAAATGAGACAAGTCAAGCAACACTATAGATAAGTCATTAACAGACTTGCCAAAAGCAGTAAGTATAAGTAACTGAATATACAAAAACACCACAAATGAGACAAGTCAAGTAACACTATAGATAAGTCATTAACAGACTTGCCAAAAACAATAAGTATAAGTAACTGAATATGCAAAGACACCACAAATGAGACTAGTCGAGTAACACTATAGATAAGTCATTAACAGACTTGCCAAAAGCAGTAAGTATAAGTAACTGAATATATAAAGACACCACAAATGAGACAAGTCAAGCAACACTATAGATAAGTCATTAACAGACTTGCCAAAAGCAGTAAGTATAAGTAACTGAATATGCAAAGACACCACAAATGAGACAAGTCAAGTAACACTATAGATAAGTCATTAACAGACTTGCCAAAAGCAGTAAATATGAGTAACTGAATATACAAAGACACCACAAATGAGACAAGTCAAGTAACACTATAGATAAGTAATTAACAGACTTGCCAAAAACAGTAAGTATAAGTAACTGAATCTCCAAAGACACCACAAATGAGACAAGTCAAGTAACACTAGAGATAAGTCATTAACAGACTTACCAAAAGCAGTAAATATGAGTAACTGAATATGCGAAGACACCACAAAAGAGACAAATCAAGCAACACTATAGATAAGTCATTAACAGACTTGCCAAAAGCAGTAAGTATAAGTAACTGAATATGCAAAGACACCACAAATGAGACTAGGCAAGTAACACTATAGATAAGTCATTAACAGACTTGCCAAAAGCAGTAAGTATAAGTAACTGATTATATAAAGACACCACAAATGAGACAAGTCAAGCAACACTATAGATAAGTCATTAACAGACTTGCCAAAAGCAGTAAGTATAAGTAACTGAATATGCAAAAACACCACAAATGAGACTAGTCAAGTAACACTATAGATAAGTCATTAACAGACTTGCCAAAAGCAGTAAGTATAAGTAACTGAATATACAAAGACACCACAAATGAGACAAGTCAAGTAACACTATAGAGAAGTCATTAACAGACTTGCCAAAAGCAGTAAATATGAGTAACTGAATATGCAAAGACACCACAAATGATACAAGTCAAGTAAAACTATAGATAAGTAATTAACAGACTTGCCAAAAGCGGAATTTATTAGTTAACTAGCTGAACGCCTGGCATTGCCCGAGTGGCAAAAAGTTTTTGGAAAACAAAATTATTTTTATTGCATGTTTGTGCCATTTATCACTCAACTCTAACTGCAGAGAGAATGTAAAAGTTATTCCTACTCAAAATAGTACTAATATCCATGTGAAAAATATTTAGCCTTTACAGATTTAGCAATCAAGCCAAGGAAAAACCTGAAATAGGAGTGTAACGGGCCAATTGAAACGACACATTTGAAAATTACAAATTAAAAAATAGGTAATGTAGCAAAAATTTAGCTTTCACAAAAATAACAAATGCAAAAGGTAATATTAATAAATAATTAAAAGTGCAAATTTAGTGTGTGCAATCGTGAAAAGGGTACATAGTATATGATGAACATGAGAGGAATGATAAAAACGTCTTAGCCTTGTGGTTAGGTGTGCATGTTAATAAACTTGTGGTTGCAATCTTCATGTGTTCTAAACCAATATGAAGCAGGATTTTTCATTTCTAGGTTTCAATTGTTAGAGCTGGATAAACACTGAATGATAGATAACAAACTTTGAGGTGAAGTTTTGTATGAGGTATTAACAGACTTGCTAAAGCTTGAAGCTCTAAAAATGCACACAAAGCAGCGTAGGGAACTTAAGAACACCCTCGTAATATCAGAGGTGAGCGTAGAAACTCAACTATGTCAAGGTGACTGAAATTCAGGTCTTTACTGTTGTAGATGATAGTTAAAGCAAGCTTTAGAAACTTCAGTAGAAATCTGCTATACAACTGAATGGCATCTATGAAATTATTCCAAATACAATCGGTGAGCAACACACTTTCTGGAAGAGAACTTCAACTAGAAGAAAAATAATACTTTCTGAAGTTTTTATTGATTGTGTGTAACTAAAATCTATGTTATACAGCATGCAAATAAAAACAATTTTATTTAAAATACGGTTGTAAGCATGTTGTTTACAAATATGTGTAGTTGTCTCTGACGTACGTATGATGTATACATGATGTGCGCATGATGTACACATAATGTATTCAAGATAGCTTTACAACAAAAAGTGCAGATCTATTTTGAATGGAGCCTTGTTAAATCTAGTTGCAACATCTAAAGATGGAACAGCATACCCATAATTATGGCTGTTCCAGTATCCTGACAGCCAGGTAGTACCATACCAGCCGCAATGTTAGCATTCTTCAAAAACTCTAAGGCTACATATTTGTCATTAGGGGATGCTTCTGGGTCTTTGAGAATATTAGAGAGGGACTGCAAATAAAATATTACTTTGGTGTAAAACTAACGATAATTTTACAAAACCGGAAGGTCTCTTTGGTTACTAAGTAAACCAGACAATAAATCAGATAGTCAAAATCTAAAAGACGGAATATAAAAAATAAGTATAATAAATACTAATAAATGCAGAACAAGAAATATTGAGTAAAAAATGAGGGAACCTACTAAATAATGCTCTTATTGTATGATTTCTTCACTATCCAACCATGGCAACCATGTTAGTAAAAGTCAATTGCTGGCAAGCATGGTTTTTAAGACATGGTTTTTAAGTAATACCTGAAGATGAGCTGGCCTAAGGAGATGAGATATGTCAACCATAGCCTGCTCACAGAGCAGTGTCAGTGCTTGAGGATCAACCATCAACATATTTTTGCTTTGAAATGTGCTCAAAGACACAAACTCGGCTAAAAAAAGAAAGTTTGATACACTGTTGGGTTCCTGAGCAGACCTATCCAATAAACTATAGAGTATTATATAATATTTGTGTTTACCATTTTGACACATTTGAATACTTATTTACCTTTATTTATGCAACAAAATGTTAAGCCTTATTTGTATGTTCCATTATACATTGAAAATGTACAAAAAGACATGCGTTGTACCAGATAACTATAATACCTAGCATATTGGTAGCAAACAAAAATTGAAATGATTTCCTTTAAACAAGGAACGGCTGCATAGCTTTGCATGCAACCCATCTAGCTCCAGCAACTTACTTTAAAACACAAGCATCATCAATGTAAGCACAGCATACACACTGAAAATAATTAGGCTTACTGTGTTTGAAACATAAGTTTGCAACAGATTTTAAATTCTGTTTAAATAATTCCTGACACTAAAAGTTTGAATACAGTGCGCAAACCTACAAGTTAGCTTTTTGTAAGGTGGGTTTAGAGGCTCTGTGTTTTCAAACATATCCTGGTAATAAAATAGCTTAAATGTTCCAGTTGATCGTCTAAGCAGACATAGTGGCAGCTAATTTCCAGCGCGAAGGAAACCTTTTGCAAGTGACTGCATACTCTGCAATGGATATTGAAACTAATAGAGCGATAACCATCATTCAAAATGCTGAAGCAAAAATGAAGTTTCAGTAAGAATTTAAAAAAAAACGAACAAATTATGCAAACGCAAAACCTTGAAGTGTATTAATCGCGGTAAGACGTACAGCACACATAAACAATCATTGTTTGCCAACGTGAAAGGATATTTGCAACATGAGCTGCCAAGACTCAAAGGCATAATTGTTTTGCAATAAAGTGATATGCAAACATTTATGTACTGTCGCTTCAACACTGCATAGTGGGGTACGGAGTGCTGGATAAATAAAACTAGCCATATAAAGGGGCACCAACGAAAAGATTTTGCCGTTGTCAGAGTTCGGAGCTAAAACAATATAATTGAGTAGCTACTTTAGCCATTGCTCTAAAATACTCGTCCCAGACACAGTATTGGATATCATTAAATTTCTAATAACGATGTAGTGATGGTAACCACAGGTGTCCTTTAGCGGAGATATTGCCGAAGCCGAGACCGGGCCGTAGTCTACACACACAAAAAAACAACTGTTGTTTTTTGTGTGTGTAGACTACGGCCCGGTCTCGGCTTCGGCAATATCCCTGCTAAAGGACACCTGTGATGGTAACATTGTTAACAAGTTTTGTCAATTATGTTTGTCACCGTAACAAACATAATTGACAAAACTTTAGGATCTTGGGTTATACACAATAGAACGAGCGTTGAAATAACGTAGCAATAAAATAGCCATGAAATAGCAATCACGTGACTTTTACATTGATAGCGATACGTAATGCATGCGCCATATTGGAAAGCTAATCGTGTACTAGTCAGTTTGTAAACAAACAGTGAAAATTGACAGAAACGTACATGTTGAATAGTTATTTTCTAGCTGGATGTTAATGAAAACTCCTACACAACGTTTAGAGTTCCCTGACAAAAGAAAACCTATTTATAACAAATGGCTATATGGAGTGGGATATAAGTAGATGTAAAATAGATTTTCTTGGACCATATTATTCATACAAACTGTTGTATAACAGATGCATAAACCCAGCAAATGGTATTATTCAAGCAAATAACAACTGTTCCATTATATTAAAATTATATTACATATGCATAAACCATAATGGAGAAACTTAGCACATGAAGTGTTTTGATAAAAACAATACATATGCTGCCAAAACAGAAACCGTTTTTAACATTTAGGTGATAATAGCTCATGAATGTATGAAATGTATAATACAGTATCTGTAAAAGATGAAATAAACCACTGCAACAACTAAACAGAAATTAAAAACAGGGGTAATAGAAAATAATCAAAATAATGCAAACAAGGAAATGCATGAATTAGTGTAATCAGATTAAACTTATACTTATACCTTACAGAAACTGTGTAAAAGGAGATTTGTATACCACTGGATATTGAGCCAAGGTGCATTAGAGTTTCTTAGAATTAAATCAGATTACAAATAACAGCACAACAACAGCTACAGATGAATATTACAGGGATTACTCTGTTACTGGCTTTTAAACAGTACTGCTTTAGTATTTTATGCCGCGAAGAGACACCTTGCAGTTTGAATGTACGATGTTAGCCTAATCATGCTGTCAGAAATCATAAAACGACTGAATAAGATTTTTCATCACCGAAGCAGTGGTTAGATATGCCACCTGCTGTGTCCGTAAGGTGTTTCCCAAGGCATAGCACATCACTAGATCCTACACTACTGATAACATACACCACACAATGGAGTGGATCTGGCTTTGCATTAATACAAAAGTATCTATCTGCAACTAGCAGGATCCTGATGACACTGCCTTATAAACGCACCAATCCTCCATTGTTTTGTAGCTCGAGTAGAGTATATAGATGTCGGTACTGGATACTTGACTTAGTGGTAACCAGCGACTGATGGCCAATGTCACGTGACAGCACTTTAGTTAGCTTTTGCACAATGTAGCTAGCTATATAGACTACACTGTTACCTATAACATAAATTTTACATCTGAAATCATTGTGAGCTCCACCAACTGATCATCTTCTGGAGTAGCCTGTATGATGAGAATCTCGTTTTGAGCAGTAACATTACCTGTCTTACCAGCATCTGATTTTGTACCACATTTGCGGATAAGTTTGCGAAAGGTAGCCTTAAACTGAGTAACATTAGGATTATTATTGCAATCACCTAAATAAAAGCATCAATTATAACAATTACATAAAATCAACAAAAATGAATGTCTTATTCACATAAACATAGTACCCTTAAGATACAACAATACAGCTAATAAAATAAGCAAAAATAAAATAGGTCAAACTTACCATATTGCTATGTAAAATAAAAATGTGGCAATTTTCACTGGAAGTCATTCACACACATCTTAGGCATAAAGCTTAATGGAAATTTCTTAATCAAGCATGGATCAAAAATGGATTGCAACCATGATATTATTTCAATGGAAATGACAACAAACAAATTACAGAAATACTGCAAAAAAGTACTAACCATTGCCACAGATGTATTACTAGAGAAATTCACATCAACATCTTCTGCTAAGCTGCAGACATATTCATAAGCGATTACTGAGGCAGCTGTCGCTGTTTTGCATGCTGTTTGAGGTTTCTGAATTTTTTTTAGATATATCTACTTTAAGTTGAACAACCTAGCAGCACTGTGCTTGAAAATATTATTTTGAATTCAATCATTGAAAAATAAACCTTTAAATGACTGGGCAGTGCAAACAGTGATGGCACAGCATCTGGTTTCAGTCAAATATTTTGACCTGTTCTGTCAAAACATGGATCATTGAAATGTTCGTAACAGATAAGTGCCCAAGGGCCAGGCTTATTCACTCTTCTGCAGTCGCGTTACCATTGTAAATAAAAAGAGTTCTCAGTTACTTTGTTTGGAAATGTAAAATTAAATCTAAAAGAAATCTAAAATGAAACTGTAGTAGTTAGCAACAGTAGTAATAACAATAGTGTTATTACTCTTCTCTCCTTACTGCTAGCTATATCCAGGTACAACAATAAATAATATTATAGGCACTACAAACATTTTTTTCAAATGTTTATTTAGAAATATCACGATGGTTTGTACTCTGTAGTTCCTAAAAATTAGTGTAATAAAAACTTCAAATAATAAAAAAACTTTTGTTCTGAAGAAAGACAAAGTTCACTCACTAGCTTATAAATTGATCTAATCATCGACAACATACAGCCAAACTCGTACACTCAGTAGTGACACTGATTGGCTCTCACTCACCCAGTGACTAGTGTAGTAAAACTAACTAGCGGCAGTACTAACTAGTAGTAGCACAACTAGTAGTAGTCATAGACTTTAGCAATAGTAATAAAACTAGTAGTAGAAGTGACTCACTTGTGAAATGTCATGCCTTTTCCTTTGAAAGCGTGGTGGACGCCGAGCCATGACATTGTAATTCGTGTAGACATTTTTATATGTTATATTTTGCATGCTGTGTTATTCTTTTTATTATATCATTGTTTTACTCATTATGCTATCACTTATTGTCACTAATATTGTTGTCTTATTTTATTGTATGTGTTGTCCTTCTTATTATACCGCTGTTTTACTCGCTATGCTATCACTTATCGTCACTTAAATGGTTGTCATACCAACGCACTAGCGATCCTATTTATCCAACTTGTTAGCTGGTATTTTTACCGTTAGCCAGAACAAGTGATATTGTTATATATAAAGGAGCGCTCTCACTTAGTTGTGCAGAACAAATGGCTGTACGCTCCTTGGCTAGTGGATTTTCCTTCTCGAATAAAAAATTGAATGAAACCACACAATTTATTTCTTTATGAAATAGTCTAGATCGCGCCACGTAGAGGCCGGCAAAATTCTTTACACTGTGGCAACGGTGGAATTGCGCCGAACCCGGTAAGCACCATCTAGAAATTTGGAAATCAAACTCCGGCCCTGCTTGCAAAGGCAGCCTCAGTAAAGGAAAACCAGAGTAGTACGGCAAACACCGGGGGTTCCGAATCTAGCCAAGATAGCTGTACGGCAACCCCCCCCATTCGTAGAGAAACTTAGTGTTTTAGAATAAGCAAGTTATCTAGCACTTCAGGGAAGGGTTGATGACTGGCACTATGCCAACCACCCCCCACTCTGTAAGGTGCTCGATACTGCCAAAAAAGGCTTAAGCACTCCCAAGTCAGGCTACGATCGTCTATAACGGTCCCCCTCACTTGGAGAAAAGCTCAAGTCATGTCTCAAAGGAAGGCAAGAAGTGTAGACCGCGACACGCACCGTCTAGCTGACACCATTGGGCGACTTGTCACATTAAGTCGAAACCCACAACCGACCTCCCAGTTCAAAACGCCCAAGTATAATGGCACCGGAGACCCAGAATACTTCATTACCAGATTTAGTGAAATCGCAGCTGCAAATAGGTGGGCCGAGGAGGCCAGCACGCTGCACCTCAGAAAGGCTTTGAAGAGAGAGAGAGACAGAGTCTTGCGGAAGGGCAGTCGGGGTGGCAGCCATCTTTTAAGCGATTCGAGCCCGACTTGGATTATCTCCCCGACAAGCCAGAGCAGAGTTGAGCAGTTTGAAAAAAGAAACCCAAACCTCCCTGCTGGAACACGCAACTGTTAAAAAACCGCTGTTCTTGCCTACTAAATTTCTACATCAAAAAGGTAAGTACTTCTTATTCAATGTTATATTGTCTATGAATTGCTACACATCCACTACTTAAAACGTTGGATTTGCCACTGTTCGTGATAGTAAACATGTTCATTTCCTTCCACAGCTGAGTTACTCTTACTTTTTTCCAGCTACGAGTACTACAGAACTTGCACGGGTACTCCAAGAGTTGCGATAGGCGACGGTGAGAAAAAAGAGAGCAGGGTATATTACAAAAAAGCACACCATCTCATTCACTTTTATAAACGCTCCTGATTGAAAATATACCTTAAATAACCTAAAAAGTGTTGAAATTAACCTAAAAAAGTGTAAAAAAAGCCTTATTAGTGTTTTAAGCATAAATAAAATAAGATAAGACAACTCCAATTTGAGTGGTTTGAGACTGATGCATTGTAGACTAGCTGTCAAACACATTGCAAATTTTCATTGTTCTCTCCAACATTATTGACATGTATGACGGCATAATCATGTGTATGCAGTCTGATCAGGAAAACAATTTCAGTAAACTGCATATTTGGAGTCGTGTTACAGTATGAAAGACAGCTCTCAATAAGCCTCTTGATGTACGTGAAGCAATTCCCGTAGACGGGTAATGCAGCTAGTTATATATAAGGAGCCCACTCACTTAGTTGAGCAGAGCAAATGGCCATACGCTCCTCGGCTAGTGGATTTTCCTTCTCTAATAAAAAATTGAATGGAACCACAAACAATTTATTTCTTTATGAAATAGTCTAGATCGTGCCTAGTAAAGGCCAGCAAATTCTTTTACATTGGTGGCAACAGTGGAATTGCACCTCTGCACCTTCTTTCACAAAAGTCCATTCCTGAGGTTTTGCATTTCACCTGAGGTCAGCACTGTGCACCTACACCCTTCTGTCTCTTACATAAATTATTAGTAATAATCTCAGTAGCCTGTTCCTTTGATTTAGCGGTGTATTCGTGATCTTACATAGCTATTAAATCTGAAACTAGATTGCTTTCTCACATTGAAATTTACTCAAAACGCTAACTCAACATGGCGTCAGCCGGATTTCTGTACTCGCGAATAACCTTTGCCTTTCCAGGGGTTTCAGTTCAATGGGAACGATTATAACGGAATCACGAAATATTAAATTTAAGGTGTGATAACTCCTTGAAAACTAAACATTTATTTTATAGTTATCTCCTGGCCATTATAAAATGTATATATACAATTTTGGTACAGTATAGCATTGGCAATGAATATGAAACATGTTGAAAGATTTCTTTTAACAAAGCCTATGATATTCAGATTCTGGTGTTCACCGATAATCCAATCAAATTGATAAATTGTCATTCAAATTCAAAAAACTCAAATTCAATGCTTGTTGATAATCTGAACTAATGAAGATTATAACTCTTGTATAAATTATATATAACAACCCTTTTGTATATAACTAAAAAAGAACACACCGTTGGAAATGCTGTCCTTTTTAATGTGATTCAAACAGCCTGCGAAATATGTTTGGTTGCTTACAAGAAGTGAATAACCAGTACATGGTTATGTCAATAACAAATCGGTATGTTAACAGCCTGTGCTGATTTGTCTGTGTTGGGCTGTTTCAACCTAACTGACATTAATTGACAAATACACATTTATGAAACTCAGGCTAAGGATTAGAAAGCGCGTACTGTATACATTATAGCAGCGTCTGCTGAAAGTTGTCTACTATTTACAATTCCTGTGCAAAAGTTTGTGATAAGATAGGCAATCAGAAAAGTGTTTTATTGTCCTTCAGTTGGCGGAGGAGTGTAGCCAGGAAATAGGTAGAGCTTTTTACCATCAGTTGGTAAACACATCAGGGTGGGCTGCTGTCTGCTTACTCTTGGATAGCTGTTGTTAACCACTATGCTTTTTGCTCTGACCTTCTTTGTTATCTACAAGGTGAAGGATACTTTAGTGTACAGGGTAAAAGCCCTGCTTCAGTTGCAGGAGTATTATGGTAGACAGGAGAACAGGCTTGTGAAGAGGCATAAGTTCCTGATGACTAGACATGGAAGTGATAGAGCTCTTATAACAAGTTGAGAGTTTGAGCAGATATGATGAGGTAGCTATTGATGCTGATAGAGTAAGGTTTGCTCTAATAGTGGCAGTCAACGGGTTGAGAGATAGAGAAGTGAGTGGAGACCAGATGAAGAATAATGATTCGACATGAGATATGTTGAATGAGGTATTGAGGACTAGAGAGTTGGTGAATAGCTTGGACAGGTTGTTGAGAGTGGAGAGTAGAGGTGGTGACTTGAGAAGTGAGATTAAGAAGGGGTAGCGAGGGTGTCAAAGGAAAGCAGTCGAGATGTACCCTAGAGGTAGTAATAGACGGTGCGATTTGTCAAGCATACCGTAAGTCCTTATGCACAAGCCATGCGGCTTGTCGTTGGGCGCGGCTTTTGGTTCAAGGTCAAATGCCGCGGCTAAAGCCAAGTTTTTAAAATTTATGTGGGGCTTAGGGTGGCTTCTCGATAAATGCAGTCTATGCTCAGTTCAGCGCTATAACCATAAAATTGCAGTCATGATACACTTTTATGTACAGGGTTTTGGCGACCTACTCGTTTATTTTTAAGGTCATGTTTATGAAATACTTTAGACTAAAGAAGAACTTATCGCTCATACCACAGTCGTAGGTTATTAATACCTTTTCATTCTTGACCGGCATATTTCCATAAACGTGAAGCCCTCTAACAGCGCAATAAAAATCTAGCTGAGGCACGGCAAGTAAATTCTTGATGCAAGGGTTTAAGAATTCGAACTTGGAAGTAAAAGAAAATTCTTTTCACGTGTACTGATGTAGCCTGTTTTCCTATTCAAGAGGATGGGGCTATAGCGAAACCCGCCTCAACACTATGGCTCCCGAAGGGGTCAAGGACGACAAAACCTCCGTCATTAACCACGGTCTGTGGGCATATGCGGCTTGTTGGATTATTTTTTCTTTCGTGAATCATCTGTTTTCGAGCACAAGCCGCGCAGCTTGAGCATGAGGACTTACGGTATACTCCTCTGGAGGTAGTCCTAGAGATAGTAGAAAGTATTATTGAGATGGCAGTGATGATCGTGATGTTAGTAGATATGGGGGGCAAGGAGTTGAGAGTATAGTAAAGATAGGGACAGTAGGAGGAATAAAGACAATATGCTAGTAGATATGGAGCAAGGAGTTGAGAGTATAGTAAGGATAGGGGGAGGAATAAAGACAATATGCTAGTAGATATGGAGCAAGGAGTTGAGAGTATAGTAAGGACAAGGACAGTAGGAGGTATAAAGACAATAGCAAGGAGAGGTATGTCTCTAGAAATGAGCAAAAGGTAGTAGGTAGTAGAGAAAGTAGTGGAAAGAGTATGCTACAATTGCGAGTGTAGTGCTCATGAGATGGGGAGTTGTCCCTTCATTAAGGGTTTTCCTTGTAGAAAAAGATTCTATGTACCCCATAATCGTTGGGATAAAAGCGGAAAAGTGGGATACGACAGGCGAGATAGCAGCAGTGGACTAGTAGGTAGTCGAGATAGTAGTAGGAATAAATCGTTATAGCTAATACTAGATAAATGCTCGACATCGCCCGTGTAATAAAAAATCTTTGCACAAAAAATTTATTTTTCTAACATACATGCATACAACATTTACCATTCTAACTTTTAAATGAAAATGTTTGTTTAGTTCTGTGTATTTCTCTATTGCCCAATTCAAATATTTGAATGCTCTAGGTTCCCTTGTCACTGGACTCAGTCAAGACCACAAACCCATTGTTAGTACATCGTTACTCTTAAAAACACACACAGCCTCTGTTTGCAGTGAGCTAAACAGGCATCAAACTTGATCTTCAAGGGCTACTCACACATTAAGTTAAATTTATTATATTAAATTAATATATATCGCTATTATAGCAAACTAATAAACAGGCAGTCCCATGCTTCAGATTCTCATGTGTAATAACTATGTGCACACTTATTCTTAGATGTGCAAAAGTGATTGAAATCCAAATTTTGTTGGGGTCAAATCGTTAAGGACTCCAATAGCCCGGGTTCAATTCCCACTCCGTGTAGTCTTTGTTCCTAACACTCTCAACATGGCCTCAGATAGACAGACACGACTCTTATTATAGCAAAGATTAGATGAATGCCCCGTGTTGCTCAGGAAATAAAAAAGTTTTTGCACAGAAAATTTATTTTTATTGAACATATACAACACTTGCCATACTAACTTTTAAATGAAAATGTTTGTTTATTTCTGTGTGTGTCTGGCCAATGCACAGTTCAAATATTTGAATGCTCTAGGAATAAATAAAACAGATTGTGGAAACATATTTCTTACATCTTATGCTGCACATTCATACAAGATTTATAACAGAAAATAGACAGTGGAAGGTAATGTAGTTGCTATTGGTTAAGTTTCTTTATTCATTGAATTTTAGTAACTTAAGCTAGTCTAAATCTTTAGTATAATAAAAGCTGTGTTCATCCATCAGAAGCCAGCACTATGAAAAAACTAGGTCGAATTCCCGGAGTTGCACGGGCATTAAAAACAGCTTATAAACAGTGACAGGTAAAGCTAATGGCAAGTGGCCTACCACTTGCCATTAACCTGGCACATTGCCAATGGCTAATTTGACTAGGCTATTAAGCGAACTTACTAAAAGGAGCCGTGAGAGCAAGCTTTAGTGACATTGCGAAACGCAGATTTGCGTATTTTAACCCAGATAACAACTCATATCGCCATATGAGCCCAATGAGTCTCCCGTAGCCTAATTATTTAGGTAATAGCCGAGTGAACGGGAGGTTCTAAGATCGAATCTTCTGCCATACGGATTTACCATTGATAGATACTAAACACTATAGACCGAATCACAGATGATAAAATTTGAGATTTATTAAAAAAATATTGCAACTAGCAGGAGTCGAACTCGTGCATTCGCGTGCATAGAATCAAACCAACCACACTACAAATAAGGTTAGGAATAAAAATAAGGCAGGGATTTAAAATTGAGGTTTGGAGTAATTGTACATATAATCGGATATATGATCTCTCACGGTGCATGGAACTGTGAGTGTGCTAGATAGCACGCATATGTTAAATAACTTTAACTGGACATTCAAATGACAAAAAGACAAAAATACAAACACATGATTCTATATTATTAGATAGGTAATAAGGGAAAAATGTCACAATAAATGTAAGTCTGAACTAGAATTAATCATTTCCTGAAGTACAAAATGAGCAGTTTTCTTACGGTTTATCAAATCATAAAACCTACTTTACATCTGCTGAGCCTAAAAAGCTGGGAGTAAGAACTTTAAGCATAACAATCCATATAAATCTCAAAGTCTGTGTATCCGTGTGTAGTTCAGTATGTCCAGCTATAGCTAATGAAATATTGGAAATAAAAATCCGTATCGCAGAGGATTTGATCTCAGGACCACTTGTTTGCCAGGAAAATGTCTTACCAATTTGGCTATGCGAGTTTGATGGATTCATTGAGCGATATATGTCGCCAAGTGGGTGAAAATATGCTACCGCTCTCCGTTACAGCGTAATATAATTGTATTATTGCTCTCTCGTGAGAACATGTAGTTAGCTCTTATTAGTAAGCTTACTCAAATTAGACATTGGCAAGGTGCCATGCTAATGGCAAGTGGCAGGCAACTACATTACCTCCCATTGTTTATAATCAGACTTTTAATACCTGTGCAACACCAAGCAATCAGCTGATATTTACTATGATAATGTTTAGTCATAAGTGAAAAATGAATAAAGAGAGTTATTGACACTATTATAGCTATTATTAGGTAGTACCTGCTCCTCAAACAGCCTCTTTACATCCCGATGACAGCTGTGTTTGTAGAAAGCTTCCACAAGGGCTCTTATAAAGAAGGAACCATGAGCATAATCTAATGTGGAGATATAACCTGTAAATACCAACACAACGGTAGCTCCACTTATCAACATCACGAATCACGAATCAACATCGTATCTCGAGGGTGCACTGTACATGTATATATCGCAAAACCTCTAATTGAACGCCACTTCTATTTGAATGCTACATCTGTTTGAAAACAATCTCTAATTGACTGCCGAGAGAAGGGTTGAAAAATATAGTGCCACCCTCTTTTTGAATGACACCTCCATTTGGCCACATTGACTATCTTTGATCTTTATGAACCCATAATATTAAGTGATCAGTAGAAAAGTGTCCACAAAATCATATTAATGATGAATCGTTTACATTAATAACAATCAATTCTCTTGTTCCCCAACTCCAAAGCTTTTCACTTTTTTTCATTAAAACGTTGAAAGCCACCATAGAAATAATCAATAAAGGTCTCAGGCAAATAGTAGTGCCTTTTTTAATGCAGTCTTGATACTTCGAAGTACATGTACTTAGACTATAAAATGATTTAAATATATGTTGGTCGATGAACTTTGAAGTCGATGAACTTTAGAAATAATTACTAACTGTCTTAGGCTAATAGTAATTCCCTGTTTAACGCAGTCTTAATACGTCAAAGAACATGTATTTGAAAATCGGTTTGTAATTTATGGGCCAAAGGTTACGTTTAGCGAGAAAATTTACGCATTTCAATTGAGCTTTAATTGGACGTTAATATCGACTAGTTCAGCAGTGCAGAACAAAAATATGTCCTCAAATTTAAAGTGAAATGAACATTGAAAATGTTAACCAATTGCAAAGTAGGACATAGGCTATAATATCAGCGGGGGTCAATTGCAAGCAATAGATATCATCTGGTAGAGATATTTTTCAGTTTCTCAATGCATATTTATTAAGAGATCTTTGACAAATTTGAGGTGAGTTAACAGATTTATTGTATCCAAAAGGTTTAATACCGATCCACTGAAAAATGGGAGCAAAATATAGGCAACACCGCTTCGCTTGTAATAGGGCTAAACTTATCTTCCAAAATTCGGACAAGCCATTTAAAAAATACACTGCAAGTCTCTATTGGAGCGCCGCCTCCAATTGACCGTTGCTATAGAAGAAGGGTTGAAAAACAGAGCGCCATGGCGTTCAATTAGAGGTTTTACGGTATATAAAAAGTTTTGTGAATAAACTCATCTCATTATTGTTTAACAACTCTGAGCCGTGGAAAATGAGGAGCTGCAGAGATTGTGCAGAAATATCTGTTACCAGGGAAAATGGAGAGATTTATGATTAAAGATGATCCCCATTACTAAACATTAAAAAGTACATAAACCATAATTTTAGTGATCAATTTAAAACTAAGCAAACCTTTGCATGACATGAAAATATATTACCTACAGTTATTACAAGCTGAAACTCACTATGCGTATGTAAACAGGAGTTGACAGAGAGTCTATAGTCTAAATATAACCAGCAATACTTGAAATGTCTAGTGTCTAGTTTCAACTACTAAACTGTTTAACAGAAGGTCCACAGGCTAGCAGGTTTAATTATTAAGAAAAACAGAGACAACAATATAGGAGAATTTAAACAGATGTAGTACATATCACCTTCTCTGTGTTACAATCCAATTTATAGGTAAGATAATATCCTACCAAAGACTCTTTAATATACGCATAAGTAGATGATTTACCAGGAAAACTCGGATTCATGATGAAAAAGTCATCCCCAGCCAAGAAATCAGCTGAGTTAGTACTTGTAGACTTAGAGCTAGATGTGGAAGGGATGGCAACAGTTGGAGTTGGTTCTGGAGATCTAGAGGAATGAGGGATATTCCCAAATGGTAGATCATAGCCACCTGTAATAGATATTCATATGTTATCAGCAGCAGTACAATTACTCTGTGTTGTGGAGGAGGTAACAGTAAGTAATTTAGGTATATCAGGTGGCGATCAGAACTGTGAAATGGATAGTAAAGATCCTCAGGGCGTTGTGTGAAATTTGTTGATTTCTGTAGAGTTGTCTGCTCTCACTATGCATACATAGAGTTACCATGAACCTTATCAAAAGCTATAGACACATTCAATCAGCGAAACCACATCAATTGATCCATAAATTCTTTCACTTTTTTCAACTTCTTTCTATTTACGTGAGATGCAATGTTAGTCTTTTTATGATGAAGAAATTTCCTAATCCTGCCGATCTAAAGTCAGTAGTTAAATTACCCACAAATCTCATACTCTTACAGCTATAAAACACATAATATCTCTATGCCTACTCTATGGCAGGGATTGCCGACATGTGTTAAACCTTTCAGTATATTTACTTAATACAAAGATATAAATTATATGATTAATTTACTACTACTGCAAGACATTGATGTAAAAGGAAACCATAACCAAATGTCAGTGAAATCTGATGGTTCTTGCTACTAAAGTCAGCAGGTAAAATTTCTCAACTGGCAGTAAGTCTTTGGCTGTATAAATTAAAGTGTAAATAGAGAATTGTCAACCTACCTCCAGAGCAAGCTTGAAAAATAAGTAGCTTGGGTTTTCCTGCCATGTGAGGAAAACACCGAGGAGACAGCAGATCGTATACTGAAGTACGAGGGATTGCTTGTCGGTCTGTACCATAGAGATGTGTCTCATTCCCGTGTGTCATGACTACGAGTACAAACATGCCATAGTCTTTGTGATCTTCAACCTCTGTCTCCTCACGTATAACTCTCAGCATCCCCTGTATATATTATATGAAGTTGACCTTCACTCTGTATCATCTACTTAGTTGTTCATTTTAAGGCTGCTTACGAAGATAAAACAAGTGGTCTTACATTTACTAGCTACTAAAAGCTATGAAACCAGACAGACATGATAAAAAAAGCTCAATCTTTCGATCTATCATAATTGCGCTGTTAAAACTTCTGTTGCCATGAAAACCAACATTGTATATAACAGAGAAAGCTTAATGACAGGATTGTCTATTAACCTGCGCAGGAAGATTCTTATGGATTTTGGTTACAAAAGACAGGCTTTTAAAGAGCCCATCTATATTTTGCTGGTCTATTTGTGACCCAGCTCTTTCACTCCCGACGCTGTCTGCGCTGCCATCAGGTGCAGCGAAGTGGATGTTGTTGATGACCAAACAACGCCCTCTCACAGGAGTTGTCATCTCATAGACCTAAACAAAACAGTATTGGAAGTTGAAAAGAGTTCCAACTTTAACGATCCTTTGGAGGTGCCATGAATGATAAAGTTTCATACCATGAAAAGAAACTTACAGATGACGAATTAAAGAGCTTCTTAGCCCAGGCTTTTCTACTTGGTTTCACTCTCAAGCTGATGATAGCCAACTCAGCTTGATGTTCGTCCAAGTAATCCAAGCTATCAGACAGCTCACTGTCATCACCTTCAGGTGTCAGTTGAGATTGGAGTTGTACTCTCTCCCCTCTCATATCTTGTATGGATGATGATGATGCAACTTGGGGCCTTAGATGTGCTGTAATGTTGATCATTTGGTAATATATGGTAACTAAGTGCATACATGGAGAAGAAAAAGAAAACTTGACTACAAGAAAAAGAACTCAAGAAAAATCAGGCTTTAAGTATTTTGAGCAACTCTATTGTAAAATTCCACAAATTCCATTATCAGAGAATATGAGTGCTTCTTCTTTAACCAATAAAAATTAATTATACTATAATTATACTATTTGGAAGTTACACGGATCGCTTACTACTTGAAATGGCACGTCTTTGAGAGATAACCTTGGACAGGTACTCTGTCACTTTCTGTGTTTCATCAACTGAAATACTGTAACCTGCAACAAAAAGAATGATTAACGCAAATACATGTTCTTCTCATAGCAACCGTTGAAACAAAGCGACCATTGAAACAAAATTGAAATTTACTCACATGGGTAGACGAGTGGAGAGGGAACGGTGGGCCTCCCACTTGCCGCGCCTTTAGCACCTCGCTTGCTGCAGAATGTAGGCTGAAATCCGGAGAAAGCTTTCATATCAACTTTTAATTGGCATTTCATAGGACTATCAGCTACTGTTGAGAACACGGGACAGAGCCAATCTGGATCCACAAAGGTGCCAGGGAGAGGATCCCGTAAATACAGACAATGGGGGCAAACAACTTTACCTGACGGTCGACAGGCTTTCCAAGTTGATGTGATGTATTCCAGGATAAGCTGAGTGGTTTTTATGAGACGCTCCCAAGATGAGGCAAGCAGTTTCGTTGAAGTTGAAACTTGAACAGTAACTTTTTGCTCTCTGAAGCAATGAACAAAATGGGTTGAACTTTCCCCATGGTAAATCGTCGAGCCGTTGTTTCGTATTATCATAGTTGAAGGAAGACTGGTTTCTTCATTCAACACATCCAAGAATTTCACTATCGCTAGATGAAATCCGTAGATGGGTAAAGGCAAGCCTCCAAACTCTATCTCAAGTCGAAGCTGAAGATCTCCATCCGTCTCCCAAGAGCCATCCATGCTAGACTGAGAGGCAAAAGGAATAAGATAGTATTCTTTTGAACGCTTATGTACTGGCCCATGCAACACCTTGAAGCTCTTCAGTAGTTCTACAGCCACTTCAAAGGGAAACTTGCCTGACTCCTTTGTCAACAGATAGTACAGAAGAGCTGAGTCTAGTATACCATCATGTTTAAAGTCTTCAACCATTTCCTCATATTTAGTTCTGTTTATCTGTCGACCTTCATACAGAAATGATGTAAAGGTAGCCAGCCTTTCTTTCCATTTCTCTTCCGCTCGATGATGAAACAAAAGAGATATTGTTTCACTGATATGACGAATCTGGTGAAAGACAAATGGTTTGAGGGATGCTATTTGGTTATACCAAAGGATGCTGCCAGTGTTATGCATATATCGTAGCACTGTGTGAGATTCCTCGACGGAATACTTCTCCTCAATAAGTGAAAGATTTATGACTGACTTATCAGTTTGATCCGTCACAAACTGTGTGATTTCATTCCATGCTTCAGGAATAAATGTTTTGAATGTTTTACATCTATTACCTAAAGCCAGCTTGAGGTTCTCAATGTTTGATGTTTCTGCCTGGTTATCACTGAATATAAAAATTTCTTCGGGATGGAATACTGGTGCTTTGGTATTCGACAAATGTAAGACCTTCTGAAACTCTCTCTGCTTTGCGCCATGAAATTCACTTTCCTCTGTTAGCATATTTCCCCGAAGTCGCTCAATCTCCTCCAAAAAGTTGTCTTTGCAGACTTCTACATGCTGACTTGCGACAGCATCAGCATGAGTGAACACGAGTAAAGGCGGGCCAAGAAGGGGACAAGACAAATATAAATGAGACATCCAGTCCCAGCACGTTTCTTTAGCAGCCACTTGTGAACCCTTTATGTGTGAAATTTCCCGAAATTGCTTAAAACTCACAACATACAATGGAATGTTATTTTCCTTCAGAGCATATTGGTAAGCAATATGGTAAACATCCTGGCCTCCGTGATCGATAAGGTTGGCAGTAGTTGCTGCTAGCTTTAAATCGTGAACTTCAAAGCCTTTTGTGGCTTCATCTATGAAGGACACGTCTGACTCGGATCGCATTGTCAAAACACGTTTCCCTTGCCGGAGACTTTTAACGATACTAGTTTTTCCAGCAAGGGAATTTCCCACAATGGCGACTGGTGCATTACAGACTTCTATTTCTCTTCCCTGGCTAAGTGCTTTGAAATATTCCCGAATTGCGTGAATTCCATCCTGGCATACAGCGTATGGAGGAGATATTAGTTTTGCACATCCATGACAGTACAGCTTTTGAAGTTTGTTGAGAGCCATAACCTTTTCATCTATCTTTGTAAGTTCATAGTTATAGCTGATGTCAAGCTTCTCCAACTGACTCAACTTGCTCAGCCTACATAACAACTGAAGCATATTAGTCTTATCTTAATATTATTTATAATTGTATTTCTTTACTAGGAAATCTTAACAGTAACACTAACACAAACTAGCATCACAACCATAATATTCCATCTTATTTCAATTGAGTGTATATTCTACCTCTAACAATTCAGTACTAATAATTAACCTTATCACACCTGCTGAACATGTCAAAGAGACGAGATAGTAGACATAAAATGTTCTTTAATCATAACAGGTGTTTCTGTAGCAGTTTTGAAGAAACAAGAATTTTTGGCTAGATAATTTCTTTCCCAGTTATTCACAACACTGACAAATGGCGCCTGGATTCCTTTGTTGGAAGGTTATAAGCGTTTATAAATATATAAAATGAAAACATATCTTAAAGGTTAGAATAAAGTAAATTAATCGAACACACCAACAAATTGCAAGGCAGTGCACAGGGTGACATGCTAAATTATCATCGCAGGTTGATTGTAAGCAACAGTATAGAGATATTTATCGGCTTCTAAATGCATATTTATTTAGAGATCCTTGGCTAGCAGATTTTTGTATTTATTGCATTGCAAATCCTTCGCTCTCCCCGAAGGAAACTGAAGAATATAAGAGACATTCACTTCACTCTTAAAAGGGTTATATTTACCTACTCCAATTTCTGATAAGCTATTTAAAAAACACATTGCCAGCCTCCATTTTAATGCCACCTCCATTTGATCCCCACTAAAGGGGAAAGGATTGAATTAATAGGGTGCCATGGCGATCAAATAGAGGTTTTACGGTATCTGTAAGAATATTCTCTAGCAAATTTATTCACAATTATATCAGCTAACATAGTGACAAGCCAGGTTTACCAGCCATTGTAAAGCCGTTATGCAATTTTTTCCATCCAATAATTATAGCTATAGCCGATGTAACTGACATGCAGTTACATTTGAAAAATTGACAAATGACATGCAGTGACTTTTGAATGTAAGTGAGCAGTGACTTTTGAATGTAAGTGAGAGGTATGGAAGGCTGGAAGCATTTACGTACTGCAGTCAATTTTTACAGATAACTCACAAAACATGTATTTAATAGAGTCATTAGTGTGATAATCTATTACCATGATAGTAAATTATCATTCAACATGATTAATAAACAAGTATATATTTATATATTATGTTGAATAAATAAAACTGCAAGATAAACATTAAATAGTTTGAAGCAGTAAATTGTTTGATATTTAGTAAAATAAAACGCTTCTGAAAGCCATAGATGGTGAATCTCAAATAGCATTGTATAAAAATTTGAAGAACTAGCAATATCAATAAAGGAACATTTAAAATGGAAACTTCATAAAACCTGTAAGTGATAAATCAGATATGACATATTGTAAGATTAGCTTTTGAGTTTATTAGAGTATAAATACTTCGCGTGGAAGTTAGATCAGATCTAAGAAAAATCCAGCCCAACCCGACCCAGGCCAGCAAGTATTGAAGCTAGACTCAGCCGATTATTTAACTTAATTTGTAGGTCTGAAATCAACAAAACCTGAAATTTTATATCGCGAGTTTTTTAAATTAAAATAATCAACATATTTTATGATCACAATAAATGTGTTTACACAATGAAATAACAGAATTCACAACATAATAATCACGGTGATTACAATAATTTTCTAATACACAGTATTGGTGCAATGGATTTATTACCTACTGCACAATAAGCAGTGCTGGATGCAGTTCCAGTGTTGCTAGTGCACATTTCACAGTGCTGGATCCATTAATAACTTTTCGTTGCACTACACTGTAGATCTATTAGACAATCTGACATATGTGACCCGGCCGTCAGAATGTACAATCGTGTGGTAATTGGATTGTTCACAATAGCACTATAAGCGTGGTTTACGCTATTGCATGATTCACCGTCACTATTTTAGTAAACAGTGGTTTATAGTGCATTAAACCCTGCTCTTTCACGTGGTCTTGTTTATTTTTGTGTCTGACTAATCATAAAGCCATAATTGCCATTTAACTATGCCCATATCGGTGGTTGCTATGGATTTTTTCATAACCCAAGATCATAAATATAGGCTTTAACTACGGGTGCGCGCATGTATGTGGCTATTTCCTGTTTTGATGCTTCAGGCTAAAACAAAATAAAACCATCGCAAAATTACGGCTCAATGCTGCTATTAATTTAGATGAGTATCTCTACTTAGAATCTGAGTCAGCTGCCTCAGATCATAGTGAAAGCGATGATGAGGGAGGGTTGTGATAATAGGACAATCTTAGAAATTCAGCTGCTTACGCAATATGAGGCTGCTAACGATAATGCGAGTAATAACAGTCATCCTAATGAATTAAATCAAATTACAGCCTATCAAAGATCAGCCTATCACTGCTGATAACATTCTTATTCTAGCTGTTGACATCAAACTAAAGCCTGGTTTCCATATGCCATCGCAAGGCTCGCAACAAGGCGCACGACGTCGTGCGTAGGCCAGTTGTGATATGGAAACGTCAACGCACGACGGTCGCGCGACGTGCGTACGCTGATCACAAGGATCCAACAGAATGGATTCTTGCGATGGGTGCGTGCGATGAGATATCCCACAATACACCGCGCGACCTTTTCAACCTATCCCATAATGCAAACGGTCGAGAAATATTGGTTACGAGAAATCAGCGTAGTGGAATACGCAGCAGTAAAAATGGAGATGGAAAATGTAGACATTGGAGAGGAAAGCGGGGCAGTAATGAATACATCTGAACTGCTCTCAATAATTCAAGAATATCCGGCTATATATAATAAATCTAGCCAGTGCTTTCGAAACCAGAGACTTAAATTAAATGCGTGGAATCAGGTGGCAGAGAGAATGAAATCATCGGTGGCAATGTGCCAGAAATGCTATCGTTCATTCCGAACGAGGATTGGTGAGACCAAAAAAATTAATAAAATTTCGTAGTAAAAGATGATGACATGAACTCTAACATGTTTACACTAGCACAGGGCATGCTGGGTGATTACTAGGAATTGTTGACAACAAAATCGATGCGAAAAAAGCGTGACAATGATTCAAAATAATTAGTTTCATTTTCACTTGTGTATATGTATTATTATTTGGTAATACTAATAATAAATAAGGCGTTCACGTACGGTAGGGAAGTGTATCAGCTAAGTGAGTTAGTGAATGTAGTAAAATAAAAGTATATGTATTTGAAGTATGGTTGTGGTCACTTGTTACTATTTTCTTTTCCATAGATATGTCAGAGCAAGAGCAGGGCCTTCTGGGTCTGGACTAAAAGACATAATATGTGAAGACTCTGAATATGAGCAATATCGATGGCTCTTCACGCACATCAAACAAAGAGGAGTTGTGACATCAGCGCAATCTGAGTCATCTGCTCCATCACCTATTCTATCCCCTGACCCATCCTCTGCTCCATCACCCGGTCCATCATCTGCTCCATCTCCAGCTCCATCACCTGTTTCGCCATCAGCTCCATCAACTGTTCCGTCATCTGGTCCAGTTGCTAAACCTAAATATACCTCTTCTAGAAAACGACCATGGTCAAAGGCTAGCAAGTTGGAGAGTGAGGCAGATGAGGTAGTCCATATTGAAATATCTGTTACTGCTAAATTGTACTCATTCATCTATGTTTCTAATTTATTTTATATGTTTGTTATTTATTTATGTTTCTTATGTATTATTTGAGGTTCATTGTTGTAGATCGATAAACAAATCTTGAAGGCTCTTGAAAAACCAGAAGAGGAAGATGAGGATAAACTATTTGCTATGAGCATTGTGCCAAAGCTTCGACGTCTCAAAGGAAGGGTGAAAAGCCGAGCACAACTCGACATCCTGAGAATTTTGGATGACGCTGAGTTTGCGGAGCCTGCGTACCAACAGCAAGAGCAGCAGCAGTGGAGTGGAGAAACTAGCCAGTTCATCCAAATGCTTTAGAAGCATATATAATATTAGAGCTTCTATATAATGTTTATGTGGGATAATATACATATGTGTAGATATGTATGTATGTACATATAACTATATATATATATTTATACATATATATATTTATACATATAAATATATATGTACATATATATGTACACATATATATGTATAAATATATATATGTATAAATATATATGTACACATATATATATGTACACATATATCTATATACATACATATATCTATATATACATATATCTATATATACATATATCTGTATATACATATATCTATATATACATATATATATACATATATCTATATATACATATATCTATATATACATATATCTATAAATACATATATCTGTATATACATATATATACATATATCTATATATACATATATCTATTATACATATATCTATATATACATATATCTATTATATATATATACATATATATATATATATTCACAAATGTATATACACACACGCTTATATATATATATATATATATATATATATATATATATATATATATATACACACACATATAAATATGTATATACATCCTAATAGAGTTAGTCTGATTGTGGTGACTTCATGTATTGTGATGAATTCATTGTGGTGTATTGTTTCAACTTGTTTTACGTCATAATATAATAGTGTCACATGACAGTCCAAAAACATAGAATAAAAAATAACTTGACACGCAGATGGAATTAAGTGAACAAGAAATGTGAACTCATTGCACAGTATCACCATGTTGCCGCTTCCCAGTGCTTGTGACAAGCTGTACTTGCCATGGAAGTGCTGCTTCTGGCGAGTTGACATATCTTGTGAGGCATTCCCTGATCTCTTTTGCAGTATATGTACTGTATGTTTGAGGGGTCGTGGTCTGAGTCTGCCGAAGGCACCACCACCCTCTGTTACTTCTTTTCTCCAATCGCCTTCGATCAAGTCGCCCGTATCGCTGTAGCTATCAACAAAGCCTGTTGGCTTGTAGCTAGCATTATCGGTGAGCATCAGGTAGTTATGGAGGCAAACACAAGCCTGGACAATCAGGTCTACCAAATCCAATTTTGCACGGATTGGCCGGCGGAATATACGCCATCGTGCACACAGTATTCCAAATGTATTCTCTATCGTTCTTCTACTTCTTGAGAGTCTATAATTAAACACTTGTTGCTCTTGGCTCAGATTTTTGCCTGGCCATGGCTTCATGAGCCAACTGGTAAGTGGAAATATTTCATCTCCAACCAAATAGTATGGGATAGAGTACTGACCATGCTGTGTGGGTGGAGGAAGATCATGTACTCCATGGTCAAACTTTCGTATAAATGATGAGTGTTTAAAAATTCCAGCATCATTCTCGCTGCCATAACTACCGATGCTCACACTTAAGAAGCGATAATCGGCATCACAGACAGCCATGAGAACAGTGGAATGAAAATGTTTATAGTTGTAATATAATGAGCCACCTCCACTAGGACATTCAATAGCCACATGTTTCCCATCCAATGCTCCTATAACGTTTGGCATATTCCATTCAGAAGTGAATTTGTCTCCAATCAGTGTAAAGTCCTCTCTGCTCTGTGGTTCCTTTAGATAGCGATCTTTCAAAGAGTCCCACAGAGCCTGACAGACTTCACGAACGATCTTGCAAATTGTTGCTCGTCCAACTCTGAAGTTGAAACTTTGAGACTGCTGAGAATCTCCTGCAACAACAAATACCATTGCCCTAAACGTAATCAATTACCTTTAATACAATTAATTGAATGAGACAGGGTAAGCATGTTTTTAAGTGTATAACAATGAATGGCCGAGATTTGTCGATTGTAGTCTGTTAGGCAGCAGTAAAATACATAAATATAAAATACAAATACATCAAAGGCATCATGTTCCAGCTTACCAGTTGCAAGGTATCGGAGTGTAATTGCTAAGCGTTCCTCATGAGAGATAACTTCACGACTCCGGCAGAATCTTGCTTTCATATATGGTGAGACACAGCTGAGCAGGTGGTCAAATCGCTCAGGTGTCATCCTCATATATCTTCAAATTGAGCAACGATGATAAGCAACAATAAACACATCGCAGATTTTTAACTGATACTAGAGTATGTATGTACGTCAGCATTGATAATGTTATTATTACCGTTATCATTATTATCACGTGCGTGTATGAAAAAGAAGAAAACACACACGTACTGACGCACGCAACTCACCTGAAAAAGGTGTCCCGATCTCCTTCCTTCAACTCTTTAAAAAGAGTATGGTACTGGCCAAGCTGTTTCCTTTTTTTGAGTGAACCACATATCCAAAATGCATGTTTCCTGGGCATTCTTCTGAGTGCGTTGATTTTACGGCGCATCCTTCTCCTGAGGTACAGCAAAAGTAGAAGCCTCCGCCTGCGTGTCACCATGATGTTTATATCGCGAAGAATTCTGTCTCCCATACGAAAGAGTAAATCGGAAATGACGAAAGCGAAAACGTTTAGCTGGAAAACCACATATTTTCCTAAAAGCATGACGCCTACGCGCGCGCTATGGAAACACTGCAGCGCACCCGACGCAATGCGTTGCGCACGATCATTACGCCGCGCGCACGATCATTGTGCTGTCATATGGAAACCAGGCTTAATAAGTGGGTGCAAATGTAGGGAATTATGCGTTAGTTTTATGTCGTCTGAACAATTAAGCCTCATTAGAACTGTGTATCAAGGATTACCGAAGGAAACATTGAATATGGTTGTTGGGACAAATTGCCACTAGCATAACAAACAAACCCCTCCAATGCACTACAATAAATCTCTCCAGTGTTAAACTACATAAAAAGAGCTCTAGATTGAATAGTCACTTGATGAGTTGGGTTGATATTTCCGCATCCTGATGCCCCCTGTGGTCACTTTTCCTTGACCTTACCATTACCTTCTGTATAGGTGGACAACTCTGAGTGCACTTCCAACACTTTGTTAAGTCGTTGAAGTGTCATTATATGCAGTCATAGCAATATAGCTTGATGAGAAGTGCCTGGTTTGAAGCATACCCTTTTAATGAAAAACTCCAGGACGGTGAGCTTTTAGCCACATATAATGTTGACTTTACCATGACCTTTAGGAGGTCAACCGTCAATCGAATTGGAATAGAAATGCAACCATCATCTTTTTTAGGGTTTTATTGTAGATAATGCCAGGTTTCATCAATATAGGTTGATATTAAGCGGTCAGTTGCTATGGTATTTTGATTTGTAAACAAATGCCATGATTTACAGTTCATGAATCACCAACTTTATCCTGCTTAAACTCAAAACAACAGTTTTAGTTCATCACGAGACCTTCTCTACTAAATCTTGCATAACCTGGGCATAAATAATCCGATTTAAAAAAGTTAAAATGCATTAAATTCCTCAGAATTTGCTGATTTCAATTATTTAAATAACTCAAAAATGTGGTTTTAGGGCGATTGTACATTCTGACTGCCTGGGTCACATATGTATATGTGACATATCTATATCATATAGACATCGCCATGTTTATGCATAGAGATTTCCATGTGATAAAGACCGATGTCTATGCCTTGGTTATATGTACATGTGTGTTTGGAATTAGTTACTCACATAAACTTAGCATACTTCTGGCTGATCTCAGCCAGGAGAAATTCTGGCTGATCTCAGCAGCCAGAATTTCTCACACAGACCAGGTTGAAGTGGATTTCTTTGACAGCTAATAGTAGGAACAGACTCAATCTGCTGAGACCACACATGCGTGATCAGATTGGTTGACAGACTGGAGACAATCAAAGCTGAAGCTGTTTACGCAGAAGCTGGTTTTGTTTCCAACTTTCAAACACCATCGATTGTGTGCAATGTGTAGTAACAGTAACAATGCTGAACAGACACATGGAAATCCAGCAGTGTCAGGTTATCCACAGTATCAACTTCATACTAATGCATAGTTGCAGTATGTATGCAGTTTAAAGTTTTGAAGAATACATATTCACAGTATGCATGAAATGCTGGGTTTCAGGTAATACATCATGGAAATAAATGTGCAGTAGACCGTAGTGGGTAATTGCCAGTTGGAGTGCAGTTACAGTAAATGTCTACTGTGCATTAGAAAGATGTAATGATTAATTACATTACATTAAAGAGTATTGATTAATTCATCAATATTTTTATAGTGTTAAATTTGTAATGAAGAAATTTAGTTAAATATATGACACCTGATACACAAATACTGTGTGAATTATTCAAAACCTTTAAAGTATAAAAATTTCACTGACAACAATTATTATATACCATAAAACAATAATGTAATTTGAAAAAATTAAAATTTTTTTGCATGTGGTAACAGAAGCAGAAAACATTCTGAAATACAATGGTAGTGAATATACTTCTTTTGCTCAGAAACTTCCTACAGAGAGACTGAGTTATACTCACGATTCAGGGAGGTCCTGAAGTTGGCACCAGCCCAAGTGTAGCTCAGTGAGAGAAGTAAGAGCTCCAACAGCCTCAGGGAGGCCTCCTTTGAAGTTGTTGTGATTCAGCCATAGCTCCTTCAGTTGAGTCAGAGAGGATAGACTGTAATATATACATGTGATAAATTAAAGGTATAATAGTATAGGTTCACAGGCTATGATATTTGGCTGTGATATACAAAAGATTGCTTATATTTCATGTTGGGAGTACAAATAATAGTATGTAGAGCTGATCTTAAGTTGGGATTTGACTGTATCATGATTTCTTTTATAGATTTTATAGAATTTGCTATGAAATTGGGGAACAAATAAAAAAGTAGTGCCATGACAAATATATTTATAACAAGTAAAACCTTAGTTGTGATTTTACTCACTGATATCAACCTTTTTACAACTGAATCTGCATATTAAAAAGATTTGAACAGTTTGTAGTCTCAGCCGTCTAATGTTTATGATCATATTTTAGGATGATTATTAGTAGTACATAATATGTTGGGTGGTCTCTACCACAAGACAGTGAACATGGATGTACAGAGACCAAAAGCTATGAGGAATGAATATGTGGCTACAATGGAGTAATATTAGCACATCACATTAGGTGATTGTATCTTTAAATTTCATCTTCAAAAACTGCTGAACAGAGGATAACATTTGAATTTTTAAAACAGCAAACTTCATAAAACCTGTAAGTGATAATTTAGATATGACATATTGTAAGATTAGCTTTTGAGTTTATTAGAGTATAAATACTCCACATAGAGGTTAGATCAGATCTAAGAAAAATCCAGCCCAACCCGACCCAGGCCAGCAACTATTGAAGCAAGACTCAAGCCGGATCATAAAACTTTATTTGCAGGTCTGAAATCACAGAGACTTTAAATTTTATATTACAAGTTAATCTAAATTAAAATAATATTTTAACATTTCAATTTAAAATCTTATTTTTATGATCACAATAAATGCATTTACACAATGAAATAACAGAATTCACAACATAATAATCACGATCATTACTATTATTATCTAATACACAGTATTGGTGCAATGGAGGTATTACCTACTGCACAATAAGCAGTGCTGGATGTTGCAATGTTGCTAGTGCGTGTTTCACAGTGCTGGATCCATTAATAACTTTTCATTACACTATAGATATATTAGACAATCTGACATATGTGTATGCAACATATCTATATTACATACACATCCCCATGTCTATGTATAGAAATGTCCATGTGATATAGACAGATGTCTGTGCCTTGGTTATATGTACATGTATGTTTGGAATTAGTTTCTCACATGAACTTAGCATACTTAGGCTGATCTCAGCAGCCACACTTTCAAACACCATCGATTGTGTGCAATGTGTAGTAACAGTAACAATGCTGAACAGACACATGGAAATCCAGCAGTGTCAGGTTATCCACAGTATCAACTTCATACTAATGCATAGTTGCAGTATGTATGCAGTTTAAAGTTTTGAAGAATACATATTCACAGTATGCATGAAATGCTGGGTTTCATGTAATACATCATGGAAATAAATGTGCAGTAGACCGTAGTGGGCAATTGCTAGTTGGATTGCAGTTGCAGTAAATATTTACTGTGCATTAGAGAGGTGTAATACACTAAAATGTACTGCAATGACGCAGCGCAGTTCTAATACATCGCAACCATAGTTTGTAGACATGAAAATGATTTTGTTCCATTATTATCCACTACCATGATTATTATTCCATGTATTATTATTGTATATGTAATGTATTCATTAATCCATCAATATTTTTGTATTTTTAAACTTGAAATAAAACTCTTAAATAAATATAAGACAACTGATACACAAATACTGCGTAAATGAATTAAAACCTTTAGAGTACAGTAATACTTCAACTTACGAAGTGCCCAACATACAAGAAACTTGAGATATGAGCCAGTTCTTAAGCAAGTTTTAGCACTAATATACGAGCCATGTTTGAGATATGAGTGACCAAGTATGTCCGAGGTGTTTTATGAGATCAGCATCAATCTGTATTTTTAAACTGCTCAGGTTATACTTTTGCTTTTGCACCGTGGTTTTGTACGCGATTTTCAGTGCAGAATTATGTGAATTAAATATATTGTGCGTAGACCAAAGGTTAACCGGCACAATGAAGGATAATGCAAAGAAAAAGTGAATGATAACAATTGATATTAAACTGAAAATTATTGAAAAACATGCAAGTGTGTACCGTAAGACCTTGTGCACAAGCCGCGCGGCTTGTCGTTAGGCGTGGCTTCTGGTTCAAGGTCATAGGCCGCGGCTAAAGCCAAGTTTTTAAAACTTACGTGTTGCTCGGGGCGGCTTCTTGATAAATGCGGTCTCTGCTCAGTTCCGCGCTATAACCATATAATCGCAGTCATTATACACTTTTATGTACGGGGTTTTGGCGAACTACTCATTTATTTTCAAGGTCATGTTTATGGAATACTTTAGACTAAAGAAGAATTTATCGCTCATGTTTAACTCACCACAGTCATAGGTTATTAACACCTTTTCATTCTTGACCGGCATCTTTCCATAAAAGTGAAGCCCTCTAACAGCGCAATAAAAAACTAGCTGAGACATGGCAAGTAAGTTCTTGATGCAAGGGTTTAAGAATTTTAATTCGATTTTGGAAGTAAAAGAAAATTCTTTTCACATGAACTGATGTAGCCTGTTTTCTTATTCAAGAGGACGGGGGTATAGTGAAACCCGTCTCAACACTCGCTCCCGAAGGGGTCAAGGACGGCAAAACCTCAGTCATTAGCCGCGGTCCGTGGGCATACGCGGCTTGTTGGACGATTATTTTTTCTTTCGTGAGTCATCTGTTTTTGAGCACAAGCCGCGCGGCTTGAGCATGAGGACTCACAGTACGCATGATTGAGCTAGCTCAGCAATATGAAAAAAATACATTCACAGTTAGCAAACAGAAGGATTATTTTCAGGGCATTAAGTTTGCAAAATGACTAACCATAGTTTCTAAACAGTGCAGCGATCTTCACGATCGCTGATGTAGAGACTGCTCAGGCTTTGGATAAAAGACAAACAATTGTCCGGCAAAAGCGAAACGATGCTATGTGAAAAGGCCGGTGCTATATATCAAGACCATAAAATATAGACATTCGGACAAGTTGGTTAGTGGTCGTGCATTAACCCTTTGCGACGACACCTGTATTTGTCTTTATCGAAATGCGTTGAAAGGGCGACAAAGGCAAACATCTTTAGTTAGGTTTTTTCTTAAAATGACCAGCTGGTCGTGAGAGCGAAACAAAAGAAAAGTTAGCCAAGCCGCGACAACTTCTGAACGACAAAGTAATTTTAATTACGTTAGGTTTAAAATAAAAGTTTGCTTTCAAGTTTGCTTCTAAGCTTGTCTTTTAAGACTGATAAAATCTAAATTTATCAAAGTCAACTGTTGTAATACAGAATAAATTATCTCTCCCTCCCTGGCAAATGCTAGCAATAGCTGCTATTGTATGTATTTAATTTTACATTTTAATAATCACATTTCCTTGCATTATTTTTTGTTTGTTGCTTTTTGAAAGCATGTGGTAAGTTAGGACAATTATGAATAGTTATGACAATTATGATAATAATGGAACAAAATGATTTTGTTCCATTATTATCCACTACCATGATTATTATTCCATGATTTATTATTGTATATGTAATGTATTGATTAAGTCATCAATATTTTTGAATTTTTAAACTTGAAATAAAACTCTTAGTTAAATATATGACACCTGATACACAACTACTGCGTAAATTAATTGAAACTTTTAGAGTATAGAAACTCTACTGACAAAAAACTCTACTGAGTTCTCTAGAACTCAAAAACAAAAAAAATTATCGCATTACATAAAATATTAATGTTTTAAAAATTTCAATAAATCTTTCAATATGGTAGCAAGAGCTACCGCATGAAAAATGCGATGGAAGTGAATAACCTTCTTTTGCTCAAAAACTTCCTACAGCGAGACTGAGTTATACTCACGATTCAGGGAGGTCCTGAAGTTTACAGCTGTCCAAGTCTAGCCCAGTGAGAGAAGTAAGAGCTCCAACGACCTCAGGGAGGCCTTCTTTGAAGTTGTTGCCTCTCAGCCATAGCCACTCCAGTTGAGTCAGAGAGGGTAGACTGTAATATATACATGTGATAAATTAAAGGTATAATAGAATAGGTTCACAGGCTATGATATATGGCTGTGATATACAAAAAAAATTGCTTAAAGTTCATGTTGTGAGTACAAATAATAGTATGTATGTAATAATTGTATGCAGAGCTGAAATATTTGAATTTTTAAAATAGAAAACTTCCTAAAACCTGTAAGTGATAATTAAGATATGACATGTAAGATTAGCTTTTGAGTTTATTCGAGTATAAATGCTCCACATGGAGGTTAGATCAGATCTAAGAAAATCCAGCCCAACCTGACCCAGTCCAGCAAGTATTGAAGCCAGACTCAAGCCCGATCATAAAACTTTATTTAAACCTTATAATTTATATTACAAGTTTTTTTTAATTTAAATAATCTACATATTTTATGATCACAATAAATGTGTTTACACAATGAAATAACAGAATTCACAGCATGATATTCATTACAATTATTATCTAATACACAATATTGGTGTAATGGAGGTATTACCTACTGCACAATAAGCAGTGCTGGATGCAGTTCCAGTGTTGCTAGTGCGCATTTCACAGTGCTGGATCTATTAATAACTTTAGCATTACACTATAGATATATTAGACTATCTGACATATGTATATGTGACTCATCTATATCACATACACATCCCCATGTCTATGTATAGATATGTCCATGTGATATAGACCGATGTCTGTGCCTTGGTTATATGTACATGTGTGTTTGGAATTAGTTTCTCACATGAACTTAGCATACTTAGGCTGATCTCAGCAGCCAGAATTTCTCACACAGACCAGGTTACAGAGGATTCCTTTGACAGCTAATAGTAGGAACAGACTCAATCTGCTGAGACCACACATGAGTGATCAGAATGGTTGACAGACTGGAGACAATCAAAGCTGAAGCTGTTTACGCTGAAGCTGGTTTCGTTTCCAACTTTCAAACACCATTGATTGTGTGCAATGTGTAGTAACAGTGACAATGCTGAACAGACACATGGAAATCCAGCAGTGTCAGGTTATCCACAGTATCAACTTCATACTTATGCATAGTTGCAGTATGTATGCAGTTTAAAGTTATGAAGAATGCATATTCGCAGTATGCATGAAATGCTGGGTTTCAGGTAATACATCATGGAAATAAATTTATAGTAGACCGTAGTGGGTAATTGCTAGTTGGAGTGCAGTTGCAGTAAATGTCTACTGTGCGTTAGAGAGATGTAATGCACTAAAATGTACTGCAATGACGCAGTGCAGTTCTAATGCATCGCCACCATAGTTTGTAAACATGAAAATGACTTTGTTCCATTATTATCCACTACCATATTTATTATTCCATGATTTATTATTGTATATGTAATGTATTGATTAATTCATATATATTTTTATAGTATAAAATTTGAAATAAAACTCTCAGTTAAATATATGACACCTGATACACAAATACTGTGTGAATTAATTAAAATCTTTAGAGTATAAAATTGTCACTGACAACAATTATTATATAACATAAAACATTATTGTAATTTTAAAAAATTAAATAAATTTTTGCATGTGGTATAAATCAACTATAACTCTACTGACAAAAAATTATTACATAACATGAAATTTTAAAGTAATTTTAAAAATTCAAATAAATCTCTGCAAGTGGAGCAAGAGCAAACAAGATCCTGAAATGCTCTGCTAGTGAATATACTTCTTTTGATCAGAAACTTCCTACAGAGAGAATGAGTTATACTCACGATTCAGGGAGGTCCTGAAGTTGGCAGTTGTTCAAGTCTAGCTTAGTGAGAGAAGTAAGAGCTCCAACAACCTCAGGGAGGCCTTCTTTGAAATTGTTGTTACTCAGCACTAGCTTCTTCAGTTGAGTCAGAGAGGACAGACTGTAATATATACATGTGATAAATTAAAGGTATAATAGTATAGGTTCACAGGCTATGATATATGGCTGTGATATAAAAAAGTTTGCTTATATTTCATGTTGCTAGTGCAAATAATAGTATGTATGTAATAACTGTATGTAGAGCTGATCTTAAGTTGGGATTTGACTGTATAATGATTTCTTTTATAGATTTTATATAATTTGGGAAATAAAATAAAAATTAGAGCCATGACAAATATATTTATAACAAGTAAAACCTTAGTTGTGATTTTACTCACTGATATCAACCTTTTTACAACTAAATCTGCATATTAAGAAGATTTGAACAGTTTGAAGTCTCAGCCTTCTAATGTTTATGATCATATTTTAGGATGATTATTAGTAGTACATAATGTGTTGGGTGGTTTCTACCACAAGACAGTGAACATGGATGTACAGAGACCAAAAGCTATGAGGAATGAATGTGTGGCTACAATGAAGTAAAATTAGCACATCAAATTAGGTGATTGTATCTTTAAATTTCATCTTCAAAAACTGCTGAACAGATGATAACATTTGAATTTTAAAAACAGCAAACTTCATAAAACCTGTAAGTGATAATTTAGATATGACATATTGTAAGATTAGCTTTTGGGTTTATTAGAGTATAAATGTTCCACATGGAGGTTAGATCAGATCTAAGAAAATCCAGCCCAACCCGACCCAGGCCAGCAAGAATTGAAGCCAGACTCAAGCCGGATCATAAAACTTTATTTGCAGGTCTAATCTCACAGAGACTTTAAATTTTATATCACAAGTTAATCTAAATTAAAATAATATTTTAACTTTTCAATTTAAAATCTTATTTTTATGATCAAAATAAATGCATTTACACAATGAAATAACAGAATTGGGGGTCCTACCACACAAAGCTGTCGTCAGAATAGTCACTTTTAAAATCACTGTCGTCACTTTTAAAATCACTGTCGTCACTTTTAAAATCACTGTCACCTTTTTCAAATTGGTAACCAAAACAACCTCTTTCTTCACATTCGTTATTTTAATACAAATATCTATACTGGTGGCACTGGGTTGCTTTAAAAATCTGAAACTCGCTCAGTTTGAACTTCTGCTAACCAAAAGCATGGCTCAACCAGCGACCTTCACAAACATATTAGTGATGTTTGGGAGCGTTGCTGATTACTCCGCGAAGAGTGGCAGCCGTCTTAGGTTTTTAGAGCTATATTTCTTGTACTGAAAATAGACCGAGATTGCCTTTAATAATCACTGTCAGTCACAGACTTGGAAACTGATTTGCTGTCAATGTCGTGGCATTTCATTGCTTTAATTATTTGGCAGTCTATAAATGCTGGGCCAGATGCTTCAAACCAAAACTAGTGAAGTTTCGGTTGACCGTGGTGATTTATGAACAAATAATAAGTTAGTAACGGTACGGCAACACGTAACAAAATTTCCGTTGGTTCTAACCAAAATCACGAAATGATTGAAACACACAGAATTATTCTGCGCTGCTAGAATCGTGCTAGCGAGCATGATCTCAGCAGCTTTTGCAATTAGTATAGTCCAAGAGACGTATAATGACACACGAAAGTAAAAGTATAAGTGCAAATCAACATAGTACACACGATGCAACTGCTTAGATTGCGTTATTGAATGTATTTATTGTTTGGACGCTATAGCTACAATTTGTTTATTTTTTTAATTATTTTTTCTTTTTGGCAGCAAAAGTTTTGTGGTAGAGAATGTCGACATTTCTAGCGCAAACAAGTCAGTTGCATCGTATTTACTATTATAACTTTCTGTAATAATTTTCTTGTGTGTCGCATTATGTTTTCGGACTACATATATCTTAAAATTTGCTAAAGTCGTGTTTGCTAACTAATAATAGCGCGACTTAGACAGTTTTATCGTGTGTTCTATGTTGAAATGCTTTCGTATTTTGATTGTGTGTCACGGTACATGTCTTGGACTATACTATTTGCTAAGGCCGCTAGAATCGTGCTCGCTAATAATTTGTTTAATCTGTTAAAAGCGTTCGTCGACGAACTCGGTGGGCATACACAGCTCAAATAAGTCTGTGAATTTTGACCGATTAATTCTGCGTTTATCATGATTTCGGCCAGAACTCCGAACCAACGAAAAATTCGTTACGTGCAGCCGTACCTTTAGTAATCCTATTTACGCAATCCTCGTCACCTACATTGGTAAATGGTCGTCTCGTCTGTCACTTTTTAAATATCCCTGTCGTCGGGTCGTCAGAATCGTCACAAAACATGGGAGGACCCCCAGAATTCACAACATAATAACCGCGATCATTACAATTATTATCTAATACGCAGTATTGGTGCAATGGAGGTATTACCTACTGCACAATAAGCAGTGGTGGATGCAGTTGCAGTGTTGCTAGTGCGCATTTCACAGTGCTGGATCCATTAATAACATTTTTTCACACTATAAATCTATTAGACAAACTGACATATGTCTATGTGACATATTTTTTCACATACACATTCCCATGTCAATGTATAGAGATTTCCATGTGATATAGACAGATGTCTATGCCTTGGTTATATGTACATGTGTGTTTGGAATTAGTTTCTCACATGAACTTAGCATACTTAGGCTGATCTCAGCAGCCAGAATTTCTCACACAGACCAGGTTACAGAGGATTCCTTTGACAGCTAATAGTAGGAACAGACTCAATCTGCTGAGACCACACATGAGTGATCAGATTGGTTGACAGACTGGAGACAATCAAAGCTAAAGCTGTTTACTCTGAAGCTGGTTTCGTTTCCAACTTTCAAACACCATCGATTGTGTGCAATGTGTAGTAACAGTGACAATGCTGAACAGACACATGGAAATCCAGCAGTGTCAGGTTATCCACAGTATCAACTTCATACTAATGCATAGTTGCAGTATGTATGCAGTTTAAAGTTATGAAGAATGCATATTCGCAGTATGCATGAAATGCTGGGTTTCAGGTAATACATCATGGAAATAAATTTATAGTAGACCGTAGTGGGTAATTGCTAGTTGGAGTGCAGTTGCAGTAAATGTCTACTGTGCGTTAGAGAGATGTAATGCACTAAAATGTACTGCAATGACGCAGTGCAGTTCTAATGCATCGCCACCATAGTTTGTAAACATGAAAATGACTTTGTTCCATTATTATCCACTACCATATTTATTATTCCATGATTTATTATTGTATATGTAATGTATTGATTAATTCATATATATTTTTATAGTATAAAATTTGAAATAAAACTCTCAGTTAAATATATGACACCTGATACACAAATACTGTGTGAATTAATTAAAATCTTTAGAGTATAAAATTGTCACTGACAACAATTATTATATAACATAAAACATTATTGTAATTTTAAAAAATTAAATAAATTTTTGCATGTGGTATAAATCAACTATAACTCTACTGACAAAAAATTATTACATAACATGAAATTTTAAAGTAATTTTAAAAATTCAAATAAATCTCTGCAAGTGGAGCAAGAGCAAACAAGATCCTGAAATGCTCTGCTAGTGAATATACTTCTTTTGATCAGAAACTTCCTACAGAGAGAATGAGTTATACTCACGATTCAGGGAGGTCCTGAAGTTGGCAGTTGTTCAAGTCTAGCTTAGTGAGAGAAGTAAGAGCTCCAACAACCTCAGGGAGGCCTTCTTTGAAATTGTTGTTACTCAGCACTAGCTTCTTCAGTTGAGTCAGAGAGGACAGACTGTAATATATACATGTGATAAATTAAAGGTATAATAGTATAGGTTCACAGGCTATGATATATGGCTGTGAGATAAAAAAGTTTGCTTATATTTCATGTTGCGAGTGCAAATAATAGTATGTAAAGCTGATCTTAAGTTGGGATTTGACTGTATAATGATTTCTTTTATAGATTTTATATAATTTGGGAAATAAAATAAAAATTAGAGCCATGACAAATATATTTATAACAAGTAAAACCTTAGTTGTGATTTTACTCACTGATATCAACCTTTTTACAACTAAATCTGCATATTAAGAAGATTTGAACAGTTTGAAGTCTCAGCCTTCTAATGTTTATGATCATATTTTAGGATGATTATTAGTAGTACATAATATGTTGGGTGGTCTCTACCACAAGACAGTGAACATGGATGTACAGAGACCAAAAGCTATGAGGAATGAATGTGTGGCTACAATGAAGTAAAATTGGCACATCACATTAGGTGATTGTATCTTTAAATTTCATCTTCAAAAACTGCTGAACAGATGATAACATTTGAATTTTAAAAACAGCAAACTTCATAAAACCTGTAAGTGATAATTTAGATATGACATATTGTAAGATTAGCTTTTGGGTTTATTAGAGTATAAATGTTCCACATGGAGGTTAGATCAGATCTAAGAAAATCCAGCCCAACCCGACCCAGGCCAGCAAGAATTGAAGCCAGACTCAAGCCGGATCATAAAACTTTATTTGCAGGTCTGAAATCACAGAGACTTTAAATTTTATATTACAAGTTAATCTAAATTAAAATAATATTTTAACATTTCAATTTAAAATCTTATTTTTATGATCACAATAAATGCATTTACACAATGAAATAACAGAATTCACAACATAATAACCGCGATCATTACAATTATTATCTAATACGCAGTATTGGTGCAATGGAGGTATTACCTACAGCACAATAAGCAGTGCTGGATGCTGTTGCAGTGTTGCTAGTGCGCATTTCACAGTGCTGGATCCATTAATAACATTTTTTCACACTATAAATCTATTAGACAAACTGACATATGTCTATGTGACATATTTTTTCACATACACATTCCCATGTCAATGTATAGAGATTTCCATGTGATATAGACAGATGTCTATGCCTTGGTTATATGTACATGTGTGTTTGGAATTAGTTTCTCACATGAACTTAGCATACTTAGGCTGATCTCAGCAGCCAGAATTTCTCACACAGACCAGGTTCCAGTGGATTCCTTTGACAGCTAATAGTAGAAACAGACTCAATCTGCTGAGACCACACATGAGTGATCAGATTGGTTGACAGACTGGAGACAATCAAAGCTGAAGCTGTTTACGCTGAAGCTAGTCTCGTTTCCAACTTTCAAACACCATTGATTGTGTGCAATGTGTAGTAACAGTGACAATGCTGAACAGACACATGGAAATCCAGCAGTGTCAGGTTATCCACAATATCAACTTCATACTAATGCATAGTTGCAGTATGTATGCAGTTTAAAGTTTTGAAGAATACATATTCACAGTATGCATGAAATGCTGGGTTTCAGGTAATACATCATGGAAATAAATGTGTAGTAGACCGTAGTGGGTAATTGCCAGTTGTAGTGTAGTTGCAGTAAATGTCTACTGTGCATTAGAGAGATGTAATGATTAATTACATTACATTAAAGAGTATTGATTAATTCATCAATATTTTTATAGTGTTAAATTTGTAATGAAGAAATTTAGTTAAATATATGACACCTGATACACAAATACTGTGTGAATTATTTAAAACCTTTAAAGTATAAAAATTTCACTGACAACAATTATTATATACCATAAAACAATAATGTAATTTGAAAAAATTAAAAGTTTTTTGCATGTGGTAACAGAAGCAGAAAACATTCTGAAATACTACGGTAGTGAATATACTTCTTTTGCTCAGAAACTTCCTACAGAGAGACTGAGTTATACTCACGATTCAGGGAGGTCCTGAAGTTGGCAGCTGTCCAAGTATAGCCTAGTGAGAGAAGTAAGAGCACCAACGACCTCAGGGAGGCCTCCTTTGAAGTTGTTGTGACTCAGCCATAGCTCCTCCAGTTGAGTCAGAGAGGATAGACTGTAATATATACATGTGATAAATTAAAGGTATAATAGTATAGGTTCACAGGCTATGATATATGGCTGTGATATACAAAAAATTGCTTATATTTCATGCTGTGAGTACAAATAATAGTATGTATGTAATAATTGTATGCAGAGCTGATCTTATGTTGGGATTTGACCGTATAATGATTTCTTTTATAGATTTTATAGAATTTGCTATGAAATTGGGGAACAAATAAAAAAGTAGTGCCATGACAAATATATTTATAACAAGCAAAACCTTAGTTGTGATTTTACTCACTGATATCAACCTTTTTACAACTGAATCTGCATTTTAAAAAGATTTGAACAGTTTGTAGTCTCAGCCTTCTAACGTTTATGATCATATTTTAGGATGATTATTAGTAGTACATAATGTGTTGGGTGGTCTCTACCACAAGACAGTGAACATGGATGTACAGAGACCAAAGCTATGAGGAATGAATATGTGGCTACAATGGAGTAATATTAGCACATCACATTAGGTGATTGTATCTTTAAATTTCATCTTCAAAAACTGCTGAACAGAGGATAACATTTGAATTTTTAAAACAGCAAACTTCATAAAACCTGTAAGTGATAATTTAGATATGACATATTGTAAGATTAGCTTTTGAGTTTATTAGAGTATAAATACTCCACATGGATGTTAGATCAGATCTAAGAAAAATCTAGCCCAATCTAGACTCAGCCGATTATTTAACTTTATTTGTAGGTCTGAAATCAACAAAACCTGAAATTTTATATCGCAAGTTATATATTTTAAATTAAAATAACATTTTAATTTTTCAATTTTATAATCTTATTTTTATGATCATAATAATTGCATTTACACAATGAAATAACAGAACTCACAGCATAATAATCACAGTCATTACAATTGTTTTCTAATACACAATATTGGTGTAATGGAGTTATTACCTACTGCACAGTAAGCAGTGTTGGATGCAGTTGCAGTGTTGCTAGTGCGCGTTTCACAGTGCTGGATCCATTAATAACTTTAGCATTATACTATAGATCTATTAGACAATCTGACATATGTGTATGTGACATATTTATATCACATACACATTCCCATGTCTATGTATAGAGATGTCCATGTAATATAGACAGATGTCTGTACCTTGGTTATATGTACATGTGTGTTTGGAATTAGTTTCTCATATGAACTTAGCATACTTAGGCTGATCTCAGCAGCCAGAATTTCTCACACAGACCAGGTTACAGTGGATTTCTCTGTTTATCAAATTGAGAAATAAAATAAAAAAGTATTGCCATGACATATATTAATGAAATATATTTATATAAATATATTCATTAATATATATATATATATATATATATATATATATACTATGTATATATATATATATATACAGTCAAACATGGATAACTCGTCCACGGATAGCTCGAACACATGGTTAATTCAAACTTCATCTTTTCGTAATTCATAAGCGTCGTTATTACCACCATCGGCAAAATATTTTTGTCAACGACTTTTCTAAAAGTTTTGGTCAATTTTGATTTATACTGCGATACGATTAATAGCACGGGCTTGCCGGGTCACGCGCGCAAGGATTTTCGCCACGCACATACAAAACAAAAACAGCATGTTGTTTTGTATGTGCGTGGCGAAAATCCTTGAGTGCGTGACCCGGCTAGCCCGTGACGAATAGTTTTCCGACGTTGATTCCGTGTTGAATCAACGTCGGAATGTTGAATGTTTAAAACGTCTTAAAAATTGTCTTTATTAAACGTATACGTTGTCTTAGCTAAAAAAAACTATTCATCGTTTGACCTAAACACAGAATACGTGTGTACATTCAATAAGTATCCATTCAAAAAGTGTGAGTGATATACAATGTACCGTTAAACCTCGTAAAACTTTTAATTGAACTGCCTCGGAGTGTTGCTCTTAATGAATCCCAGGTAAAGTAAGGGATTTTTCTTTGGTAACTTTTTCTTGAAGTTGCATAAACTTCAAGAAAAATCGGCAAAATTGATCGTGGGTAAAACGCTCAAAAGAAAAAGATGTCTTTTCTTTTGAGCATTTCAACAACGATCAAGTTTTGCCAATGTCAATCTAAAAAAACGTCCTGGCAATAACATCACCTCAAACAACAAACCAATCTCATGTGATAGAAAAATCTCTATACTTTTTGATAAAAACGTTTTAAACTTTACATTAGAAGCATTTAATTTGAAACAAGCCATTTGTGCTTTTGATTTATATTATAGTTTGTATATGTACATGTATCTACTAATGAATAAGTAAATACATGGACTTGTGACAGTGCTCTGATAACTTGAACGCTCTGATAATTCAAAAACATTTGCTCGGTCCCGTGAAGTTCGAGTTATCCATGTTTGACTGTATATATATATATGATATGTGTCAGGTTATCCACAGTATCGACTTCATACTAATGCATAGTTGCAGTATGTATGCAGTTTAAAGTTTTGAAGAATGCATATTCACAGTATGCATGAAATGCTGGGTTTCAGGTAATACATCATGGAAATAAATGTGTAGTAGACCGTAGTGGGTAATTGCCAGTTGGAGTGCAGTTGCAGTAAATGTCTACTGCGCATTAGAGAGATGTAATGCACTAAAATGTACTGCAATGACGTAGTGCAGTTCTAATGCATCACCACCATAGTTTGTAGACATGAAAATGATTTTGTTCCATTATTATCCACTACCATGATTATTATTCAATGATTTATTATTGTGTATGTAATGTATTGATTATTTCATCAATATTGTTAGTGTTAAATTTGAAATGAAACTCTTAGTTAAATATATGACAGCTGATACACAAATACTGCATAAATTAATTGAAACTTTTAGAGTATAAGAACTTCACTGAAAAACAACTATTACGCAACATAAAACATTATTGTAATTTTAAATATATGAAACCTGATAGTGCAAATACTAGTTTTAATTTTTAGAGTATAGAAACTACACAGAAAAAGATTATAACATAAAATATCATCATATTTTCTACAATTTATACGAATGTCTACATGTGAAGGCATGACTTAAAATGATTGTTAAATCCCGTTGAGTCTTTTACTCAGATCCTGAAATGCTCTGGTAGTAAATATACTTAACTTGCTCAGAAACTTCCTACAGAGAGACTGAGTTATACTCACGATTCAGGGAGGTCCTGAAGTTGGCACCTGTTCAAGTCTAGCTCAGTGAGAGTAGTAAGAGCACCAACAGCCTCAGGGAGGCCTTCTTTAAAGTTGTTGTTACTCAGCGATAGCTCCTTCAGTTGAGTCAGAGAGGATAGACTGTAATATATACATGTGATAAATTAAAGGTATAATAGTATAGGTTCACAGGCTATGATAAAGTATCTCAGTACATAAAATGAATTTGTTCTACTATTAAATGAAGAACTACAGAGCAGATGGGCAGCTAAATTGAATGCTCAGTTATTATAATAATCTGTATGAATTATTAAAATAAACCAAACTATCACATGTACTGATAAGGAATCAATCTATGATTTATTATTGTACATGTAATATATTGATTAATTAATCATTTTATTGTTTTTAAACTTGAAATAAAACTTTCAATTAAACGCAGTCATAATTCGACTTTTGAGTGCCCCAACATAGGAGAAACTTGAGATACGAGCCAGTTCTTAAGCAATTTTATAGCACTAACATACGAGCCACGTTTGAAATACGAGCACGGGAGTTCGTGGCCAAGTATGTCAGAGGTGTCTTATGGGAACAGAATCACTGTATTTTTCAACTGCCCAGGCTTATACTTCGGTACTGCGTTTAACTTGGTAATACTTTCGCTACGTGTTTTTTTGTGCACGTTTATCAGTGCAGAATTAAGTGAATTAAAATTACTGTTCGTAGACCGTAAGTTAACCAGTACAGATAAGGTACAATGAAATTGTAAATACACGTAATTTAGCTGGCTCGCCAATATGACAGAAATATATTCACAATATCCCCAATTATCAAACAGAAGGATAATATTAAGGGCGTCAAGTCTGCAATAATAGTTTAAAATAATAGTTTGCTTTCAAGTCTGTGCATCAGAATCCAAACTCATCAAAGTCAAATGTTGTAATGCAGAATAAATTATCTCTCCCTCCTTGTTAATGGTAGCATTAGCTGCTATTGTATGTATTTAATTTTTAATTTTAATAATCACATTTCCTTGAATTATTTTTTATTTGTTGCTTTTTGGAAACATGTGGTAGGTTAGGACAATTACCAACATGTTTTTCTGTTAGAATATTTTGTTTGAAGTGTTTCTGTTTGTATTTTTCAGAGTATAGAAACCAATCAATATATATTTAATTGTTCTATATATAAATAAGTTGCACCAACACGCGACTAAATTGACATATGAGGTCAGTCTCGGAACGCATTAAGCTCGTACGTTGAAGTATGACTGTATAGAAAATCTACTGACAAAAAATTATTACATAACATAAAATATTTAAGTAATTTTAAAAATTCAAATAAATCTTTGCATGTGGTAACAAGAGCAATAAAGATCCTGAAATGCTCTGGTAGTGAATATACTTCTTTTGCTCAGAAACTTGCTACAGAGAGACTGAGTTATACTCACGATTCAGGGAGGTCCTGAAGTTGGCAGCTGGTCAAGTATAGCACAGTGAGAGTAGTGAGAGCACCAACGACCTCAGGGAGGCCTTCTTTGAAGTTGTTTCTACTCAGCCATAGCACCTCCAGTTGAGTCAGAGAGGATAGACTGTAATATATACATGTGATAAATTAAAGGTATAATAGTATAGGTTCACAGGCTATGATAAAGTATCTCAGTACATAAAATGAATTTGTTCTACTATTAAATGAAAAATTACAGAACAGATGGGAAGCTAAATTGAATGTTCAGTTATCATAATAATCTGTATGAATTATTAAAATAAACCAAACTATCACATGTACTGATAAGGAATCAATCCATGATTTATTATTGTACATGTGTTCATGAAGTTATCACAGATAAGAAATCTTCAGTTGAAGCCACTCACTGATAGTAAAAGTTGTTTGATGATACTGTGTGTTGATTTATTACTGAGTAATATACTATCATGCATCAGAATATGTGTAAGTATTCAAACTATTCAAAAATGTAAGATATCAAACTATCTGTGATTGACTTAGATAAAGTGATGCCTACCTGAACAGTGCTAGTATTAAACATGTGATACAGGAGTAGATATAAGTACATAGAGATAGTCCAGTAGTAAAAGGAACAAGTAGATACTCATAGAATACTTGATGATTTACCATAATGGTTTTGATAGATTACATAATCTAAAAGTATTCAAAAATGTAAGATATCAAACTATCTGCCATCAGAGCTTCCCTAAAGTACAAGTTGCTGTAACAATTTAGTTAGATATATGATAAGATAAGATATCTGGTGTATGAAAAAAATGTAAGGGCTATAACTTGGTATGAACTGCAGACTGATGATATAACAGGATATTCCCATACTAAGGTATGGTATGTTATTTATTCACCTAGTTTATTACAGTTAGAAGGATAATCATTACTCTGGTAGTATAAGTGAAGGTAACTCTGTAGAGTTTTACCTTTCCAACTGGCAGTTCTCTGGAATGTTCTGTAACTTCAGCTCCTTCACCAAAGGACAAAGTATATTCAGTGGAGGAATCTTTCCTTCACATCTAAAGTGTGTAATGGAGTCTTCACCAACATCATTAAATACCTCATCTACTGTTTTGTCTTGCAGTGAGTCACTGAGCCAGTTATCAGACTCCTGTGTAGACAGTCTGTAGTGAACTCTGTAGACTATAAAATAAGTTGTGAGAACATAATAAACCTCTTTTACTACTTACAACCATATTTTTGTCATATCAACAACAGTAAGCTCTTGACTAAAATAAAAGACAACCATCATCTCTCTTGTTCTGTACCAAAGGTTGATAATTACTAGATGTTTCTGAGAGATTTTATAGTTTGAAGATAAAGCATAGACATCTTTTCCATAGAATTCTCTCATGAAAAGTCAGCCAATAACATTTGATCATTATTATTTATATATAACCCTTAGCGTCAGCAGTGTAATCAGTCACAGCAAGTCAGACTTTGTGGCAGCATACCAAAGAGTTAATTGTTATTGGTTTCCAAGTCATTATTAGTACTATTTTATGGACACTTCTACTGATAACTTTCTATTATGGGTTTGTTAAAATTAAAGAATGTCAAAGCGGCTGTCAAATAGAGGTGGCATTTAACCCTTTTGCAGGCAGAGCGACATTATTGTCATTTCGCGATACTGACGACAATGGGCAGAGCGTCTATTTTGTCGCCACATGAACGTTTTATCAAATCGATTTTTGGTTGGCTTAATGCCTGTTTTTGTTAAATTTTGTTACTACTAATAAACTACAATACATTGGTCTTTATTAGAAACTAAAAAAGAGCCGTTTTGAGTAAGAAAATCGATCATTTTTCCTATATTAAACGAACGAAAAATCAGAAATAAAAACATCTAATTGGTAATTTTGTTTGTGGCTTGTTTCTGCTTTTGTTTCTGCTTTTGTTTCTGCTTTCTGAATGTTTTCCGAGAGTGTAACAACTTTCTTTTAGTGCCATGGCGACCTCCAAACGAAATTACCCACATCTCTCTAATGCTGCAAGGAGTAGTAGTGTTAGTGCTAGCAGTAATAGGATAATATCAGCTGATTGTGATAACTTTTTAGAGTTCGTAGCCAGAACTAACAATGACAGTGAATCTGGTTTAGATTGTGACTGGAGGGATTTTGCATCAGAATCTGAGAGTGAAAGTGATGAAGAAGCTAGTAAGTTTTCATACTCATGGAGGTGGCAGTGATGCTAGTGCCTGGACTACCATCAGAAATTTATATACTAATCAGGCCTCTGCAAGGGCAAATGCTTCCAAAAGTACCATAGCTAGAGAAACAGTTATGAGAAGAATTGACTTGAAACACAGTTATTCGTATTTACCTGTATCATAAACACATAATACACATGTACAATATCATAAATCAGAGTGTAACAGGAATTTTTTGAAAATTGATTTTCGAAAAATTAATTTGCTCAGGGGGTCTCAAATAGCTCAAAAAACTTGCCTACGAAAGGGTTAATTAAAGAGTGGCGATTCCATTTTCAACATTTTTCTTAAAGGTGGTGATTAAATAGAGGTTTTACAACACAAAACTTGTCTGAACTTGAAAATGGAGGCAGACATACTAATTATAAAAATACATAAGTTTAAAATATACAGGCCCATGACATTTTCATTCTCTAATGGAGACTTCATGGTGCGTGTATATTCTAAACTTATGTATTTTCATAATTAGTATGTGTGACTCAATTTTCAAGTCTGTCACACATTTGACTATGGTGAGCATGGTTCAGTCAATCAGTGAAGCCATATTGGGTTAAATAGCTGGCTGATACTGCAGAGACTCATGTAAACAAGGTTATTAGAAGCCATTTGGTTTACCTCTTACAGGTCAAAGCTGGCATATTTGTACAAAATGAAACACAATATTTATCACGCTAGCACCACGCAACCAGTAGACTGACTACTAGTAAATTACTGACACACACTGCAGGTTAACCCCTTGATAATTGACCATGTCTCTACTAGATATTCCACCTTCATCTCTACCTAAACCCTTACTATACCTTCAACTTTAATATCTATGAAAGGAAATGTTACGATGTGATGTGGCCTTGTGAAAACATAGTGAAAATATGAAGGCTGAATTATAATCTAAACACAGAAATATTCCTTTAAATTGTACAAAACTAGCATGTGAGTTTGTAATATTTTGAATAAACAGAACTTTCCGCAAAATTTCAGTTTTTGAAATTTTTAAGAAAACAATCAAGGGAAGACAACTGCTATAATGATAAATTAGCCATAGAAATTACAACTGTGTTGCTCTCATGATTGTAGAATCAGTTACTACTTCAAACTTATGTTGTTTTTAACATATTTATAATTCATACAAAATTATATTTCACCATCATAAATGTAGAATAGCACACAAACAATATGATATGTATTTCATTGTAGTGAGTCACTTATATAAACAGCTAACACCCAAGTTCTACTTACCTTCAATAATTCTCTAATCTATTTAATTAAAATCATTATAAGCCTATCAATAGTTTAAATATAACTGCAGTTTGATTGCAACTCATGTATAAATTTGTTCATCTTATCCAATGTCCAGACTAACGGATACTGTTTTAGCAAGGGTCGACTGTAGTCCCTGAATGTTATGGTGATTAGTATAACTGTACATGTTACCATTAGTTTATGATGGAAGTTAACAAGTTAATAAGGGAGAGTATTGTAGAAGAACAACTATAACAATAGTAAGGAAGATTATTAAATGACAAATATACAGATAAACATACCATCTACACTGTAGCTTGTTGTGTTTGAGGGAGACAGCGGAGAGTCAACCAGGTAAGAGACACGAGTGTAATATTAGTTGGTTTAAAGTTAATAAAGTTGGTTTTAATTTTGATTGCTATTGGAAACTGAAACTTAGAGATAATGAAATCCTCAGCCTCTGACTATCACCTGCCTCTGACTGCACCTATCATAAGACGTTCTGGTTTAATCTGTCAAGTATTATTTCAACTTGGGTGGTCTTTGATAATCCAGGCCAGTCATGTGTCCATTTCCAGGCACTATTTATAAAGAAGCAACCCTGATGGACAACTACAGTCAAAGCCTTTAAACAGAGAGTTTGCATTAAAAATTTTAGAGTGAAATTCTCGTTTTAAAACAAAGACATTTTTAATTATTTGCCAACTCAAAACTATGAAAACATCTTTTTAATTACAGACAATCTATTTAATTTTTAGTTTTGTTAAAAATTTTGAAAAAGTGAAAGATTGGTGTTGAAACTGACTTTCACACCATACCTGATGCTACTTGTAGATGATACTGCAACAACATACTGTACTTAGTTTAAAGTTGCATACTCCATATACAACCTTGGACATCATTTTACTATACACAAGTCTGATAGACAGTAATAGCAAAATATGGTAGTTCATCAGTAGCTTTGTTTCAGGGAAGATGAATCCATAAAGTATTGTTTTTAACTCAATTTTGATTACTACTAGAAATTAAAAAGAGCATAATGGGATATTACAAGGAATTATATCTATTCCAATGAATTATATATTACAAGGAATTATACATATATTACAAGGAATTATATATATTCTAAGGAATTATTAGATTACCAGCTCCCTATTCAGAGGCTGGGATACTCAGTCTCTGACTAGGACATTGATAATAGAAAGAACTGCTTGGTTCTGTCAAGTCTTATTTCAACTTGGGTGGTCATTTATAACACAGGCCACTCAAATATTGATTTTTCGGCAATAGTTTTAATAACACTTTAAATCATTGATAGTTACAGTCAAACCCTTTAAAAAGAGTTAACATTATTAAATTTTAAAGAAGGTATTTCTTTTCAAAAAGTCGCTTACCAGTACAAAAATATAATAATATGAGATATTTTCGTGATTTACAAACATCATATTTATCTTTTATTGCTAGTCTTTTTTCAGAAAAATATTAATTTATTTATTTTGCATCAAACAATACAATATAGTTTTATGCAGATGTCGGAAAGACTGGAGTTAGAAACATCAACTGATCAGCTTATAGACCATCAACCAAACAAAAATATACTAACATAATTACTTCGTATCAAACTAAACAATATTATTTTGCTAAAGAATAATAATAAGTTTTATTAAAACTATAAAATGACGGTGAGCATATTCCAACTCAGTGCTGCGCACACTCTCTAATATAACAACACTTTATCTTACCAGCATTTTTACTGGATTTGCCTCCCATTGTTTCCTAAACTTGTCTCAGTGGGACTCCTGAATGACTGCAGCTAACTATAACATAAACCACAGTATTTAGAATCTGATTTAATATATCATAAACACCGCAGAAAACCACAATTTTAAAGTTTGCCGAATCAAAAAATGATGGTTAAAATAAACATCGTTATAAACAACGACTTGCTACACATTCATACAATCATACATTTTACTCTCTGAGATAGAAGACAACGCTCAAATAGGAGTCAGGATTTTGAAGCTTCCACTACGCTTGATATATTTCTCACCATTTAATAATAAGGACCTATAATAATAAAAAATAATAGAAAGGTTAAAGATGATCAACATGAAACTATTATAAAGAGAATAATTTAAAGTTGGCACCATTAGAGTGTAGATATAAAATAAAACATTGTAATAAACAAAAATTTGCTGTACTTTACACTCATAAATTTTAACTGCTGAGATAGAAGACAGCATGTGGGAGTCAGTATTCTTGAAGTATTCTGAAACAAACGCATGATATACTTGCAACATTTAACATTGAAAAACTATAATAGTACAAAATTATAGAACAGTTAAAGGTGACCAACAAAAAGCTATCATAAAGAGAATAATTTACTATCACCTCAGAAATTATAGTAAAGTTCATATTCTCTGACATGGATAAGAAAAGCCAACATAAACATTTAGTTGCATCTGAAGTTATTCAACTGAACTAAGACAGTCATGTGCAGAATAATGGATGACCAGCTGGTAATTAAACACTTCCAAAATGTTCTTATAAATATCGACACTATTATAATTTTAAATAATTAAAAACTCATTTCATTAACCACTATCTTCAGTAAAATGTTAAAAATACAAATATTTATACTTGAATCATCATCATATATCAGCTGAGTAGTAATTTCTGTTAAGTTGAGTAAAACCCTTTTTACTCTTATTGACTCATAGTTGATGACTCATCTACCTTCAGAAGTTAATTTCCAAACTCTGAGTAAGAAATCGTAAACCGTTCCTATTCAGATGGTTCATTTAAATACAGTGAGATAAAGTGATCGACATGTAAATACAGTAAGATAATGTGATCTACATGTAAATACAGTAAGATAAGGTGAGCTACATGTAAATGCAGAAAGATAATGTGATCTACATGTAAATACAGTAAGATAATGTGATCTACATGTAAATACAGTAAGATAATGTGATCTACATGTAAATACAGTAAGATAATGTGATCTACATGTAAATACAGTAAGATAATGTGATCTACATGTAAATACAGTAAGATAATGTGATCTACATGTAAATACAGTAAGATAATGTGATCTACATGTAATTACAGTAAGATAATGTGATCTACATGTAAATACAGTAAGATAATGTGATCTACATGTAAATACAGTAAGATAATGTGATCTACATGTAAATACAGTAAGATAAAGTGATCTATATTTAAATACAGTAAGATAATGTGATCTACATTTAAATACAGTAAGATAATGTGATCTACATGTAAATACAGTAAGATAATGTGATCTACATGTAAATACAGTAAGATAATGTGATCTACATTTAAATACAGTAAGATAATGTGATCTACATGTAAATACAGTAAGATAATGTGATCTACATGTAAATACAGTAAGATAATGTGATCTACATTTAAATACAGTAAGATAATGTGATCTACATGTAAATACAGTAAGATAATGTGATCTACATGTAAATACAGTAAGATAATGTGATCTATACGTAAATACAGTAAGATAATGTGATCTACATGTAAATACAGTAAGATAATGTGATCTACACATAAATACACTAAGATAATGTGATCTACATGTAAATACAGTAAGATAATGGGATCTATATGTAAATACAGCAAGATAATGTGATCTACAAGTAAATACAGTAAGATAATGTGATCTACACGTAAATACACTAAGATAATGTGATCTACATGTAAATACAGTAAGATAATGGGATCTATATGTAAATACAGCAAAATAATGTGATCTACATGTAAATACAGTAAGATAATGTGATCTACATGTAAATATAGTAAGATAATGTGATCTATGTTCTGACTTTGAACTCCGCAACTAAAAGGTCAGCTTACCACGCCATGATGATAATTAACATGTTAAAGTAATATGTGTGAAGTTAAGATGTTCCAGTAGCATCTATCAAAATGATGTTTTGAAATAACAAACAGAGGAATGCTAATGATTTTTATTAATGTGTTGATACAGAGTCTGACGAAGGAGGCATATTTATATATATAAAATATCTATAAATACTATCACATATTGAGTACCATTTCATTGAATATATCTAATGAGAAACTTGAGGAAACCAACAATAAATATAATGAAGACTACTTCATGTCTAATAAAGGAATAAATAAGGTACCTGCTTCAAGATACTGTCTCTGATTGGTTGATGGTCAAATTTCAACGCTGACTCGTGTAAACTATGTCATATGCAGATACGTGAAGCTGAGAGTTCGTCAGAGATTACATTCAGAGGAGATCTGATGTAAGTAACAGCCCAGTACTTGGTAAGTTATTCTGAGCTCTGTTTGATAAATTATAGTAGAGAGTTACTTACTAAATTGTTATTGTAACTCATCAAACAAGTTCAAGTTATGAACAGAGATATACTATCAGATTATACTAGGAGATGATCTATCTGTCAGCTCTTCACCAGATATTAGAGCAGCTGCTTTCACAGGCTGTAACTGTCTGACTACCCTTAGTTACACTCCCAACTGTTAAACAAGCTGAGGTCTATGATATGAGTTGTGACTAGCCAATCACACAAGAGCAGACATTTGCAGAGACAATGAAACTAAAAAGTTGCTACTATGGTGACAGAGTCTTGAGGTGCAGCCCCACCGAATTGTTGCAAAGAAAGCTTGAGTTGCGTGAAGCGGCCAAAGTGTACAAACTTGCTACAGACGAGTTTCAGTCATGCTCAATGTCATTCAGGCGCAACAGAAGCTGTTTAAGCTATGAGCTGTGACTAGCCAATCACATGAGAGTAGGCATTCAAACTAACAATGAAACAAAAATCACATTGCCTTCATTGTAACAGTGTCTCGTGTCTATTAAAACCTGACATAACATGACCCTCACAGTGCTAGCAGGCACTTGATGACTATAATATACCACCACTGTCATAGAATACATACATAAGAAGAGAGAACAACTTCAACTGTTTTACTGACTTCACTTGTTTATTATTACAGACCTCATCATACAGTCAATAATAATCATTACCATTGTTAAAACTGAATTGAATACATAATATTGACAAATGTTACAAACTCCTATTGATTTGCTCAAGAGGCATAGAAACCACAATAGACAAGTTAGACTAAACTTATCAGACTATGACACACGTAATAAGATGTAGTTGCGTCAAATTGAAGTTGATCTTAAAAGAAAGCATTTTTTTTCTCTATCAGTTGATATGAGTAGTTATGATACCGCCTCTACACTTAGATAATTCTCACTTTTGCGCACTTTTCTGTGTGCAGTTTTTGCTAGTGCAAGGCTGTTTGTGCGCATCATTAGTTACGTTGCTCTACGCTTAGATAATTCTGTGAGCAAGCCTTGACCACAACTATGATTGATGCTCATAATAGCTATTTTATTCAAGACGTTCACAAGATCCGCATCAGTGATTATCGCACTGCTGAGTCATGAAATCTAGCACTGCCATTACAGGCTGTATTCTAGGTTATGTATTGCACGGATAACATCACTACTTATGATGGAACTGTTTGTAAGACTCGACTCAATCTGCAGACAATTTTTGTTTCGACCTTTGAGGTCTCTTCAGTGCAGCTCAGAGTTTGATCATTTCGTTATGTGAGTATACTTATTCTTTTTAGCCTTTCTTTCGTTAAATAAGTTTTTACTATTTTTTTACTAGTTACATTCTTTGTATGGTGCTTTTCTAGGCTATGTGTATATTAGAATGCTATCTTCATTCCTCGATGCGGCACAACAGTAAAGAGAATAAAGAGTGTTTGATGTATATCATATTTATTAATACAGCAATTGCAACAGAATATAATAACATATTGTCTATGTTGTAAATAAGAATACCCATGATTAGTATTGGGCATTGGCTACGCTTTGAATGATCAGAGGAATATCAATGACATTTAAACTGCTGGTGTTGATAACATTTCTGTACTTGTGTATTGTATAGCTATAGACGAAAGCATCATTTGCAAAAGTATCTCCATTATCGTCAAGAAGATTAATAATATGATCTAGAGTGAACCCCTTTGCCATATGCGTTAGAAAGAAGATACAATATTCTCCGCATACTGTAGAGAATGGAGTCTGAAGTGATTTGGCATTATATGTCCAGTCTATGCAATTAGCCAGTACATCTCCCACTTCGGGTAAATTGTAAGGTGGGTATCCATAGCTGTCAAAATATATACCAGTTCTGTCTCTGTTTTTGATAAAACACACCCAATGTTCGCCTTTGTCTGTATGGGGTTTTGTGTTGATCACGGCGCATGATGGAAAGGTGAACTCTTCGTCAGGAATCTTGTCGATAGGGAATACTCCCCTAAAGTTTAGCTTGTCCATATCTCTATCAGCTTTGAGTACTTTGTATATTTGCTCCGTATTCATCGTGAGAAATTTGTCAAAACTTGTCGGTTTTTATCAATCTTGATCGCTGCATCGCTTTCAGCAAACACGATAATGTTGACTGGTTCGGTAAGAGCGCTGGCAAACTTTAACTCCAGTCTAATGCTTCCTTTCTTAAGTACGTGGTAGCAACCGGATTCGTCTTGATCTGGAGTAAGGTCAAAGGCTAACAGCGTATAACCTTGGTTAAAATCCGATCTATCAAAATCAACGCCACCGTTGTTAAATATGTGTCCTGTACTTTGTAGGAGCATGAAATAATTTCTCAGTGTTTCTCCATTAGTGAAGTTACTCACTAACGGTTTTTGTGGAACCATTTTTCCATCAATTAGTAGAGTGCAATAGCACAGGTTTTGATGAGTAAAATTGAACGGGTTTTTATCATACCCGCCTTCGAAAGCTTTAGAGGTTACAAAACCAATAACTATTCTTTTTGGAAGAATACCGCTAAATAGACTTTCTTCGTTCATAGACAGTGAGCCTGTGGATACATTATAGGTTTTCATATCAACCTTTCTAATAGGGTAAATAGCCGGTTGCATTTTTTTATCCATCAACTCGATGTGCTGCAACTGTATACCATTGTTTACCTTAACCTTTCTCACAAAAAACGATGCAGCAGTTATTTTTAATTTGTGAGTTGAGTTGTTTGCCCCCATCAAAACGAATTTATCAGAATTTCTGATGAGTTTTATTCTCATATCTACCCCGTTTAGTAGCAACCGCTTTTGGAGAAAAATATCCGAATGCAGTTTGCATATGAGGGGTACCGTTTTGCTTTCATCGGTAAATTCTCTTCTCGCGACTAACCCTGTATTAGCGTCAGCGATATCATCCATTTGGCCTGGTGTATCTTTTGAGTATAGACTCATAGTCAGTTGTGATTTTTTAGACTCATCGCTAAATGACAGCAAAGTCTCGAGATAAGCTCTGTAGTGGTACAGGTTTGATGACGATGTGATCAATGTATCATTTAGCCATACGTCTACTTGCTGGAACAAGCTGTGAGCTAACAGATTAACTGGACCTATCTGAGTTCCAGCATCGATGTCGGTTCCATCTTGCTTGGTAATTTTTACTTCTAAATACAAGTAACTAGAGTAAGGGTCTATGTAGTGGTTTGAGTCTCCCGAAATCATGAATTTGATTGGACTCGTATCATCTAAAGATGTGGTGGGTAAATACTCAGTGCTCCAACTATCTTCTAACGCAGCCATTGTTGGTGGAGTTGAAAATATATCTAGCTCTGGCTTAGCGGCTAAGCAGCTATGCTCGAATATAAGTGACATTTTTCTTTGTTAGGCGTTAAAGATATCTCTAGGTTCTGGTTTTTGCTTGAGTCTTCTACGCTTAACGGGTAGTGAAGAAGTGATTGTTGTTTTGCTTTGTCGTTTTCTTTTATTCTTTCGTTTAACCGACTTACCGCCAACTATATTGCTTACATTGTTTAGACCTTTAGCCAGTATATCATTACCAACGGCTTTCAAATTTGTTTTTAACGATGTTTTCACATTTTTGCCGGTCAAACCATCCTTAACAACATTTATACCGTGTTTTAGAGCAGTTTTTCCAATGCTAGAAGCCCCTTTTTTTATTATTGGTAGCGCGGCTTTTAGTAATCCGCCAAAGACTCCACCGAGACCATAGCCAACTTGCGTTTTAGATCCACTAAATATAGGTATTGAGCCTGAACCAGTTTGACTATAGAAATGTTTGTACGATTGTTCAGCGTGATTACAATCGAATGGTACGAGATGCATTCTGTAATTATTCATAAATAGGTAATACTCTTCTTATATCTAGTGTAACAATGACACGTCCGTCTTCGAATGGTACACGCTTTCCATAGTCAGTGTATATATAGATAGATATAGTGCTCACACTCTTTTTAGAAACGGGAACGTATTGGATCTTGTTGAAATTCGTAGATTGCATTTTCCAGTGACCTTCTTCTACGACGACTGATCGCAAAAGACGCGTTTCAACATCCCCGACAATGGTTTCAGATGCTATGTCGCAATAAACTAACAGTTCAAATATTGTATGAAGACGAACTACACTCGTTCCTTTTATAACCATGTAGTGATCATTTCCCTTTGTCGTTAATACTGGATTGTTGCTAATAGATGTTCCAAAACTTATAAAAGCTCTTTCCATCCCAATCAGATCACCCAGACTTTTTGAGTAAGTTATTCCCATATTTCTTCTAGCCACAGCTTTTATCAAGCCGCTACATTTTCTTGTTATATCGTTGTATTCGAACGAAACTACTTCTTCTTTGACATTTTCTGTTACGCTATCATTGAGCTGTTTGATTAAATCTGATGCTGACTCGTAATATCCATCGGGAATAGTTACTCTGTGATCAGTCCCATTTAATGAAATGGTTACATAAGCGTTTTTAACATTATGCCACGACTTGTAAAATGATATTTCATCTAGTCCAACTTCCCATCTTCCCTTTGCTAGGTCAATAGTTTGAGGTAATTTAACTGTATACTCTGCTATCGTATTGCTCGGAAAGTGTTTTAGAGAGGCGTTACTCGGTAGTACAACCCTCATCTTGCGAACAATGAGCGATTGACTCGAGAACATTAGTTCTTATAGTCTTTAATCAAATCTGATTTGTTTATGTATGAGTTGAAACTAGAATCATATCCTAACCATTTGATAAGATACTGTTTTTTTCCATTTACTTTTCGCTGACCCACAATCGATTCTATCTTGTATGTGTTGTCTTTAACTCTTATTTTTTGCAGTTCTGGCTCATACCACGTTCCAATGAGTTCATTGTTGTGGTCATCGCTGAGAGAATATACAGGTGGGGTGGTGCTATGCCTTTTGGAAATGGTAAAGATTTCTTCAGTCCAATTTGGTAAGTATGATTTAGCAAAAGTAGTGGCGTATTTAGATATTCTCACTTTATCACCGAGTTGAAATTTAAACTTTGGTTGGGTTTCTGTGATTGGCTTATCGGGATTATACATACTTTGCCATACCTTTTCTTGGTTAGCGTAATTTATATCATTAGGAGCTCTATTGTGAGCGCTGTGAACTGTAGAGTTGTATGACTCGATCAAATCTTGTAACACATCGATATACCTGTAGCTATTGGTATGAGTGAAATACCGATATATCTTTTGCTTTAACGTACGTATCAACCTCTCGACATAGCTAGCTTTGATTTCTTGGTTGGTGTAGGTGTAATGATGAATATTATATTTCTTGAATACATTTTGTGTGTAAGTGTTTAGAAACTCTGTACCTTTATCCGTTTGACAATATAATACATCTTCAATTTGACTTTGTAAAAATTTATCAATTGCTTTGCTAACTTCTAAACCAGACTTCGACTTTAGCGGAATACCATGCGCCTTTCTGCTAAAGACATCGATGATAAGCAATATGTATTTGTATCCATCATTGTACTTTGCAAACTGAGAAAAAATGACTAGATCTAGTTGTATTAAATGATTGACACCCGCAACGATATAGCTTCTTCTTTTGAATTTTTTCCTAGCCGGTTTATGTAGAGTGTACGAATCAGTTTGTTGCAGCCATTTATCAACGTTTGCTGATGATACTTTGTTTTTTAAGGCAGCTTGTAGCTTTGTTCTTCCAGTAAATCCCGCTTTGTGCTTTGGGTTAAAGTATACATTTGATATATTAGTTTGCCTTCCGTTTTTGTTTTTTCGCATATTTTTTGCGATCGTGTGACTCCCAATTAGCAAGCCCTGCTTTCTTCTGCGAATCTCGATGATCGGAGTGAGACTTTATACTTTCATTTTCAGATACAACCGGATTTGATGGTAGTGGTATTTTGCTCTCACTCGTTAACAGAGATTTAGGAACATTGATTTCGGTCAGGAGTTGATGAAATCTATCCCATCCCGGTATGTCTTTCTTTAGCTGTCTTGGATTTACCGCCTTGTTTACCATATCTGAAATGTTACTGTTTGGAATTGGTTCGCCTTTGATGCTTACTTTACCATTATCAAAAACTTTCAGACTAGTGGTTTTTTTCAGTATAGACCACAAATTGTCAGCCTTGTTTTTATACGGTTTAGGTATTATTTCTATTGGGTTGTAAATACTCTCTTGGCTTTTATCGAGGTTATTTGTTTTGGAGACAGCGAGTTCTTCAGAGGGTTGAGAACTTTGACTCGATACGGATTGATACTGTAACAGTAAATTGTTGTACTTCTGAACTTTTTCATCAGTAGAGAGCGATGAATCATTAATTATTTCCATCATGTTTTTGTCTAAGCTCTCGATTTCTTTAGACAACAATGGCTTTGTTCTCTCCTTATAACCTTCTGTCAAATGTTTAATTTGGGAAGCGTCTACTAAATAAAATTTTTTTATATTTTTCACACTCATTGCTTTCGTTTTCCAAAAATACCACTCAATAACGGTGTAATCACTGACCCTAGCAGAGGGGCTAAAAGTGAACTCAAGAAACCACCTTTTTGAATCAGAGCTTTTTTAGTTTTTTTAACAGTTGATTTGTCAGCGATCTTTCTTATATGTTTTTTGTATTTTACTAATCGTTTTCTCTCTGTAGGTGTGAGCTTAATATTTCCTCGCAACAAATTGTGACAAATATCTGAAAAACAATCAATAAGTTGCGGTGATCCCTTTTCAATAATAGACTTTGCTGTACGTTTATCACAGCTCGCTAAACAGTGCAAGGTAGGAGCGAATCTTCTAAGTCTCTGACTCATGTTCTTGCTCGTTCACCACATATCGTGGTAATGACATAGCTTCATCTCTGCTAGTGTAAATATATGTTTTTTCATCAGGAAATATATTCGTTCTAACTCTCAATAGGTCGGGAGTTTCTTGCTTCAAATCTAAGAAGAGGTAGCCAAATGGTACCGATGTAGCATCATTAAAGGCTTCGATTAAGAAATTAGACTTTTTTCCATACATTTGCGTAGAAAGATACATGATTTGGTTTACATCTCTAGGATTTTTAAACATTACTAAATACGACGTGTTAAGTGACATAGTTCTCAAGTGTTTGCTGTTATGAAACATATTTTGAGTTATAAAGATAACGCTAGCATTTCTGTGGTGACTGTATTTTGTAAACATCATTTCTATGTTTTCACCGCATTCCGTTAAAAGATCATCATAAATAACCAAATTATTTATATTTCCATCTAAAGTAGCCGCATCAATGACGCCTCGATGAAATTCAACAGCTTTAAAGCACTCAGACTCATATAATGGTTGCCATTCACTATAACAATAATAAATTTTCTTGGGTGTAGGCAATATCATTTCTTTACGAAATCTTATCAATCTGGATATAAATGTAGATTTTCCCGCTCTACTAGGACCAGCAATTATAGCGGAAAAACTATGTTCTAGCTGTAATGTCATGACTATCGTAAATTATGAACAATATCAATTATAATTGTGATGGGTTTTACCAAGTTCACACAACTGACCATTTCGAGTTGGTGTACGGTAATATATACAAGAGGTTTAAAGGAATGCTGATAGGTTGCCTCCATGATCTTGCTTTCTAGAGAACCCCAAGGATTTTTTTAGTTCATTGATTACATGTTTTACGGCAAAGAATTCTCCTCTGTCAATGTATAGTTTTCCATATCGAACTGCTATGTAGAGTATAATCAATATACGATTATGTTCTACACTAGGGTTTTTCAACTCGGATGCTACTCCCTGAAAGGCTGCAAAGCCTTGATTGTTATACATTTCAAGAGCTATACTTTGTAGATCTCGTCGTATATCTTTACTCCACATTCGTTGTTGTTCATAAAGTGAATATATTGTAGAGTTGACTTCGTGAGTAGCGAAGTGCTTGTTATAATACCGTGACAATCGAAACCATACAAAGTTATAGAGATTACTATATATTTGTCCATGAGAAATTGCAACATCCATAACTGATGGTTACTGAAAGAATGTCAGCTAAATACTAAACATCATAGAATATGAAGTAAGCTTATATACAGCTACCAAACCAGTGCTTTACAACTTCGTTGGCAAAGTGGTTACATCATCAGCGCATACAACCCTCTTGCCATACATGTAGTTTAGCCCTTTTCTATGCTGAGTATATGTAAACATCGAATTGTTTTTAGAACGGATTCCCTTGTTAGTTCCCATGCCAATTTTACGAGCTAACAGAACATCCATATAATCTTCTTTCTTAAGTTCAGTGTGCCTCTTACTGATACCTTTTGAGCTGTACTTTGGTTGCTTCCCAAAACAGTAGTAGGACTTACTGCACAACGCGATGATGCCTTCAGACACATTTTCTAAATGAAAGAGACCAGCTTGTCTAAGATAATACTTCGCTGCCTGAGTACAGCATTGTTGTGATTGCCAGCATTGACCCGCAAAGACTGCTTTAAAAAAGTCATCTTTGTGGTCATGGCAATATTCTCGAGATAGCCAATTTTCGCACTCATCTATGAATTCACCTCGTTTGCTTTTTATAACTGCCAAGTAAAATGTGTCCTCGCTTAAGCTCATGTAGAGTGAATCAGTGTCACATTGAATAAGACAAAAGTCTTCAAAAGAGATAAACTTGAGTAGGAAATCATAGTAGAACCGTAGCAAATGCAACTTTCCATATTCTAGTACAAAAAATCCTATTTGAACTGGTATGTTCAACCGAACAACACGTTTTGCTTTCTCTACTTCAATAATTTTGTCTTCATCTATTTGTTGTAGATCTCGGAATTGCTGATTGTTTATCAGTCTACCCGCGGTGATATCATCTGCTTCATGAAATGATACATCTGTATGTGTCTCAATGTTGGTGAGTGTTCTGCCATAGGCGCTGTTGCCTACAATTTGTAAATATAATATTGGGTCTATGCATATAAATCATTTTTACAATTACTTTATGCTATACCATGTACAAATGCTTTGTAATATATCGATTCATTCTCTTACCTATTAGTTTGCAGTTGTCGGAGATGATCTTCTTTGTGGGATCAACATCTCCTTCTCGACGCGCTTCCATAACTTCTTGTCCAAATCGAGTAAAGCATTTCGATGGTTTATACTGGATCACTTGATACACTTTTGTGCACTTTATATTGTGATTCAAGTACCATCTCAGTAGAGGTGTTGCCAATAGAATCTTTTTAGCGAAATAACTGTTTAGCAGCGTTTTCATTGGTCGTTTTAACAGATTATGCTTCTCAGCAAACTCTCTCATGTGATCTCCAATATCATCTCTAGACAAAAATGCATGCTTGGTAATAGGCTGAAACTCAGAAAATATCTCTTTATATCGATCTGGAACGCAAATATCGACTTCAGCTATACCGAACATCTCACCATTCTCTATCTCTTTCAGTATTTGCTCTTCCGTTAGTCTGTATCGGCTATCAACTGAAATGCGTAGCTCCTTACAAAACTTTGCTATTTCTGGATTCTCCACTTTCATCCTGTCAAATGTACATTCCCATACATGATAAACCGTGTATCCTAAATCCACAAAGTATTTTAGATGTTTATACACTTTAGATCTGTTTTCTTTGTCTTTGCGTTTGTTTTTTTGTATTCCAACAGGCGCGCGTTGGCACATGTGGCTGTGGTACCAGCATCCGCTGTAGTTTAGCACTATTTCTTCACCTTTTTCCGATACGCCGTATCCATCTACTGGGATATTTAATCCTCCGATTCTTTTTTCTGTACCATTGAACTGGTGTTGTAATCGTATATTAAGCTGCTTGCTCATCCATTCGATCCACTCAGTGGCTTTTTCACCCGTTGTATGGCTTTTTTCTATTTTAAAGTTCGTTCCTCTCCGGCGTCTAACGAAAGCGCCTGTGGGCATATCGCATAATGCTAGGTTGTGCAGGTACATTGAGGTGCAATCCCAACCCATGCAGGCTAGTGTACGTTTACCTCTACCAGCAAAGTATTCGCTTTTGATTTTGGTTTTTCCACGCTCTTGATAACGATTGAACACGAGGCTGAGACCTCCTCTTATGTTTCTGCGTAGTAAATGATACAGATCACTGAATCTATTTCCGAACATGAATATGGGAGCCTCTGGATCTTTCAGTTGAAATAAATATCGAATTGAAAGTCCTGGAATTGAAATTGCTGACTTGAAGTCTAAGTTTCGACTCTTGAAGAATTCATTTTGTCTTTCAATAGCTGTGACTAGCGGAGTTACATCGGCTTCATTGTAGTAAATCAGAAGATCGCGCAATGTGGTCATCTTTTCTTTGGTCCAGACATTCTTGCAGAGCTCATATTCTTCATCTGATATATGTTTTCTTTTCAGTTCACTGTAAAACTCTTCCTTCTTTGGAAAGTCTGTGCGTTTTAGTACTTCCATCGATGTAAATCGTTCATATATCCAATGAAACTTTCCACTATCTACCTCCATAGCTTTTAGATAATCACTTAGAGATATGCCCTCTGGCAAAAAATTGGCAATGTCCAGAAATCGTAGCTTTTTTGTCTGTATCATCATATACTTGTTGGCTTTTTTAATAACGATATCAATTTCTGTGCGAGTCTCTAGTAAATATCGAATGATGTGCTTCTTCATTAGTGGAATATCAAAAGATTTGCTCTGAAAACCGAAACACATCAAATCTCTTAGATATTTGTCTAATTCTTCTTCTAGATTGTCATATCGTAGTTCTATTCCGCTTACACCAATTCCATCCATTGCGCGGAACTCTCTTTCGATGGCTAACATTTTAACTTTTTCAAGTTTATCAAATATGTCTCTGTAACGGAGGTGTAATCTGTCATAGCAAATGTCAGAAAGCATTTCTAGATACATCATCATGTTTTTGACTACTGAATACTCATCATCTTCGTCATTAAGAAATGTTTGTGGAGTCTTATAACCGGCGATGTTAGAACATACAGATACTGATGCTAGTTTATGCTCCGCTACATATTGTATGGTTTTTGTAGGTTTTGGCAACTTGGTAGTATCGAGATAGCTTTCGCAATCAAAGACGGCTATATACGGGTAGTGTTTTCGACTTTCATCTACATGAATTCCAATGTCATTGAGCTTGTCAAATATAGTTTTTGGGGGGTGAGTATGCGCCTGAAGGATATATCAGTTTCGTTTGTCCAGAACATCCACGCGTATGACTGTTTAGCAATCGAAGTGAAGTTAGCAGTTTTGAGCAAAATGTACATTTGTAGGATTTCGTGTATTGGCGTAAATCCGATATCCAGCAAAAATGCTGGTCCTGGAGATGTAAATTGAGCTTTTCCCTGTAATTGCTTTGCGATCGATAAACTATCGTAGCAGAGAGAGAGTTTTCAGTTCCTTCCATTTTGAAGACATTTATAGATATGTGAAATACATTTTCAACATCCGACAGCTCTGTCAATGAAATTCCTTTGTAACGATTTGCTTCACAACCAGTGCATTGGAGGTACTTTTCATAATATTTGGTTGTACTGGATTCCAATGTTTTTTTTTCTTTTCGCATGTAGGCAAGCGCTCGAAATAGGCAGAGGTTGTTCCGATAAGGCTTGCCCGTACTATCTAGATCAGCTGATACTATCGCTTTATTGCGCTTGATGTAGCTAGGTAAAGTTGTTGGACATCCGATGGAATGATTTGGTATCGGATATACGTAGAATGTAATGTTGGTAATCAAATGTAGTGACCAAACTGTTGATGGTCTCGCTCGAGTTGCGTTTTCAATAAATTCCTTCTGGGAAAGTTGGTCCAAAAATTCTTCATAGTCGGCCTTTTTTTCAACCAGCATTGGACTATCAAAAAGTTTGTCATACCCTGCACTGGCATGCCAGTATCGTAATCTGTTTGTTTCATTGTTTAACAGCACAAATCCGATTGAAGCCTGCAGCTTGAATTTGACAGCTTGTTCATAAAATATGTTCATCGTATTCAATCCTGTGAGCGTTTTTTGTATATCGTTGTTTTCCACTCTCAGATTGTAGAGTCTAGAATATTTACGATGCATGGTGTAGCTACGAATCGCTGTCCAATTTCTCCTTAAAATTTTATTAGTTTGGTGTCTGTAGATTCCTTTATAACTAGAGGTAAATTCTGTTTCGTCGTGAAAGAGACTGGGTAAATCTTCTAAAGTCTGAAAACTTCCATTCTTATTACCAGTTTCAGTCTAAAATAATAACATAATTTCATGATATGGCATGATTATTATCTCGTTGTATTTGTTAGGTAGATTTTAGTTGTTCAATGAATTTGATCGACTTTACTACATGAAAAACAACGCGAGTATATATTTACAGCAGTTACCTTACACATATGCTTGGTTTTCTTCCATGGAGAAATTAGTTGATTGCAACTTGAACATCTTACTTTATGCACATTTAGGTGTCTTGACAATCCAGACTGATACTTGTACTTTTTCGTGCACATGAAACAGTCATAGTTGTTCATATCTGTAGCATAAATAATTATCTTTTTGTTGATTCATGATCTACATTTATTCTCAGAAGTATATATATATATATTTCAAAGCTACATTATTATTTCAAATATTAAATAGCAAAATGTAGTGTTACAAATGTTCACATTAAACTATATCATCTAAATTCTTTTTCACCTCTAATAGTTGGTGAATCAATACACACATCAGATGGTAAAAGTTTTGGCATAACAATTCTTTCAAATGTAACCGTGTTATAATTAGATAAAATCATAAAATTTTACAAAGCGAATGGACTCACAATTCTCATTTGAGTTTTTAACAACCCAGCGTAAAGCCTCAGTAAACAGATTTCTATTAAAAAATTGTGCAAGTATAATCATTTTAGATACGACATCTAGTGGTATTTTCTCTTGCACCAACTCTTCATAAATTTTCTCAATAATGTCAAATACACCCGACACAAATTGATCATATTTTGGTTTGCTTTCAGGTATTGGAGGTATAACTCTCCAAAGAAGTTCACCATCAGCATACAATGGGTAATGCGTGACCATTGAAGACACAAAGCGAAGTCTTTCACACTCATCATGCGTTTGTGGTTGAGCTTGGTACGTATCATACAATCGCTTCAGGTATTGATTATGGATGGACAGAATATCATCATTTGTTAATGGTTTGTTTCTAATTTTGTTCTCAATAAATAGCTTGTATGTAGAATATGTATTGGTGCAGTCATCATTCAGATTGTACCACAACATGTAGCTTTCTGCAAAATTCAGATTAAACATTCCATTATTTATTTAGCTAACAACCAGTTTATCTCTCTTCAATCAAATGCAAGCTCTGCTATCATTAAGTCATTTATTTTGATAAACGATTATTGTCATATATAGACATCATAAGTAAATTATCAATTGATAAAGTTATAGTCCATCACATAAAAAGAAAAACTATTTATTCGTTGTATATTGTGCAATACATAAAGCAAAATAGGTATATAAAATTATACACGCATCAATACCAAAAGCCTTGCATCACCACTACAATCATCTAAAAACACAAGCTGTGAAGTCTATGATTTCGATTTCAGAAAAATCTGATTTTTGGTACATTGCAAACTCGAAAATATCCCTCAGACCCTGCGGGCAAATCTTTTAGTCGTGCCTCAACAATGTATACCTTCCATTCATACTCATGCTTTGATTTTTTAACAATTTTGCCAGATTGTAACACAACCTCAAAAATGCCAGTCTTCTGATCCAGGTCAGCTAATGGTATGAGTTTTGGTACACCATTATCGGAGACATTCAAGCATTTAGCTTTGTCAGAATTCTCGACAGTAATCGGAAATACACTCATGCATGTCGACTCAGTTTTTCCAAAAAACTTCAGTTTTTTGTTTTTTCCAAGAAGTTTTTCAATACAATTTCTAATATGCTCTAGAACTTCACCTTTTTTGATCAATATCGAGTGAGAATACTTTGATGGGAAGGTTTGTAACCTTCCCGTGTATTCCCCAGACTTTATGAATACTCGCGTATCATTTTTGTAAGAAATCGTAAAGTTATTGGCATCGATTTGACAGATTGTCAATTCGCTCGCCAGAAAATGCAGTTTGTTTTCAATGAATGCACCTTTTGATAATTCCTCGCCTTCATCTTCCGTGCTTTCATCCGAGGATTCACTCGATTCCACCTTGTTATCTTCATCAATGATTCTAAAATATATATAGAATACATACTATTTCATTGAGTAGTGTAGGTATGACTGTTATCAATTCAAATTTGTAAAAACAATGCTCAAGGTTTCTTATTAGATATTAATCAAAATTATGTGCAACTTTATTTGCTTACAATCAATATTCTGCACAATTTTGTTCACTAACAACAATACCGTATGCAATCTTTTTGGAATTATCACCATGTACAATTTTGTGCACACGGCACTGTGTACCATTTTGTGGACATAGCACGGTATATAAGTTTGTGAACATGTCTTGGTGTACAATTTTTGTGCATATAGCACTGTATACAATTTTGTGCACACAGCAGTGTACAATTTTGTACACATGGCACTCTGTACGATTTTCTGCACATAGCAGGGTATAAAATTTTGTGTACAAGGCACGGTATACAGTTTTGTGCTCATGGTATGGTGTTCAATTCGTTCAGCAGCAACCAATGTAGAATAGGTATTATACACATCAAAAATGGACATCTGTACATCTTAATAATGTACTTACTCTATGTCATCTCTCGCAGGTTTTTCAATATCAACAGGCGCACTGGTTTCACCGGCTCCAACAAAACTTTCTTGATTGCTTTGCTCTTCCCTTCAAACGTATCATATATTTATGTCATAAAGAGAATTAAAATTCTACATTCATTAGCTTACTACTTAGGGATAAAAACCAAACACATTGCAATAATATGAAATTTCAAATGAATAACCTTTAAAAGTATACTCACTTATCATCACCAATCTTTCGTTTTTTACTCGTAGTCGGGACATCATCCCTTTTTTGCTTCCTAAAGTAGACAATATAAATATACACTACCGTTTTTTTTCAACTATGCCATACATCGCATAGAATGAATGATATTGCAAACTCTGAAATTATATTAGCTATAAAAACAGTTAAACAGATAAATAAAGCATTGATAAATGATACTTACATTCTCTGTCGATTCATCTCTTTCCGAAAGAGTTTTCGTTTCTCAGAAAGCTCCTTCTGCAATGACTCTATCGATTCCTTGCTAACGTCCATGGATGCAGTAGTGATGAGAAGGGTTTTTGCTGCAGCTTTTATACGAGTGAAAGCTGACTGATTTAATACGAGTGCCAAACCATTTGGCATCGGTCTTGGTGATTTCCGCAGTGTTATTCATCAATTAGCATTGTCTAGGTCTTATCAGCTAAAGTTGGCAGAAACAGGTGTATTTTTTTCTACGCGTTTTCAAGACACCATAGAACAAGTTCCAAAATGTTTTTTTAGCTGAGCAGCAACTAGTTCAACTATAAGTCATCAGAGGGGTGTATTATATAATCATTGAACCAAAGGCTTTTTCGTAAACTCCAACGCGTCTGGGGTTACTCACTCAAAATGTTAATTTTGTGATACAATCTTCGGATGTTATCCTCAACCTACCCGATGTTCATCCTGTTTTATACGTAATTCATCCTGTTTTATACGTAATCTATCCTGTTTTGCAAGTTAATAATGTAAATGCTCTGAAGCCCCTTACACATAACGTGAGTTAATGTTACTACTGTTCTTGCATAGATCACGCTACTAATTGATAGCATTCATTTCGTTTTAGAATGCTATGCTTTGTTGGTGACGATATCCATTTTGCACTAACACTTTCATGGTCATATCAGATTATGTATTTATTGTAAAAATCATGCAGTAAAAATTCAGCCATAAGCATCATTTGTGTATCTACACAACCTAGCTTACACAGGATACAAGTTGACTATTCTTATAACAATCATTGACAATCTCTTCACTAAATAGTACGGTATCACTATGCCTTTAATGGAGGCTTCATCATTTGAAAAATATCTCACATCTAAAATTTGTTGTTTTCTTTCATTGTTACAAAGTGATACTCTTATATTATCGCCAAGATCATATTGTACAAAACAATTATTATATGAATGGTTAACTCTTGAATTGTTTATTGTCCAGCTTTCTTTGTTACATAATGTGTTATTGTAATAAGTATCACTTGCAGGTAACACGATTCTATGGTGAATATTCAAACAAATTCCAAAACCTATGGCAAGACAAATACACAAGAGAAACAGACTAGCTCGGTATTTGGTAGCGTAAAATAGTTTAGCTTGGTCGGTAAGTTTTAGCTCCCGTTTCATCCTCACTGTGGTTAGTGTACGAGCTGCATCAGTAGGTTCATTCGATAGTGCTGAAGCATTGGAAGGAACACGAAGGCCTATGCCTGTAAACTCTATATTGTTGTGATTGGATGTAGGAGACATGGATGACAATTCTACGTAAGCTGTAAATGTTACGCGTGGGCTTGCTGTATTCAAATGATAGATACATAAACATTCTTTATAATTAATAGTATTATAACCATTTTTAAGGCGGTCGTATCATTTATATATCCCATTGTCAATTAATGCGCGGAGGGTGGTGTCTATTTGTGCATCGCATTATACATTGCTCCATAACCATAGTTTCACTATTTTGTTTTGCAATACCATACTGAACATTGGACCATAATCTTGATCACTATAATATTTTACAGCTACCGCCTTTCAGCTGTTTGAGTCACTGCACTGATAAATGCCCCAGGGGCAACCACTGACTATCAACATCTATAAAAAAAAAACATTGTTTTTCCTCAATTAATTCAATATAGAGGATTTGCTCATGAGCACTGAGGGTAAGACCCTGTGTGAATATCTTCTGATAGAAATTATGCCAAGGGGAAAATTATCTAAGCGTAGAAACAGCAAAGGTAATTTAGCAGCAGCAGAACGGCTGATAATGACACGAAGCTAGGCTTCAAGAAAATCATTGAAGGGTATCTTATGCACAAATATGCCGAATAGAAGTGAGTCAATCATAGTTGTGGCTAAGATTTGCTAGCAGAATTATCTAAGCGTAGATCCTGTGCACGAATACTGAAAGAGACTAATTAATCATAGTTGTGGTCAAGGCTTGCTCACAGAATTATCTAAGCGTAGAGCAACGTAACTAATGATGCGCACAAACAGCCTTGCACTAGCAAAAACTGCACACAGAAAAGTGCGCAAAAGTGAGAATTATCTAAGTGTAGAGGCGGTATCATAACTACTGATATGTTGTTTGTTGTGTTACGCGATCGCATTGCCAAGATATTTAAGATTAAAACCGAAAAAATCTGATCGCCGTAAAAAACGCTTAGGCCACCAAAACGTGCTCAGACTTGCCCAAAATGATGTCACGCGTTTGGCAACCTGTCTCTATCTCTCGTATTCACATCGGCTATTTGCGATAAAAGTCTAGTCTTACGCGGCTCTATTGGCATATATCTTATTTTGTATTTGCTCATGTTGGCTAGAATAAAATTTCAAATCCTGCTACAGATGCATTATTACGAATGTTTCAAAGGCCTCAAATAACGAAAATTGAAAATTTGTTCTATTCACTTTGTCCAAATGTTGTGTAAACATTTGGGTACCGACTAGTGCTGGGCACGGGTAGTAATACTCGTTGAACTCGCGGGTTTATCTTCTCTCGAGTATCGGGTAATAGAGATTTCGGGTATGCCGGTCCTTCGGGTTCAAGTTTTGACTTTCAAGTTCGGGTTTTGGTACACGGATCCGTCGGGTAGTGTTAACAAAAACTCGGTCTATTGCATCCAGCGCTCTTAGTCTGGGACCACAGGGCATTTCTGCGTCATTTTTGCTAAGGAGGCATGACAATGGAGTTTAACTAGTCTTTAATTTAATAGATAGAATAAAATATATCATACCTTATTTACTATGCCTACTAGAAATATTGTAGTTAAGCAGTGATTACTTGTCATTAAAAGGTGAGAAGAAATACTTACATCACATTTTATTTGTGAAATTAGCCAAATCGGCTTCGTAAACAAATCTATGCCATTTTTAATATGGTGCGTGTTCGCTATCACCGATAACACATAGGTCCTTAGTCTGTTTCCGCTATCGCCTTGTTAGAAACAGCTATCAGCGTTGATAGTAGCGGTGAAAATTTAATAATTCTGTTTAAATTGATTACCACAGCTAGCTATGATGGATTACATAATTCATTATAACCAAGTTTTACTAAGCCAACAAGCCTTACTAACGGAAAAAGCCGATAATGCAAAGTTTTTTATGATATTTGGAGCACCATCTACAAAAAGTCAGAAGTACATAGAACATGCTTAAGTATTAAGCTACCATAGACCCTATCTTCTGCCACCTGTTGACACGAAAATGCCCTGTAGCCCAAGACTATTTTGACTGTTTAACAATCCACCTGTTAACGCTGCGAGTACATACCTGCCAACTCTCAGGCATTGGGCGTGAGACTCACGCAATCACCCCAAAGAAAAAATGAAAATGCGTGAGAAATGCGTGAGATTTTTGCCCCAATTTCCACAACTTTATATATACTATCATTGATACATCAATTGCCCCAAAACCAAATCTCACGCATTGCCCCACTCTTGGGTTGGCAAGTCTGTGCGAGTACGAATGTCAGTCAATAAAAACTGTGAAAAATGATAAATAAATTGAAAAGAAATATAATTGCTTTGTAAATTTGAAGATATATTTGTTTAGAAAATTTAAACATTAAATCCATATCAATAAACCCGATACCCGAAAAACCCGTAGGCAAAGAAATACCTGAGCCTAGCACTACTAGCTACCCGATATTCGAAAAACCCGAACAGAAGGGGCGGGTCTAAACCCGTTGACCAAGAAGTACTCGTGCCCAGCACTAGTACCGACTACCAATTCTACCGGTCTACGGTAATTCTGTCAAGTCACTATGTAGAACGCGGTCTTTGTATCAGCACAGTTCTGCAGCTACACATACTAACGATATACAGCCTCTCATAAGCCCTGCCCACATTATGCCTGTCGCCTATCCTTGGGGCGGGGCTGTATATCATTGCCTACACCGTCTACGTACTAGTTTCTTACTAGTAGTATTCTTACCGAATACTACCGAAGTGAAATAAGCAAGCCACGTCTTTAAAAAGAATATAGACAGGGATAGAGTTTTAAGGATGAGAAGTCTGCTGCAAACTGGATTTGAACTCACATTCTCCAGTTCTGCGGACATCCATATACCATATCCAATTCACTACAATATTCTGCAAATCATGTTTTGCATTATCTTCAACAATATTATTTTATTATATAATTTTTACAAGCAAAAATATTTTCATCTCGGCATAAAGCTTTTATTAAAAATATTCATCAAGTCGTGGCCACTCACATAGTATTAGCTGATACAATAAGACAAATTCATCTACTGCAACAAACTCAAACAAAACATCATGGCTTATGCAGCACACATTCAAGTCTCTCTTTCCCCTTTATGGCAGTTTCCACACTGACAAAGCTTCTTTGGCTGGTGGGACGACATAAACATTCTGTAATCAGTAAAACAAATGCAATAAATATATGTCATTCATAGATATTTCATTCTAAAGCGTATCTATTGACAGCTTCCAAATTGGGAGTTAAATAGATTGCGAGTGTAATTTTAAAAACGAATAAACATTTAATAAAGGCACAAGCAGGCCAAGCCAACGATTCGAAGCTTTGGTTCTGGAAATTAAAGATTTGCAATGATCAATCGATTTTACCCACTTCCTACGAGTGAAAATAATTGGTAATCATGACTCTAATTTACCAAGGAAAATTCGAAAAAAATATTAAAGCTAGGTAAAACGGCAGATAAGCTATGAAACGATGATTGGAGATAGCAAAGAATTATCATTTTATTAATTAGTATATGTATTTATGACTATAAAATATTACATTTACTTAAGTATAGAAGACTCTAAGTTAATTTACCTCCATTCTGTCTTCCTCTGCAGCAAAACGCTGCTGACGCCTGTCAGCTTGACCATAGGCTGTCTACTCCAATCTTTCACTAAAAGTTGCTCAGATAACTCTGAGTCGCAGTCGCTATACAAAACTATGTATAACTTAGTAATTGTTGAAACACGTTGAATCAGTAACGATGAGAATTCTCTAACGATGAGATTCTTCGAGATCACAGACAACGCATTTTACGAGTGATAACATTTATTACGGCCTATATAAAAATTTCGCGCTCATGATTGGCTAACGAAGCGACCTCTTATTTATCGCTCATGGTTTTGTTTCAGATACCTTGCTTGTGACGTCATGAAAGAGGCACCCGCTGGAATGTGAGCTTTTTAAAAGAGGGCCTCATTCAAACGCATATATCTCTGGACAGGGTTGGTCTACAAAGACAAAAATGGCATCAAATTGTAGCTGATATTTTAGCCTTTTATGGGTCTTAATTTCATTTTTGACGCAACTACATCTTTAATAGCTTTTAGCGATTTATTTTTCTTGTCAATTATCATGGTTCAAGCTATTATTACGAATTCTAATGACTATCTCTTAGATTATATTAAAATATATTATAGTAGTTAGTTACTAAGTGTAATAATTATAATGTTATTTATCTGTTATTATTTGTTTTATTTCTTCTGCTTAGAGGCATTTTTTACCTTCGAATGTCTTACTCATGCTAAAACATCTAGTAAGTCTTGCAAAGACAACTAATAAGATAACACGAGGCAAAATATTCTGTTCTGGAAAATGCTTAAAATGGAATAGCTTGCGCAGCAGTTTCCAGCACATCATTCGCAAGTGCCGTTTCCATAATTCCAAGTATGAAATATTTGATAAAAATCTGTGAGTAAAAACACTACTTGACTTACGGGTTTATGTCATTCCGTCATTCAGATGAGTCTAACTTGTGGATTAACCCCGTCATGGAAACACAGTGATCAATAGCAAGTATCAGCGGTGAAGTCAATATCCATAAACTTGCTACAATATTCTTCCATGTTACTTCAGCATTGAAGAGTAGAACCACTATAATGAGAGATCATGAAAATTTAAAACTTATTCAATAATCTCTACCCGGAACCCAACTCTTCACTAATTTAAAGTAGCGTATACCCTCTAATTGAAAGCCATTTTTATCTAAACGCCGCCTCTATTTGACCGCCACTGCGAGAGAAGGGTTGAAAAAGAGAGCACCACTCTCTAATTGAACGCCACCTCTATTTGACTGCCACTTGACAATCTTTGATCTTTACTAACTCGATATCAATTGATCAGTAGAAAAGTGTCCATAAAATCGTATTAATAACGAATCATTTACATCAATAACAATTAATTCTCTCGTTGTGCCACTCCAAAGCTTTTCGTATGTTTACGTTAGAACTCTCAGAGAAACACCATAGAAATAATAAATAGCTATCTCAAGCTAATAGTATTTCCGTGTCTAATGTGGTCTTGATCCTACGAAATACATGTATATGAAAACGGTTTACATTTATGATGGTAGATGAACGACTAGTTTTAGGGTGAAGGTTACATTTAGGGAGCAAAACTTTTACGCATTGCATTTGCCCTAAATGCAACGGGTAAAGGTCTTGTTTTGTCGTATCAGTATCTTCAGTATCCTCTAACAGGAAACCCACAGTTACAAGGAACATTACAAGTACGAGAGGAGACAACTCTATATTAACCAAGAACAATACATAAAGGTTGTTTGCCTATCGGAATGTTCTGAAGAGAAATTGAGACGAGGTTTTGTTTGCAAATCTCAAAGCCATGGTGACCAGCATCGCCTTTTGAAATAATTTGATGGTTTGCTTTTAAGTCTGTTTACATTTCAAACCCAACGATGCCTCTCTAACTCGATTCTGCTTGTGTAAACTTGTTATAAAAGGCTTTAAAGATGAAAAGAGGCAAATTTTACAATGTGAACAGAACATGAACAATGCCATGAATAGAAATGAATGCAATCGATAAGCTTACACAACTGTTAGTAAATCTTAGAGACTATTCAAGGCAAGCAAGTCCTTAGGAAAGTGAAATGCAGTTGCATTGTTTCTTGTTCACACATCTATAACTTTGAATAAATGAAAGGAACAGCATAGATTCACTGACAGCCCAGGACTCTAATACTGCAGTCATACAAACTCTACCCTCAACAGTATAGCTAGAAAGATTTGATTGGTTAGTTACCTACAAGTAGTAGAATATTCCCATTAAAAGGCTGACAAATAATTGATTTAGAGGATAAACAAAACAATATTTATGCAGAGATGGGCACTTGAGTTAACATGCTTACTGGAGCTATCCTTACCGCCAATTTACAAGCGAATTGAATCTAGTTTCTGGTATCCTTTATTCACTGTAGAATTGAAATGGCTTGACACCTACTGTTAGTAAGAATGGAATAGAAGTGATTCTTTACTGCCACCGGAGAAAAATAGACCCGACTCTGCATGCTTTCAATAAGCACGAAGACTCGGGCGAATGCTTCTCTTTATTATACTATCTCAGCATCTCTATGATTAGTAATTTATTACTGTGTTGACGGAAAACCCATCATGGACAGTGGTATATGCTACTGAACCAATCAGTTGATCATAAGTGCAGTCCAGTAATGCCATGCCACCGTACGCGTTTAACATTTTCATAAACCTCAATATCACAGCGTGTCTTGTTGCTCGATATTACGTAGTATTATTATTCATGTACCACGCAATGATGTAGTGTAGTTCTTTGGTTTGCCTGTGCACTGGCAACAATATTTTCCTTCGCTGAATAAGCAGTTTCACTAGCCGGGTGATTCCACAAATTTATTCAATGTTTAATAATTATATCAACTTACTAACAACAACATCCATTCTTTTTTACATTATTATTATAATTGTATTATAAATACGATGGACACCAGCGATAGGACTAGCGCCACCCTTTTTTCAGACGCAGCAGTACCTGCAGTGATAAGTAGTTGACTATTTATTTAGGTAATTATTGTGATAAGTTAAATATGAGATGAATGAAGGAGTCTAAATGTAGTAAATGAATAAGAGAGAGCATTATCTTTAATTATTATTAATCTATTCTAAGCTTTTCATTTTAGTGCATCTCAAACTATATATTATATATAATATTGGTTGAATTATTATCTATTTATTTGCTTTTCACAACATTCATTTGTAATTTGCCGTCTGCTACTAGTGTTGATTAATAAATAAACTATAATTATTATAATATAATAAATGGTAAAACTTTCTATTACAACCTACTGGTAGACTAAATTGATTAACTAATAATTTTTCCTAAACAACAAGAATGTAACATAAATTAATCAAGGTAGGTATACTTATTTCATATTGACAATCCTTTGACAGTGTGTATATCAGATGGTGGGCGTGTTGTGTGTAATAACAATTGCAGTCCTAATAATTTGAATATTTCAATTTGCTGTAGTTTACCTACGATGCTTTTTATTTTCTTCCACCCACTAACAGCTTTCACTAACTTGTATTTCATTTTAAAATTCAAAAAATGTGTAGCACATTCTGCTCGGCCAGTGGCACCTGTTGTTATCAAGGATGTGTAACACATATAGCACAGGGTATAGGACAGAGCAGGCCTCTTCAACAAACTGAAAAAGAGAGCCATTGCTCCTTCAGTGTGTGATATTAGCTTAGAGGGTGAACTACTTAAATGTCATGAGTTGGCTGCTACACGAAAAGGCAATTTCACCAACAACAATCTATTTTGGTTGTTTGTGTATGTCAGCTGGCGGAAATTATTGTTTTGGCGATCGTTGATTTTGCTGCCGCAGCTGTATGCTATGTGTAATGATGTGTTGGCTAATCTGATATGAAATTACTAAAGTGTTGGTGATAATGCAAATCTGGTAGCTAGTTTCCATATATGATAAATGTCATGCTCTGGTGCTGTTCAATACGCATTCTGGACAAACTGTGGAAAACAATTTGACTGTCATCAATGAAAACTTGTACACTGGCCCTTGTATAGAGTGTTGGATTAACACAAAAGGCAGATGCCAAAGTTGGCTCGAATGTAGGACATTCTATGTACTTCACTTGGGGCCAGCGCCTCGGTAAAGCGTGTATTTAGTCATGGGGGCATCAACATGCGCCCGATAGATCAAGGATGACCCAGGCAGTTTCAAAAAACTTGTCTTTTGTGGATGTAACCATGAAGCACATTGAAAACTTTCCTATGATATATGATAAAATAAAACTGCAACAATCATTGTGTATTTTATTTCTAAGCTTGTTTTGCATATGAGTTACCAAACAACATTTGTGTGTTTGAGCAACTTCTATTCTGAGCAAATGCTGAACAAGCTGGCTGGGGGACGGGTGGTGAACTAAACTGACAAGAATCGATTTTGTCAAAAAAACTGAATTGAATCCATTGGAAGTTAGGATAGCTACAGAGTTGGGAATTGAATTGTAATGTTTTGTTTATTGAATTGAAATGAACTGATTTTTAGCTGATCTATAATGCAAAAGAATTCGGAAATGAATTGCTAATTTTCTGATGAGAATTGGTTTGAATCGAGTCATTTGTAAAGCCTCAAAAACATCCCTGTCTTGATGTTGATTACAGGGTTCTTAGTGACACCAGACTCCAGTATTACCATAGATTCTTGCATGTAAGCCGATTCTAGACAGCCAAAAATGTTACTAATCTGAAAGGTCAACTTATACACACATAACTCTGACTGCAGTCAAAGGAAATGACATGATGTTAACTTAATTCCAACAACTGCACCTAGAACCATGCTAAGTATGCAGCTGTTACATGCTTTTTAGCCTTGTCACTACTACAGTAGGTAACAAGTTGAGTATGCTTTGAGTCAGATGAGTCACTATTACTATAGCTTATGACATTACAGTCATACCTCGAGATACGAGCATAATGCGTGTTGGTACTGAGCTAATATACCCTAGGACACTTATATTTCGCTAGTATTTAGTTTCGTGAGTAGCACACAGAGTAAAATTTCGCTGCAACTTAATTTCGCGGCTCTGATGAGTGCGAAAATATAGTGGTGTGAAAATAAATGCAGTGGAAAAACATTACATTCCTCAGGTCCAGTTCACTAATAAGAAAAAAATTCAATTTGGGAATAGTTCGTATTTGTAAACCACAGGTTGAAATGTGTGGGTGAAATCGGCAATTCAATTTGATCACTTGCTGCCATTTGTTTCTTAGACTATCAAGGACGTCTACGTCCCTCCCGCCGTGACTTTCACACTCGAATCCCAAGAAGAAGAAAATAGATAGGTAACAACAAACTTCACAACCAAAACTGTATAACCTTTACGCTGTCATAAACGCATTTATGCGTTTTCTAGGGGCCACTGACATAAACGCATTTTCTGACTTTCTCAGCAAATGTCTGGTAACCTGATTTTATTATTTGTTGACCACATAACCGACGGTCTTTAAGTGTTTTATGAAATTGACTGTGTTGTCCGAAGATTTCTCTATAAAATCAGCCTAAAACAACGAAGCAATTTTAAACTTTTGTTTGAGAATTTCTAATCTAAAAACGAACATTTTTCTGTGAGTTCATTAACTACCCCGCGCGAATCATAAAACAGGTAATTAGTTGTTGATAACATAACAGACAATTTAGATTTTCGTGATTATACAGATGATTAAAGTAGAACTTGAAAAATACTGTATACATATCATGAAGCAATATCGGCAATTTCGGTAAAATGGCTGGCACTAGGCCGGTTACGAGTTTGTACATGATTGGCAGTGAAAGAGATAATGTGGTTGGACCTGATGAGGGTTGATATTGTTTTTGGATAGTAATAAAATTCATCACTGCAATAATTATTCTTCAATTTTACGACTTCACCTACCAGACTTTCATCCTCACCAGTTACAAATTCGGTGACTAAACTGATATTGCTTTGCCATGCTGCTCAGTTGGTGTATTAGCTATAATGAGTTTACCAGAAATTTCCCATTTATACTAACCACAGACGAAAGTTGCCTGCATTTTTAATATTACGATTTTATTGTGGATATCAATGAACAAAGCTATTTAACTTCGCGTTTTCGCTCGTTCATTCGTTATGATAGTTTAGTTTCGCTCATTAAATTTTCGCGAGAGGATTACACTGCGAAAACGCGAAAGTTAGATGCCGCGAATACATAAGTGTCCTAGGGTATGTCAATTCTTCTCATATCTCAAAGCAATAGTTCCTATATAAAATAAATAGAAGGGAAATAAGTTGTCTAATACTATAAAAACATCTAAAACAGGATATTATGATGGAAGTATGTATTTTAACTGCCGGAATGGACTGCCTACACTCCCAAAATAACGAATACCTATTTTGTGGTTATGATCCGCTATAAAATGTAGCATTATACTGTGCAGTATTGTATGGAGTTCTTAACTTCCAGACAGGTGTAATGGTTAACGGAGGTGTGAAAGACTTGACAGCAATGTGTTCAGTACACTAGACTTTTGTCAGGCTACGTAACATAACATACGTGTAAACTGTAAATTTAACTCAAATGAATTTAGCTTAAACCAAACGGGCACTTAAAGCTAAGTTTTAATCCTTTACTAAACCCTCTTCTACTTTTGTCTGAGTTCTCATTTTATATTATCCTTTTCCAACTTGGTGCTTTTTGTCTAGCTTTCACTATAGCTTTCGGTTGGACAGTAAAAAAAATTTTTTCAAGCTGATTCGACAAAAAAGACAAAGTAGTTTTTGAAATCAGCCCCTCAAATACATGGTCACATAGAGAACCAGCTCATATGCTCGTATCTCAAAGTTTTCTCGAATATCAGTGTAGAAACTTGGATATTCTTATATGAAGGGGTACTCATAGGTTGAGGTATGGCTGTATCATAACTGATAAAATAATCACCAACACTGGTACTATTACTCAATAGATAATCACCAGAAGTCGATGAAGAAAAAAATTGTGATAAAAAACGAAGTTTCTGCAATGTGAAATTAAGCTCAGCGAAGACTATAAGCATGTTTTCCATCGGCTCAATCAAGAAAACTAATCGTTTCCTTTCGTTTAAGGCTGGTTTACACTATATCACCAAACGTCGTTTTTGTCCTTCTAGCGTTCATCATCGACTATGTGCGCAAAGGACCGATAGCATCGACGAAGCAAACCATATGCATCAGGAAAGTTTGCAGCAGTCAAACTTTCCAGATATTTCGCTGAGCATCGACGACAGCCTGTACAATATGATTCATTTCAACAATAGTAACTCGCAGAGAGAGAGTGATTTATTTCCGTTTATGATGGTTGCTGCAAGACTAGTATTTGAAGACACAAAAACAACAGAGACTCTTCGCGAAAAATAACAAAGAGAATGAGAAGACTACGTGAGAGAGAATTTACTGATGCAAATACGGATGGGTTTGTGATAGTGTGAACATCACAATATCATCAACAATCATCGAATTATTGAGGCATCAACACTGAGATAAGGTGATTGAGCGCAGAAGCGCTAGATGAACTGATCAACTAGTTACTAATCATATATATATTATGCAAAGCCTAGAAAAGGCACCCAACATAAATCTTAACCATACGATAACGCTGTACTGAGCCGCACTACAAAATCGGTACAGCGTACAAAATCTGCAACTTGCTGTAATAAGTCCCACAATTTAGGCGTTACAATGTTTATAAAATATTCTCTAAAATTTCAGTATCCTCTACAAGGAAACCCACCCGTACGATGAACATTACAAGTATAAGAGTTGTGTGCACATGTGCATTTATCATCAATCTCCCAAACAATCGCTTCGTTCGTGTTTGGTCGTGGGACAACTTACACAGTGACCAGTTGAGTGTTCCTGTCTGTTGTGTCAGTGGCATTAGACTTCCTTACTCTGAGTGCTGCATCAGTAAGTCATCGGTGTGGAGACTAGGTATGGAGGGTGCTGCTCTGCCAGATCTAGCTAAGCAAATTTAAGCTTTGCAATGGGTTTTGGGACATGAGAGACATCTAATGACAACTAGATAAATATGAAAGAGCTTTAGACTATCTATGGAATGTTATTGCTCTTAATTAACTAGGATTCGTTTATCATTTCTCAAAGGCTGTTTATAAACTGTTGTACACTTAACCTTAGTGAATGATGGAACTATTGCTACAGACATTAAGATTAGCGCTCAACAGAGAGCGGACAACTCATGGTGGTAACGTTCAATGGGAATACTCATCTCATAAGTTGAGCATAAAACAACTAAGTTTACAATCACCTAACCCTGTGATCTACATGTAGATCAGGAAACTCATCACCCACTTCGCAATCATCTTCAGTCATACAGAATAGAATTCCAGGCCTTTAATAAAACAAGCAAAAGTCAGATGGTTGAGGTAGAAGCCACATGCCACAAAGGTGAAAAGCTGAAGCCCAGCATCGTCTCCTAAAGTACAAGACGAAAAAAACCGTAATGATTCCACACAGTTTAGTAATTATCAGATACAATATGATTAGCAACTATTTATTTTACAATTCAATCTAGTGTACTAGTCGCACCCTGTTTACTAGTGACACTCAGTGTATTAGTGACACCCTGTGTATTAGTGACACCCAGTGTATTTGTGTACCAATCAAATATTATCCTTATCACACGTAAAATATGGATTCAAATTCAATTGCAGATTTTTTAACAGCAGCCCGTTGTTATGGCAACTTGTTTCCCAAAAAAAAGAGTGCTGCGATTATGTTATTCACCAGCTTCTGGAATACATAAATTTGACAATCATTCTGAACAGAAAACTCCTAAATATTCATATCCAAATCTTTATGTGACTCAAATGGCATTATTCATTGTCATTGTACATTGGTAGTGGTGTCGTGAGATATTGCTAAGTATGCCAGTAAATCACAGAGAATAAGTCTGTGCACAACTATTCTAAAATCCAGGAAACTCGACGCTTAGCGCATGTGATAGCGTGCTAGGCAGAGCATAGTGAGTTTGAACCCGCATGTTGCAATCTTTTTTCATTTTCAACTGCGGACAGACAAACAATTTTTGTTATATTAAAATTTTGCTAGTTCCTCTGCACGTATTAGGAATGTTATAATTATCTCTGTTATTTTGTCTTACTTGAATATCAGACCATTTTGTGCGGCTTGGATATCAGTCTAAGTATGATGTCTACTTGATGGATTCTACTTACACTCTGTTATTCTCTTCCTTTTAATGTTATTAAAACTGCAGGTTCCTTCCCACTGCATTTAACTTCCTTTAGTGAAGGATGAGATAACTCTACATTTAAATGAACAGCCTGATGGAGATCTTAATAAGTAAAACAGAGAATGTTACTTTTACAATTGAGGAGAAACTAGCACTAAACTGAAAGGTAATCTAGAGTGGTATTGTTCATTTACCCCACAGCAGTACCTGACTACAAATATTAATAATTTGTAGTTAGTTTATTTCTTAAAGGTTAGTTATAAATACTAGTAATGCTTGCTTCTTTAATAGCTCTTGAAAAACTAAACTATTATATTTCTACCATCAACTTCTTCTAAACACAGCTCTGTGTGATTTCTTTTATAGGTACCAAATCATTGATGACTGCTGTTTTTCCTTGTTGGGTGATGAAACAGCGTTTCAAGATGTGGTTGCATCAAAAATATCGATTTAAAGAAATTAAAACCAATAAAAAGCTAAAACCTCAGCTACAGTTTGATGTCATTTTTGTCTTTGTAGACCAATCCTGTCCAGAGAGGTATGCGTTTGAATGAGGCAATCTTTTAAAAAGCTCACATTCCAACGAGTGCTTCATTCGTGACGTAACTAGTGATACATCTGAAAAGAGTCCACGAGCGATAAATATAAGGTCGCTTCAATAGCCAATCACCAGCACGAAATTTTTATATAGGTTGTAATAAATGTTTTCACTCGTAAAACGCGTTGTCTGTGATCTCAAATTTAGGGGTGTTACTCCATTATTAAATCGCATGGGCATCGATATTTAGTAAATTAATTAACATCGTTATTTTAATGAATTACTCGATCGACACGTTTTATTGGCGAGCAACATAATTGTAAAAATTGCCGTAAAGTTACTGCGGAGGTGATTTCGAGTTTTCTGGGCATCAGGTGGTTAAAGTGCTACGGAGGAAGATAGGAGAATGGAGGTAAATTTATCTTTTACTTTGAGTCTCCTATAGATATACTGTAGAGTTTACATTCAGATTATATTTCCCTGTTTGAGGTTATAATGTAATTTCCTGCGTGTGCGACATACGTAGGTACAGTGAGTTGTTGACGGCTTCTTCTTCTAGATTATAACTTATTACTAACTTTACTAATTAGTATTTACTATTAGTAACTTACTATTACTAACTTACTTATAACTTTATGCAATCACCAATCATTGTTTGATAATTTATTTATCGTTTCACCAAGCTATATTTGCTTCAAATTTTCTGAGGCAGTTTTATCTAGTAAATTAGATTTATGATTTACTTTAGATGTTCACTTCTCACTTGTAGAAAGTGAAGAAAATCGATTGATCAATGCAAATCTTTAACTTCCAGAACCAAAGCTTCGAATCGTTGGCTTGGCGTACTTATGCTTTTATTAAACATTGATTCATTTTAAAATTACACTCGCAATCTATATAACTCCCAATTTGAAAGCTTTCAGTAGACACGCGTTAGAATGACATCTATGAATAACATATATTTATTGCATTTGTTTTACTGATTACAAGATGTTTATGTGGTTCCACCAGCCGAAGCAGCTTTGTCAGTGTGGAAACTGCCATAAATGGGAAAAAGAAACTTGACAATTTGCTGCATAAACCATGATGTTTTGTTTGAGTTTGCTGCAGTAGATGAATTTGTCTTATTGTATCAGCTGAAACTATGTGAGTGGCCACGACTTGATGAATATTTTTAATAAAAGCTTTATGCCGAGATGAAAAATCTTTTGCTTGTAAAAATTATGTTAAAATAATATTGTTGAAGATGCAAAACATGATTTGCAGAACATTGAATATATTATAGCCCCGTTGACACCTGTGCTGAAATCTTTTCGAATAGATGGATTTATGAAGTGCAATCAGAGCTGCATGGACAGGCACTTTTGCATAGCTCGACCATTTGTTTAGTACTTGAATCAACTAATCAAATGTGACCAGTGAATTTTTTCTACACATCGACACCAATAAAGACTCGATAACGTTGACTATACAATGTACATAGCTTTTAGGGATGTAGTTGGTTTCGCCACATATTCTTTTCAAAGACGCAGTTTGCTTATTTTACTTACGGTAGAAAGAAACTAGTTTTCGGTGTGGGCAATGATATACAGCCCCACCCTCAGGGTAGGCGACGGGCATAATGTGGGCGGGGCTTTTGGGAGGCTGTATATTGTTAGTGTGGGTAGCGACGGAATTGTGCCGATACAAAGACCTTATTCTACATAGTTTGTTTGACAGCATTACCGTAGACCGGTAGAATTGGTAGTCGGTACTAAGATGTTTACACAGCATTCAGAAGAAGCTAATATGACAAGTTTTTTATTTTCCTTGTTTGAGGCCTTCGAGACATTGGTAACAATGTATCTGTAGCTGGATTTAAAATTTTATTCTAGCCAACCCGAGCAAATACAAGATAAAATATATGCCAATTAAGCCGTGTAGAACTAGACTTTTATCGCAATAGCCGATGTGAATACGAGAGATAGAGACAGGCTGTATCACACGTTACATCATTTTGGGCAAGTCTGAGCATGCTTTTTTGGCCTGAGCGTTTTTATCGCAATCGAATTTTTTCGAATTTAATCTTCAAATATCTTGACAATGAAATCCCCTAACACAATAAACAACATATCAACTGATAGACAAAGAAAAATACTTTCTGTAAAAATCAACTCAAATTTGATGCAACCTCATCTTTAACAGAAAAATCCAAAAGACCACATTAATTTGTAAATTAATGTGGTCTAAATTCTAAATTAAATAGAAATGCACTCAGAGTGTGCTTAGCATACTAAATGAAGTCTTGTATTTGTCTAGCAATTGTTCATAGAATACCATACGGTTGCAAAGCATAGTTTTCATATATGCTAGCAATTCTCTAACTTTCACAATTGGTAAGCTAATGTGCTACATCGTCGACATTCTCTCAGCGTTCTACGACCAGTTAACTAATTAAAAATATACAGCTATATACAAATATAAATTATTAACTAATTGTTAAAGTTAACTAATTAACAAGACATGGCTATATATAAATTTATATAACATTTACCACAGAAACTGTTTAACCTTTTTCTTTGGAAACCGGTTACATCGTAGTAAGGGACTTGTCCCATCGTACTAATCCCTTGTCTAAACCCGTCTAGATTCAGTATTCAATCGATGTTTTTTGAATCCAATGATTTGTTTTTAAATTTGTATTAAAGCAATTTAGTTTTGATTTGTATGACAGAATTTGTATTAATATTTGAAAGATATAATTTGTGCTTTGCGCACATGAACAAGCTGGTCACATGGTTAGAAGTTTCATTTAAATAACACAAAAAAAATGTATAGCCTATTTTAAATGACAACGGGTTAAAGTTTAGCTCAGCAAAAAAATTGTTTGACCGCTTCATTGACTAGTTCAGCTGTACAGAGAAGGAGTTGGGGTCAGAAGACACTGTGGAAGGTATTGAACAGACAGGAAAATTTTTTTGTTGCAAGTCAACTTTTAACACTGGACCAATGATATTTTTGGCTACTACATTTTTATAATAAATAATGTGTGTCTGCATTTTAGTCAAACTGCTTGAAAAATAGCAATTTTTTTGCAGTTTCACTAAACTACAAAAAAACATTAAACATTCCTTTTTACACATGCATTGACTCTTGTGCAGAACTATTGTGCTAGCCGAACTCTGCTTTAGCCACAAAAATACCAAGTGTATGCCAGCACAAAATGGAAGGCATGATTTAATTCCGCTCAAAAATGCAATGAAATCCCTGATGAAATAGTTAATATTTGCTGCACAAGCAGTCAATAGCCTGAGCTAAATGTGTAGCTAAATTAGCAATTGTGGTTTAATGTTATTGCGATATATTGCAAGAAGTGAATTTTTGTAAGAATTGATAGAAATTTGATTCTGTTTATTTGGGAGAATTGAATTGAAGGGAGTCATTGAAGTGATGATAGTTAAAGAATTGAATTGATGCTTTTGCACTTAATTGAGAATCGATTCAGTTCTTACAGGGCATATGATGCAAACGAATTGAGAATTGAATTGTTAATTTTTCGATGAGAATTGAAATAAATCGTGTCATGTTTCAAAGACTTATAAATAACCAATGGAATAAAATCAAAAATATGCATTCACATTTAAAATAACGAAATAAAAATTGAAAGCTCCAAATTTTTGCAGTGCAGCCCAAAGGATTTTCATGGGTTAATTTCGAGCAATTATAATCAACTTGTAGAACAATTTCTCAGCTTTCCAATGTATATTTATTTAGAGATCCATGATTAGTTGGAGATAAGTTAGGTCAGCCTTTTCGTAACCATGCCAAACGATAAAAGTGCTAACCAACAGGCTCAATTCGCTGAACAATTCTCACACGTATGAGCTCGGTAGAAAACAAATCCATCAAAAACTCGAACACCACTCATAAGCAAATGAGTACACACACTGTTTTATTATCAATAGTCAAAAACCTTATAAATATAGGCTAGATACCAAACATCATTGCATTAGTACAACTTTATATGAGCCTGAAATATCTTCTAAAGGCGGTAAATTGTATGACAAGCAAAAATCAGATGATCAGCACTGCATTAGTAGAGTAGTCCATACCTTAATTCAGAAATGCGGTTTTAATCTCATAATAAACTAACCGCCGCGCGCGACAGAAAAAACACACTGGAAATATCGACCTTACTCTAGCTTAGCTTTATTTACAAAAGCGGGGTTGCAACAAACTTTGGAAAGTTTTAGGATTTTGGGTTACTGTAAATGAAAAGCGTCAAACGGAATCACTAAAAGTAAATTTAGTGACTCTTTTGATAACGTGACAGGTGTGACAACTCCTCAATAATTACATCCTCCATTTCTGATTATCTCAGTCATGGTTCTAATAAAACATGACATACAAGTATACCAGGTCTAAATGAGAAGCCATGTAAGTGGTTAACTACCCGAGTTCTAAACACTATTTTTAGCATCTCTCAAATTTCTAAAATTTCTCTAAAATGTCCTAATTTCCTAAAACAAAATCTTGATTGGCACAAACGTAAGTATTCTGCTATGTATTCAACAGTTGCTTACTAAAATCTTGACTACTCAAGTAATACAGATGGTAGATTATGAGCCAACTTTTTATCATAACTCCGTGTAGTAGTAATCGTGTGTGATTGGCAAAATTTATTGAATTTTAAAGTTGTTGAACTTTTCCCTGAAACTATCTGTACAACATCACAGACAAAAATAACATACTGTACTGATGAATTATCAGAGTGATGCTGATTCAAATAAAACTTTATTGAATAGTTGATATCAGCCATTTGATTATAATATTAAAATAGACAAGTCACAATATCGTTATAAACAAATGAGAACCCATGGATATAAATAAATTGGAAGTTGTCTTCTATACACAATAACTCCTGTGCAAGAGCTTGTGATGAAATAACCAAACAGAAAAGTGTTCTATTGTTTTTCAGGTAGTGGAGGCGTGTAGCCAGGATATAGGTAGAGCTTTTAACCATCAGTTGGTAAACACATCAAGGTGGGCTGCTGTCTGCTTATTCTTGGATATCTGTTGTTAACCTCTATGCCTTTCGCTCTTACCTTCTTTGTTATCTACAAGGTGAAGGATACTTCAGTGTACCAGATAAATGTCACTATACAATTTTACTTCCTGAGTCATAAAGTTAACAGAGTTTTCTTACGGTTTATCAAATAATAAAACCAAATTTACTAAATTTGGTTACTAATTTACCAAATTTAACAATATTTACTAAGATACTGTTTAGTCAGAAGTGAAAAATGAAAGATGAGGGTTAGTGACACTATTATAGCTATTATTAGGTAGTACCTGCTCCTCAAACAGCCTCTTTACATCCCGATGACAGCTGTGTTTGTAGAAAGCTTCCACAAAGGCTCTTATAAAGAAGGAACCATGAGCATCATCATATCTTTCAGAGACATAACCTGTAAATACCAACACAGCAGTAGCTCCATTTACTCACAAGCTGTTACTTACAGAACTAGAAATGCCATAGTATACTCCAAACATGACATACTCATTATCACATTATATAATATTTGCAGAATAAACAGCTCTTATTGGTCACTATAAGATATTCTAGCAAGGGAAGACAAATCATAACACAATATAAAAAGGTTTCTGAAATGTTTATGTCTCATTTGGTAACTCTAAGCCATGAAAATGAGGAGCTTTGGCAACTTTACAGAGATATTTGTTATCAGGGGAAACAGTGCAACTTCACATTGAAAATGATCCATTCAAATACACATTAAAAATTACAAAAGCTGGTCAATTAAGAACTGAGAAACCTTTTTCAAGGGGCGCGTACATGACACCCAGCATGTAATATTGACACCCGGTATATAATAGTGACACTCGGCCTATAATGGTGACATCCAATATACTGGTTAGTGACACCAGGTGTACTAATTAAATATTATCACTATACCGAACTAAAAATTGATTGAAACTCAATTGCAGCATCCTATTGCTGTGGCAACTCATTTCCAAATTGGAAGAAAAAATCATGACTTCATTGCTGAGCCTCTGGGTTTTTCTGGTTACAAAACCGGATGAAATTTTGTGCTTGCTTTTTGCTAAATATTCTGCTCAATACATCCTCAGTAAACGTACACAATTAAAAATAAGAGAAACTATTACCAACAAACAGCTAATTTAAAAAAATCTTTGTATCCAACCAATGTGTTGTCTGGCAAAACAACAGATGTTGAACAGACAACTCCTGAATATTTATACTTGAAAATTGTATGATTTGCTGGTTCTTCTGTACATATTAGGAATGTAAAAATTCTTGTTGTTAATTTGTGCTACTTGAATACCAGTTGAGGTACATGATAGAAATTGGGAACTGATGTCAGTCAAACAAAGTTTACATATTATTTGCTATTAAATTCTCATCAAACTTGCGCACGGGTAATAAAGTAATGAAATTGATTAGCTAATAAGTATTCATTCATCAGTAGATATAATCTCATAATCAAACCTGTTCGTATCAAGTCTTATTGTCTCCACTTGATGGATCCTACTCTTTCACTCTACTGTTCTTCTTTCATTAATATTGTAAAAACTGAGGATTGCATTCCTTCAGTGTAGGATGAGATAACTCTAAAGTAAAATGAACCGGGCTGAGGAGGTCCTACAAATGTTCAACTTTGTGCATCATTTTTGAAAATAATGAAAATCTAGCATTTTTTGGCAAAACATTCAGAAAAAAAGCTCTGCTAAATTATTTAATTACACCAAGGCAGGACTTGATGACAGAGGTTGATGATTTGTATTTAGTTTCTTCCTTGAAAGCCAATTACAAAATACTAGTATTGTTTGCTGCCACAATCCTTACTATAATAAGAACAATGTGTGTCTGTCTTTCTGTCTGTCTAAGGACAAGTCAAAGAGAATGATAAATAAAAACTATAAATTGAGAAAATAATCCAGTTTTCAAAGAAGGTTATAAAGTAATACTTCCTGCTTGAGCAGCTGGTATGTATGAAGATGCAGAAACAGTCGCACACATCCAAGTACTTTAAAGTAAATATGGTAATTTCCAAAGTATTTACATACACCTGCATTCATAGCAAAAAGGGCCGACTTTAACCAGTTTAAACAGCTATCATTCCACTAAATGAGTTGACTTGATATAAACTATACATGGATTTTGGAACAATCGAGATAAGACAACTCCCATTAAACAAGGATATCAACATGTTTTTAGCAGTTCTGTACCTGTAGTAAACCAACATACTTTAAAATGATTTGTCATGTTCTCCATTTAAGTAAAAGAATTAAAACAATTCCCTTTTATTGGTATAAATAACATATTAACAAATTTAAAAGTTTAAATTATCAAAAGTTGAAAAAGTATTAATAATATAATTATTAATATTATGACGTTGGCACTGGATGAAAATAATAAGATATGAAAATATGCCTACTTTTAACATAACAGAGTTGGACATTTATTCCAAAATAAGAAGCCATAACGGAAAGATTGGTAAACAAAAAGGGTCTTTATAAACCTTTACGAATAAAATTTAATTTAATTGTGAATTTTAAGTTTTTGTCAATGTAAAATTGAGCTCCATCTGCATGAACAATTCCATTACCTACCTATAATGATTGTGTAGGTCAATATATTTAATATCACTAAATGTGATGAGACTGTATAAAGTTACATTAGCTGCCCTCATGCTGACTGAAATACTGAAGTACTTTCATAATGCTGTTGTTTTGGCTGCTCAATAACACGACATCTTCTGATGGATTTACAGCATGTAAACATGTCAATTGATATAATGTTTCTAAGACCATTTTGTTTTCTGCTTATACACTGTGAGACCAATAACCTGTTTTTACATGTCAAAAAGCTTATGACACAAGGACTAGCATGATCCAATTCCGCTGCTGGGCACACCTGCACTTAGAGTCAGATACTAAATGAACCAGATGGGTTAACAGGGTTAAACACATATGGGACAAACATTGTTAAACTCGTCTGAGACTAACAGGGTTGAACACAACAGGGAATAACAGAGTTAAAAAAACTGTCTGGTCAAGACCTACAGATGCTAACCTACATACAAACAATTATATTACGCACTACGGTAGATACGAATAGTGTTTGTACAGACACTAACCTATAACTCTTTATAACTATATTTAACAGTGTTACATAGAAGCTCATCACACTCAGTGATATGTTTGCTACAGTTTGCATCCCAACTGACTCTTTATGTGCAATAGAAGAGGAGTTATAAGAGAGGATCTATAGTAAGCTGAGTCTATATAACAGCAATTATGCTATCAAATAATATGCTATAAACCTGCAAGCTTATAAGTTTTTTAATATTTACCGAATGCTACAAATAGATATTTAAAAACAAGTGACATAAACAACCCATAATTATAATACATGCAAAAGCTCAAATTACACTTTTTGAACAAAAATCTTTGTATCATTTGCTCGGCAGGTTGCATTCTGATTGCTTTCTTTGGAACCATTTTATTTTCTTGCTGTTCAAAACCTTTCAAAGTGTCTGCTGACTTCAATTCTTTTTCTGCACTGCTGAACAAGTAGGTATTAGTGTCTAAATAATTGTTTTAGCAAAACAAAACTTTTAAAACTTTATATTTGAAAAATTTTTCGGAAAAATAATGATAATCCTTTAGCCGAGGCTCACTACACAAGTTATAGTGCAAGACAACTTACGAACAAATTCGTTTACCAAATTACCGTCTGAAACGCATATCATCTGTAAAGTTGGAATCTGAGCGTTGGTACTACAATGAACTAAGACAATAAAAAGGATGGTGACACATACAAACACATAGAGAACTGCTTGTGTATAAAAACCTACCGAGTTCTGGATACTCCAGCACCTCTACCTTCTTAATGTTGTTCTGAGCCAAGACTGCTGCAGTGCCTCCTATTGACCCTAAATAGAATCCTCCATCTGTCTTTCAGACAAACTTTACCTGTAAAACAAGTTACAAGCCTAAGATACAAAATATTAGCCTGGGAGACAAGATATTAGCGTGTGATATAAGATATTAACATATGAGACAAGATATTAACATATGAGACAAGATATTGGCCTGTGAACAAAGACAGTAGCCTGTGAGACAAGACATTAAACTGTGAGACAAAGCATTAGCCTGTGAAACCATGCAAAGGCTAATACCTGCAGGTATTAGCTTTTGAGATAAGATATTAGCCTGTGAGACAAGATATTAGAATGTGAGACAAGATATTAGCCTGTGAGACAAGATATTAGAATGTGAGACATTCATGAGTTGTCATCCTTTTGTCATCATTTGTCATATAAATAATCCTATGTTAGTAGTTGTCATATTCATGGCCTACTGATGAGTGTTGCCTGAATACATCTTATTATCAGACATATACGATCATCTTGTAACTCTTGTACTTATATATTCACAAGCACTTGTCAGGAGGTGTCATACTTACAGCCTTCATTCCAGTTCCGTTGGCAAGCATGAACCTGCCGCTGCCGGCAGCCTGAAATTCTTCAACATATGAGTCCATTCACCCAGCTGTTGTTGGCCTGAATGAGACACTGGCATAATCCTGCAAAGGTCAGCAGCAATACAAAATAGCATCATAGTTTCTAGTGTTGGGCCAGTAAGGAGTTATTTGCTCTTACCGACACTGAGGGATTCCCGGTATCCGAGAAAACCAATCATTTTCGGTGACAGCTAGTTATCCGCGGCCGGTTTGATATGATCAGTATTTATCCGTAAAAGCCTATCGGTAAATGGTTATCCGGATAGATTTTTGTTTTTGACAGGCTACAGCATTCCCAGCGACGTGATGCGACAAATGAGCTGCTTATGAAAGAGCTCATTTGACGTCTCGCACACAATCGCCATGTAACGGAATGAGATTACAATTGTGCATCAATTGATGTTATGGTTAATTGCAAAAACACCTCTTTGACGAATATGACAATCAAAAAGAGTCTCTCAGCGCACATTGGCAATCACAACCTTTTTTCTCAGACATTCTGAAAACACAACACAAACATAACAACTACAGTACCCACAATACCGAACTTTCTTAATTGGCAAAGGATACCGAAGATGGTAAATACCGAGGATACCGACACCAGAAAAATCGATAATAAAGTGCAAGAATATCTTATCCAGCACTAAATTATATAATTATATACCAGCCCAACACTAATAGTTTCCATAGTGGCAATGATTTCAGCTTTAATCAGTTCAAAAACAATGAAACCTACACACACATTTGTAATTGTCTTACTCTAAAAACATGAGTGAACAACTCTAACTAATCAGCAAATGAGAATGTGGTACATGTAGCAAGGCTACACAGTACACATAATATGTCAACAGTTTAAAACAAGAAACTGAGGCATATTAACAGCTGTAAAATCTGCATCAAGCAATAGTATATGGTAAATAATATTCAGCTTTATATAGTTTATATATCGCTTTACAAAGTTCCCTAAGGCTGAATGTTTACAGCGTATTATATACTCTGTGACCGTAAGCTTACCCGGGGAACTTTATGGTGAAAATGCTTTTTTTGATACGACTAGCAAAAATACCTCATGTTTCCAGGATTACTTCTATGAAAGGAAATTCACATGTGGTTACTTTTCGACTTTATTAATCAATCTCATCATATTCTATAATAATTATCACTTTCACTGAATATAACACTAATCTCTGGATACATTATTAAGCAATTTAGTTTTTTTTCAATAAAAAACTATAAATGGGAGTAGCAAAGTGAGATCATCTCATTATATAAACTTCAAAAAAGAAATATGTTGAAAAATGTCAGATAGGTAATTTATCTAAGGGAAATCTATCTATTATATTTATCTTGATGCAATTATTCTGTGGTTTTGGCAGGTGGCTGATTAGATCCAATTTGGATTGAAGTGTCAATCCAATAAGCTGAGGGTCATGGGTCAGCTGAAACTCAACTAAGCCAAACTTTATTGCGAAATCGCTTTCAGCGTTATTTTCTTTAAAACAACTTTTTATATCTAAAACCTGGAGGAGTATCAGAGTAAACCACATGCAAATTTCTATTGAGGACAAACAGACAGACAAACAAAGACAAATTATTCATACATAACTTAATAGACTACCACCAGAGTTTCCAGAGAGTGATTTCAGTCTAACCAAACTTCTGATATCTTTACCAACCCAGTCTACAGATGTATTTATATGTTTCCTGTAAACTAGGCTAGATTAACTACCTCTGGTGTCTTAGCAGGTCCTGCATAATAGACTGGGTACTTCAGCATATAATCAGGCATGCCCTTTCCATTGTCCAACCTCTCCTTAAGCTTGACATGAGCAATATCTCGGGCTACCACCAAAGTTCCTGTTAAACTCAACCTGGTCTTGACAGGATGTTTGCTCAGATCGGAGAGTATCTCAGACATGGGCTTGTTTAGGTTGATCTGCAGACAAAAAAATATTCTAATAAAAGACGATCTGTAGTTGTTGCATTGAGTGTATGACACAGTTTTCTACATATCCTGGCTGAATGTCCGGCATTGCACGAGTAATAAAACCTGCTTATAAACAGTGGCAGGTTATGTAGTTGCCATTGGCTAGGTTCACTAATTTGCCAATGAAAAACTTTGCAAATTTGACTAACTTAAAGGTTGACTTGCAACCAAATTCACATTACAGTTATTTGGTATCAAAAGATTCACCATGTCTTACTCTGTTGTGCTGTAGGTGCAAAATATGTGGAAATGTGATTACAAGCTCTTAAAGCACATCAATTACATAATTTTTTATTGTATATTTCAATACCTCAGAGTCTTGGCTTTCGAATGAGCTATTGTTTGCCATGGTGAGACAGACATTGGTTGGTGTTTATAGCATTTCCCCAGAGCTCTACCGCAGAAATGTTTACCGGCATAGGCTCGGAAATTGTGACATCACAATTTTCTTATGCGGTGTTGTGTGCTCTTATCGCCTATTTTATTGCTTACCGCTTATATTTATCAACTACGATAATGACGCTAATGTCAGGTGAAGATAGGACAACTCCAGAGAACCAATAAAGATGACAAAAGAATCAGTGTCATTATTTCTCTATGTACAGATTATTTCTATGATAAATAACTCAGATTCCAAGCACCATACTATGTTTTCCCGATGATATTATGCACTAGCCCTCTCATTTTATTGTGATGTTGAGGGTTACGACTGAGACTAATTAATTTCAAGCATTGCGTGATCTCGCGAACGTGCGATTGACATATCATCCTAGAGCCACGCAACTGCAGGTCACAATTTAATCGATGTGATTTCATTACCTTTATTAACGACAGCATTCTTATTGAAGCATAATTAAATAACACAGAACATGTGTTTGTATTGGTCGATCCCCGGAGATTGTTGATTATTTAGAATCCTAGTTTATTAATAGCGCTCTCTGGGTTTAACAACACCGATTGTCACAGAAAATAGCAGCCTCAATAGCAGCGAAAGGGATCGACTACCTAAGGCTAAATAATAATTGTGACATCACATTTTGAGAACCTGAACCAAATGTTTTTTGTCGCAGGACGTACTTTTGACTCCCTATTTTTCATAGTTCTATTATTCTTTGTGTATTGAATATAGGCTCATTCGAAAGCCAAGACTCTGATGTATTGAACTATATAATAAAACAATTATGTAATTTATGTGCTCTAAAAGCTCAAAAACGAAAAGCCGCCGTAGATTGGAATCTCTTTATTTCTCTGACGTATTCATTACAGTTTGGTTATCGTCTTGTCAAGTGATGTTCTCACGTGAATCGAAAGGCCAATAAAAAGCTCAATATAAAACTTATTGTAGCACTAGTTTATGACAAACACTTCGGGTTTTACTGAAGACCCTGTATCAAATATAGATGCTCGCTACTTTACAGTTTTGTTTCGGCATTATCTAATCGTCAAGTTGTAATCTGATCATGTGACCGAATAGTTCGCCAATAATTTTTGCAGCACTTTTCGATTACCACAGGTGACCAACAGGCTCGTCATGATTATCAGACAATGATACGTACTCCTTCGAGCTAAGGTTAAAAAGTTTAACAAATTTTCACGGTAAGTTATAAGATATCAGTGCTAAAAGTGACAGCATTACAATGACGATAAAACAGACGCGTAAGAACAATAAACTACCCATGAAGCCTGTGTGGCTTAGTGGACAGACTGTCCGTCTGCAAACCATTAGGTTCAGAGTTCACATCCAGTGAAAAGTGGATTTTTTGGTCCTAAAACTTTATTGCTATAACCAGACATATGATTGATATCTATATATATATATAGATAGATACACCGCATGCAGAGATGCTCAAATCGCAAAGAGTAATCTGCAGCTAGAATGATTATTTTAGCTGCAGATTACTCTGATCAATCAATGATTATTCAATGAAATATGATCTTCTACTCAAATATCATATTCTGGGACAATTTTTCAAAAACAAACACAATCATCAAATCTGATTCTAAATCTTATTATTGTGTTTATAGAAGTACTCAAGTATGCAGGACATTACAATTAGCATGGTCATGCAGGAGGAGATAACAAAAGTTGAGCAAGCGTCAGTGCTGTGGAAAGATGCTGAGCCAAATCTGTTGGTATCAACTAAATTTGGTCTTCTGTATAACATCGTTTTATGAATTCCATTTTCATTGATCAACAGGAAGTTATTTCAAACCGAACAAAATCCAATGATGTCTTAACAACTGCACATTCTCAGTATGTTTAATGACAAGTCTAAGTAAATAGATAAAAGACATTATTACCTTCACAACATCAGAGCTGAGGGACTGTGAGGTAACATCAGGCATATATTTTAAATGTCTGTTTCAAACTTTTTAAGAAATATACCCTCAGATGTGATCTTTCCCAAAGCCTACCAATAATATACATCTAAATATAGTCTTGCCACTCCCTGGCAGGTGTTCTACACTAAAATCCTACGTGTCACTTTTTTCCGACATATTCCATCGACTCTCTTTCCATGAGCCGGGATTAGATATTAAAGACTCTCAATAGAAATAGTTGTGAAAATACAACATAGTCGCTTGTGTATTAAAGGTTTTTTGGCAAAACAAATTTAGTGTTTGACAATATTCGCTGGTGTATTCTTGTTGTTTGAAAAATATTTGCAAAAACAAAATTACGGAGCCAATTATGAACATTTGCAAAATTTGTTTTTGAATTGAGACATAAAAAGTGTAGAAAGCGCAGTGTATATTGCAAAAAGCTAAATTAATAACATTACATTACATCATAATCTAATCATCAGCAAAAACCTCAAATTTACCAAACCTCAAATTTCCCTCAACTCTAACTGCAGAGAGAATGTAGAAGTTATTCCTACTCGAGGTAACGCAATTATCAATGTGAAAAATATTTAGTTTTCACAGATTTAGCAGTCAAGCCTTCAGAAAAACTGGAAATAGTAGTGTGCCGGCACAATTGAAACGATACATTTAAAAATTACAAAACGAATGAACGAAATTACACAGACAAACCAACTTTGAGAAATGTATATATAAAATAAGTTGACTTTTTATATGAGCTATTAACAGACTTGCCAGAAGCTCTAAAGATGTGCACAAATTCCCCACGCACAAAACGGTATAGAGAATTTGAGAATACATGTCAAAAAGCTTGACACTTGGATTAGCATAATATAATTTCACTGCTGGGCACACCTGTACTTAGAGTCAGATACTAAATGAATCTCATAGATTAACAGGGTTAAACATATCTGGGATTAACAAGGTCAAACACATCTGAGATTAACATGGTTAAACACATCTGAGATTAACAAGGTCAAACACATCTGAGATTAACAGAGTTGAACACATCTGGGATTAACAAGGTCAAACACATCTGGGACTAACATGGTTAAACACATCTGGGATTAACAAGGTTAAACACATCTGGGATTAACAAGGTTAAACACATCTGGGATTAACAAGGTCAAACACATCTGGGACTAACATGGTTAAATACATCTGGGATTAACAAGGTCAAACACATCCGGGATTAACAAGGTTAAACACATCTGGGATTAACAGGGTTAAACACTTCTGGGACTAACATGGTTAAACACATCGGGGACTAACAGGGTTACAAAATTGGTCCTACAGCACTAACAGATGCTATCCTACACATAACCATTTGTGTTACAAACTATGGTAGATACCAATTGTGTTGATCATACACACGCCACCTTATAATCCTTCATAGCTATATTAAACAGTGTTGCATTAAAGCTCATCACACTCAGTGATATGTTTGCTACAGTTTTCATCCGTTCAGGCTTTTTAGTTGCAATAGAAAATGAGTTAGGAGCATCGATCCATTGTAGCCAAGTGTACGTAACCGCAAGGATGCAATCAAATAACATGCTATAGACCCGCAAGCTTACAAGTTATACACATATAGATAATCTATCAAATGCTATATATTCAAAAACAAGTGACATAAACAGCCAATCATTATAGTACACGCAGAAACCTAAATGAAACTTTTTGAACCAAAAATCTCTGCATCATTTGCTTGGCAGGTTTCATTCTGATTGTCGCTTTATTTGGAAGAATTTTATCTTCTAGCTGTTCAAAATCTTAAATAGTGTGTGCTAACCTGAACTTTTCTGCACTGCTGAATTAGTCGATATTAGTGTCTAAACAATTATTTTAGCAGAGCAAAACTCTTACGCCCTTCTATTTGAAGAACCTCTTGCAAAAAATAATGATAACCCTTTAGCCCAGGCTCCCTGCACAAGTTATAGTCTGAGACAACTTACGAACAAATTAGCTTAACGAATGACTGTCTGAAACGCACCTCATCTGTAAACTGGGGAGAGTCTGTACTACAACGAACTAAGACAATAGGAAGGATGGTGCTACATACAAACACCTAGAAAACTGTTTGTGTAGAAAAACCTACCGAGTTCTGGACACTCCAGCACCTCTACCTTCTTAATGTTGTTCTGAGCCAAGACTGCTGCAGTGCCTCCTATTGACCCTAAATAGAGCCCTCCAATTATCTTACAGGCCTTCATTACCTGTAAGACAAGATATTAGCCTGTGAGCAAAAATATTAGCCTGTGAGACAAGACATCAGCCTGTGAACGAAAACATATATTTTATATTCATTTATATATACATTTTGTACTATAAAACTATATGCATACAACTATAAAATATAAAATTATATACTATACAGATTATAAAACTAGACACCGCAATGATATTGATAATTAAATTTGAACAGTCTTGTCTTGCAGTTGTTAAACAAATATTATTTTAATGTAGCCAAGAATTGGGGTAATATTTTTAATTGGGGAGGGGGTGGTGAACACCCAACACTTCTATTGTTCGGTCCCTGCAAACCTTCGCTGCTCATTACTTATGACAAAAACTGGTCAGTTAATATATAGCTGAGTTTCTAAAGAATCTAACTGGATTGGGGCTTTTGACCTATGACCCCTTCTAAAGCGAGCCTGAATCACAAATACGAATATCACGTTTGTATCAATAGCAAATATAATTTGATTTGTATTTATAATTATAACATAAATCATGCGCAATTTTTTTAAAATACGTACACCAGAAATATGTGTAGAAAATTTTTGCGAAATTACGTTCAGCATTATTTTCTTTAAAACAACTTTTTGTGTCTAAAACCTGAAGGAGTATCAAAGTAAACCACATGCAGATTTCTAGAGAGGACAAACAGACAGACAAACAAAAACAAATTATTCATACATAACTTAATAGACTACCAGAAGAGTTTCCAGAGAGTGATTTCAGTCTAACCAAACTTCTGATATCTTTACCAACCCAGTCTACAGACGTATTTATATGTTTTCTGTAAACTAGGCTAGATTAACTACCTCTGGTGTCTTAGCAGGTCCTGCATAATAGACTGGGTACTTCAGCATATAATCAGGCATGCCCTCTCCATTGTCTAACCTCTCCTTAAGCTTGGCATGAGCAATATCTCGGGCTACCACTAAAGTTCCTGTTAAACTCAACTTGGTCTTGACAGGATGTTTGCTCAGATCAGAGAGTATCTCAGACATGGGCTTGTTTAGGTTGATCTAGAGACAAAAAAATATTCTAATCAGAGATGATCTGTAGTTGTTGCATTGAGTGTATGACACGGTTTTATACATATCCTGGATGAATGCCCAGCATTGTGCCAGTAATAAAAACCAGCTTATAAACAGTGGCAGGGAATGTAGTTGCCATTGGCTAAGTTCAATAATTTGCCAATGAAAAACTTTGCAAATTTGACTAACTTAAAGGTTGACTTGCAACAAAATTCACATTACAGTTATTTGGTATCAAAAGACTCACCATGTCTTACTCTGTTGTATTGTAGGTGCCAAATATGTGGAAATGTGATTACAAGCTCTTAAAACACATCAATTACATAATTTTTTATTGTATATTTCAATACATCAGAGTCTTGGCTTTCGAATGAGCTATTGTTTGCCATGATGAGACAGACATTGGTTGGTGTTTATAGCATTTCCCCAGAGCTCTACCGCAGAAATGTTTACCGGCATAGGCTCGGAAATTGTGACGTGACAATTTTCTTATGCGGTGTTGTGTGCTCTTACCGCTTATTTCATTGCTTACCGCTTATATTTATCAACTACGATAATTACGCTTATGTCAGGCGAAGATAGGACAACTCCAGAGAACCAATAAAAATGACAAAAGAATCAGTGTCATTATTTCTCTATGTACAGATTATTTCTATGATAAATAACTCAGATTCCAAGCACCATACTATGTTTTCCCGATGATATTATGCACTAGCCCTCTTATTTTATTGTGATGTTGAGGGTCACGACTGAGGCTAATTAATTTCAAGCATTGGGTGATCTCGCGAAAGTGCGATTGACATATCATCCTAGTGCCAAGCAACTGCAGGTCACAATTTAATCGATGTGATTTCATTACCTTTATCAACGACAGCATATTTATTGAAGCATAATTAATTAACACATAACATGTGTTTGTATTGGTCGATCCCCGGACATTGTTGATTATCTAGAATCCTAGTTCATTAATAGCGCTCTCTGGGTTTAACAGCACCGATTGTCACAGAAAAACGCAGCCTCAATAGCAGCGGAAGGGATCGACTACCTAAGGCTAAATCATAAATGCGACATCACATTTTGAGAACCTGAACCAAGTGTTTTTTTCGCAGGATGTACTTTTGACTCACTGTTTCTCATAGTTCTATTATTCTTTGTGTATTGAATATAGGCTCATTCGAAAGCCAAGACTCTGATGTATTGAAATATATAATAAAACAATTATGTAATTTATGTGCTCTAAAAGCTCAAAAACGAAAAGCCACTGTAGATTGGAATCTCTTTAATTCTCTCACGTATTCCTTACAGTTTGGTTATCGTCTTGTCAAGTGATGTTCTCACGTGCATTGAAAGGCCAATAAAAAGCTCAATATAAAACTTATCATAACACTAGTTTATGATAAACACTTCGGGTTTTACTGAAGACTCTGTATCAAATATAGATGCTCGCTACTTTACAGTTTTGTTTCGGCATTATCTAATCGTCAAGTCGTAATCTGATCATGTGAGCGAATAGTTCGCCAATAATTTTTGCAGCGCTTTTCCATTATCACAGGTGACACACAGGCTCGTCATGATTATCAGACAATGATATGTACTCCGTCGAGCTAAGGTTAAAAAGTTTAACAAATTTTCACGGTAAGTTATAAGATATCAGTGCTAAAAGTGACAGCATTACTATGACGATAAAACAGACGCGTAAGAACAATAAACTACCCACGAAGTCCGTGTGGTTTAGTGGATAGACTGTCCGTCTGCAAACCATTAAGTTCAGAGTTCACATCCAGTGAAAAGTGGAATTTTTGGTCCTAAAACTTTAATGCTATAACCAGACATATGATTGATATCTATATATATAGATAGATACACCGCATGCAGAGATGCTCAAATCGCAAAGAGTAATCTGCAGCTAGAATGATTATTTTAGCTGCAGATTACTCTGATCAATCAATGATTATTCAATGAAATATGATCTTCTACTCAAATATCATATTCTGGGACAATTTTTCAAAAACAAACACAATCATCAAATCTGATTCTAAATCTTATTGTTGTGTTTATAGAAATACTCAAGTGTGCAGTACCTTACAATTAGCATGGTCATGCAGGAGGAGATAACAAATGTTGTGCAAGCGTCAGTGCTGTGGAAAGCTGCTGAGCCAAATCTGTTGGTATTAACTAAATTTGGTTTTCTGTTTAACAAAAGTTTTATGAATTTAATATCCATTGATCGACAAGAAGTTACTTCAAACCAAACAATACCCAATGATATCTTAATAACTGCAGACTCTCAATATGTTTAATGACAAATAGAAGTAAATAGATATAGGGCATCTTTGCTTTCACAACATCAGAGCTGAGGGACTGTGAGGTAACATCAGGCATATATTTTAAATGTCTGTTTCAAGCTTTTCAAGAAATATACCCTCAGATGTGATCTTTTTCAAAGCCTACCAATAATATACATCTAAATATAGTCTTGTCACTCCCTGGCAGGTGTTCTACACTAAAAGCCGACGTGTCACTTTTTTCTGACATATATTCCATCGACTCTCTTTTCATGAGCCGGGATTAGATATTAAAGACTCTCAATAGAAATAGTTGTGAAAATACGACATAGTCGCTTGTGTAATAAAGGTTTTTTGGCCAAAAAAATTTAGTGTTTGACAATATTCGCTGGTTTATCCTTGTGGTTTGAAAAATATCTGCAAAGACAAAATTACGGAGCCAATTATGAACATTTGCAAAATTGGTTTTTGAATTGAGACATGAAAACGCAGTGTATATTGCAAAAAGCTAATGCAATAACATTACATTGCATCATAATCTAATCATCAGCAAAAACCTTCAATTTATAAACTTGTTCTAACACAATTTGTTCTAAATTGCGTTTTGATTCAAATCATCGTATTTTGAATCGTCCTAAAACGATTCTAAACTGGTACATATAGAAGTCATCACAACAAAACTCGACTGACCTAATGTTGAACCATTATTGCTATAACTAAGGTAGGATTATATTAAAAGCCCATGTTTCCATGACGATAAGTCATGAACTAATAGTTTACTCGTGAATATCGCAGATTCCTACTTGTATACGTATTGTACACTCCTCGTGACAAGGCCTCCGCATCATCTCCACCTGTCCACACTTACTGACCTTTCTTTCCTGGGAAATGTATAGAGTCACTGACAGACTTACTCAAAAAAATCAAACACTAGCCATAAACCGACTTGCCAAAAGCAGTAAGTATGACTAACTGAATATGCAAAGACACCACAAATCAGACAAGTCAAGTAACACTATAGATAAGTCATTAACAGACTTGCCAAAAACAGTAACTATGAGTACCTGAATATGCAAAGACACCACAAATCAGACTAGTCAAGCAACACTACAGATAAGTCATTAACAGACTTGCCAAAAACAGCAACTATGAGTAACTGAATATGCGAAAACACCACAAATGAGACAAGTCAAGCAACACTATAGATAAGTCATTAACAGACTTGCCAAAAGCAGTAAGTATGACTAACTGAATATGCAAAGACACCACAAATCAGACAAGTCAAGTAACACTATAGATAAGTCATTAACAGACTTACCAAAAGCAGTAAGAGTAACTGAATATGCAAAGACACAACAAATCAGACAAGTCAAGTAACACTATAGATAAGTCATAAACAGACTTACCAAAAGCAGTAAGTATGAGTAACTGAATATGCAAAGACACCACAAATGAGACACTAAAATGTCTTCGGACAGATAATTTACTTTTATTACACGTTTACAACATTTATCCCTCAACTCTAACTGCAGAGAAAATGTAGAAGTTATTCCTACTCGAGGTAATGCAATTATCAATGTGAAAAATATTTAGTTTCCACAGATTTAGCAGTCAAGCCTTCAGAAAAACTGAAAATGGTAGTGTGCCGGCACAATTGAAACGACACATTTAAAAACTACAAAACGAATGAACGAAATTACACAGACAAGCCAACTTTGAGAAATGTATATATAAAATAAGTTGACTTTTTATATGAGCTATTAACAGACTTGCCAGAAGCTCTAAAGATGTGCACAAATTCCCCATGCACAAAACGGTATAGAAAATTTGAGAATACATGTAAAAAAGCTCATGGCACACGGATTAGCATAATCCTAGTTCACTGCTGGGCCCATCTGTACTTAGAGTCAGATACTAAATGAACCTCATAGATTAACAGAGTTAAACACATCTGGGATTAACAAGGTTGAACACATCTGAGATTAACATGGTTAAACACATCTGGGATTAACAAGGTCAATTACATCTGGGATTAACAGGGTTAAAAAATTGGTCCTACAGCACTAACAGATGCTATCCTACACATAACCATTTGTGTTACAAACTATGGTAGATACCAATTGTGTTGATCATACACACGCCACCTTATAATCCTTCATAGCTATATTAAACAGTGTTGCATTAAAGCTCATCACACTCAGTGATATGTTTGCTACAGTTTGCATCCGTTCAGGCTTTTTAGTTGCAATAGAAAATGAGTTAGGAGCATCGATCCATTGTAGCCAAGTGTACGTAACCGCAAGGATGCAATCAAATAACATGCTATAGACCCGCAAGCTTATAAGTTATATACATATAGATAATCTATCAAATGCTATATATTCAAAAATAAGTGACATAAACAGCCAATCATTATAGTACACGCAGAAACCTAAATTAAACTTTTTGAACCAAAAATCTTTGCATCATTTGCTCAGCAGGTTTCATTCTGATTGTCGCTTTATTTGGAAGAATTTTATCTTCTAGCTGTTCAAAATTTTACATAGTGTGTGCTAACCTGAACTTTTCTGCACTGCTGAATTAGTCGATATTAGTGTCTAAACAATTATTTTATTAGAGCAAAACTTTTACGCCCTTCTATTTGTAGAACCTCTCGCAAAAAATAATGATAACCCTTTAGCCCATGCGTACTGCACAAGTTATAGTCCGAGACAACTTAGGAACAAATTAGCTGAACGAATGACTGTCTGAAACGCATATCATTTGTAAACTGGGGAGCGTCTGTATTACAATGAACCAAGACAAATAGGAAGGATGGTGACACATACAAACACATAGAGAATTGTTTGTGTAAAAAACTTACCGAGTTCTAGATACTCCAGCAGCTTCACCTCTTAATGCTGTTTTGAGCCAAGACTGTTTCAGAGCCTACTATTGACCCTAAATAGAGCTCTCCATGTGTATTACAAGCCTTCATTACCTGTAAGACAAGATACCTATTAGCCTGTGAACAAAAATATTAGCCTGTGAGACAAGACATCAGCCTTCGAGACAAGATACGTTTGTGAGACAAGATATTAGCATGCGAAATAAAATATTAGCCTGTGAGACAGTATTTTACCCTGTAAGACAAGATTTTAGAATGTGAGAGTATATATATTTTATATATAATTATATATACATTTTATACTATAAAACTATATACAAAAAAACTATAAAATATAAAATTATATACTATACAGAATATAAAACTAGACAGCGCAATGATATTGATAATTAAACTTGAACAGTCTTGTCTTGCAGTTAAATAAATATTAGTTTAATGTAGCCGAGAATTGGAGTAATATTTTTCTTTGAGGAGGGGGTGGTGAACAACCCACACTTCTATTTTTTTTTCCTGCAAACCTTCGCTGCTCATTACTCGTGACAAAAACTGGCCAATTAATAAATAGCTGAGTTTCTAGAGATTTGAATTGGATTGGGGCCTTTGACCTATGACCCCTTCTAAGGCAGGCCTGAATCACAACTACGAATAACACGTTTGTATCAATAGCAAATATAATTTGATTCGTATTTATAATTATAACACAAATCATGCGCAAATTTTTTAAAATATGTACACCAGAAATATGTGTAAAAAGCACTCAGAAACATAAACCAGGGCGCTCATGATTCTAAATAAACTTTAGTGTACGAGAAGGTTCATAAGTGAAATTCCTGCAGAAAAATACCAATACAAACTATTCACCTAGCAACAGAACTATTGACTGAGTTTAAAACAAATTGTTGCTAAGCTACGAAACCACCTTGCGTAACAGCAAATACCAATAGAAGTGCGCCTGCTAGTATAGCCAGGTTCTTTAAAAAATTTGTTGAGGCTTCAAAATAGAGCCCATCTGCAGCTAGTCGACATATGATCATGAACTGATGCTACTAGATATGCAGAAAATGTACTGCGATGCCTACATTTGCCAGTCCTTGAAAAAGTCATTTCCTTTGTCGTCAACGACGACAAAAGCTGGAAAGTCCTCAACTTCAATCTTCCATATTGCCTCCATTCCTAAAGAGTAACCAATCCAGCGCAATAATGAAAGTTGTTGTATTATGAGATTCGTTAGGCACAGGCTATATTGGCCTCTGAGCTCACAGGTGGTCTTGGCTCACAAGCAGTACAGGTGGTCTTGACAATTACGGTAAGTGAATAAAGCTGGATAAAGCTAGTGAATAAAGCTAGTGAGTAAAGCTAGTGGGTAAAGCTAGTAGATTAGGTAGTATAAGGCAGTATGGGGAGTATATAAGGAAGTCTAACAAAAGACGGAATGTCTTCTTCACCTTCTTCATGTAAATCTATTTATTGATACAACATGGTGCAGTTGACAAAATTCTAGAGTCTTTTGTGGTGTTATCGTTAGCACTAATTTTCTGGTTGTGTTATTAGTTTAACGTTTGACAGGACCCTTTCATGGGCGTGCAGGTGAGGTGATGTGTGGTAGTGTAGTGTTTTGCCGACGAGTTGTGAGGCTGTGAGGCGTTGAAGCAGTGAAGTGTCAGTGTCGGAGAGGTACAGAAATTTCTCATTCGTTCAGCTGTGGAAGTTGAGAATAAAAAACTTAAACGGAAGATGTAGAGTGAGTTAGTGGCGTAAAATATATTGCGTTGTGACGTGATGGAGATCGGTTATCCAACGTTGGTGTTTGGTGAGCATGGTGATGGTCCGTGGGAGACATTTATAGAAGAAATGAATTTATGTATCGAGAGTGCAGCTGAGAGGAGAGGTTATGATGATGGCGAAAGAGTGCCTATTATGAGGGGTAGAGCTAGGTTAGTGCCACTATTGAGAGACATTGGAAAATATAAAATTATTATAGAAATTATAAAATAAAAAACTATAAAAAATTGGACAGAATTAGACAACTTCTTTTAACCTGCTAAAAATTCCATTTCATTACGTATTAAATTTATTTATAAGTGTACAATAACATAATTAGCATTGATGAATATTTGCCACCTCTCTGCTCTACTCGCTACATGTACCAGCTCAAGTCACGCTACTCCAAAGGTATGTATGTCCTGCATAGTAAATAAAAATTCATTTTTCTTTTCAATGGCTATTAAATGGTCAAGTGTGCGAGAGGCTGCTTGTGATAACTGCATCACTCGGTCTTTTTTGTTGAATTAGGTTGAAAAAGGTTTTAACCAGACGCGCTAAATGTTATAGCGAAGACAGAAACTGATGAACAAAACTTTTGTGATATGAATTTGAAATTCAGTCAAATAGTTAGAAGACTGAAACTTTCAAACTGGTTTCAAATGTGAGTTTAGTAAGCTAAACTTATTTAAAGTGAACTGAAAAATTATGTTATACGTACGTCCTGCATTTGGTACACACATTTTAATGTTGCATTTTATTGCAGATCATAGCCATTAAAATACCTTGAATACAAACAATTATTGTAGGTAACTATAGTTACTAAAGTTAGTATACTATTTTGTCACTAATTTTCAATATATACACATTTTTATAAAAATTTTGACGATTTTTACCAGGGGATGTTTGCATTGTATAATTACAATGGTCTCTATACCCCTACATACGAATTTTTCACCCTACGATGTCAACCTTGGAATGGATAAATATTGTATCCCGATGGTTAGCCTGTCTTGACAAACTGTTGCTTTTGCAGAGTTGTTCCGCCGTCGAGCAGGCGAGCAACACAACAGCTTGTCACAAGACGTACTGCACCTGATGCATCAGCTGCACTTATAGGGAGTTGTTCTATTCCGTCTATGCAGGTTGGTTGCGATGTTATGTCGGTCACTCCATTGGTAATAATTACGAATTTCGCGCAAAAATTTATGTAGAAAAAATAAGATTACAACGTTTAACCAGCGACCAGTCTCTGCGGTAAACTTTAGTAGAACCTGAGAACTTAGGCAACAACAGCGACTAAACACGTCGTTATTTGTGCGCTCAGTCAGTTTTATTTCTTTTTTTTATATCAGACAGAGTTTATTTGTTCTTATAGATTATGTAAAAAAAACGCCAAAAAAACCAGTTTGTCAAGGCAGGCTACTTGAGGGTGCACTGTACTTACTTATTATTTCACATTTAAACTCTTTCACAGAAAACACTTTCTCATGATATGAAGTTTGAAAGTTGGAATGGTAACTGTTGTTATATGTGAAATGAAAAACTTTCTGTGCATAAATTTTTTTATCACTCATGCAACGCCAGGCATTCCCCTAGTATACTATGTATAACAAAGAGACCTGATGAGTTACGCCATGAAATAGATTAGTAGTTAGACAAAAATTCAACTTTTCAGATAATTTTTAGTCTAAACAAACAGTCCACTTATTATTATTAGTGTAGCTTTGAATTTTACCTTGACTTATTTATGTTTAGTCATAGAACTACTTTTGAACATAACGTATCATAACTATCTACTGCTACATATCATATTATGTAGTTACATACTGTATACAAATACTAGGTGAATACCTGGGGTTGCACAGGTATTAAAACAGCTTATAAACATTGGCAGGTGATGTAGTTGCCTGCCACTTGCCATTAGCCTGGCACATTGTCAATGACTAATTTAGGTAAGCTACTATCCTATTGCTAAACTTACTAATAAGAGCTGTGAGAGCAAGCTTTAGTGACTTTGCGTAACACAGGGTGCTATGTGTATTTTAGCTGACATATTGACTAATATTGCCTAATGAATCCATTGCATCTCGCGTAGCTTAGCTGGTTAGATAATCGCCTGGTGAACGGGAGGTTCCGAGATCAAATTCAGCATGAAGCGGATCTTCCATTCCTAGATTTTAATAGCTATAAAAAATAATAGCTGCCTTACTGAGCAATCGCGCTTGATCAACTCCCGAGGCAATATACAGTATGACACTATATGGAAGCAAATAGGCTAGCGCTTTCGGTCATGACGGAAAGTCATAGCGTAACTCCGTAGAAGTCGTAGCTCTTATTAGCAAGCTTACACAAATTTTCCATTGGCAATGTGCCAGGCCAATAGCAAATGGCAGGCAACTCTCAATACCTCTAACTGTTTATAAGCTGATTTTTAATACCCGGGCAACGCCAGGTACCACAGCTAATGTATGTATATATACTAAATGAAATTGGTGTTAAACACATCTAAAACTAACGAGGTTACAAAAAGCTGTCCTGTCATCGACTACTACAATAAACCAAGCAAATAGGAAGGAAGGTGCTACATACAAACACGTAGAAAACTACTTGTGTATAAAACCTACCGAGTTCTGGATATTCCAGCACCTCTACCTTCTTAATGCTGTTTTCAGCTAAGGCTGCCGCAGGGCCCCCTATTGACCCTAAATAGAATCATCCATGTGTCTTACACGCCTTCGTTACCTGTAAGACAAGATATTAGCCTGTGAACAAAAATATTAGCCTATTAACCAAGATAAAAAAGAATGGAAGGCATACGCTTTTCCTAAAAAAGTAGAAACTATTATCACCTGTAAAACTTAGCGAAAAACAAGCGCTGTCAAATAAAAAAGGCAAAATAATTCCAGTTTAAAACCAAACGTCTTCAAAGTTATTTCAATTATATTGCCTAGAAATTAATATTTGTGTCATTTACAACAAAATATCATAAGTTTATGAGCATTTGTCATACAAATAATCCTATGTTAGCAGTTGTTACAATCATGGCCTATTGATGAGCGCTGTCTGAATACATCTTATTGTCAGACATATAATAGCCTCTTGTAAATCTTGTACTTACCGTAAAACCTTTAATTGAACGCCATGGCGCTCTATTTTTCAACCCTTACTCTATAGAAGACTAGAAGTAGTCAATTGGAGGGGGTGCTCGAATAGAGACTGGTGGTGTACTTTTCCAATGGCCCGTAAGAAATTAGAAAAAATAAATTTAGGTCTATTACGGGTGAAACGAATCTCGCCTATAATTTCACTCTTTTTCCGGTGGAGCGATATCAAACCTCTTGGATGCAATAAATCTGCTAGCTCACCTCCAACTTGTCAAAAATCTCTTAGTAAATATGTATCGAAAAACTGAGAAATATCGCTACCAGCTGATATCTATCGCTTGCAATTGACCTGCGATGATATTACAGCCTGTGTCTTTCTTTGCAATTTGTTGGCATTTTCAATTTGTATTTCATTCAAAATTTGAAGATATATTTTTATTTTATATCTATATTTAACATAGTTGAATAAAAGATGATTGCACTCACAGATATGTTTGCTATAGTTTGCAGCTGAAACTAACTAACTGAAACTAAGTGCAATATAAGTGGAGTTATAAGTATCGATCCATTGCATGATCAGATTACCGCAATGATCCTATCAAATAATATGCTATAAATTTGCAATTTTATAAGTTATATAACGATAATCTATGAAATGCTATAAATATATATTCATGAACAAGTGACATAAACGAACCATACTTACATGTATATTACATGCAGAAACACAAATTACCATTTTTAAAACAAAAATATTTCCATCGTTTACTCGGATAGTTCCATTCTGATTGTTGCTTTCGATGGAACAAACATCTTCTAGTTGTCCAATACTTTTCACAATGTCTTCTGGCCTCAACTTTTTTTCTGCACTGCTGCACTAGTAGATATTAGTGCCCAAAACAATTTTTTGGGAGAGCAAAACTTTTACGCCCTGTGTTTAGCACAAATACAATGTGTAAAGGTTTGCACACTAAGCGTAACCTTTGACCCAAAACTTGCAAACCGTTTTGATATGCCTGTTCTTCGAATTAAAAGGCCGCTTTAAGCAAGGAAACATTATTAGCCTGAGATCGTTATTCATTATTTCCATGGTGCTGCTTTCAGAGTTTTAATGAAACAATTGCAAAGATTTGGAGTGGACAATAAGAGAATTGAGAGACAATGATTGTTGTTAATGTAAACAATTCATTATGAATATGATTTTGTGGACACTTTTCTACTGATCACTTGGTACTATGGGTTCATAAAAATCAAACATAGTCAAACTACTACTCAAATGGAAGTGGCGTTCAAATAGAGGGTGGCGCTTTATTTTTCAACCCTTCTTTTATAGCGGTGATCAAATAGAGGTGACGTTCATATAAAGGTTCTACGGTATATATTCACCATATAAGTACATGTCAGGAGTTGTCATACTTACAGCCTTGCTTCTGTTTCCTTTGGCAAGCATGACCATACTGCCGCCAACAGCCTGGAATTCTTCAACATAGGAGTCCATTCGTCCAGCTGTTGTTGGTCCAAATGAGCCACTGGCATAACCCTGCAATGATCAGCAGCAATACAAAATAGCCTCATAGTTTCCATGACGGCAAATATCATTAATTAGTTTAAAAAATCAAAGAAACTTACATTTGTAATCGTCCTACTCTGGAGATTTAAGAGAACAACTCTAACTTGATAGAAATAGAGAATGTGATACATGTAGCAAAAACATACATTACACATAATATGTCAACAATTTGAAACAAGAAACTAAGACATTAGTAGTTGCAAAATCTCCAACAAGCAATATTATATGGTGAATAATATTCAGCTTTATATAGTTTATATATCGCTTTAAAAAGTTCCCTAAGGCTAACTGTTTACAGTATATAGACTCTGTGACCATAAGGCTACCTGGCAGACACTATTGTGAAAAAGCGTAACGTTTATTATGTGTAATGTATGTTTTGCTACAAGTATCACAATTTTTATTTCTATCAAGTTAGAATTGTTCTCTTAAATCTCCAGAGTAGGACGATTACAAATGTAAGTTTCTTTGATTTTTTAATATAACTAGTAGAAATACTCAGTGTTGCGATAGTCACCCTATAGAATGAAATTCGCATTTGGTTAATTTTCAACTTTATTCATCAATCCTATCATATTCTACAATAATTATCACTCTCGCTGAATATGAACACTAATCTCAGGATATACTATGAAGCAACGTTGTCTTGTTCAATAAAATATTGAATGAACAATGAAATTTAACTTGATAGACTACCAGAAGAGTTTCCAGGGAGTGATTTCAGTCTAACCAAACTTCTGATATCTTTACCAACCCAGTCTACAGTTGTATTTATATGTTTCCTGTAAACTAGGATAGATTGACTACCTCTGGTGTCTTAGCAGGTCCTGCATAATAGACTGGGTACTTCAGCATATAATCAGGCATGCCCTCTCCATTGTCTAACCTCTCCTTAAGCTTGGCATGAGCAATATCTCGGGCTACCACTAAAGTTCCTGTTAAACTCAACCTGGTCTTGACAGGATGTTTGCTCAGATCGGAGAGTATCTCAGACATGGGCTTGTTAAGGTTGATCTGTAGACAAAAAATATTTTAGTAAAAGATGATCTGTAGTTGTTGCATTGAGTGTATGACACGGTTTTCTACATATCCTGGCTGAATGTCCAGCATTGCACAAGTAATAAAACCAGCTTATAAACAGTGGCAGGTTGTGTAGTTGCCATTGGCTAAGTTCACTAATTGACTAAGTTCACTAATTTACCAATGACAAATTTAGTAAATTGGCTAATTGGACTAACTTAAGCTAGTATATAGCTATACTTACTATAATAAGAGCCATGAGTTGGTCAGGCCATGAAGCCAGATTATGTGACGTTATGTTATGCATCACACCACAGCGGTATGTGTATCTTAAAGGATATAATGACTATTTGCATAATTAATCTACCCTAGGACACTTATATTTCGCTAGTAATTAGTTTCGTGAGTAGCATACAGAGTAAAATTTCGCAGCAACCTAATTTCGCAGCTCTGATGAGTGCGAAAATATAGTGATGTGAACATAAATGCAGTGGAACAAACATAATTAGATTCCTCAGGTTCAGTTCACCGATAAAAAAAATTTCAATTTGCGACTAGTTTGTAATTGTGAACCGCAGGTAGAATGGTGTGGGCAAGATCGATAATGCAATTTGATCGCTTGCTGCCGTTTGTTTCTTGGACTATCAACAGGCACGTATTCTCTGGGGCGGCTGGCCGGCTGAGCCGCCCCAACTTTTTGGAAATTTTTTACGGCTAAATACAGTCCAACTCGGATAACTCGCCCTCGAATAGAATGTAACATTTCATCTCAAACACAAGGTTAACTCGAACGGATTTGTTTAGTCAGTTCCGACGCAATGATAAATTGCTTCAGATTACTCGACCTCAACATCATTTATTCGAAAAGTTATTTGCCAAACGGCCATGGACACGGTTTTTATCGCTGTAGAATATCACTCCATTCCAAGCCATAGAGACAAACATCAACTTTTAGTAGTTCTTAGGCGTCATTATTATCATCATCAGCGGCAAAATATTCTTGTTAACGACTTTTATAAAGGTTTGCAAAAGATCAAGTTTTACCAAACACCCGCTTGGCCATGTCCCATCAAAAGTGTAAAAATCTCCGAATGAACTTAAAATAAAATCCGCAAAATTGATCTTTGTTGAAACGCTCAAAAGAAAAAGTTGTCTTTTTTCTGAGCGTTTTAACTGCGGTTAAGTTTTGCCTATTTTAATTTAAAAACGTCTCGTCAGTCACATCACCTAAAACAAAACAAATCTCAAAAAATAGAAAAATGTTGATACTTTCCAATAAAATTTTTTAAAACTTCATACGAGAGGCCCGGCTGAGACCCTACATGAGAGAAACCTGTTGGGGGCTTACATCGCCCCCTCCACACCCTAGGTGTTCATAACAAGTCGCCTAATATTAGCCGCCCCAACTTGCAACCAGTGAATACAGACCTGACTATCAATGGACAAAGCTATTTTATTTCGCGGTTTCACTCGTTCGTTATGATAGTTTAGTTTCTCACATGAAATTTTTTCGAGGGGCTGGCACCGCGAAAACGCGAAAGTTAGATGAGGCGAATACATAAGTGTCCAAGGGTAATGCGTCGCAAGAAGCATGTGTCGCTTAGTGGATAGACTGCCTGCCTGCAGAACAATTTGTAGGTCCTGAGTTCAGTTGACAGTTACTTTGCAGTTGACGATCGCGCACCTTTATCGGCGAATACCTGACTCGGCCGACCAGTCTTTACCCGCCGAGCAGTTGACAATCGTGCTCTTACACTCCCCTCGCAATTAATTGCCTTGCAATCAATCGGCTCGCACTTGCGTCGCAATCAATCGCCTTGTACTCGCCTCGCAATCAATCGCCTCGTAATCAATCGCCTCGGGCTCGCCTTGCTATCAACCGCCTTGCAATCAATCGCCTCGCACTCTATTGCTTTGCAATCAATTGCCTAGCACTTGCCTCGCAATCCCTCGCCTCGCACTCGCAATCAATCGCCTAGCACTCAATCGCTTCGCAATAAATCGCCTCGCACTTGCCAACACATTCATACGGAACGCCGCGCCTGAAGACTCTCGCTGCACTCGGGGCGAAAAAAATCCCTGAGTGACGCCACATCACGGAGTTGTCCTACTTGTGTACAGAGAACTGATAATGAAATTGACATTGCTAGGCAAACTGGAAGTCTTCAAACTTGCAGTATTGAAAAATTTTGCATGTTTTAAAAAATTCTACAAAATATTTTGCTTTTGCCAGCATTTATTGAATGGAGACTTCTACATGCTTAAAACACTAATCATGGCTCACCAGTTCTTCGTCTATAACCTGTGTTTTGACATGGTATATACAAACAGTAATGCGGTTGTATCGATAAAATTTATATGCATAACAGCACAGACAGTATGATGTCAAGGCAGATACAGCATTAGCACCTTACAATAATAAAACATAACGCCCACATGATAGCCTTTTTATGAGATACAATAAGGAAATATATATTGAAAAACATGTTAGAAAATGCTGCATGTGGATAATCTGTAGGTGTAGCAGAACATGAAGAACATAGCATGACATAACAATAACATAATGTTAATTCAATGCAAGCATGACATAACAATAACACAATGTTAGTTCAACGCAACACTTGCGGATAGACACATTTTTTTGTTTTTCTGTCGGGTGTATGAACAAACAGTTTTTGGCTTGTGCCTACTTTAGAGCAGGCGACGTACAGCTGGTCATGGCTAAAGCAGGGTAACAGTAAGTCGATACCAGCTGCTCTCTTTCTTCTCACCATCGCCTAGCGCAACGCTCGGAGTACCCGTGCAAGTTCTGTAGTAGTAAGTTACAATACTCGTAGCAGGAAAAAAAATTAGTAACTCAGCTGCTGAAGGAAATGAACATGTTTAGTATCACGAACAGTGGAAAATCCAACGCTTTTAAGTAGTGGAGGTTTGGCAATTCATAGTTTGTTTAATGAGTAGTACATTTGTATAGCTGTATAGGCACCTTTGTATAAGCCACAGAACGCAGGACGGTGCTTTTTAACACGGCAGCAACTTTGCTGTTTAACGGCACTAACGGCCTAACGGCACTGTTCCGTATTAACCTACGCTTTTTAACCCAGTGCCTAACGGAACAGTACCGTTAGGCATTGTTTCATTTTTTCTTTTACCGCTAGAGGCGCACTAACTGGAGATTTCGGTTAATGCGCCCTAGCCATGAAAGAAAGACCACAGAATAGCCGCACCCTTATATAAGCCGCATGGCTCAAATCATCATAAAAAAGTAGCGGCTAATAGTCCGAAAGTACAGTATTTACTACTCATATTAATTCAGTTCGCTCCGTACGACTGAAATTCGTATGACGAAAAAAGGAAAGACCGCACTTTAAGGTGGACAAATACACCCACACGCAGATTGCCGTTTACATAGTAGATAGATATAGGACATCATTACCTTCACAACATCAGAGCTGAGAGACTGTGAGGTAACATCAGGCATATATTTTTGAACGTCTGTTTCAAGCTGTTCAAGAAATACACCCTCAGATGTGATCTTTCCCAAAGCCTACCAATAATATACATCTAAATATAGTCTTGCCACTCCCTGGCAGGTTTTTTAACACTGAAAGCCTACGTGTCACTTTTTTTCTGACATATTCCATCGACTCTCTTTCCATGAGCCGAGATTAGATATTAGAGACTCAATAAAAATAGTTGTGAAAACACCAAATAATTCATACACAGGAACAAATTCTGAAACACAACTATTAACCTAGTAAGTCTAATCTAAAGGAATAAATAATTTCCATTTAACATTAGTGTGTGAACATTCTTATACAAAGATTTTGTTAAAAGGCATCCCAATAGTTGAGACTATGGGTTGTTTATTAAAAGCATGTGACATTCGCATGACCTTCAAAACTGCGATGGTAGGTTGGAACAATTTCAATTTTCTAAATACCAGGTATTAGATATTGACTAACTGTACTCCCCGCATGTGTAATAAAATTTTTTGGACAATTCTTTTTTGTATTTAACATATAAGAACATTTGCCATTCTAACTTTCAAACTTTGTCAAACAACTGTAACTTTCAAACTTCATATCATGAGAAAAAGGTTTCATGCAAGTCGAAAATGTTTTGAGCAGATCAAATAAAAAATAAGACAGCTATAAAAGGGTTCAAATGTAAATGTGAAATAATTAGCAATAGCTAAATTAAGTCTGTCTTGCTACGATTACAATAAAAGATGATTCCGTAATAATAAAATTAATACGAATTGAGAAAACAAAATCAAAATCCTGAATATGTGGAATTAATAATAACAATAACTTATTCGGTTCTCAAAGTTACTGTTCCACCAAAACTTGGAATACGACGATACTGGTACCTCTCGATACTGGTACAAATGTAAAAATGAGATATCGTACTGTCTTTGTCTGACCGAACGGAGAGACAATGTCAAGGCTCTTCCTACGGAGGTAATACAATTGTCCACATGAAAAGAATTGGCCTTGACCACGATATAACAATTGAACCCTACGAAAAACCGAAATTAGAAGTTCAAGAAAACACGAAAGAGCATCGGGTTTTATAGAGTTGATAGAATTCATAGTTGCAAATCAAATAGTACGTCATTTAGCGTGTGCGTGTGGTATACGCTATATGATAATTTCTTTGATCAATACGCCTTGTATAGCTCAATAGTTGAGCGCGTGGATAAAAAGCTTGCAGTTGCATTAGTCATGAGTTCAAATCCATCAGAACTCGGAATTTTAATTCCAAGATTTGAATATCTATAGCTGGACAATGACACATGCACACACGACCAACTTTGAGAAACATAGATAGAGATGATATAAGAGCCATCCAAATCTATGGATACAGGTTAGGAAAAAATAGCACCTAACAGGATTTGAACCCACAATATTCAGCTTATCCATCAGGCACACTACCAACTGCGTCAACCATTCACCTCCCACCATGTTTGAGTTATTTCACATAAACTTATTCCATGTGCTTTCTTGACACACCTGACAATCTCTCACAACACATCGTACTGACAGTGTACTAGTCTGAATAAAACTTGACTAGTGAGAAGTCGGTGAAAATATTTGTGTCATAGAGGTGTCTGCGATTACCGATATAGTGTAAACTAGCCTTTAATGATGGGTTTTCAGAACGTAACTTCACCATCAAGTGAAGACTCGATGGTGAAGTTACGACACAAAGTACACGACACAAAGTTACAAGACACTCCCATACCAACTGGACAGGAAGCTCCGTGGCGTGGCAGTCTCACTACTCTCACATCGTGCACAAAGTATTTTCCACCGAACTGAGCACCGATTCCAATCTGTTGACTCATCTCTTGTATCTTCTGCTCGAGTTGCACATCCCTGAATGCTCGGCCATGTTCATTGCCTGTAGACGAGAGAGAGGAACATAATCACAGGCAGCTCATGGTAAGCTACTAAAGGAAACTCACTCGTGGAATGGTAGTATCACTTGCTTGAATATTGGCTTCAGCATACACCAAGTGTATCTGGTGTATGCTAAAATATGTTTATTGGAGTCATTCGTGGGCCATCTTTAATTCATATAAAAATCTAGCTATTGACAGAGTAGCTATTGTGTAAGATTGTTTCAATGATATCAATTGATAACATCATTGAAACAAGTTGAAAATGTTTCAACTTGTTTCTAGATATGCAAGATATGTTAAAGAACACGCAAAATATAATTTGCAGAACATATTGAATACATCAAAGCCCTGTTGACACCTGTGCTGAAATCTTGTCTGAATCCCACCTAATAGATGGATTTATGAAGTTTAATCAGAGCTGTTTCGACAGGTACTTTTGCATAGCTCGACTTAATTCCAACGGAACAAATATTGAAAGCTCAAAAAATTTTATGCCCCATACTACTAAGTGACAACAGGTAAGTCCATAATTCGCCAGCCAGGTGCAAGAATGGCCTTATTGACCCTTTGTCAGAATCGGTGGGTTAATTGATTTCAAAGAAATTGACGTGGTTTTGAATGCACTATTTCGGTTCACTCGTAAAACCATTTGTTTTGTACTTTTGTACATCAACTAATCAAATGTGACCAGTAAATTCTTTCTACAAATTCATACTAATAATGACTAGATAATGTTGATTATACCCGAACTTTTTAGGGATGCAATTGGTTTCGCCAAATATTCAAACATATTCTTTTCAAAGATGGCGTTTGCTTATTTTATTTAGTAACTAGTTTCCAGTGTGGATAGCAACTGAGAACTTAGCTGACACAAAGGCCGCGATAAAATAAGTTAGCTTGACGACCTAATTACCGTACACTGGCAGAATCGTAGTCAATACTCAAATGTTTACACAGTATTTAGAGAAAACTAATTCGACAGAAGTTTAATTATCTTTATTTGGAGCGTTTGAAACATTTATAATAATGTATCTGTAGCTAGATTTAACATTTTATTCTGGCAATCATGAGCAATTACAAAATTAAATATATGACAATGGAGCCGCGTAGAAGTAGACTTTTATTGCAATAGCCAATGTGAATACAAGAAATAAAGATGGACTGTTTCACTATATACATGTACATCATTTTGGGCAAGTCTGGGCGCATCTTTTTTTCTGAGCGTTTTTACCGCGATCAATTTTTGTCAATTTCAATCTTCAAATATTTTGACAATGAAACTGCCTAAAACAACAAACGACATCTCAACTGATAGAAAAAATTGATGCTCTCTGTTAAAATCAACTAAAATTTGACGCAATCATATCTTTAAAGCCGAAGAATTTAAAAATACTTACCTGAAGTAGGTAAGTTATCAAAGTACTTCGTTGAGGCCAATTTAACACATTTTAAATTCATTTCGGCGGAAGTTCCTCCAATAACAAAGGCTAAATGGTAGGGTGGACAAGCAGCCGTCCCGATAGTCTACAATAGTGACTTGAACAGTTAAGCTCAACAATATGATCCTATTGGAACTCAGGCTATATCGGAACAAAGACTAACATCCAAAAAACAATAAACCCAATTGAAAAACTCAACTCCATAGCAATTTTTAAAAACAAAATGACCTTCACAAAAGCGCAAAAAAAAGATGTAACGGTAAATGCTGTTTCCTGCAAGCTTTATTTAGGCGTGACGCTTGTCACACTTATAACCTGCCACCTACAGTTGAGAGCTGTAAGGAACACACATATTCCAAACCTGTATTTTCTCATGTACAAACTCCATGAGTTTCTTTTCATTCAGCAGAGCCTTGGTTGCCTGGTAGAGAAAACTCTTGTTAGCCGAGCCACCACCTTTGGCTATGAACAGGAAGTGGTACTCGTCTCCCTTGGTAGAGTATATTTCTATCTGAGCAGGAAGATTTGTGCCAGTGTTTGCTTCCTTGTACATGTCAAGGGGAGCCACCTGAAGTACGCAGCAAAATATGATTTACTCGAAGTTTCTATAAAGGTTACAAAATAACTTTCAATACTTTGTGAAATATATTCATTTTTATAGCCAAAAAACTCCAGAGTTGTCACCAAGTGGTGTGTATTCGCTGGCTTATCCTTGTTGTTTGAAATATATTTTAAAAAACAAAATTACAGAGCCAATTACGGACATTTGCAAAATTGGTTGTTGCATGTAGACACGAAAAATGTGCTAAGCGCAGTGGATATTGCAAAAATCTAAAGCAATAGTTTTTACATCATAATCTCGTCATATTTGCGCAAAAAATTAAATTTGTTAACTTGTTCTAACACAATATGTTCTAAACTGTGTTTTGATTTGAATGATCTTATTTTGAATCGTTCTAAAACGATTCTAATCTGGTACATATGAAAATCACAACAAAACTCGACTGACCTAATGTTGAACCATTATTGCTATAACTAAGGTAGGATTATATCAAAAGCCCACGTTTCCATGACGATAATTCAGCAACTAATAGTTTACCTGTGAATACCGCAGATTCCTACTCGTATACGTGTTGTACACTCCTCGTGACAAGGCCTCCGCATCATCTCCACCTGTCCACACTTGCTGACCTTTCTTTCCTGAGAAATTGTATTCTGATGCACACATTCTGTACGCATGATGTGCACATAATGTATTCAAGATATCTTTAGAACAAAAAGTACAGATCTATTTTGAATGCACCCTTGTTAAACCTTGATAAGTATTTAACAGACTTGCCAAAAGCAGTAAGTATGAGTAAATGAATATACAAAGACACCACAAATGAGACAAGTCAAGTAACACTATAGATAAGTAATTAACAGACTTGCCAAAAGCAGTAAGTATGAGTAACTGAATATACAAAGACACCACAAATGAGATAAGTCAAGCAACACTATAGATAAGTAATTAACAGACATGCCATAAGCAGTAAGTATGAGTAACTGAATATGCAAACACACCACAAATGAGACAAGTCAAGCAACACTATAGATAAGTCATTAACAGACTTGCCAAAAGCAGTAAATATGAGTAACTGAATATACAAAGACACCACAAATGAGACAAGTCGGACAACAGTATAGAAAAGTCATTAACAGACTTGCCAAAAGCAGTAAATATGAGTAACTGAATATACAAAGACACCACAAATGAGACAAGTCAAATAACACTATAGATAAGTCATTAACAGACTTGCCAAAAGCAGTAAATATGAGTAACTGAATATGCAAAGACACCACAAATGAGACAAGTCGGACAACAGTATAGAAAAGTCATTAACAGACTTGCCAAAAGCAGTAAATATGAGTAACTGAATATACAAAGACACCACAAATGAGACAAGTCAGACAACACTATAGAAAAGTCATTACCAGATCTGCCAAAAGCTCAATTTATTAGTCAACTAGCTGAATGGCCGGCGTTGTTCAGGTAATAAAAAAGTCTTCAGACCGATAATTTATTTTTATTACATGTTAACGCCATTTATCACTCAACTCTAACTGCAGAGAGAATGTAGAAGTTATTCCTACTCAAGATAGTACTATTATCCATGTGAAAAATATTCAGCCTTTACAGATTTAGCAATCAAGCTAAGGAAAAACCGGAAATAGGAGTGTAACGGCCCAATTGAAACAACACATTTGAAAATTACAAATTAAAAAATAGTTAATGTAGCAAAAATTTAGCTTTCATAAAAATAACAAATGCAAAAGGTAATATTAATAAACAATTAAAAGTGCACATTTAGTGTGTGCAATCGTAAAAAAGGTACAGAGTATATGATGAACATGATAGGAATGATAAAAACGTCTTAGCCTTGTGGTTAGGTGTGAATTTTAATGAACTTGCGGCTGCAATCTTCATGAGTTCTAAACCAATATGAAGAGGATCTATCATTTCTAGATTTTAGTTGTTAGAGCTGGATAAACACTGAATGACAGACAACAAACTTTGAGATGAAGTTTTGTATGAGGTAGTAACAGACTTGAAGCTCTAAAAATACGCACAAAACAGCGTAGGGAACTTGAGAACACCCTCGTTATATCAGAGGTGATCGTAGAAACTCAACCATATCAAGGTTATGAAATTCAGGTCTTCACTGCCGTAAATGATAGTTAAAGCAAGCTTTAGAAATTTCAGTAGAAAATTGCTATACAACTGAATGGCATCTATGAAATTATTCCGAATACAATCGGTGAGCAACGCACTGCCGGGAAGACAACTTCAACTAGATAAAAAATAATACTTTCTCAAATCTTTATTGATTGTGTGTAACTGAAATCTATGCTATATAACATGCAAATAAAACCATTTTATTTAAAATACGGTTGTAAGCTTGTTGTTTACAAATATGTGTATTTGTCTCTGACATACGCATGATGTGTGCATGATGTACCTGTAAAGCCTGGTTCCCATATCGATTGCGATACTCCGGCGATAACTTGCGCAGCAAAACGTTTGCGGCGTTAGGCTCTGCGGCATATGTTCACATATAAGCTGTATCGCTAAACATAATCGCGTAATCAAATAAAATGCTCGCTAACCACGCCGTTTCTATAATGGTGACCTTCACCCATACAGTGCATGTCGGGAAGGTTTTGCCTGCGGTCTTTTGCGAAATTTGAGCAGCGCGAAACTATTGCGATGCCGCCGGCAACTAGCGGCGGTACCCGGCGCTTAGGTTACCATTTCACCGCTAATAGCCTGTGGTGCTGTCGCCGGTGCTTTGCGACGTATATAGGAGCCAGGCTTAATGTATTCAAGATAGCTTTAGAACAAAAAGTACAGATCTATTTTGAATGCAGCCATGTTAAATCTAATTGCAACATCTAAAGTTGGTACAGCATACCCATAATTATGGCTGTTCCAGTATCCTGACAGCCAGGTAGTACCATACCAGCCGCAATGTTAGCATTCTTCAAAAACTCTAAAGCTACATATTTGTCATTAGGGGATGCTTCTGGGTCTTTGAGAATATTAGAGAGGGACTGCAAATAAAATATCACTTAGGTGTAAAAATAACAATAATTTCACAAAATTTCACAAAATTTCACAAAATTTCACAAAACCGGAAGGTCTCTTTGGTTTCTAAATAAACCAGACAATAAATCAGATAGTCAAAATCTGAAAGACGGAATATAAAAAATAAGTATAATAAATACTAATAAATACGGAACAGGAAATCACGAATAAAAATGAGGGAACTTACCAAATAGTGCTCTTAGTGTTTGGTTTCTTCACTATGCAACCATGGCAATCATGTTAGTAAGAATCAATTGCTTGCACACATGGTTTTTAAGTAATACCTGAAGATGAGCTGGCCTGAGGAGGTGAGATATGTCAACCATAGCCTGTTCACAGAGCAGTGTCAGTGCTTGAGGATCAACCACCAACATATTTTTGCTTTGAAAGGTGCTTGTAGACACAAAGTCAGCTAAAAAAAGAAAATCGGATGATTTTCCTGTTGCATTCCTGATCAGACCTATGCAATAAACTATAGTCATATATAATATTTGTATTTACCATTTTGACACATTTGAATATTTATTTTCCTTTATTTATACAACCAGATGTTAAGCCTTGTCTGTATGTTCCATTATACATTGAAAATGTACTAAAAGACACATGCGTTGTACCAGACAACTATAATACCTAGCATATTGGTAGCAAACAAAAATTGAAATGATTTCCTTTAAACAAGGAACAGCAGCACAGCTTTGCATACAACCCATCTGCACGTAGCTCCAGCAACTTACTTTAAAACACAAATATCATCAATTTAAGCACAGCATACACACATTGAAAATAATTAGACTTACTGTGTTTGAAATATTTTAAGTTTGCAACAAATTTTAATTACTGTTTAAATAATTCCTGACACTAAAAGTTTGAATACAGTGCGCAAACCTACAAGTTAGCTTTTTGAAAGGTGGGTTTAGAGGTTCTGTGCTTTCAAACATATCCTGGTAATAAAATGGCTTAAGTGTTCCAGTTGACCGTCTAAGCAGACATAGTGGCAGCTTATTTCCGGCGCGAAGGAAACCTTTTGCAAGTGACTGCATGTTCTGCAATGTATATTGAAACTAAAAGAGCAATAGCCAAAATTCAAACTGCCAAAGCAAAAAAGAAGTACATAAAGTTTCAGTAAAAATTAAAAAAAACGAACAAATTATCTGAAGGCAAAACATTGAAGGTGTGTTGGATCCTGCGACCAACACGTAGAGGCGACCTGGGTCGGCTTACTCTACCGGTCTGCATTCACTCTCCACAGGGGCCGTGTAAGAGTTGCCCGTTGACCAACACGCGGAGGCGACTAGGTCGGCTTACACCACCGGTCTACTACAACCACCTTACACGGGGAATTGCTCCCTGAGTGATATTATGCTCGTTCGACAAGGTCGACCTGAGGTCGACCGGGGTCGACAGTGTTTCTATACTCTACTTCCAAAGCACAGTCCGTAGACTGAGGCTTGGAGTAAATAAGTGCTCAGTGTGATTCTGTTATTGCGCAAGGTAACAGAAGAGTGTGGGTCCAAATGCAAAGCATGTATTGAACGAACTTACTAGGCCGAAACACGGCCTTAAATATAATCAGATATGCAAATGAGGTGGCTAGGGCCAACCTCCTCTAGGGGCGTGACTATATAAAAGAACCAAGAGAACACAACTCTAATGACAATAACTAAAAAGGAGATGGTAATGCATGTTTCCATCACAAAGGGCAATAATTGCGGTAAAACGTATAGCACAAATAAACAATCATTGTTTGCCAACGTGAGCAATATGCATATGAGCAATATGCAATATGAGCTGCCAAGACTCAAAGGCATAACTGTTTTTCCAATAAAGTTATATGCAAACACTTATGTACTGTTGCTTCAACACTGCATGTCGGTGTACGGAGCGCTGGATAAATAAAACTAGCCATATAAAGGGGCACCAACGAAAGAATTTTGCCGTTGTCTGTGTTAGGAGTTAAAACAAAATAATTGAGTAGCTACTTTAGCCGAAGCTCTAAAGGAATAGATACGGTAATGGATATCATTAATTTTCTGACAACGATGTAGCGATGGTAACAAACATAATTGACAAAACTTTAGGATTTTGGGTTAAATGCAATAGACCGAGCGTTTAACTTGAAACATCTGAAATGGCAATCACGTGACTTTTACATTGATAGCGATACGTAATGCATGCGCCATATTGGAAAGCTAATCGTGTACTAGTCAGTTTGTAAACAAACAGTGAAAATTGACAGAAACGTACATGTTGAATAGTTATTTTTTAGCTGGGTGTTAATGAAAACTCCTCCACAACGTTTAGAGTTCCCTGATAAAAGAAAACCTATTTATAACATATGGAGTGGGATATGATAAGTAGATGTAGAATAGATTTTCTTCGACCATATTATTCATACAAACTGTTGTATAACAGATGCATAAACCCAGCAAATGGTATATTCAAGCAAATAACAACTGTTCCATTATCTTAAAAATTATATTACATATGCATAAACTATAATGGAAAAACTTAGCACGTGAAGTATTTCGATAAAAACAACACATATGCTGCCAAAACAGAAACCGTTTTCAAGATTTAAGTGATAATAGCTTATGAATGTATAAAATGTATAATACAGTATCTATAAAAGATGGAATAAACTACTGCAACAACTAAACGGAAATTAAAAACAGTTGTAACAGGTGTAATAGAGAATAATCAAAATAATGCAAACATGGAAATGCAGGAATTAGTGTAATCAGATTAAACTTATACATACACGTTACAGAAACTGCGTAAAAGGAGATTTGTATACCACTGGATATTGAGCCAAGGTGCATCAGAGTTTCTTAGAACTAAATCAGATTACAAATAACAGCACAACCACAGCTGCAGATGAATATTACAGTGATTACTTTGTTACTGGCCTTTAAACAGTACTGCTTTAGTATTTTATGCCGCGAAGAGACACCTTGCAGTTGGAATGTGCGATGTTAGCTTAATCATGCTGTCAGAGATCATAAAACGACTGAATAAGGTTTTTCATCAACGAAGCAGTGGTTAGATACGCCATCTGCTGTGTCCGTAAGGTGTTTCCCAAGGCATAGCACATCACTAGATCCTACACTACTGATAACATACACCACACAATGTAGAAGATCTGGCTTTGCATTAATACAAAAGTATCGATCTGCAACTAGCAGGATCCTGATGACACCGCCTTATAAACGCACCAATCCTCCATTGTTTTGTAGCTCGAGTAGAGTATAGAAATGTCGGTACTGGATACTTGACTTAGTGGTAACCAGCGACTGATGGCCAATGTCACGTGACAGCACTTTAGTTAGCTTTTGCACAATGTAACTAGCTATATAGACTACACTGTTACCTATAACATAAATTTGACATCTGAAATCATTGTGAGCTCCACCTACTGATCAACTTCTGGAGTAGCCTGTATGATGAGAATCTCGTTTTGAGCAGTAACATTACCTGTCTTACCAGCATCTGATTTTGCACCACATTTGCTGACAAGTTTGCGAAAGGTAGCCTTAAACTGAGTAACAATAGGATTATTATTCCAACCACCTAAACAAAAGCATCAATGATAACAATTACATAAAATCAACAAAAATGAATGTCTTTTTCTCATAAACATAGTACCCTTCTGATACAACAATACAGCTAATAAAATAAAATAGGTCAAAATGTTACTATATTACTATGTAAAATGAAAATGTGGCAATTTTCACCGGAAGTCATTCACACACATCTTAGGCATAAAGCTTAATGGAAACTTTTTAATCAAGCATGGATCAAACATGGATTGCAACCATGATAATTATTATTTTAATAGAAATGACAACAAACAAATTGCAGAAATACTGCAAAAAAGTACTAACCATTGCCACAGATGTATTACTAGAGAACTTCACACCAACATCTTCTGCTAAGCTGCAGACATATTCATAAGCACTTGCTGTGGCAGCTGTCGCTGTTTTGCGTGCTGTTTGAGGCTTCTGAAATTTCTTTAGATATACCTACTTTAAGTTGAACAACTTAGCAGCACTGTGCTTGACAATATTGTTTTGAATTCAATCATTGAAAAGCACCATTCAACATTGAAAAATAAACGTTTAAATGACTGGGCAGTGCAATCAGTGATGCCACAGCATCTGGTTTCAGTCGAACATTTTGACCTGTTCTGTCAAAACATGGATCATTGAAATGTTCATTGCAGATAAGTGCCCAAGGACCAGGCTTATTTACTCTTCTGCAGTTGCGATACCATTGTAAATAACCAGAGTTCTCAGTTACTTTGTTTGGAAATATAAAAATTAAATCTAAAAGAAATCTAAAATGAAACTGTAGTAGTTAGCAACAGTAGTAATAATAATAGTATTATTACTCTTATCTCCTTGCTGCTAGCTATATCCAGGTACAACAATAAATAATATTATAGGCACTACAAACATTTTTTCAAATATTTATTTAGAAATATTAGTATAATAAAAAGAAATTTGTATTTTAGAAATATTTAGAAAATTTATAAGTAGTATGTAGAGAGCAGATCTACACAAAAAAGTGACGGATCCAGCGGGGGATAGAAAAAGGGGGTTGCGAATTAAATTGGCTAGGGGTGTAGATTGAATTGCGTGGAGTTGAATGAGATGTTGGGGTTTGGGGGGAAATTGTGGTGTAGAGTAGGGGGTTGAATTCGAGGGGGTATGGATCCGCTCCTGGCGTAATCGGCGGATTATCTGTGGATGAGTCATCCGATTAGTGGGGGATGAGTCATCCGATTAAACGTGGATTATCGCGGGATTAGTCGGGGGAATCGTTGCGGATTAGTCGGCCGAATCGTCGCGGATTATCGGTGGATTAGTGGGGAGTGAATATCTGGGACATCGAGGGCTGGTTGGTTTTCCGGAGTGGATCTCGCGGATTATTGAGGAGAGCGAGAGATTACCGGATGAGTGAGGGGGTTAATATCTGGGACACCGAGGGGTTGATTTTCCGGAGATTGTTATATATTTGAAACATTGAATATATATGAGAAAGTGTTTATGTACAAAGTTATTTTGTTGAAGATTTGATGTTTTTGTAATGTTGAAGCTCTTGAATGGTTAAGAATTTTAAGGATTTTATTTTCGGTTTTTTTGTATATATGTAAGATTGAAATTTGTTGGAGAAATTAATATGTTGAATGAAAGATCAGTTTTATTACAAAATTATCACAAAATTATTTAAAATTGAGAATTATTCCATGAAGTGGTAAAGCACCCATAGATCCTTTAATTAGATTAAACTAGTAGACTTGCTAGTTCCATGCACTGTGAGAGATCATCATGAGTAATCAGTACATTGAGAATTATTCCATGAAGTAGTAAAGCACCCATAGATCTTTTAATTAGATTAAACTAGTAGACTTGCTAGTTCCATGCACTGTGAGAGATCATCATGAGTAATCAGTATATTGAGAACTATTCAATGAAATGGTAAAGAACCCATGGATTCATTAATTAGATTAAACTAGTAGACTTGCTAGTTCCACGCACCGTGAAAGATCATCATGAGTAATCAGTATATTGAGAACTATTCTGTTAGATTGCCATCATAAAGCTTAAGTCAAGCTAAATTTGCGCTATCTATTCTAATATAGCTAAATATTCTAATACAAGTAATGCTTTTGTTTAGCTATTTATTAGATAGCCACAGCTGAGGCTTATATAAACTAGGTCTGAAAGGCAACAGTGCAATACATACTATGAGAGTGAATAAACCACATCTTGTGTTATTATTCATACAGGTAACATTTATTACTGTTATACTTTCCTTGTTGTCTCTACATGTTAATACAATACATACTATGAGAGTGAATAAACCACATCTTGTGTTATTATTCATACAGGAACATAACAGAAGTTATTGGCAACAAGGATGGGATATTCTTGAGCAGTACAACTGATATTCTTACAAGAATATAACCCGGAACCTATACAGCATTCTCAGTATATACAAGTATGTCTTCGGAAGTGGATAAGTTAATCGAAGTCATTACGGCTCAAAACCTAAAGATGGAGGAGCAACAAAAAGCTCATCAAGAACAACAACAAGCTTATCTGGAAGAAAATAGGAAACTCATGGAACTACTGGTGAAAGGTCAAACCGAGACAGCAGCGAAGCTAGCACCATCGGCAGCCTTACCCAAGTTTTCAGAGTATGATCCAGCTACCGAACTATTGACTGATTACATGAATCGATATGACACTTTTGTAGCGGCTCACTCTATACCTGAGGAGAGGAAAGCTAACGTGTTCTTAATTAATCAGTCACCTGTTCTTTACAAACAGATCAGCAACATGGCTAGCCAACTGGAGACCCCAAAACTTATAAAGGAAGTTACCATGGAAGAAATAGATAATTTCTTAAAAGAACAATATGATCCCACACGATTTTTAGTACGCGAGCGTTATAAATTCTGGAGTACTATGAAAAGGAAACCTGGAGAAACTATTCATGAATTAGCGAATAGAATTAGACAGGAAGCGACCACATGTGACTTTTCTAATATTGATGATCCATTAGATGAAGCTATGAGAACACGGTTTGTCTGCTCAGTAAATAATGAAGCAGTTCTCAAAGCACTGTTCAAAGTAAAAGAAACAGAGCTATCTTTTAAAAGAGCTATTGAAATTGCGACAAAAACGGAGGACGCAGCCAAGATAGCCAAAGAAACCGTATATGGAGAGCAACAAAAAGTTAACAAGGTACAACCAGATCATAGAACTAAGACACCACCAGGAACTTCAAACTACAAAGAAGCAAGACAGACAACTTTCAATTGCTACAGATGCAATAAAACTACACATACTGCTAAGGAATGTCCATACAGATCTGCTACATGTAATTTTTGCCAGAAGTTAGGACATCTAAGAGTTGCCTGCCGAAAAAGAAAAGCAACTACTAATAAAAGGCCTATAGCACAGAATTCTATACCAAAACAACAGCTTAAAACTATTCGAAGAATACATATGGAACAACTTCAAAAGAATATTGAGATAGAAGAGCAGATCATCGAGATGGAGTTAGATACAGGAGCCTGTGACAACTTCATTACTGAGGAAGTCTGGTGTAAACTTGGAAAACCTGTACTCTCTACAACAACGACAAACTACGAATCTGCTTCAAAACATCCTATTGAAGTAATTGGACAGTGCCAGCTGAATACTAAAACCGTTAAGGGAAATCCTATTGCTTTGAACTTTGTAGTTAGCCGGGTTCCAAATCTCAACCTGATAGGACGAGGAGCAATCAAACTATTGGGGATATCAATAGACAACCTGCTCAGCCAACAAACTACTACGACTTGTAAATTAGTAGACCAGGAAACGGCTGACAAAAGTCTACAACAATCTTGCGAGCAACTCTGCAATGAATTTCCTGATCTATTTAACAATGATCTAGGCTGTTTAAAGGATTACGAGCTAGAAATAAAATTCAAGGCAGATGCCAAACCAGTGTTTCACAAACCTCGACCTGTTCCATTTGCTATTCAAGATGAATTAAATCTAGCCTACGAAACTGGAATTCAAAGAGGAATCTGGAAACCAGTACAGTTTAATCAATATGGTACGCCTGTAGTTCCGGTCAGGAAAGCGCAACTTTCCAACAGTCATCAAAGATCGATCAGAGTATGTGGAGACTACTCACAAACAGTCAATCCACAATTAGAGACTCACCGACAGCCTATACCTCTACCCGAAGACCTGATGAACAAGTTAGGAGGAGGATACGGATATACTAAAATTGATCTAGCGGATGCATACAACCAAATCCCCCTGGGACCAAACAGTCAGAAAAAGCTTGCTCTTAGCACTCAAAAAGGAGTACTACTACAGATGAGACTTCCGTTTGGAATCAGTTCAGCACCTGGATATTTTCAGGAGATAATGGAACAATTGACAGCTGATCTACCAGGGGTAGCTGTATATTTAGATGATATACTGGTTAGTGGTACTGATGCTACAAGTCATTTACAGAATTTGCGACAACTACTTGCAAGACTGAATGAGAAAGGTTTACGATGTCGTAAAGAAAAATGCCATTTTGCTCAACCCTCGGTAGAATATCTTGGTCATAACCTTTCAGCAAAAGGAATTTCTAAAGGACTAAAAGCAGATGCTGTTAAACAGATGCCTGCCCCAACTAACATAAACAGTTTACGTTCATTCCTTGGATCAGTACAGTTCTACAGCAAATTCCTACCTAACCTATCAACGATTACAGAACCATTACACCAGCTAATTAGAAAAAAATGTGCAGTGGAAGTGGAGTGCAGAACAGGAAACCCGTTTTCTTCAGCTAAAGCAACTGCTGACTGCTGACACAGTTCTTACACATTTCAACTCAAAGCTGCCTATAGGAATAGCATGTGATGCTTCCGAAAAAGGAATTGGAGCTGTCTTATTTCACAGATATGAGGATAATAGTGAAAGACCTATTATGCATGCTTCTAAAACATTGACGGCGACCCAAAGAAAATATGGTCAGATTCAAAAAGAGGCACTAGCTATCATATTTGCGTTGAAGAAGTTTCACCAATTTCTCTATGGCAGAAAATTCACCATCATTACGGACCATCGAGCATTGACATCTATGTTTGCACCTAACAAAGGAACTCCTGCACTTGCTGCTAACCGATTAGCAAGATGGGCTCTCTTACTCAGTCAATATGAATATGAAATTGAATATAGAAAGACCAACAAACATGGGAATGCAGATGCTCTTAGTCGGCTACCTGTTGGACCAGATGTTGGGTTTGACAGAGAGGAAGACGATGCTGACGTAGACATTATTTGCACTATTAAAACTATTGGAGCTCAACTTAACCCTACAGATCCAGGAGTAATAGTCAAGGAATCTTCTAAAGACATTGTTATCTCTACAGTCATGAGATATACAACAGAAGGATGGCCACATCGAGAGGAAGCAACTCCAGCTACTTCTGAAATCAAAGAATTTAGAAAGTTAGAAAACTCACTATCGGTGTGTAATGGTTGTCTACTCTATGGAAACAGAGTAGTAATTCCTACCAGCTTACAAAAAGAAGTACTGAAGATATTGCATCTCGGACATTTTGGGATACAAAGGATGAAGCAGCTAGCACGCACAGCGGTATACTGGCCTAGAATGGATGCTGACATTGCAGAGACAAGCAAGTTGTGTATATCGTGTGCTGAAAATCAGAGACTACCTTCAAAGTATCCTGTACATCCGTGGATGCTACCAGAGAAACCATGGAGTCGTTTACACTTAGATCATGCTGTCAACTTTATGGGAAGTAACTGGCTAGTTCTCACAGATGCTTACACTAAATATCCTTGCATACACAGGACCAGTTCTACATCGACAAAATCAACTACTGATCTTTTAGAACAAGATTTTTCACACTTTGGCTATCCACACACATTAGTTACAGACAATGCTACTACCTTTAAATCAGAAGAGTTTCAACAGTGGTGCAAAGAAAGAGGAATTACACATTTATCAGGAGGTCCTTATCATCCTGCAACAAATGGAGTTGCTGAGAGAATGGTGCAATCATTTAAACAAGCTTTGAAAAAGTCTAGTCTACCACCTAATGCAGCATTATTAGAATTCTTGATGCATTATAGAAGAACACCTTTAGAGACTGGATATTCACCAAGCCAACTCCTACATGGAAGGCAAATCCGATGCAAAATTGACACAATTATTTCATCACCAGCCCATTCGGCTCAAGGAAAACAATCTAAAAATACACAGCTTCTGAATGACACGGTAAACAAGATTCACAGCTATCAAGTTGGAGATCCATGCTATGCGCTATACTGTGGCCCTAGAAGATCTAATCAGCCTCGATGGGTTCCAGCATTAGTGACTAAAGTCTATGGCCAGCGAAGTGTTAATGTTAGAGTATGGCCACGCGGACCCACATGGAGGAGACATGTAGAACAACTACAACCTAGATTTAGCACAGAAGAAGACCTACACCCTGGAGATATATTTCAAACATCAGATAAAAATAGTGACAGGCTACCTATTCCGGTACCTCCCGAAGAACCAGTGCGTCAACCAAAGAGACCAAATCCTAGACATCCTCTACACAGTGATTATGGACCACATAATCCACGTAGGTCATCTAGAAGGAGACAGCAAACACAATTTTATCCGTAACGTTTCGTCTGTTCATATCATCTCCAGACTAGTGAGGAGGTGTTAGATTGCCATCATAAAGCTTAAGTCAAGCTAAATTTGCGCTATCTATTCTAATATAGCTAAATATTCTAATACAAGTAATGCTTTTGTTTAGCTATTTATTAGATAGCCACAGCTGAGGCTTATATAAACTAGGTCTGAAAGGCAACAGTGCAATACATACTATGAGAGTGAATAAACCACATCTTGTGTTATTATTCATACAGGTAACATTTATTACTGTTATACTTTCCTTGTTGTCTCTACATGTTAATACAATACATACTATGAGAGTGAATAAACCACATCTTGTGTTATTATTCATACAGGAACATAACATATTCCATGAAGTGGTAAAGCACCCATAGATCCTTTAATTAGATTAAACTAGTAAACTTGCTAGTTTCATGCACCGTGAGAGATCATCATGAATAATCAGAATATTGAGAATTATTCCATGAAGTGGTAAAGCACCCATGGATCTTTTAATTAGATTAAACTAGTAGACTCGCTAGTTCCATGCACCGTGAGAGATCATCATGAGTAATCAGTATATTGAGAATTATTCCATGAAGTGGTAAAGCACCCATGGATCTTTTAATTAGATTAAACTAGTAGACTCGCTAGTTCCATGCACCGTGAGAAATCATCATGAGTAATCAGTATATTGAGAATTATTCCATGAAGTGGTAAAGTACCCATGGATCCTTTAATTGGATTAAACTAGTAGACTTGCTAGTTCCATGCACTGTGAGAGATCATCATGAGTAATCAGTATATTGATAATTATTCCATGAAGTGGTAAAGCACCAAGGATCCTTTAATTAGATTAAACTAGTAGACTTGCTAGTTCCATGCACTGTGAGAGATCATCATGAGTAATCAGTATATTGAGAATTATTCCATGAAGTGGTAAAGCACCCATAGATCCTTTAATTAGATTAAACTAGTACACTTGCTAGTTCCATGCACTGTGAGAGATCATCATGAGTAATCAGTATATTGAGAATTATTCCATGAAGTGGTAAAGCACCCATGGATCCTTTAATTAGATTAAACTAGTAGACTTGCTAGTTCCATGCAGTGTGAGAGATCATCATGAGTAATCAGTATATTGAGAATTATTCCATGAAGCGGTAAAGCACCCATGGATCCTTTAATTAGATTAAACTAGTAGACTTGCTAGTACCATGCACTGTGAGAGATCATCATGAGTAATCAGTATATTGAGAATTATTCCATGAAGTGGTAAGGACCCATAGATCTTTTAATTAGATTAAACTAGTAGACTTGCTAGTTCCATGCACTGTGAGGGATCATCATGAGTAATCAGTATATTGATAATTATTCCATGAAGTGGTAAAGCACCCATAGATCCTTTAATTAGATTAAACTAGTAGACTTGCTAGTTCCATGCACTGTGAAAGATCATCATGAGTAATCAGTATATTAAGAATTATTCCAAGAAGTGGTAAAGCACCCATGGATCCTTTCATTAGATTAAACTAGTAGACTTGCTAGTTGCATGCACAGTGAGGGATCATCATGAGTAATCAGTATATTGAGAATTATTCCATGAAGTGGTAAAGCACCAATAGATCCTTTAATTAGATTAAACTAGTAGACTTGCTAGTTCCATGCACTGCGAAAGATCATCATGAGTAATCAGTATATTGAGAATAACTCCATGAAGTGGTAAAGCAACCATGGATACTTTAATTAGATTAAACTAGTACACTTGCTAGTTCCATTCACTGTGAGAGATCATCATGAGTAATCAGTATATTGAGAGTTATTCCAGGAAGTTGTAAAGCACCCATGGATCCTTTAATTAGATTAAACTAGTAGACTTGCTAGTTCCATGCACCGTGAGAGATCATCATGAGTAATCAGTATATTGAGAACTATTCCATGAGGTGGTAAAGCACCCATAGATCCTTTAATTAGATTAAACTAGTAGACTTGCTAGTTCCATGCACCGTGAGAGATCATCATGAGTAATCAGTATATTGAGAATTATTCCATGAAGTGGTAATGCACCCATGGATCCTTTAATTAGATTAAATTAGTAGACTTGCTAGTTCCATACACCGTGAGAGATCATCATGAGTAATCAGTATATTGAGAATTATTCCATGAAGTGGTAAAGCACCCATAGATCCTTTAATTAGATTAAACTAGTAGACTTGCTAGTTTCAAGCACTGTGAGAGATCATCATGAGTAATCAGTATATTGAGAGTTATTCCATGAAGTGGTAAAGCACCCATAGATCCTTTAATTAGATTAAACTAGTAGACTTGCTAGTTCCATGCACTGTGAGAGATCATCATGAGTAATCAGTATATTGAGAATTATTCCATGAAGTGGTAAAGCACCCATGGATCCTTTAAATAGATTAAACTAGTAGACTTGCTAGTTCCATGCACTGTGAGGGATCATCATGAGTAATCAGTATATTGAGAATTATTCCATGAAGTGGTAAAGCACCCATGGATCCTTTAAATAGATTAAACTAGTAGACTTGCTAGTTCCATGCACTGTGAGGGATCATCATGAGTAATCAGTATATTGAGAATTATTCCATGAAGTGGTAAAGCACCAATAGATCCTTTTATTAGATTAAACTAGTAGACTTGCTAGTTCCATGCACTGTGAGAGATCATCATGAGTAATCAGTATATTGAGAACTATTCCATGAAGTGGTAAAACACCCATGGATCCTTTAATTAGATTAAACTAGTAGACTTGCTAGTTCCATGCACTGTGAGAGATCATCATGAGTAATCAGTATATTGAGAATTATTCCATGAAGTGGTAAAGCACCCATGGATCCTTTAATTAGATTAAACTAGTAGACTTGCTAGTTCCATGCACTGTGAGAGATCATCATGAGTAATCAGTATATTGAGAATTATTCCATTAAGTACTAAAGCACCCATAGATCCTTTAATTAGATTAAACTAGTAGACTTGCTAGTTCCATGCACTGCGAAAGATCATCATGAGTAATCTGTATATTGAGAATTATTCCATGAAGTGGTAAAGCACCAATGGATCCTTCAATTAGATTTAACTAGTAGACTTGCTAGTTCCATGCACTGTGAGAGATCATCATGAGTAATCAGTATATTGAGAATTATTCCATGAAGTGGTAAAGCACCCATAGATCCTTTAATTAGATTAAACTAGTAGACTCGCTAGTTCCATGCACTGTGAGAGATCATCATGAGTAATCAGTATATTGAGAATTATTCCATGAAGTGGTAAAGCACCCATGGATCCTTTAATTGGATTAAACTAGTAGACTTGCTAGTTCCATGCACCGTGAGAGATCATCATGAGTAATCAGTATATTGAGAATTATTCCATGAAGTGGTAAAGCACCCATGGATCTTTTAATTAGATTAAACTAGTAGACTCGCTAGTTCCATGCACCGTGAGAAATCATCATGAGTAATCAGTATATTGAGAATTATTCCATGAAGTGGTAAAGCACCCATGGATCCTTTAATTGGATTAAACTAGTAGACTTGCTAGTTCCATGCACTGTGAGAGATCATCATGAGTAATCAGTATATTGAGAATTATTCCATGAAGTGGTAAAGCACCCATAGATCCTTTAATTAGATTAAACTAGTACACTTGCTAGTTCCATGCACTGTGAGAGATCATCATGAGTAATCAGTATATTGAGAATTATTCCATGAAGTGGTAAAGCACCCATGGATCCTTTAATTAGATTAAACTAGTAGACTTGCTAGTTCCATGCAGTGTGAGAGATCATGGACCAAAGCACCCATGGATCCTTTAATTAGATTAAACTAGTAGACTTGCTAGTTCCATGCAGTGTGAGAGATCATCATGAGTAATCAGTATATTGAGAATTATTCCATGAAGCCGTAAAGCACCCATGGATCCTTTAATTAGATTAAATTAGTAGACTTGCTAGTTCCATACACCGTGAGAGATCATCATGAGTAATCAGTATATTGAGAATTATTCCATGAAGTGGTAAAGCACCCATAGATCCTTTAATTAGATTAAACTAGTAGACTTGCTAGTTTCAAGCACTGTGAGAGATCATCATGAGTAATCAGTATATTGAGAGTTATTCCATGAAGTGGTAAAGCACCCATAGATCCTTTAATTAGATTAAACTAGTAGACTTGCTAGTTCCATGCACTGTGAGAGATCATCATGAGTAATCAGTATATTGAGAATTATTCCATTAAGTACTAAAGCACCCATAGATCCTTTAATTAGATTAAACTAGTAGACTTGCTAGTTCCATGCACTGCGAAAGATCATCATGAGTAATCTGTATATTGAGAATTATTCCATGAAGTGGTAAAGCACCCATAGATCCTTTAATTAGATTAAATTAGTAGACTTGCTAGTTCCATGCACTGCGAAAGATCATCATGAGTAATCAGTATATTGAGAATTATTCCATGAAGTGGTAAAGCACCCATAGATCCTTTAATTAGATTAAACTAGTAGACTTGCTAGTTCCATGCACTGCGAAAGATCATCATGAGTAATCTGTATATTGAGAATTATTCCATGAAGTGGTAAAGCACCCATAGATCCTTTAATTAGATTAAATTAGTAGACTTGCTAGTTCCATGCACTGCGAAAGATCATCATGAGTAATCTGTATATTGAGAATTATTCCATGAAGTGGTAAAGCACCCATAGATCCTTTAATTAGATTAAACTAGTAGACTTGCTAGTTCCATGCACTGCGAAAGATCATCATGAGTAATCTGTATATTGAGAATTATTCCATGAAGTGGTAAAGCACCCATAGATCCTTTAATTAGATTAAACTAGTAGACTTGCTAGTACCATGCACTGCGAAAGATCATCATGAGTAATCAGTATATTGAGAATTATTCCATGAAGTGGTAAAGCACCCATAGATCCTTTAATTAGATTTAACTAGTAGACTTGCTAGTTCCATGCACTGTGAGAGATCATCATGAGTAATCAGTATATTGAGAATTATTCCATGAAGTGGTAAAGCACCAATGGATCCTTCAATTAGATTTAACTAGTAGACTTGCTAGTTCCATGCACTGCGAAAGATCATCATGAGTAATCAGTATATTGAGAATTATTCCATGAAGTGGTAAAGCACCCATAGATCCTTTAATTAGATTAAACTAGTAGACTCGCTAGTTCCATGCACTGTGAGAGATCATCATGAGTAATCAGTATATTGAGAATTATTCCATGAAGTGGTAAAGCACCCATGGATCCTTCAATTAGATTTAACTAGTAGACTTGCTAGTTCCATGCACTGTGAGAGATCATCATGAGTAATCAGTATATTGAGAATTATTCCATGAAGTGGTAAAGCACCCATAGATCCTTTAATTAGATTAAACTAGTAGACTTGCTAGTTCCATTCACTGTGAGAGATCATCATGAGTAATCAGTACATTGAGAATTATTCCATGAAGTAGTAAAGCACCCATAGATCTTTTAATTAGATTAAACTAGTAGACTTGCTAGTTCCATGCACTGTGAGAGATCATCATGAGTAATCAGTATATTGAGAATTATTCCATGAAGTGGTAAAGCACCCATGGATCTTTTAATTAGATTAAACTAGTAGACTCGCTAGTTCCATGCACCGTGAGAAATCATCATGAGTAATCAGTATATTGAGAATTATTCCATGAAGTGGTAAAGTACCCATGGATCCTTTAATTGGATTAAACTAGTAGACTTGCTAGTTCCATGCACTGCGAAAGATCATCATGAGTAATCAGTATATTGAGAATTATTCCATGAAGTGGTAAAGCACCCATAGATCCTTTAATTAGATTAAACTAGTAGACTTGCTAGTTCCATGCACTGCGAAAGATCATCATGAGTAATCTGTATATTGAGAATTATTCCATGAAGTGGTAAAGCACCCATAGATCCTTTAATTAGATTAAATTAGTAGACTTGCTAGTTCCATGCACTGCGAAAGATCATCATGAGTAATCTGTATATTGAGAATTATTCCATGAAGTGGTAAAGCACCCATAGATCCTTTAATTAGATTAAACTAGTAGACTTGCTAGTTCCATGCACTGCGAAAGATCATCATGAGTAATCTGTATATTGAGAATTATTCCATGAAGTGGTAAAGCACCCATAGATCCTTTAATTAGATTAAACTAGTAGACTTGCTAGTACCATGCACTGCGAAAGATCATCATGAGTAATCAGTATATTGAGAATTATTCCATGAAGTGGTAAAGCACCAATGGATCCTTCAATTAGATTTAACTAGTAGACTTGCTAGTACCATGCACTGTGAGAGATCATCATGAGTAATCTGTATATTGAGAATTATTCCATGAAGTAGTAAAGCACCCATAGATCCTTTAATTAGATTAAACTAGTAGACTCGCTAGTTCCATGCACTGCGAAAGATCATCATGAGTAATCAGTATATTGAGAATTATTCCATGAAGTGGTAAAGCACCCATAGATCCTTTAATTAGATTAAACTAGTAGACTCGCTAGTTCCATGCACTGCGAAAGATCATCATGAGTAATCAGTATATTGAGAATTATTCCATGAAGTGGTAAAGCACCCATGGATCCTTCAATTAGATTTAACTAGTAGACTTGCTAGTTCCATGCACTGTGAGAGATCATCATGAGTAATCAGTATATTGAGAATTATTCCATGAAGTGGTAAAGCACCCATAGATCCTTTAATTAGATTAAACTAGTAGACTTGCTAGTTCCATTCACTGTGAGAGATCATCATGAGTAATCAGTACATTGAGAATTATTCCATGAAGTAGTAAAGCACCCATAGATCTTTTAATTAGATTAAACTAGTAGACTTGCTAGTTCCATGCACTGTGAGAGATCATCATGAGTAATCAGTATATTGAGAATTATTCCATGAAGTGGTAAAGCACCCATAGATCCTTTAATTAGATTAAACTAGTAGACTTGCTAGTTCCATGCACTGCGAAAGATCATCATGAGTAATCAGTATATTGAGAATTATTCCATGAAGTGGTAAAGCACCAATGGATCCTTCAATTAGATTTAACTAGTAGACTTGCTAGTTCCATGCACTGTGAGAGATCATCATGAGTAATCAGTATATTGAGAATTATTCCATGAAGTGGTAAAGCACCCATAGATCCTTTAATTAGATTAAACTAGTAGACTTGCTAGTTCCATTCACTGTGAGAGATCATCATGAGTAATCAGTACATTGAGAATTATTCCATGAAGTAGTAAAGCACCCATAGATCTTTTAATTAGATTAAACTAGTAGACTTGCTAGTTCCATGCACTGACACTGAACTACTTGGGAGACTAAATGAGTCAGAGCTGATAACAAATCCAATTGATAAAATTCTGAAATAAGTATATCTTGAAGTGGTGTTCGAGATTTTGCAAATGCTCTATTCGGTTATAAGTCGAAGTTACAGAATATGATTCACCATTCATAAAATGAAGGTAGGTTTGCGCAATAAGATAGACAGACTATAGGCGACATCATGTGACTTGAGGTAGGACGAGAGTTCAGTTATGGTTGTAAAGGCAAAGCCATTACGTAAACAGAAGTAGGTGCGTACGCTTGCTGATCCAATCATTAGCTGCATCCTATACATCAACAATGGTAGAGCACGTGCTTTTGTTTATGTTTTGACTACAACAATACGGTGGACTGCTCGAGTCGTCATTAGTTAATAACAGAGAATGTACGTATCGCCTCTACCCTATCTATCTCATTGGGTTGATGTAATTTTCCTGTTCATCAAGAAGAGATGAATCTTAAAATGGAATCCAAAACTTGAAAAACTTCTCAGTTGCTATCTATATGATGTAACCAATGACAAAAACTGAACGACAAACGAATTGAATATTTCGAATAATTACAAAAAAAATTCACTCATTCAAATATTCCCCCAACTAATCCAAATAACACCAGAATCTACTCGCATCACATTCTAACTGATATCTTCAAAATATGGAAAAGACTGTGAAGTGATATATAACACACAATCTTTCGATAAAATCATGACAAAATACTTTTGGTAAAGAGAACCCTGTTATCATTCATCAATCTTTGAGAGAATAAATGATACACACTACATTTATTCAAAACAATACATATATTCATTTTCTTCATATTCTCTTCAAAACGAATACTTACCTATACCTAACTTAGTACAATTCCTCCATCTGTCCATTGGGCCTTCTTTTTTTTTGCTCATCCCTCTATTTACTGGGCAAGAGACTGTTATGGAATGGTTAAGCCAAACCAAACAGGAGAATTCCATAGGCAAGCCTAGGAAAACAGTCAGGTCGAATGCCAAGGCGCTTGTCCACACGACAGCCTGAACACAGCGACACTCAACGAACTTAATCGCGAGTAGCCGGCTAACAGAATTCTAGCTGAAGCATACAAGCCTTATGGTATCAACGCTCGATTGCCCCAAAATCTCAATCTGTATATAAGTAGGCATCAGGAGCAGGACTAAGTGATGAAAAGGAAAATTACACTGAGCAAGCTTCTTATACAGGGTATTGAAGAATAGTGGCGTATCCAACAGAATCAATGAAGCGAAAATAGTAAACAGATTTTCGCGAAATTCAATTTCGCGAAATTACACATTATATATATTATATAGTCAACTTTCGCGAAATTGAATTTCGCGAAAGTGAGTTTCGCGAAATTCAATATCGCGAAATTACACATTATATATATATTATATAGTCAACTTTCGCGAAATTACACATTATATATATTATATAGTCAACTTTCGCGAAATTGAATTTCACGAAATTGGATTTCGCGAAATTACACATTATATATTATATAGTCAACTTTCGCGAAATTGAATTTCGCGAAAGTGAATTTCGCGAAATTGGATTTCGCGAAATTATACATTATATATATTATATAGTCAACTTTCGCGAAATTGAATTTCGCGTTTTTCAATTTCGCGAAAAGTCTTCTGATATTATGGATGATACAGCTAAATTTATCAAAACTCATTAATCATTTGATGAGGAGAATTGTATATAACCAGCGGAATTTTACTAAAACGATATCAATTCTTCATTCAAACTCAGAGAATTAACACACTACACAACTATGGAGGATAATACTCAATCTGGAGTGATAAAACCTGGATCGAATAGTTCAGTGAAGATGTCGAAAAAGAAAATTTCACCTGTAACTTTTTCTAACACGACTCCTCCAACGAAGAAGAAGAAATCCAACCAAATCGAAACGAATTTGGAGCAAAGGGCAAAAGATGTGGCAGACAAGTTAAGAACATTAAGTAAGGATACTTTAATGGAAGCAAAATCACTGCAGAAAATGACAGACCTTTCAGTAGGATTGATTATGGAGGTGACAAAAACGGAAGAAGCTCATTCGATCCATGGAGCGTGCTGTATCATTCACTTCAACTATGTGGAAAATGGAATTAGTAAATCTACTGCTGTATTTGCTCCAAAACGATTTCTAGATGAATCGCTGTCTTATCCAAGTATTATGGTATATCTTGGATTAAAACCTAAGAGTAATGGACAGGGAAGTTACCATGACTTAAGACGAGTAACAGAAGGAACCTCAACTCCCTTGGACATGAAACGCACTCTAGCCAATCTGAGAACGAAGAGACTTGAAAAACTTATACAACTTTTCGAGACTCGTAATCTCAAGGAGTTCAAAGCACCATCTATTTTCTACTATCACAATGTTGGAACAAGTGAATACAAAGATGCTGAAGGCAAGGTGAATGTGGTACCAACTGTAGCATTTTCAACCAAAGTTGATGGAGAGGAAGTTCAAGGAACTTTAACGATGCCTTCGAGATATGCCCTTTCGTTGAAAGAAAATTATCCGGGTATCATTATATACAAGGGACTAGTAACATCTCACAATACTCGCGAATACTACGATGTAGTAGTCATGGGACATGAAGAAGCAAGCAGATTTTACGAGAGTTCGGCACAATGCAAAAAGGATCCTGCTATCATAGATATTTCCGATGACGATGAGTGATTGATGAACAACTCGATACAAACTTCGTTTTAAAGATTGTACATGAACATTTTCTTATATATATATTCAATGTTTCATTTATACTATATTATCTTTATTGTGACCTATCTACTTGAACATTTTCATATATTTCAAGTTAAACATAAACTATTTTATTTTTATTGAAACAAAATGATGATGGAAATAATGAATAATACATATAAATATATCTTTTAAAGTGAATAATTTTGTAATAAAACTGATCTTTCATTCAACATATTAATTTCTCCAACAAACTTCAATCTTACATATATACAAAAAAAAACCGAAAATAAATTCCTTAAAATTCTTAACCATTCAAGAGCTTCAACATTACAAAAACATCAAATCTTCAAAAAATAACTTTGTACATAAACACTTTCTCATATATATTCAATGTTTCAAATATATAACAATCTCCGGAAAATCAACCCCTCTGTGTCCCAGATATTAACCCCCTCACTCATCCGGTAATCTCTCGCTCTCCTCGATAATCCGCGAGATCCACTCCGGAAAACCAACCAGCCCTCGATGTCCCAGATATTCACCCCCCACTAATCCACCGATAATCCGCGACGATTCGGCCGACTAATCCGCAACGATTCCCCCGACTAATCCCGCGATAATCCACGTTTAATCGGATGACTCATCCCCCACTAATCGGATGACTCATCCACAGATAATCCGCCGATTACGCCAGGAGCGGATCCATACCCCCTCGAATTCAACCCCCTACTCTACACCACAATTTCCCCCCAAACCCCAACATCTCATTCAACTCCACGCAATTCAATCTACACCCCTAGCCAATTTAATTCGCAACCCCCTTTTTCTATCCCCCGCTGGATCCGTGACTTTTTTGTGTAGATCTGCTCTCTACATACTACTTTTATATAATAGAAATTTCAAATAATAAAAACCTTTGTTCTGAAGGAAGACAAAGTTCACTCACTAGCTTATAAATTTATCTAATTACCGACAACATACAGCCAAACTCGTACACTCAGTAGCGACACTGATCGACTCTCACTCACCCAGTGACTAGTGTAGTAGACTAACTAGCGGCAGTACTAACTAGTAGTAGTCGTAGACATTAGCAATAGTAATAGAACTAGTAGTAGAAGTGACTCACTTGTGAAATGTCATGCCCTTTCTTTTGAAAGCGTGGTGGATGCCGAGCCATGACATTGTAATTCGTGTAGACATTTTTATATGTTATATCTTGCATACTGTGTTGTTCTTTTTATTATATGGTTGTTTTACTCGCTGTGCTATACTTATCGTCACTTAAATTGTTGTCATACCAACACACTAGCAATCCTATTTATTCACCTTGTTAGCCGGTATTCTTACCGTTAGCCGGAATGGGTGATACTATTATATATAAAGGAGCACGCTCACTTAGTTGAGCAAAGAAAATGGCCGTACACTCCTCGGCTAGTGGAATTTCCTTCTCGAATAAAAAATTAAACGAAACCACACACAATTTATTTCTTTGTGAAATCGTCTACATTGTGCCAAGTAAAGGCCAACAAGTTCCTTTACACTGGTGGCAACAGTAGAATTGCGCAGAACCTGGTAGGCACCATCTAGAAATTTGGAAATCAAACTCCGGCAGACCTCCTGCCCTGCTTGCAAAAGCAGCCTCAATAGAAGAAAACCGGAGTAGTATGGCAAACACCGAAAGTTTCGAATCTGGCCAAGATAGCTGTACGGCTATCCCCCACATTCGTAGAGAAACTTGGTGTTTTAGAATAAGCAAGTTATCTAGCACTTCAGGGAAGGATTGATAACTGGCACTACGCCGACCACCCCTACTTTGTAAGGCGCTCGATACTGCCCAAAAAGGCACTCCAAGTCAGGCCACGATCGTCTATAACGGCTCCCCTCATTCGGAGAAAACCTCAAGTCATGTCTCAAAGGAAGACAAGGAGTGTAGACCGGGACACGGACCGACTAGCTGACGCCATTGGGCAACTTTTCAGATTAAGTCAGAACACACAACCGGCCTCCCAACTCAAAACGCCCAAGTATAATGGCGTCGGAGACCCAGAATACTTCATTACCAGATTTAGAGAAATCGCAGCTGCAAATAGATGGGCCGAAGAGGCCAGCACACTGCGCCTCAGAGACTTTGAAGAGAGAGGCAGAGTCCTGCAAAAGGGATGTCGAGGTGGCAGCCACCTTTGAAGCCATCCGAGCCCAATTTGGACTATCTCCCTGACAAGCCAGAGCAGAGTTGAGCAGTTTGAAAAAAGAAACCCAAACCTCTCTGCAGGAACACGCAACTGTTAAAAAATGCTATTCTCACCTACTAAATTTCTACATCAAAAAAGTAAGTACTTCTTATTCAATGTTATATTGTCTATGAATTGCCACACATCCACTACTTAAAAACGTTGGATTTGCCACTGTTCGTGATAGTAAACATGTTCATTTCCTTCCGCAGCTGAGTTACTTTTACTTTTTTCCAGCTACGAGTACTACAGAACTACAGAACTAGCACGGGTACTCCGAGAGTTGCGATAGGCGACGGTGAGAAGAAAGAGAGCAGGGTATATTACAAAAAAGCGCACCATCTCATTCACTTTTACAAACGCTCCCGATTGAAAATATACCTCAAATAACCTAAAAAGTAGAAGTTTTACAAACTAAATTGATCATCTCTTGAAGCAGTACGATGCCTCTCAAAAAGCCTACTCTACTGCCAAAACGCAAAAAACAGATTGATTTCCGTAGAGAGAGAGACCGAATTCGCGAAGCAGCAGCTAGACGAGCAAAAACTGCTGAGCAAGCACAGCTACGGCTAGAACAGGCCAGAACTGCTACTGCAGCTGCTCAAAGTGCAGAAACTGCAGAGCAAAGACAGCTACGCCTACACAAAAACAAAATAGCTACTGCATCTGCTAGAAGTGCAGAAACTGCAGAGAAAACACAGCTACGCCTGCAACGAAACAGAATAGCTACTGCAGCTGCTAGAAGAGCAGAAACTGCTGATCAAACACAGCTACGTTGAGAGCAGGCCAGAATAGATGCTGCAGCTGCTAGAAGAGCAGAAACTGCTGAACAAACACAGCTACGTCGAGAGCAGGCCAGAATAGATGCTGCAGCTGCTAGAAGTGCAGAGACTGCTGAGCCGACCCAGGAGCGACCCAAACAGCTCAGAGCAGCTGCTACAGCTGCCAGACGTGCAGAAATCATTGAGCAGTTGCAGCGGCGACAAGAAAATGATGCACTAGCTACAGCAGCTGCTCGGCGAGCTGAATTTCTAGAGCAGACGCAACGGTGACAACAGCAAGATGTATTAACTACAGCAGCTGCTTGGCTAGCTGTACATCGCCTGCTCAAGAGTAGGCACAAGCCGAAAACTTTGTTCATACACCCAACAGAAAAACAAAAAATGTTGTTTATCCGCAAGTGTTGCGGTGAATTAACATTGTGTTATTGTTATGTCATGTCTGTATTGAATTAATGTGATGTTATTGTTATGTCATGCTGTCCTTATAGTTCTGTTATACTTACATATTATCCACATGCATTATTCTAACATATCTTTCAGTATATACAGGCATGTATTTTCATGCATTCATTCTCCTTATTGTATCTCATAAAGAGGCTATCATGTCGGTGTTGTTTTAGGGTTAAGGTGCTAATGCTGTATCTGCCTTGACATCATACTGTCTGTCGTGCTATCTATGTAAAATATTACTGATAGTAAATTAAAATTTTTATTAACACAACCAAATTACTGGTACACTGTTTGTATATACCATGTCAAAACACAGGATATAGACGAAGAACTGGTGAGCCCTGATTAGTGTTTTAAGAATGTAGGAGTCTACATTCAATAAATGCTGGTGATAGCATAATATTTTGTAGAATTTCTTAAAACGTGCAAAATCTTTCAATACTGCCAGTTTGAAGAACTTCAGTTTGCCTAGCAATGTCAATTTCATTATCAGCTCTCTGTACAAAAACAAGACAACTCCGATTTGAGTGGTTTGATACTTATGCATTGTAGACTAACTGTAAAACACATTGCAAATTTCCATTGTTCTCCCCAACATTATTGACATGTATGACAGCATAATTATGTGAATGCAGTCTGATCAGGGAAACAATTTCAGTAAACTGCATATTTGGAGTTGTTTTACAGTATGAAAGACAACTCTCAATAAGCCTCTTGCTGTACGTGAATCTATTCCCGTAGACTGGTAATGCAGCTAGTTATATATAAAGGAGCGCGCTCACTTAGTTGAGCAAAGCAAATGGCCGTACGCTCCTCGGCTAGTGGATTTTCCTTCTCTAATAAAAAATTGAACGGAACCACACGCAATTTATTTCTTTATGAAATAGTCTAGATCGTGCCAAGTAAAGGCCAGTAAATTCCTTTACACTGGTGGCAACAGTGGAATTGCACCTCTGCATTCCTTTACAAAAGTCCATTCCTGCGGTTTTGCATTTCATGGAATAGCAATAGCGCTGTGTGCCTACACCCTTCTGTCTCTTAGATAAATCATTAGTAGTAATCTCAGTCGTCTGTTCGTTTGATTTAGCGGTGTATTCGTGATCTTACATAGCTGTTAAATCTGAAACTATATTGCTTTCTCACATTGAACTCAATGAAATTTACTCAAAGCGCTAACTCAACATGGCGCCGGCCGGATTTCCGTACTCGCGAATAACCTTTGCCATTCCAGGGTTTTCAGTTCAATGGGAACGAGTATAACAGAAACACGAAAGAGTAAACTTAAAGTGTGATAACTCCTTGAAAACTAAACATTTATTTTGTAGTTATCTCCTGGTCATTATAAAATGTATATATACAATTTTGGTACAGTATAGCATTGGCAATGAATATGAAACATGTTGAAAGATTGCTTTTAACTAAGTCTATGATATTCAGATTCTGGTGTTCACCGATGCAAAATTTTAACTGGCAGCAACCACGGCAAAATCTTGAACGCTCAAACAATACAGGTAATAGAGCACCAATCAAAATGATAAATTGTTGTCCGAAATCAAAAAACTCAAATTTAATGCTTGTTGATAATCTGAACTAATGAGTATTACAAATCTTGTAAAAATATATTGTACCTCTTGTATATGTTATACATAACAACCCTTTTGTATATGACTAAAGAAAGAGCACACTTTTGGAAATGTTGTCATTTTTAATGTGATTCAAACAGCCTGCGAAATATGTTTGGTTGCATACAAGTAGTGAATAACCAGTACTTGGTTATATCAATAACAAATCCGTATGTTAACAGCCTGTGCTGCTTTGTCCCGGGTTGTTTCAACCTAACTGACATCATTTGACAAATACACATTTATGAAACTCAGGCTAAGGATTATATAGAGCTTCTTACATAATACAAATAGAAAAACTTAAAAAAAATTCTTTCCGAGATGTGTAATTTACTTTATAGGAGGTACAGTATAGTTGCTCCTATAACATATACCTCTCATAAAACAAAAAGTTTAAGTGAAGTTTTTGCTTCATCCTTTGTAAAAACTCCATACAACGTGAAGACTTGTGAAAGAAAAAACAATGTGCGTAAAGCTACATATTATATACGGAAACAACTTCTGCAACAATCTAGTTTGTCGTCATAGTTTGTCAGATGTGTTGAAAAAACATAGACTAGGGTAGCTACCCATTGCTCATAAATACAAAAGGGATCGATTGGTGCAAGTTTTACAGAGTCGGTAGTACAATCTAAATGTCACGAGTTGGAGTATCATTGAAAGTTCTCTTTTATCCTAACCTTGACCTCTGGATACTGATAAATGGCGAGCAGGTAGTATGTACTGTATGTAAATGTTCTTTGAATGTATTATTTACGTTGTAGGAGCGCGTACTGTATACATTATAGCAGCGTCTGCTGAAAGTTGTCTACAATTTACAACTCCTATGCAAAAGTTTGTGATAAAATAGGCAATCAGAAAAGTGTTTTATTGTCTTTCAGGTAGTGGAGGAATGTAGCCAGGAAATAGGTAGAGCTTTTTACCATCAGTTGGTAAACACATCAGGGTGGGCTGCTGTCTGCTTACTCTTGGATATCTGTTGTTAACCTCTATGCTTTTTGCTCTTACCTTCTTTGCTATCTACAAAGTGAAGGATACTTTAGTGTACCGGGTAAAAGCCCTGCTTCAGTTGCAGAAGTATTATGGTAGACAGGAGAACAGGCTTCTGAAGGAGCATAAGTTCCTGATGTCTAGACATGCAGTTGATGGAAGTGATAAAGAGCTCTTATGACGAGTTGAGAGTTTGAGCAGATATGATGAGGTAGTTAATAATGCTGATAGAGTAAGGTTTGCTCTAATAGTGGCATTCAACGGGTTGAGAGATAGAGAAGTGAGTGGAGACTAGATGAAGAATGCTGATTCGACATGAGATATGTTGAATGAGGTATTGAAGACTAGAGAGTTGGTGAATAACTTGGACAGGTTGTTGAGAGTGGAGAGTAGAGGTGGTGACTTGAGAAGTGAGATTAAGAAGGGGATAGCGAGGGTGTCAAAGGAAAGCAGTCGAGATATTACCTTAAAGGTAGTAATAGACAGTGCGATTTGTCAAGCATATACTCCTCTAGAGGTAGCCCTAGAGATACTAGAAAGTATTATTGAGATGGCAGTGATGATCGTGATGTTAGTAGATATAAGGTGCAAGGAGTTGAGAGTATAGTAAGGAGAGGGACAGAAGGAGGTATAAAAACTATAGCAAGGAGAGGTATGTCTCTAGACATGAAGCAGGTAGTAGAGAAAATAGTGGAAAGAGTATGCTACAATTGCAAGTGTAGTGCTCTTGAGATGGGGAGTTGTCCCATCATTAAGGGTTTTCCTCGTACAAAAAGATTCTATGTACCCTATAATTGTAGGGATAAAAGCAGAGAAGCGGGATACGACAGGGGAAATAGCAGCAGTGGACTAGTAGGTAGTCGTGACAGCAGCTATGAGAGGTATGGTAGTTGAGATAGTAGAAGGGAGAGATCGTTATAGCTAATACTAGATAAATGCTCGACATCGCCCGAGTAATAAGAAAGTTTTTGCCCAAAAAATTTGCTTTTATTTAACATATTCAATAATTACTATTCTAACTTTTAAAAGAAAATGTTTGTTTAGTTCTGTGTATTTCTCCATTGCCTAATTCAAATATTTGAATGCTCTAGGTTCCCTTGTCACTGGACTCAGTCAAGACCACAAACCCATTGTTAGTACATCGTTGCTCTTAAAAACACCCACAGCCTCTACTTACAGCGAGCTAAACAGACATCATACTTGATCTTCAAGGGTTGCTCACACATTAAGTTAAATTTATTATATTAAATTAATATATATCGCTATTACAGCAAACTAATAAACAGGCAGTCCCATGCTTCAGATTCTCATGTGTAATAACTATGTGCACACTGATTCTTATATGTACAAAAGTGATTGAAATCCAAATTTGGTTGGGGTCAAATCGTTAGGGAATCCAATAGCCCGGGTTCAATTCCCACTCCGTGTAGTCTTTTTTCCTAACACTCTCAACATGGCCTCAGATAGACAGACACCGCTCTTATTATAGCAAAGATTACATGAATGCCCCGCGTTGCTCAAGTGATAAAAAAGTTTTTGCACAGAAAATTTATTTTTATTGAACATATACAACACTTGCCATTCTAACTTTCAAATGAAAATGTTTGTTTATTTCTGTGTGTGTCTGGCCAATGCACAATTCAAATATTTGAATGCTCTAGGAATAAATAAAACAGATTGTGGAAACATACTTCTTACATCTTATGCTGCACATCCATTCAAGATTTATAACAAATAATAGACAGTGGAAGGTAATGTAGTTGCTATTAGTTACGTTTCTTTATTCCATGAATTTGAATAATTCATGCTAGTCTGAATCTTTTGTATAATGAAAGCCGTGTCCGTAGGGGGTTAGATAGATTTAGATAGATGGGTAATAAGGGTGTGTCACAATAAATAGAAGACTAAACTAGAATTAGTCATTTCCTGAAGTACAGAGTAAACAGAGTTTTCTTATGGTTTGTCAAATAATAAAACCAACTTTACAAATCTGTGGTGTTGAAGAAGTTGAGAGTGAGAACTTTAAGTATAACAATCCATGTAAATCTCAAAGTCTGTGTATCCATGTGTAGTTGAGTATGTCCAGCTATAGCTATTAAAATATTGGAAAGAAGAATCCGTATCGCAGAGGATTTGATCTCAGAACCACTTATTAACCAGGAAAATGTCTTACCAATTTAGCTATGCGAGTTTGATTCATTGAGCGATATATGTCGCCAAGTGAGTGAAAATATGCTACCGCTCGCCGTTACGGCGTAATATAATTTTATTTTTGCTCTCTTGTGAGAACATGTAGTTAGCTCTTATTAGTAAGCTTACTCAAATTAAACATTGGCAAGGTGCCATGCTAATGACAAGTGGCAGGCAACTACATTACCTCTCATTGTTTATAATCAGACTTTTAATACCCGTGCAACACCAAGCATTCAGCTGATATTTACTATGATAATGTTTAGTCAGAAGTGAAAAATGAATAAAGAGAGTTATTGACACTATTATAATTATTATTAAGTAGTACCTGCTCCTCAAACAGCCTCTTTACATCCCGATGACAGCTGTGTTTGTAGAAAGCTTCAACAAGGGCTCTTATAAAGAAGGAACCATGAGCATAATCTCTTGTGGAGACATAACCTGTAAATACCAACACAACGGTAGCTCCACTTACTCACAATCGATTACTTGCAGAACTAGAAATGTCATCGCACACTCCAGACATGACATACTTGCTACTGCATTCGAGAAAAACAATACATGACGCTATATGTATATATCATAAAACCTGTAATTGAACGCCACTTCTATTTGAATGCCACATCTGTTTAAAAACAATCTCTAATTGACTGCCAAGAGAAGGGTTGAAAAATATATTAACTATTGACTATCTTTGATCTTTATGACCCCATAATATTAAGTGATCAGTAGAAAAGTGTCCACAAAATCGTATAAATGATGAATCGTTTACATTAATAACAGTCAATTCTCTGGTTGCCCTCTCCAATTCCAAAGCTTTTCGCTTTTTTCCGTTAAAACGTTGAAAGCGACACCATACGAATAATCAATAAAGGTCTCAGGCTAATAGTAGTGCCTTGTTTAACCATAGAAATAATCAACAAAGGTCTCAGGCTAATAGTAGTGCCTTGTTTAACCATAGAAATAATCAACAAAGGTCTCAGGCTAATAGTAGTGCCTTGTTTAACCATAGAAATAATCAACAAAGGTCTCAGGCTAATAGTAGTGCCTTGTTTAACGAGGTCTTGATACTTTGAAGTATATGTATAGAAATCGACATAGTAGTAATAGCTAATAGTAGTGCCTTGTTTAACCATAGAAATAATCAACAAAGGTCTCAGGCTAATAGTAGTGCCTTTTTTAACGCAGTCTTGATACTTCGAAGTACATGTACTTAGACTATAAAATGATTTAAATATATGTTGGTCGATGAACTTTGAAGTCGATGAACTTTAGAAATAATTACTGTCTTAGGCTAATAGTAATTCCCTGTTTAACGCAGTCTTAATACGTCGAAGAACATGTATTTGAAAATCGGTTTGTAATTTATGGGCCAAAGGTTACGTTTAGCGAGGAAACTTTTACGCATTTCAATTGAGCGTTAATTGGACGTTAATATCGACTAGTTCAGCAGTGCAGAAAAATATGTTCTCAAATTTAAAGTGAAATGAACATTGAAAATGTTAACCAATTGCAAAGTAGGACATAGGCTATAATATCAGCGGGGGTCAATTGCAAGCAATAGATATCATCTGGTAGAGATATTTTTCAGTTTCTCAATGCATATTTATTAAGAGATTTTTGACAAATTTGAGGTGAGTTAACAGATTTATTGTATCCAAAAGGTTTAATACCGATCCACTGGAAAATGGGAGCAAAATATAGGCAACATCATTCGCTTGTAATAGGGCTAAACGTATCTTCAAAAATTTGGACAAGCCATTTAAAAAATACACTGCAAGTCTCTATTGGAGCGCCGCCTCCAATTGACCGCTGCTATAGAAGAAGGGTTAAAAAATAGAGCGCCATGGCGTTCAATTAGAGGTTTTACGGTATATAAAAAGTTTTGTGAATAAACTCATCTCATTATTGTTTAACAACTCTGAGCCGTGGAAAATGAGGAGCTGTAGAGATTGTGCAGAAATATCTGTTACCAGGGAAAATGAGGAGCTGTAGAGATTGTGCAGAAATATCTGTTACCAGGGAAAATGGAGAAACTTATGATTAAAGATGATCTCCATTAACAAACATTAAAAAGTACAAAAACTATAATTTTAGTGATCAATTTAAAACTAAGCAAACATTTACATGGCATGAAAATATATTACCTACAGTTATTACAAACTGAAACTCACTATGCGTATGTACACAGGAGTTGACAGAGGGTCTATAGTCTAAATATAACCAGCAATACTTGACATGTCTAGTGTCTAGTTTCAACTACTAAACTGTTTAACAGAAGGTCCACAGGCTAGCAGGTTTAATTATTAAGAAAAACAGAGACAACAATATAGGAGAATTTAAACAGATGTAGTACATATCACCTTCTCTGTGTTACAATCCAATTTATAGGTAAGATAATATCCTACCAAAGACCCTTCAATATACTCATAAGTAGATGATTTACCAGGAAAACTCGGATTCATGATGAAAAAGTCATCCCCCGCCAAGAAATCAGCTGAGTTAGTACTTGTAGACTGAGAGCTAGACGTGGAAGGGAGGGCAACAGTTGGAGTTGGGTCTGGAGATCTAGAGGAATGAGGGATATTCCCAAATGGTAGATCATAGCCACCTGTAATAGATATTCATGTTACTAGCCGCTGTATAATTACACTGTGTTGTGAAGGAGGTAACAGTTAAGTAATTTAAGTATATCTGGTGGCGATCAGAACTGTAAAATGGATAGTAAAGATGCTCAGGGTGTTGTGAGGTTGGGTCATTTCTGTAGAGTTGTCTACTCTCACTATGCATACATAGAGTTACCATGAAGTTTATCAACAGCTATAGACACATTCAATCAGTGAAAGCAGATCAATTGATTAAAACTTCTCCCATAATATGGCCATTTTTATCATAAATTTTTACCTGAAAAGCAAGTCAACATTTTCATAGCAAGATGATAAGATTTTCTACTTCCTACCAATCTAAAGTCAGTAGTTAAATTGCCCACAAATCTCATGCTCCCACAGCTATAAAACACAGAACAACCCTGCACCTACTATATGGCAGGTATTACTGACATGTGTTAAACTTTTCAGTATATTCACTTAATACAAAGATATAATTTATATGATTAATTTACTACTACTGCAAGACATTGATGTAAAAGGGAACCATAACCAAATGACAGTGAAATCTGATGGTAGTTGCTAAAGTCAGCGGGTAAAATTCCTCAACTGTCAGTAATAGTCTTTGGCTGTATAAATTAAAGTGTAAATAGAGAATTGTCAACCTACCTCCAGAGCAAGCTTGAAAAATAAGTAGCTTGGGTTTTCCTGCCATGTGAGGAAAACACCGAGGAGACAGCAGATCGTATACTAAAGTACGAGGAATTGCTTGCCAGTCTACACCACTGAGGAGTGTCTCATTCCCATGTGTCATGACTACGAGTACAAACATGCCATAGTCTTTGTGATCTTCAACCTCTGTCTCTTTACGTATAACTCTCTTCATCTCCTGTATATATTATATGAAGTTGACCTTCACTCTGTATCATCTACTTAGTTGTTCATTTTAAGGCTGCTTACGAAGATAAAACAAGTGGTCTTACATTTACTAGCTACTAAAATCTATGAAACCAGACAGACTTGATAACAAAAGCTTAATCATTCAATCTATCATAACTGCACTGTTAAAACTTCTGTTGCCATGAAAACCAACATTATATACAATGGAGAAAGCTTAAGAACAAGATTGTCTATTAACCTGTGCAGGAAGATCCTCATGAATTTCTGTTACAAAAGACAGACTTTTAAAGAGCCCATCTATATTTTGCTGATCTATTTGTGACCCAGTTCTTTCACTCCCGTCGCGGTCTGCGCTGCCATCAGGTGCAGTGAAGTGGATGTTGTTGATGATCAAACAGCGCCCTCTCACAGGAGTTGTCATCTCATAGACCTAAACAAAACAGCATTGGCAGTTGACAAGAGTTCCAACTTTAATGATCCTTTGGAGGTGCCATGAATGATGAAGTTTCATATCATAATAAGAAACTTACAGATGACGAATCAAAGAGCTTCTTAGCCCAAGCTTTTCTACTTGGTTTCACTCTCAAGCGGATGATAGCCAACTCAGCTTCATGTTCGTCCAAGTAATCCAAGCTATCAGACAGCTCACTGTCATCACCTTCAGTTGTGAGTTGAGACTGGAGTTGTACTCTCTTCCCTCTCACATCTTGTTTGGATGATGATGCAGATTGAGGCCTTACATGTGCTGTAATGTTGATAGCTTGGTAACATATATGACAGTTTGATGAGAAAGAGTAGAAAAAGAGGATTTGTCTTTGTAAGAACAGTTGATATTATCTATGATAGTAGATTTAACTAAGTGCATACATGGAAACTACTGCATTGTAACTCAAGAACAATCAGACCTTCGAGTATTTTCAAGTAATCTATTGTAAAATTGCAAATATTTGTTAGAGAATATGAGTGCTTCTCCTTTAACCAATAAAAATTATTGTTATAATTATTTTATTTGCAAGTTACATAGAGCACTTACCACTAGAAATGGCGTGTCTTTGAGAGATAACTTTGGACAGGTACTCTGTCACTTTCTGTGTTTCATCATCTGAAAGGCTGTAACCTGCAACAAAGAGAAAGGTAAACACGAATACAAGTTCATCTCATAGCAACCATTGTAACAAAATTGAAATTTACTCACATGGGTAGACGAGTGGAGAGGGAATGGTGGGCCTCCCACTTGCCTCGCTTTTAGTCTCTCGCTTGCTGCAGAATGTAGGCTGAAATCCAGAGAAACCTTTTGCATCAACTTTTAATTGGCATCTCATAGGACCACCAGCTACTGTTGAGAACACGGGACAGAGCCAATCCGGATCAACAAAGGTGCCAGGGTGAGGATCCCGTAAATACAGACAGTGGGGGCAGACAACTTTAACTGACGGTCGACAGGCTTTCCAGGTTGATGTGATGTATTCCAGGATGAGTTGAGTGGTTTCTATGAGACGCTTCCAAGAGGAGGCGAGCAGTTGCGCTGAAGTTGAAACTTGAACAGTAACTCTTTGCTCTGCGAAGAAATGGATAAAATGGGTTGAACTCTCTCCGTGGTAAATCGTCGAACCGTTGTTTCGAATCTTCATAGTTGAATGAAGACTGGTTTCCACATTCAAGAATTTCACTATCGCTAGATGAAACGCATAGATAGGTAAGGGCAAGCCTCCAAACTCTATTTCAAGTCGAAGCTGAAGATCTCCATCCGTCTCCCAAGAGCCGTCCATGCTAGACTGACAGGCAAAAGGAATAAGATAGTATTCTTTTGAACGCTTATGCACTGGCCCATGCAACACCTTAAAGCTCTTCAGTAGCTCTACAGACACTTCCCAAGGAAACTTGGCTGACTCCTTTGTCAACAGATAGTACAGAAGAGCTGAGTTTAGTATAACGTGATGTTTAAAGTCCTCAACCATTTCCTCGTATTTAGCTTTGGTTATCTGTCGACCTTGATATGGAGATGACATGAAGGTAGCCAGCCGCTCTTTCCATCTCTCTTCCGCTCGATGATGAAACAAGAGGGTTATTGTTTCAGTGATACGACGGATCTGGTGAAAGACAAATGGTTTGAGGGAATTTAATTGGTTATACCAGAGGATGCTGCCAGTGTTATGCATATATCTTAGCACTGAGTGAGATTCCTTAACGGAATACTTCTCCTCGATAAGTGAAAGATTTATGACTGACTTATCAGTTTGATCCGTCACAAACTGTTTGATTTCATTCCATGCTTCAGGAATAATTGTTTTGAACGTTTTACATCTCTTACCTAAAGCCAGCTTGAGGTTCCTGATATTCGAAGCTTCTGACTGGTCATCACTGAATATAAAAACCTCTTCAGGATGAAATACTGGTGCTTCGGTATTAGACAAATGTAGGATCTTCTGAAACACCCCTTGCTTTGTGCCATAAAATTCCCTTTCCTCTTCTAGCATATTTTTTCGAAGTTGCTCTACCTCCTTCAAGAAGTTGTCTTGGCAGACTTCTACACTCTGATTTGAGACCGCATCAGCATGAGTGAACACAAGTAAAGGCGGGCCAAGAAGGGGACAAGACAAATACAAATGAGACATCCAGTCCCAGCACGTTTCTTTCGCAGCCACTTGTGAACACTTTTTGTGTGAAATTTTCAGAAATTGCTTAAAACTCACAACAAACAATGGTATACTATTTTCTTTTAGCGCATATTGGTAAGCAATATGGTAAACATCCTGGCCTCCGTGATCGATAAGGTTGGCAGTAGAATGTGGTAGCTTCAAATCGTGAACTTCAAAGCCTTTTGTGGCTTCATCTATGAAGGACACGTCTGACTCGGATCGCATTGTCAAAACACGTTTCCCTTGCCGAAGACTTTTAACGATACTAGTTTTTCCAGCAAGGGAATTTCCCACAATGGCGACTGGTGCATTACAGACTTCTATTTCTCTTCCCTGGCTAAGTGCTTTGAAATATTCCTGAATCGCATGAATTCCGTCCTGACATACAGCGTATGGAGGAGATATTAGTTTTGTACATCCATCACAGTTCAGTAATTGAAGTTTGTTGAGAGCCATAACCTTTTCATCTATCTTTGTAAGTTCATAGTTATAGCTGATGTCAAGCATCTCCAACTGTCTCAACTTGCTCAGCCTACATAACAACTGAAGCATATTAGCCTTATCTTAATGTTATTTATAATTGTATTTCTTTACAGGAAATTTTAACAGTAACACTAACACAAACTAGTATCACAAACAAAATATTCCATCATATTTTAACTGAGGGTATATTCTACCTCTAACAATACAGTACCAATTATTAACCTTATCATACCTGCTAAACATGTCAAAGAGACTAGATAGTAGACATGGAACTTACTTTGATCATACAAAAGTGTTTTTGTAGCAGTTCTGACAAAACAAGAATTTTGGGCTAAATAATTTCTTTCCCAGTTATTTACATCACTCACAAATGATGCCTTGGTTCCTTTGTTAGAAGGTTTGAAGCATTTATAAATATATAAACATAGTTATTAAATGAAATATATCTTAAAATTTAGAATAAGGTAAAAAAATCAAAACACCATCAAATTTCAAAGCAGTGCACAGGGCCACTTGCCAAATTATCATTCCAGGTTAATTGTAAGCAATATATATCCACTGGTAAAGATATTTATCAGCTTCCAAATACATATTTATTTAGAGATCCTTGACATGCGGATTTATTGCATTGCAAATCCTTCGCTCTGCCCAGAGATAAAAATAAAAATACAACGCCAGCCTCTATTTTAATGCCACCTCAATTTAACTGCTAATGATACCCATCTGATCGTCACTATGGGGAAAGGGTTGAAATATAAAGCGCCATGGCAATCAAATAGAGGTTTTAGAGAATCATTGGTGTGATAATCAATTACCCTGAGGGTAAATTATCATTCAACATGATTAATAAACAAGTATGTATTTATAAATTATGTTGAATAAATAAAACTATAAGATAAACATTAAATAGTTTGAAGCAGTAAATTGTTTGATATTTAGTAAAATAAAATTGTTCTGAAAGCCATGAATGGTAAATCTCATTTAGCATTGTATAAACATTTGAAGAACTAGTAATATTGATAAAGGAACATTTAAAACAGAAACTTCATAAAACCTGTAAGTGATAATTTAGATATGACATATTGTAAGATTAGCTTTTGAGTTTATTAGAGTATAAATGCTCCACATGGAGGTTAGATCAGATCTAAGAAAAATCCAGCTTAACCCGACCCAGGCCAGCAAGTATTGAAGCCAGACTCAAGCCCAATCATTAAACTTAATTTGTAGGTCTGAGATCAAAAGCCTGAATTTTCATATGAAACTTTTTCTAAATTAAAAAAATCTATATATTTTTATGATCACAATAAATGGGTTTACACAATGAAATAACAGAACTCACAGCATAATAATCGCGGTCATTACAATTATTTTCTAATACATAGTACTGGTGGAATGGAGGTATTACCTACTGCACAATAAGCAGTGGTGGATGTGGTTGCAGTGTTGCTAGTGCGCATTTCACAGCGCTGGATCCAAGGATAGCATTTTCACACTATAGATCTATTGACATATGTGTACGTGACCTACTTATATCACATAGACATCCCCATGTCTATGTATAGAGATGTCCATGTGATATAGACCGATGTCTGTGCCTTGGTTATATGCACATGTGTGTTTGGAATTAGTTTCTCACATGAACTTAGCATACTTGGGCTGATCTCAGCAGCCAGAATTTCTCACAAAGACCAGGTTGCAGCGGATTCCTTTGACAGCTAATAGTAGGAACAGACTCAATCTGCTGAGACCACACATGAGTGATCAGATTGGTTGACAGACTGGAGACAATCAAAGCTGAAGCTGTTTACACTGAAGCTGGTTTCGTTTCCAACTTTCAAACACCATTGATTGTGTGCAATGTGTAGTAAAGGTATAAACACACTAGGCGATATTTAGAGCGATATCGCGCTCCGTGGCGCTAATCTGCGCTGGAATTCACTCAGCGTGCTCTTGCAGAGCGATAACGTTAGACTTTCTCTGCACAACTTTATCGCTAGCGAGATGCATTTCGATTGGTTGGATTTTACCAGAATGCAATTTTATGGCGGGTAATTATTTCTTATCGATGTTCACCAACGTACAGCAGCGACAATTTGCTATTTTGTTAATATTGAAACATCTTCAGAACGAGCACTGAATTGTTTATAAATTTAATAATAGCACTCCCAGTCATGTGCACCATAACAAACAAAAATTACAAAAAATCCAAGTTGAAAGCCAACATTTGGAGTCAATCGTTGCGTAGGCTGACCATCTTGAGAACGGTAAATATTTAATACATTAGGCCTAAATATCAAAAACCACTACAAAATAAAATATGTATAAAAATAGTAAAAAATATTACAATTAAAAATGCAATAATCGTTTTTCTTATGTCTCCTTGTAGTGTAGGCAGTGTACAATCCGTGAAAGTGAGATAGGTTTAATAACAAATGCGTAAGTTGTTTACGTTGTCGTCTAGACGGCGCTGTATTGACTGACCTAAATTTATTAACAACTCCGAAGAAACTAATGACACGGAATTTTATTGGCAGTTGGTGGGCGTGCCCATTATATCGCTTGCTAGTGAATCGCTCAAGTGTGTTTATGCACACGCTAGCGATATCTCTGCCCTCCTCATGACGCTCGCGATAAAATCGCCTAGTGTGTTTATACCTTAATAGTGACAATGCTGAACAGACACATGGAAATCCAACAGTGTCAGGTTATCCACAGTATCAACTTCATACTAATGCATAGTTGCAGTATGTATGCAGTTTAAAGTTTTGAAAAAGGCATATTCACAGGGATGTAATGCACTAAAATGTACTGCAATGACTCAGTGCAGTTCTAATGCATCACAACCATAGTTTTTAGACATGAAAATGATTTTGTTCTATTATTATCCACTACCATGATTATTATTCCATGATTTATTATTGTATATGTAATGTGTTGATTATTTCATCAATATTTTTGTATTTTAAAACTTGAAATAAAACTCTCAGTTAAATATATGGCACCTGATACACAACTACTGCGTCAATTTAATTAATATCTTTAGAGTAGAGAAACTCTACTGAAAAATATTATTACATAAGATAAAATATTAATGCAACTTTAAAAATTTAAACATATCTATTGCATGTCAATAAAATGTCATGTGGTAGCAAAGGAAAAAAGATCCAGAAATGCAATGGTAGTGAACATACTCCTTTTGCTCAGAAACTTCCTACAGAGAGACTGAGTTATACTCACGATTCAGGGAGGTCCTGAAGTTGGCAGCTGCTCAACTCTAGCAGAGTAAGAGAAGTAAGAGTTCCAACAACCTCAGAGAGGCCTTCTTTGAAGTTGTTGTCAGTCAGCTGTAGCACCTCCAGTTGAGTCAGAGAGGATAGACTGTAATATATACATGTGATAAATTAAAGGTATAATAGTATAGGTTCACAGGCTATGATAAAGAAGAAATGGATTAACATCGTATCTCGAGAGTGCACTGTATAATAGTATAGGTGCACAGGCTAGGATAAAGTATCTCAGTACATAAAATGAATTTGTTCTACTATTAAATGAAGAACTACAGAACAGATGGGCAGCTAAAAAGTACGGTGAACAGTTATTAGCAGGAACTTAATCAATATTTTTTGTATAAAATTTAAATTTGAAATAAAACTCTTAGTTAAATATATGAAACCTGATGTACAAATACTGCGTAAATTAATTAAAACCATTAGAGTATAGAAACTCTACAGACAAAATTATTACAAAACATAAAATATTCATGTAATTTTGAAAATTTAAATAAATCTTTGCAAGTGGTAGCATGAGCGAAAAAGATCCTGAAAAGCTCTGGTAATGAATCTACTGCTTTTGCTCAGAAACTTCCTACAGAGAGACTGAGTTATACTCACGATTCAGGGAGGTCCTGAAGTTGGCACCTGCTCAAGTATAGCCAAGTGAGAGAAGTGAGAGCTCCAACAGCCTCAGGGAGGCCTTCTTTGAAGTTGTTGTCACTCAGCACTAGCGACTTCAGTTGAGTCAGAGAGGATAGACTGTAATATATACATGTGATAAATTAAAGGTATAATAGTATAGGTTCACAGGCTATGATAAAGTATCTCAGCACATAAAATGAATTTGTTCTACTATTAAATGAAGAACTACAGAACAGATGGGCAGCTAAAAAGTACGGTGAACAGTTATTAGCAGGAACTTAATCAATATTTTTTGTATAAAATTTAAATTTGAAATAAAACTCTTAGTTAAATATATGAAACCTGATGTACAAATACTGCGTAAATTAATTAAAACCATTAGAGTATAAAAACTCTACAGACAAAATTATTACAAAACATAAAATATTCATGTAATTTTGAAAATTTAAATAAATCTTTGCAAGTGGTAGCATGAGCGAAAAAGATCCTGAAAAGCTCTGGTAGTGAATATACTTCTTTTGCTCAGAAACTTCCAACAGAGAGACTGAGTTATACTCACGATTCAGGGAGGTCCTGAAGTTGGCAGCTGCTCAAGTCTAGCATAGTGAGAGAAGTAAGAGCACCAACAACCTCAGGGATGCCTTCTTTGAAGTTGTTGTTACTCAGCAGTAGCTCCTTCAGTTGAGTCAGAGAGGATAGACTGTAATATATACATGTGATAAATTAAATGTATAATAGTATAGGTTCACAGGCTATGATAAAGTATCTCAGTACATAAAATGAAGTAGTTCTACTATTAAATGAAGAACTACAGAGCAGATGGGCAGCTAAATTGAATATTCAGTTATCATAATAATCTGTATGAATTTTTAAAATAAACCAAACTATCACTTGTACTGATAAGAAATCAATCTATGATTTATTATTGTATATGTAATATATTGATTAATTAATCTATTTTATTGTTTTCCAAATGTAAATATACTAAAACTAAACAGTTAAATATATAAAGTATGGTGAACAGTTATTATATGGGAGGATGGAAGACATTAGCTAGAGGGTCACTTTCTGAGAAATTAGTATGGAAATACATATTTGATCAGTATTTATTCCTCTTATATGCTGAATGTAATGTGTGAATGTTAAGATAATATAATAATGATTAATGCTACAGAAAAGAAGGATTATTCTTATAAATACTCCTCTATATCTTGCATGTTGTGTTTGCTTCTTTTAGCGTATCGCTAATAATTCTGTTTATTATAACCATGCCAACATGTTAGCAATCCTATTATTCGTACTTTTATACGATTTCTTACTCGGTTCCATTAGAAGGAATGGGGAAAATGAATGTATATATAGGGAGCGCTGTCGATGGTAGAACAGAGCAGTAGTCGCAAACTCCACGACTAATGGAATTTTCTTCGGAATAAAGCGAAAAAAAACTGCACTAATTTTCTTACATTTATACAACTTTTATCACAAGCGAGATCGTGCCTGATTAAAGGCCGACCAAAATCCTTTACAGTATATTCTACCTCTAACTATTTGATATTTAGTAAAATAAAACGCTTCTGAAAGCCATAGCTGGTGAATCTCATCTAACATTGTATAAAAACTATGACTGAATATTTACCAGTGAAAATGTTGAGTAATAACCAATAAAGCTTTCAAATGATAGATAGAGCATAGTAGTAAAAGCAAGAAAGATGATTGTGCTGGTAATGCAAAGTAGAGCAAAGCGCCTAGCTGACTGAGATGTGTTATGTAATAGCCAGGTAGCCTTGAAAGTGTTTAAGTATAAAAACTTCACTGACAACAATTATTATATAACATAAAACATTAATGTAATTTTACAAATTTAAATAAATTATTGCATGTGGTAACAAGAGCAATAAAGATCCTAAAATGCTCTGGTAGTGAATATACTTCTTTTGCTTAGAAAATTCCTACAGAGAGACTGAGTTATACTCACGATTCAGGGAGGTCCTGAAGTTGGCAGCTGTCCAAGTGTAGCTCAGTGAGAGAAGTAAGAGTACCAACAACCTCAGGGAGGCCTTCTTTGAAGTTGTTGTTACTCAGCTGTAGCACCTCCAGTTGAATCAGAGAGGATAGACTGTAATATATACATGTGATAAATTAGAGGTATAATAGTATAGGTTCACAGGCTATGATAAATGGCTGTGATATACAAAAAATTGCTCATATTTCATGTTGTGAGTGCAAATAATAGTATATATGTAATAATTGTATGTAGAGCTGATCTTAAGTTGGGATTTGACTGTATAATGATTTCTTTTATAGATTTTATAGAATTTGCTATCAAATTGGGGAATAGATAAAAAAGTAGTGCCATGACAAATATATTTATAACAAGTAAAACCTTAGTTGCTATTTTACTCACTGATATCAACCTTTTTACAACTAAATCTGCATATTAGGAAGATTTGAACAGTTTGTAGTCTCAGCCTTCTAATGTTCATCATCATATTTTAGGATGATTATTAGTAGTACATAATGTGTTGGGTGGTCTCTACCACAAGACAGTGAACATGGATGTACAGAGACCAAAAGCTATGAGGAATGAACGTGTGGCTACAATGAAGTAAAACTGGCACATCATATTAGGTGATTGTATCTTTAAATTTCATCTTCAAAAACTGCTGAACAGAGGATAATATTGGAATTTCGACATACCAAAAATATTGAAAATGATCAACTTGGTATGTCGAGGTTTTACTGTACTAAGTTAGAAACCAGCTGTTTCTCCTTTGATCTCTTCTACTAGTTACTAAGTGGTCAAGACGGTGTTCCTTACCCCAATCAGGAGCATTGAACGAGATGAATGAAAGCCAATCAAATGCTGCCACTTGGCGAGAGCGGATAAACTTTTGACTAAAAACTAGTAATATCGATAAAGAAACATTTAAAATGGAAACTTCATAAACCCTGTAAGTGGTAATTTGGAGATGATATATTGTATGATTAGCTTTTGAGTTTATCTACATACATATATATATTTCTCGCATATATTTGTCGTCTGTCGTCTGTTTTCCTTCGGTATGTCCAGCTATAGCAATTATAATTTTGGAAATAAAATTTCACATTTTGCTGGACTTTAACACACTAAGATTGCAATCGGAGTTGCAAGACCACAGAAGCTCTTGCAATTGCACGCTGTTACTACATAACGTACAGACCCTTTTCCGTTTTCATACCAAAATGACTTATTAATTTAAACTCTATGGACCTTTATAGCTCTATGAAACGCGATGCTTTTTCTTCCTTGCCATATTAGGACTAATTTGTTTTCGGCAAATCGATATCAACAATAGACTCTCTCGAAATTAAACATTGGTGGTTAAACTCTATATTGACTCTTTTATAGGTGCAAACACACTAGGCGATTTTATCGCGTGTGTTATGAGGAGGGCGGAGATGTCGTTGGCGTGTGTGTAAACACACTTGAGCGATTCACTAGCAAACGATAACGCGGGCACGCTCACGCACACGCTTTTTTATGAGGCCTCTCTCACTTTTACGGATTTTAAACTACAAGACATGAAAAAACGATTTTTGGATTTTTAACATAAATATTTTACGATTTTTATATATAGTTTACTTTATAATAATTTTTTATATTTAATATATTAAATATTTACCATTCTCAAGATGGTCAACCTGCGCAACGATTTACTCAGAATGTTGATATTCAACTAGGATTTTTTGTACTTTTTGTGTTATGTCGTACAGGACTGGGAGTGCTTTTATTACATTTATGAACAATCCAGTGTTAGTTCTGATGATGTTTCAATCGTAACAAAATAGCGAAATGTTGCTGCTGTAATTAGGTGAAAATCAATAGGAAATAATTAACTGCTATAAAAGTGCATTCTGGGAAAAATCAACCAATCTAAATGCATCTCGCTAGCGATAACGTTGTGATGAGAATGTCTGGCGTTATCGCTCTGCATGAGCTCGCTGAGCGAGTTCTAGCCCAGATTAGTGCCACGCAGCGCGATATCGCTCTAAATATGGCCTATAGTGTGTTTTCACCTTATGAAACACGATGCTTTTAGCGTTTTGGTGAACTTCTATTTTCGGCTTTTTGTAAGGTTCAATTGCTAAATCGTGATGAATGTCAATATTTTTCACGGGGACTATTGTATTACCTCGAGTAGGAATGGCCTCTATATTCTCTCACCGATCGGTCAGACAAAGACAGTACAATATCTCATTTTTACATTTGTACCTGTATCGAGATGTATAGGATAGAAGGATAGCTGCTGGTGGAACAGTAACATTTTATACACACACTTCCATGCAAGAATTGTTATTATTAATTCAACATATTCAGGACTTTTATTTTGTTTTCTCAGCTCATAATAATTGTATCATTACAGAATCACCTTTTATTGTAATCGAAACAAAACCGATTTAATTTAGCTATTACTTGCTAATTATTTAACTTTTACATTTTAACACTTTTATAGTTGTTTTATTTTTTTGACTTATTTGACCTGCAAAAACATTTTTCTTATGGTATGAAGTTTGTAAGTTACAGTTGTTTGACAAAGTCTGAAAGTCTTTACAGTTGTTTTATTTTCCTTTTTAAAATGTTTCAATTACATAAAACACCTCTCATGATATGTAGTTTGAAGATTAGAATGGCGAATGTTGTCATATGTTAAATACAAATAAATTTTCTGACCAAAGACTTTTTATTATCTGGACAACGCCGGGTTGTACAGCTAGTTAGAGTATAAATGCTCCACATGGAAGTTAGATCAGATCTAAGAAAAATCCAGCCCAACCCGACCCAGGCCAACAAGTATTGAATCCAGACTCAAGCCCGATCATTAAACTTTATTTGCAGGTCTGAAATAAAAAAGATGAAATTTTATAACACAAAGTTTTTAAAAATTAAAATAATCTACATATTTTTATGATCACAATAAATGCGTTTACACAATGAAATAATATAATTCACAGCATAATAATCACGGTCATTACAATTATTATCTAATACACAGTATTGGTGTAGTGGAGGTATTACCTACTGCACAATAAGCAGTGCTGGATGTAGTTGCAGTGTTGCTAGTGCGTATTTCACAGCGCTGGATCCATTAATAACTTTTGCACTACACTATAGATCTATTAGACAATCTGACATATGTGTATGTGACATATCTATATCACATACACATTCCCATGTCTATGTATAGAGATGACCATGTGATATAGACAGATGTCTATGCCTTGGTTATATGTACATGTGTGTTTGGAATTAGTTTCTCACATGAACTTAGCATACTTAGGCTGATCTCAGCAGCAAGAATTTCTCACACAGACCGGGTTGCAGCGGATTTCTTTGACAGCTAATAGTAGGAACAGACTCAATCTGCTGAGACCACACATGAGTGATCAGATTGGCTGACAGACTGGAGACAATCAAAGCTGAAGCTGTTTACGCTGAAGCTGGTTTCGTTTACAACTTTCAAACACCATCGATTGTGTGCAATGTGTAGTAACAGTGACAATGCTGAACAGACACATGGAAATCCAGCAGTGTCAGGTTATCCACAGTATCAACTTCATACTAATGCATAGTTGCAGTATGTATGCAGTTTAAAGTTTTGAAGAATGCATATTCACAGTATGCATGAAATGCTGGGTTTCAGGTAATACATCATGGAAATAAATGTGCAGTAGACCGTAGTGGGTAATTGCCAGTTGGAGTGCAGCTGCAGTAAATATCTATTGTGCATTAGAGAGATGTAATGCACTAAAATGTACTGCAATGACGCAGTGCAGCTCTAATACATCACAACCATTGTTTGTAGACATGAAAATGATTTTGTTCCATTAGTATCCACTACCATGATTATTATTCCATGAATTATTATTGTGTATGTAATGTATTGATTCATTCATCAGTATTGTTAGTGTTAAATTTGTAATGAAACAACAAGTAATTTTAAAAATTCAAATAAATCTCTGCATGTGGCAGCAAGAGCAATAAAGATCCTGAAATGCTCTGGTAGTGAATATACTTCTTTTGCTCAGAAACTTCCTACAGAGAAACTGAGTTATACTCACGATTCAGGGAGGTCCTGAAGTTGGCACCAGTGCAAGCGTAGCTCAGTGAGAGAAGTAAGAGCTCCAACAGCCTCAGGGAGGCCTTCTTTGAAGTTGTTGTCACTCAGCCATAGCTCCTTCAGTTGAGTCGGAGAGGACAGACTGTAATATATACATGTGATAAATTAAAGGTATGATAGTATAGGTTCACAGGCTATGATAAAGTATCTCAGTACATAAAATGAATTTCTTCTACTATTAAATGAAGAACTACAGAACAGATGGGCAGCTAAATTGAATGTTCAGTTATCATAATAATCTGTATAAATTATTAAAATAAACCAAACTATCACATGTACTGATAAGGAATCTATCTATGATTTATTATTGTCTATGTGTTGATGAAGTTATTACAGATAAGAACTCTTCAGTTGAAGCCACTCACTGATAGTAAAAGTTGTTTGATGATACTTTGTGCTGATTTATTACTGAGTAATATATTATCACGCATCAGAATATGTGTAAGTATTCAAACTATTCAAAAATGTAAGATATCAAACTCTCTGTGATTGACTTAGATAAAGTGATGCCTACCTGAACAGTGCTAGTATTAAACATGTGACACAGGAGTAGATATAAGTACATAGAGATAGTCCAGTAGTAAAAGGAACAAGTAGATATTCATAGAATACTTGATGATTTACCATAATGGTTTTGATAGATTACATAATTATACAGCATATGAGGTACTTTATTACCTTTTCGTCACAAGAGTTTCATTAAAGTATATTTTGCTGTAACTTATCAATTACTAATATTATAATGCAATGCAGTTCTAATGCATCACATCCATAGTTTGTAGACATGAAAATGATTTTGTTCCATTATCATCCACCACCATGATTATTATTCCATGATTTATTATTGTAAATGTAATGTATTGATTATTTCATCAATATTTTTGTATTTTTAAACTTGAAATGAAACTCTTGGTTAAATATATGTATTGTACAAGTTACTGTAACATATTAATTAGATATATTATAACATTTCCGGTGGATGAAGGAAATGTAAAGGTTATAACTTGGTATGAACTACAGACTGATAATATAACAGGATATTCCCATACTATAGTATGGTATGTTATTTATTCACCTAGTTTATTACAGTTGGAAGGAGAATCACTACTCTGGTTGTATAAGTGAAGGTAACTCTGTAGAGTTTTACCTTTCCAGCTGGCAGTTCTCTGGAATTCTCTGTAACTGCAGCTCCTTCACCATAGGACAAAGTATATTCAATGAAGGAATCTTTCCTTGACATCTAAACTGTGTAATGGAGTCTTCACCAACATGATTAAGTATCTCCTCTACTGTTTTATCTTGCAGTGAGTCAAAGAGCCAGCGATTAGACTCCTGTGTAGACAGTCTGTAGGAAACTCTGTAGACTATAAAATATGTTGTGAGAATATAATAAACCTCTTTTATTACTTACAACTATATTTTGTCATATCAGCAACAGTAAGCTCTTGACTAAAATAAAACACAACCATCATCTCTCTTGTTCTGTACCAAAGGTTGGTAATTACTAGATGTTTCTGAGAGATTTTATAGTTTGAAGATAAAGCATAGACATCCTTTTCATAGAGTTCTTTCATGAGAAATCAGGAAATAACATTTGATCATTATTAATTATATGATGACCATTAGCATCAGCAGTGTAATCAGTCACAGCAAGTCAGACTTTGTGGCAGCATACTAAAGAGTTAATTGTTATTAATGTATCCGTGTCATTATTAGTACTATTTTGTGGACACTTCTACTGATAACTTTTCATTATGGGTTTGTTAAAATTAAATAAAATAATGTCAAAGTGACTGTCAAATAGAGGTGGTGTTCAATTAGAGAATGGTACTCTATTTTTCAACCTTTATCTTACAGTGGCAGTCAAATAGAGGTTTTACGGTAGCTAAAACTCAAAACTTGTCTGAACTTGAAAATTGAGACAGACATAGCAATTGTGAAAATACGTAAGTTTAGAATATACAAGCACCATGACATCTTCATTCTCTAATGGAAAAATAGCGAAAATTGTGAAAATACATAATTTTAGTACATGTATATACATGCACCATGACCTCTCCATTAGAGAATGAAGATGTCATGGTGCCTGTATATTCTAAAATTATGTATTTTCACAATTAGTATGTCTGTCTCTATTTTCAAGTCTCTGTCACATATTTGACTATGGTGAGCATGGTTCAGTCAATCAGTAAAGCCAGGTTAAGGTTGAAATAACCCCTGATAATTGACCGTGTCTCTACTAGATATTCCATCTTCTTCTCTACCTAAACCCTTACTATACCTTCAACTCCAATATCTATGGAAGGGGATGTTACGATGTGATGTGGTCTTGTGAAAACATTGTGAAAAATTGAGGTGGAATTATAATATAAACAAAGAAATATTCTTTTAAATCGCACAAAACTAGCATGTGAGTTTGTAATATTTTGAGTTAACAGATTTTTCCGCAAATTTAGTTTTTGAAATTTTTAAGAAAACAATCAAGGGTAGACAACTGCTGTAAAGATAAATTAACCATAGAAATTACAACTGTGTTGCTCTCATGAATGTAGAATCAGTTACTACTTCAAATTTACGTCGTGTTTTTAACATATTTCTAAATCATACAAAATTATATTTCACCATCATAAATGTCGAATAGCACACAAATGATATGATATGTATTTCATTTTCGTGAGTCACTTATATGAACAGCTAACACACAAGTTTTACTTACCTTCAATAATTCTCTAATCTATTTAATTAAAATCATTATAAACCGATCAATTGTTTAAATATAACTGCAGTTTGATTGAAACTCATGTATAAACTTGTTCACCTTATCCAATGTCCAGACTAACAGATACTGTTTTAGCAAGGTTCGACTGTAGTCCCTGAATGTTATGGTGATTAGTATAACTGTATATGTTACCATTAGTTTATGATGGAAGTTGATAAGTTAACAAGGGACAGTATTGTAGAAGAACAACTATGATAATAGTAAGGAAGATTATTAAATGATAAATATACAGATAAACATACCATCTGTACTGTAGTTTGTTGTGTTTGAGGGAGACAGCAGAGCGTCCCCTAACTGTAAGCTGTATGATGAGTCTGAAAGAGCTCTGGTACTAGAAGATGATGGCCCTTCATCCTGTCTGCTAGATGGACCAGACTCTCCTGACAACCAAGTAAGAGACACGAGTGTAATATTGGTAATAAAATGGACTTTCATAACATACCTGATGCTACTTGCAGATGATACTAATGCTAAATATTAGTATCATCTGCTAGTAACATGACTTTGAACATCATTTTACGATACACAATCTTAATAGCATAAATTGTAGCTCATCAGGAGCCTTGTTGCTATAGTGACGGACCGATGAAGTTGGTTTCAATTGCTATTAGAAATTGAACCTTGAAGATAATGAAATCCTCAGCCTCTGACTAGTGCACCTATCATAAGGTAGGTGTCCTGCCTGGTTTATTCTGTCAAGTATTATTTCAACTTGGGTGGTCATTAATAATCCAGGACAGTCGTGCGTCAATCTCCAGGCACTAGTTATAATGAAGCAACCCTGATGGACCACTACAGTCAAAGCCTTTAAACAGATAGTTCGCATTAGATATTTCAGAATGAAGTTCTCTTTCTCGAACAAAGACATTTTAAAGTATTTACCAACCAAGCTGTTTTTATTTACGGACAATACGTTTATTATTTTGGTTTGGTAAAAATTTGAGTTGTATTTTCAAGAGACAATAAATACCATTGTTTATTCCTAATATCAGTTGAAAAAGCTATAGAAACCCAGAGATATGCAATAGCAGAACCCTTGTGCATGCTGTTTCAGAAACAGAAACAAGACAAACTTCGAACACTTAGTACCAGCATGGGTCGGTCTTCAGGCAACTTGAAAATATTTCCTTAGAACACCAGATGCCTTTGGTGTAAAATGACAAACATGTGAGTTTGTATGACAACAGACATTTAGTAGTGAAATCTCGCTTCAAAGTACTTACTTCCAAAGTAACATATGAAAACACAACAGATTTTTCCTTGTCTTTTGATCTACGATATAAACCCACTTTCTACATCCATATCATAAGAAAGTGCAACTATATTAAGAACTGGTGCAAACGCTATGAGCTTTAGCAAGGTCGAGTGACATTGTTTTAACAAGTGCATCTGGTAAAGGAAAATGGTGGAAGGACTGGATTTATAAACATCAACTGATCAGCTTATAGACCATCAACCAATCAGGAATATACTAACATAATTTGTATCAAACTATACAATATTAACTAATACTATAAGCTTTAGCAAGGTCGAGTGACATTGTTTTAACAAGTACATCTGGTAAAGGAAAATGGTGGAAGGATTGGATTTATAAATATCAACTGATCTCCTTATAGACCATCAACCAATCAAGAATATACTAACATAATTTGTATCAAACTATACAATATTAACTAATACTATAAGCTTTAGCAAGGTCGAGTGACATTGTTTTAACAAGTGCATCTGGTAAAGGAAAATGGTGGAAGGACTGGATTTATAAACATCAACTGATCAGCTTATAGACCATCAACCAATCAGGAATATACTAACATAATTTGTATCAAACTATACAATATTAACTAATACTATAAGCTTTAGCAAGGTCGAGTGACATTGTTTTAACAAGTACATCTGGTAAAGGAAAATGGTGGAAGGATTGGATTTATAAATATCAACTGATCTCCTTATAGACCATCAACCAATCAAGAATATACTAACATAATTTGTATCAAACTATACAATATTAACTAATACTATAAGCTTTAGCAAGGTCGAGTGACATTGCTTTAACAAGTGCATCTGGTAAAGGAAAATGGTGGAAGGACTGATTTATAAATATCAACTGATCTCCTTATAGACCATCAACCAATCAGGAATAAACTAACATAATTTGTATCAAACTATACAATATTATTTTACTAAAGAACAATTAGAATAGCTATTGAAATTATACGATAACAGTCAGCATATTCAGTGCAGACCATACTCTCTCCTATAACAACACTTTATCTTACCAGAGGGGTCTGAAGACTTGGCTTTTTTACTGGGGCTGCCTTTTAGCTTCTTCAATTTGCGTTTTGACATCACTCGAGAATGACTGAAGCTAAATATAACATATATCACGATATTTATAATCAGATTTAACACATCATAAATACCACAAACAATACCACTTAAAGTTGGTACAAGCAGAGAGTGTAAATTTAAAAGAACATCGTTATAAACAACAGCTTGCTGCGATTTACACTCATAAATTTTAACTGCTGAGATAGAAGACAGCATGTGGGAGTCAGTATTCTTGAAGTATTCTGAAACAAACGCATGATATACTAGCAACATTTAATAATGAAAAACTATAATAGTACAAAATTATAGAACAGTTAAAGGTGACCAACATGAAACTATCATAAAGAGAATAAAGTTCATATTCTATAAGAAAAGTAAACATAAACATTTAGTTGCATCTGAAGTTATTCAACTGAACTAAGACAGTCATGTGCAGAATATTGGAAGACCAGATGATAATTAAATATTTTCAAATTATTCTTACTGATATTCACCTAAGTACACTTCTAAATAATTGCTAGTTTTATTCACCACTACTTTCAGTAAAATGTTAGAAATACAAATATTTATATTAAAATCATCATACATCAGCTGAGTAGCAATTTCTGTTAAGTTGAGTAAAACCCTTTTTACTCTTATTGACTCATAGTCGATGACTCATCTACCTTCAGAAGTTAATTTCCAAACTCTGAGTAAGAAATCGTAGAAGATTCCTATGCAAATGGTTCATTTAAACACAGTAAAATAATTTGAAATATCATTTTATTTTATAATTTTCAAATGAAATTAATTTTTGAAGTTGGAATTAATTTTCAAATTTATTTTTGAAAAACAACAAGACCATATATAAGTTTTTATAACTTGAGCAGTAATTGAGATATTTGCAAACTAAAAAATGCACCTTATTCAGCACAAAATTTCCCTTTTAATTATATATAAAATACTAGCTTTACTAAATTCCTCCATTTTAAAAAAATGGGGCAAAATGGCTTAGTAAAATAATTTCTAAATCACCGCTAAAATGCAGGAGAATATTGGCAATAAGAACAAAGATTTGTGTTACTCTTGTTTTGTGATCTCTTATATTAGTCATGTATATGATAGTGAGTACTCCTATGTTAGCCATGTATATGATAGTGAACTCCTATGTTAGCCATGTATATGATAGTGAACTCTTATGTTAGCTATGTATATGATAGTGAACTACTATGTTAGCCATGTATATGATAGTGATCTCCCATGTTAGCCATGTATATGATAGTGAACTCCTATGTTAGCCATGTATATGATAGTGAACTCCTATGTTAGCCATGTATATGATAGTGAGTACTCCTATGTTAGCCATGTATATGATAGTGAACTCCTATGTTAGTCATGTATATGATAGTGAACTCCTATGTTAGCCATGTATATGATAGTGAACTCCTATGTTAGCCATGTATATGATAGTGAACTCTTATGTTAGTCATGTATATGATAGTGATCTCCCATGTTAGCCATGTATATGATAGTGAGTACTCCTATGTTAGCCATGTATATGATAGTGAGTACTCCTATGTTAGTCATGTATATGATAGTGAGTACTCCTATGTTAGCCATGTATATGATAGTGAACTCCTATGTTAGCCATGTATATGATAGCGAGTACTCCTATGTTAGCCATGTATATGATAGTGAACTCTTATGTTAGTCATGTATATGATAGTGATCTCCCATGTTAGCCATGTATATGATAGTGAGTACTCCTATGTTAGCCATGTATATGATAGTGAGTACTCCTATGTTAGTCATGTATATGATAGTGAGTACTCCTATGTTAGCCATGTATATGATAGTGAGTACTCCTATGTTAGCCATGTATATGATAGTGATCTCCTATATTAGCCATGTATATGATAGTGAGTACTCCTATGTTAGCCATGTATATGATAGTGAGAACTCCTATGTTAGCCATGTATATGATAGTGAACTCCTATGTTAGTCATGTATATGATAGTGAACTCCTATGTTAGCCATGTATATGATAGTGAACTCTTATGTTAGTCATGTATATGATAGTGATCTCCCATGTTAGCCATGTATATGATAGTGAGTACTCCTATGTTAGCCATGTATATGATAGTGAACTCCTATGTTAGCCATGTATATGATAGTGAACTTCTATGTTAGTCATGTATATGATAGTGAGTACTCCTATGTTAGCCATGTATATGATAGTGATCTCCTATATTAGCCATGTATATGATAGTGAGTACTCCTATGTTAGCCATGTATATGATAGTGAGAACTCCCATGTTAGTCATGTATATGATAGTGAACTCCTATGTTAGTCATGTATATGATAGTGAACTCCTATGTTAGCCATGTATATGATAGTGATCTCCTATATTAGCCATGTATATGATAGTGAGTACTCCTATGATAGCCATGTATATGATAGTGAGAACTCTTATGTTAGCCATGTATATGATAGTGAACTCCTATGTTAGCCATGTATATGATAGTGATCTCCTATATTAGCCATGTATATGATAGTGAGTACTCCTATGTTAGCCATGTATATGATAGTGAGAACTCTTATGTTAGCCATGTATATGATAGTGAACTCCTATGTTAGCCATGTATATGATAGTGAACTCCTATGTTAGTCATGTATATGATAGTGATCTCCTATGTTAGTCATGTATATGATAGTGATCTCCTATGTTAGCCATGTATATAATAGTGAGAACTCCCATGTTAGCCATGTATATGATAGTGATCTCCTATGTTAGTCATGTATATGATAGTGATCTCCTATGTTAGTCATGTATATGATAGTGATCTCCTATGTTAGCCATGTATATAATAGTGAGAACTCCCATGTTAGCCATGTATATGATAGTGATCTCCTATGTTAGTCATGTATATGATAGTGAACTCCTATGTTAGCCATGTATATAATAGTGAGAACTCCCATGTTAGCCATGTATATGATAGTGATCTCCTATGTTAGCCATGTATATAATAGTGAGAACTCCCATGTTAGCCATGTATATGATAGTGATCTCCTATGTTAGCCATGTATATGATAGTGATCTCCTATGTTAGCCATGTATATGATAGTGAGTACTCCTATGTTAGCCATGTATATGATAGTGAACTCCAATGTTAGTCATGTATATGATAGTGATCTCCTATGTTAGTCATGTATATGATAGTGATCTCCTATGTTAGCCATGTATATAATAGTGAGAACTCCCATGTTAGCCATGTATATGATAGTGATCTCCTATGTTAGTCATGTATATGATAGTGATCTCCTATGTTAGTCATGTATATGATAGTGATCTCCTATGTTAGCCATGTATATGATAGTGATCTCCTATGTTAGCCATGTATATAATAGTGAGAACTCCCATGTTAGCCATGTATATGATAGTGATCTCCTATGTTAGCCATGTATATGATAGTGATCTCCTATGTTAGTCATGTATATGATAGTGAGAACTCCCATGTTAGCCATGTATATGATAGTGATCTCCTATGTTAGCCATGTATATGATAGTGATCTCCTATGTTAGCCATGTATATAATAGTGAACTCCTATGTTAGCCATGTATATGATAGTGATCTCTTATGTTAGCCATGTATATGATAGTGAACTCCTATGTTAGCCATGTATATGATAGTGAACTCCTATGTTAGCCATGTATATGATAGTGAACTTCTATGTTAGCCATGTATATGATAGTGAGAACTCCTATGTTAGCCATGTATATGATAGTGAACTCCCATGTTAGCCATGTATATGATAGTGATCTCCTATGTTAGCCATGTATATGATAGTGAACTCCTATGTTAGCCATGTATATGATAGTGATCTCCTATGTTAGCCATGTATATGATAGTGAACTCCTATGTTAGCCATGTATATGATAGTGAACTTCTATGTTAGCCATGTATATGATAGTGAGAACTCCTATGTTAGCCATGTATATGATAGTGAACTCCCATGTTAGCCATGTATATGATAGTGAACTCCTATGTTAGCCATGTATATGATAGTGATCTCCTATGTTAGCCATGTATATGATAGTGAACTCCTATGTTAGCCATGTATATGATAGTGAACTTCTATGTTAGCCATGTATATGATAGTGAGAACTCCTATGTTAGCCATGTATATGATAGTGAACTCCCATGTTAGCCATGTATATGATAGTGATCTCCTATGTTAGCCATGTATATGATAGTGAACTCCTATGTTAGCCATGTATATGATAGTGATCTCCTATGTTAGCCATGTATATGATAGTGAACTCCTATGTTAGCCATGTATATGATAGTGAACTCCTATGTTAGCCATGTATATGATAGTGATCTCCTATGTTAGTCATGTATATGATAGTGATCTCCTATGTTAGTCATGTATATGATAGTGAACTCCTATGTTAGCCATGTATATGATAGTGAACTTCTATGTTAGCCATGTATATGATAGTGAGTACTCCTATGTTAGCCATGTATATGATAGTGAACTCCTATGTTAGCCATGTATATGATAGTGAACTTCTATGTTAGCCATGTATATGATAGTGAGAACTCCTATGTTAGCCATGTATATGATAGTGAACTCCCATGTTAGCCATGTATATGATAGTGATCTCCTATGTTAGCCATGTATATGATAGTGAACTCCTATGTTAGCCATGTATATGATAGTGATCTCCTATGTTAGCCATGTATATGATAGTGAACTCCTATGTTAGCCATGTATATGATAGTGAACTCCTATGTTAGCCATGTATATGATAGTGATCTCCTATGTTAGTCATGTATATGATAGTGATCTCCTATGTTAGTCATGTATATGATAGTGAACTCCCATGTTAGCCATGTATATAATAGTGAGTACTCCTATGTTAGCCATGTATATGATAGTGATCTCCTATGTTAGTCATGTATATGATAGTGAACTCCCATGTTAGCCATGTATATAATAGTGAGTACTCCTATGTTAGCCATGTATATGATAGTGATCTCCTATGTTAGCCATGTATATGATAGTGATCTCCTATGTTAGCCATGTATATGATAGTGAACTCCTATGTTAGCCATGTATATGATAGTGAACTCCTATGTTAGCCATGTATATGATAGTGAACTTCTATGTTAGCCATGTATATGATAGTGAGAACTCCTATGTTAGCCATGTATATGATAGTGAGTACTCCTATGTTAGCCATGTATATGATAGTGAGTACTCCTATGTTAGCCATGTATATGATAGTGAGTACTCCTATGTTAGTCATGTATATGATAGTGAGTACTCCTATGTTAGTCATGTATATGATAGTGATCTCCTATGTTAGCCATGTACATGATAGTGAACTCCTATGTTAGCCATGTACATGATAGTGATCTCCTATATTAGCCATGTATATGATAGTGAGTACTCCTATGTTAGCCATGTATATGATAGTGAGAACTCCTATGTTAGCCATGTATATGATAGTGAGTACTGAAACCTTGTTATCATAGTAGCTTTATTATTTTACACTACAGAGTACATGTTTGCGTCAAGCGCCACAAGGAGTTATGAGTTGGATTGTAAAAGTTATGTTGCTTTTTTGTGTTCTTTGAAGTTTAGAGAAGTTTTTTGACAATTTGTACAAAATAAAAGCTTTGACTTGGAATATTTTTAAGCTATTTGGAAAAGAAAAATCGTTTTTAGACCAAATACTTGCTAAGAAACTTCCAAAACCAAAAGCGCAAAAATGACAGTTAGGGAAGAGTAACTGGCCAGTCAGATCGGTTAATCAAAAACTTTGCTAAAACCCTTTTGATTGGTTGGAGCAGAATCAAAAACTCCTGGAGATTTCACATAATAAAATTCATATTGATTGTGTTACTCCTTTCATAGCAATAAAGTAGTTAAACCGAATACTTGACTCTGGCTATTAATTACAGATTTAAAAAATAAAAACCGCTCAATTCAGCGATTTAAACTTTAAAATAGGTTGAATCTTGTGGAGAAATTTGTGGAAAACACAGCTAAAAAAACTATTTAGCTATTGTTAGTGGCTGCCATGCAACAAGCAAATGAACTGCGCAATGTCAAAAGGCGGATGAAGGCATCAAGGCATTTGCCATGATGATAACTAACATGTCATAGTGATTTTCCTGATGTTAGGATGTTCCATTTGCAGCTATCAAAATGATGTTCTGAAGCAAGTAACAGAGGAATGCTAATGATTTTTATTAATGTGTTGATACAGAGTCTGGTGAAGGAGACATATTTATCTATAAAAATATCTAGGAAGACTATCACATATTGAGTACCATTTCATTGAATATATCTAATGATAAACTTGAGGAAACCAACAATAAATATAATGAAGACTACTCCATGTCTAATAAAGGAATAAATCAGGTACCTGCTTCAAGATACTGTCTCTGATTGGTTGAAGGTCAAATGTCAGCGCTGGCTTGTGTAAACTATGTCATCTGCAGATACATGAAGCTGAGAGTTCTGAAGATCTGAAGTAAGTAACAGCCCAGTACTTGGTAAGTTATTCTGAGCTCTGTTTAATAAATTATAGTAGAGAGTTACTTACTAAATTGTTATTGTAACTTATCAAACAAGTTTAAGTTATGAACAGAGATATACTATCAGATTATTCTATGAGATGATCTATCTGCCACTCTTCACCAGATATTAGAGCAGCTGCTTTCACAGGCTGTAAATGTCTGACTCCCCTTAGTTACACTCCCAACAGTTAAACAAACTGAGGTCTATGATATGAGCTATGACTAGCCAATCACACAAGAGCAGACATTTGCAGAGACAATGAAACTAAAAAGTTGCTACTATGGTGACAGAGTCTTTAGGCGCAGCCCCACCGAATTGTTGCAAAGAAAGCCTGCGTTGCGTGAAGCAGCCAAAGTATACAAACTTGTTACAGACCAGTTTCACTCATGCTCAATGTCATTTGACTCGGCGCAACAGAAGCTGTTTAAGATATGAGCTGTGACTAGCCAATCACACGAGAGTATACATTCAAACTAACAATGAAACAAAAATCACATTGCCTTCATTGTAACAGTGTTTCGTGTCTATTAAAACCTGACATCACATGACCCTCACAGTGCTAGCAGGTACTTGACCATAATATACCACCACTGTCATAGAATACATACATAAAAAGAGAGAACAACCTCAACTGTTTTACTGACTTCACCTGTTTATTATTACAGACCTCATCATACAGTCAATAATAATTATTACCATTGTTAAAACTGAATTGAATACATAATACTGACAAATGTTACAAATTCCTATTGATTTGATTGGCTCAAGAGGCATAGCAACCACAATAGACAAGTTTGATTAAACTTATCGGACTATGGCACACTATTAATAGCTTTTAGCGATTTATTTTTCTTGTCAATTATCATGATTCAGGCTATTATTACGAATTCTAATGACTATCTCTTAGATTATATTATAATATATTATAGTAGTTAGTTACTAAGTGTAATAATTATGTTATTTATCTGTTATTATTTGATTTATTGCTTATGCTGAAACATCTAGTAAGTCTTGCAAAGACAACTTTAATAAGATAACACGAGGCAAAATATTCTGTTCTGGAAAATGCTTAAAATGGAATAGCTTGCGTAGCAGTTTCTAGCACATAATTCGCAAGTGTCGTTCCCATAATTCCAAGTATAAAATATTTGATAAAAATCTGTGAGTAAAAACACTCCTTGACTTACGGGTTTATGCCATTCCATCATTCAGATGAGTCTAACTTGTGGATTAACCCCATCATGGAAACACAGTGATCGATAGCAAGCATCAGCGGTAAAGTCAATATCCATAAACTTGCTACAATATTCATCCAGGTCACTTCAGCACTGAAGAGTAGAACCACTATAAAAAGGGATCATGAAATTTAAAACTTATTCAATAATCTCTAACAGGAAACCAACTCCTCACTAATTTAAAGTAACGTATACCCTCTAATTGAACGCCATTTTTATCTGAACGCCGCCTCTATTTGACCGCCACCGTGAGAGAAGGGTTGAAAAATAGAGCACCACTCTCTAATAGAACGCCACCTTCATTTGACTGCCACTTGACAATCTTTGATCTTTACTAACTCAATATCAGTTGATCAGTAGAAAAGTGTCCATAAAATCGTATTAATAACGAATCATTTACATCAATAACAATTAATTCTCTCGTTGTGCCACTCCAAAGCTTTTGATATGTTTTTGACAGAACTCTCAGAGCAACACCATAGAAATAATAAATAGCTATCTCAAGCTAATAGTATTTCCGTGTCTAATGTGGTCTTGATCCTACGAAATACATGTATATGAAAACGGTTTACATTTATGATGGTAGATGAACGACTAGTTTTAGGGTGAAGGTTACATTTAGGGAGCAAAACTTTTACCCGTTGCATTTGCGCTAAATGCAACGGGTAAAAGTTTTGTTTTGCCGTATCATTATCTTCAGTATCCTCTAACAGGAAACCCATAGTTATAAGGAACATTACAAGTACAAGAGGAAACAACTCTATATTAACCAAGAACAATACATAAAGGTTGTTTACCTATCGGAATGTTCTGAAGAGCAATTAGGACGAGCTTTTGTTTGCAAATCTCAAAGCCATGGTGACCAGCATCGCCTTTTGAAATAATGTGACGGTTTGCTTTTAAGTCTGTTTACATTTCAAACGCAACGACGCCTCTCTAACTTGACTGAGCTTATGTAAACTTCTTATAAAAACTTTTAAAGATGAAAAGAGGCAAATTTTACAATGTGAACAGAACATGAACATTGCCATGAATAGAAATGAGTGCAATCGAAAAGCTTACACAACTGTTTGTAAATCTTAGATACTATTCAAGGCAAGCAAGTCCTTAGGAAAATGAAATGCAGTTGCATTGCCACTTGTTCACACATCTATAACTTTGAATAAATGAAAGGAACAGCATAGATTTACTGACAGCTCAGGACTCTAATACTGCAGTCATACAAACTCTACCCTCGTCAGTATAGCTATAAAGATTTGATTTGTTAGTTACCTACAAGTAGTAGAATATTCCTGTTAAAAGGCTGACAAATAATTGATATAGAGGATAAACAGAACATTCTTTATGCAGAGATGGGCACTTGAGTTAACATGCTTACTGGAGCTATCCTTACGGCCAATTTACAAGCGAATTGAATCTAGTTTCTGGTATCCTTTATTCACTGTAGAATTGAAATGTCTCGGAGCATACTGTTAGTAAGAATGGAATAGAAGTGATTCTTTCCTGCCACCAGAGAAAAATAGACCCGACTCTGCATGCTTTCAATAAGCACGAAGACTCGGGCGAATGCTTCTCTTTATTATACTATCTCAGCATCTCTATGATACACTGCGAAAACGCGAAAGTTAGATGCCCCGAATACATAAGTGTCCTAGGGTATGTCAATTCTTCTCATATCTCAAAGCAATAGTTCCTATATAAAACAAGTAGAAGTGAAATAAGTTGTTCTAATACTATAAAAAACATCTAAAACAGGATATTATGATGGAAGTATGTATTTTAACTGCCGGAATGGACTGCCTACACTCCCAAAATAACGAATACCTATTTTGTGGTTATGATCCGCTATAAAATGTAGCATTATAATGTGCAGTATTGTATGGAGTTCTTAACTTCCAGACAGGTGTAATGGTTAACGGAGGTGTGAAAGACTTGACAGCAATGTGTTCAGTACACTAAACTTTTGTCAGGCTACGTAACATAACATACGTGTAAACTTTAAATTTAACTCAAATGAATTTATCTTACTAAACGGGCAGTTAAAGCTAAGTTTTAATCCTTTACTAAACCCACTTCTACTTTTGTCTGAGTTCTCATTTTATATCCTTTTCCAACTTGGTGCTTTTTGTCTAGCTTTCACTATAGCTTTCGGTTGGACAGTAAAAAAAATTTTTTCAAGCTGATTCGACAAAAAAGACAAAGTTGTTTTTGAAATCGGCCCCTCAAATACTCTGGTCACATAGAGAACCAGCTCATATGCTCGTATCTCACAGTTTTCTCGAATCTCAGTGTAGAAACTTGGATATTCTTATATGATGGGGTACTCATATGTTGAGGTATGACTGTATCATAACTGATAAAATAATCACAATCACCGGTACTATTACTCAATAGATAATCACCAGAAGTCGATGAAGAAGAAAATTGTGATAAATAACGAAGTTTCTGCAATGTGAAATTAAGCTCAGTGAAGACTATAAGCATGTTTTCCATCGGCTCAATCTAGAAAAATGATCGTTTCCTTTCGTTTAAGGCTGGTTCACACTATATCACCAAATTTCGTTTTTGTCCTTTTAGTGTTCATCATCGACTATGTGCACAAAGGACCGATAGCATCGATGAAGCAACGCAGATAGATCAAGAAAGTTTGCAGCTGTCAAACTTTCCGATATCTCGCTGATCATCGACGACAGCCTGTACAATATGATTCATTTCAACAATAGTAACTCGCAGAGAGAGTGCTTTATTTCCGTTTATGATGGTTGCTGCAAGACTAGTATTTGATGACACAAAAACAACAAAGATTCTTCGCGAAAAAATAACAGAAAATGAGAAGACTACGTGAGAGAGAATTTACTGATGCAAACACGAATGGGTTTGTGATAGTGTGAACATTGTTATCATCGACAATCATCGAATTATTGAGGCATCAACGCTGAGATAAGGTGATTGAGCGCAGAAGCATTAGATGAACTGATCAACTAGTTACTAATCATATATGTATTATGCAAAGCCTAGAAAAGGCACCCAACATAACTCTTAACCATACGATAACGCTGTACTGAGCCGCACTACAAAATCGGTACAGCGTAGTGAACTCTTTTCTGCAACTCGCTGTGATAATTGCCTACAATTTAGGCGTTACAATGTTTGTAAAATATTCTCTAAAATTTCAGTATCCTCTACAAGGAAATCCAACCGTACGATGAACATTACAAGTACAAGAGATAATAACTCCACACTAACCAAGAGCAATACATAAAGGTTGTTTACATATCAGAATGCTCTGAGGTGAAATTGAGGCGTAGCCTTTGTTTGCGAGTCTCAAAACCATAGTGACAGACATCGCTTTTTAAAATAATGCCATGGTATGCTTTCAGCTATGTGTACATTTAATCACAATGACGCCTCGCTAACTCGATTCTGCTTGTGTAAACTTCTTACAAAAACTTTTAAAGATGAAAAGAGGCCAAATTCACAATGCGATCGGAACGTGAGCAATGTCATGAATAAAAATGAGTGCAATCGATAAGCATTCAAAACAGTTAGTAAATCTTAGAGACTATTCAAGGCAAGCAAGTCCTTAGGAAAAACAAATGCAGTAGCATTGTCGCTTGGTCACACATCTATAACTTGGAATAAATGAATGGAACAGCATAGATTCACTGACAGCTCAGCACTCTAATACTGCAGACATACAAACTCTACCCTCGTCAGTATAGCTATAAAGATTTGATTTGTTAGTTACCTACAAGTAGTAGAATATTCCCGTTAAAAGGCTGACAAATAATTGATATAGAGGATAAACAAAACATTATTTCTGCAGAGTTGGGCACTTGAGTTAACATGCTTACTGGAGCTATCCTTACTGCCAATTTACAAGCGAATTGAATCTAGTTTCTGGTATCCTTTATTCACTGTAGAATTGAAATGTCTCGGAGCATACTGTTAGTAAGAATGGAATAGAAGTGATTCTTTACTGCCACCAGAGAAAAATAGACCCGACTCTGCATGTTTTCAATAAGCACGAAGACTCGAGCGAATGCTTCTCTTTATTATACTATCTCAGTATCTCTATGATTAGTAATTTATTACTGTGTTGACTGTATTATGTCCATCATGGACGGTGATATATATTATACTACTAAACCAATCAGTTGATCATAAGTGCAGTCCAGTAATGCCATGCCACCGTACGCGTTTAACACTTTCATAAACCTCAATATCACAGCGTGTCTTGTTGCTCGATATTACGTAGTATTATTATTCATGTACCACGCAATGATGTGGTGTAGTTCTATGGTTTGCCTGTGCACTGGCAACAAGATTTTCTCTCGCTGAATAAGTAGTTTCACTAGCCGGGTGATTCCACAAATTTATTCAATATTTAATAATTATATCAACTTACTAACAACAACATCCATTCTTTTTTACATTATTATTATTATTATAATTGTATTATAAATACGATGGACACCAGCGATAGGACTAGCGCCACCCTTTTTTCAGACGCAGCAGTACCTGCAGTGATAAGTAGTATACTATTTATTTAGGTAATTATTGTGATATGTTAAATATGAGATGAATGAAGGAGTCTAAATGTAGTAAATGAATAAGAGAGAGCATTATCTTTAATTATTATTAATCTATTTTAAGCTTTTCATTTTCTGGTGTATCTCAAACTCTATATTATATAAAAGATTGGTTGTTGAATTATTATCAATTTATTTGCTTCTCACAACATTCATTTGTAATTTGCCATTAGCTACTAGTGATGATTAATAAATAAACAATAATTATTATTATATAATAAATGGTAAAACTTTCTATTACAACCTACTGGTAGACTAAATTGATTAACTAATAATTTTTCATGAACAGCAATACTATAACATAAATTAATCAAGGTAGGTATACTTATTTAATATTGACAATCCTTAAAGGTTGACTTGCAACAAAATTCACATTACAGTTATTTGGTATCAAAAGATTCACCATGTCTTACTCTGTTGTGTTGTAAGTGCCAAATATGTGGAAATGTGATTACAAACTCCTAAAAGCTAAAAAATGAAAAACAACCACCACCATCCCAAAATAACAAATATCTATTTAGTGATTATAAGCTGCAATAGAATGTAACATTATTATGAACAATACTGTAATGAGTTGTTACCTTTGAGACAGACGGTAGCGGCTAATGACGGTGTGAGAAAGACTCGATGGCACAGAGGTCAGTACGCACTGTTGTGATGCTACATAACATAAAATTTAAATTTAACTTCAATGAATTTAGCTTACTAAACACACACTTAAAACTAAGTTTTCATCTCTTACTAAACTTAAATCTAATTTTGTCTTAGTCGTAATTTTTTATTATCGTTCTCCAGCTTGGCGCTTTTTGCCTTTTACTATAGCCTTCGGCCAGACTTTTCTTAAAAGTTTTTTAAAACTGCTTCGACAAAAAGGACAAAGTTGTCTTTGAAATTGGCTTCTCGAATACTTGAACGCTTAGTAGTCGAATAGCGAATCAGCTCGTATCTCAAAGTTTTCTCAAATCTCAGGTAGAAACTTGTTCAAAATTTTGCTCGAATCTTGATATTTTTATATGTTGGGGTACTTGTATGTTGAAGTATGACTGTATCGCCACTGCTAAAATGATTGCAATAACTGGCACTGTTACTCAATAGTTGATGATCAAAAGTTGATTGATCTACAACTTGTGAAACCTCCATAGCCGTAATGCGTCTGACAAGGCTGGTCATCGCGAAGAAGAAATTGTGATGAAAACGATGCTTCTGAAAAGTGAAACTAAGCTCAGCATGTAAGCATGTCTTCCAATGGCTCAATCTAGAAAGATGATTGTTTCCTTTCGTTAAAGGCTGGTTCACACTAAATCGTCAGATGTCGTCTTTTTCCTTTTAGCATTCATCATCAACTATGAGGGACCGATAGGGATAGATGCACGAGGGACCGATAGCATCGATGAAGCAACGCAGATACTTCGGGAAAATTTGCTGCTGATTTCAACGATAGTCATTCGCGGTCGTAGAAAGCATGCTTTATTTCCGGTTATGATAGTTGCTGCGGGATGAGTATGTGATTTGATCACGCGAAAATCATACAATTTCGTCACAAAAAATTAAAAAAGAAAATCAGAAGACTAAGTCAGGGAGAATTCGCTAATGCAAATGGGTTTGTTTATAGTGTGAACATTTTTATCATCAACAATCACCGAAGTATTGGGCATCAAGGCCGAGATATGACAATTGAGAGAAGCGCTAGACAAATTAATCAATTACTTACTAATCATGTATGTATTATGCAAAACCTAAAAATGGGGCCCAACATGAATCCTAGCTATAAGCTAATGCTGTGCCGAGCCGCACTACAAAATCAGCACAGCGTAGTTAACTCTCTTCTGCAACTTTCTGTGATGAGTGCCTACGATTTAGGCGTTAATTTGTTTATAAAATATTCTTTAAAATTTCAGTATCTTTCACAAGGAAACCCACCATTAAAAGGAACGTTACAAGTGCAAAATCTAAGCACTCAATACTAGCCAAGAGCAATACAAAAAGCTTGTTTACGTATCAGAATGTTTTGAAGAGAAATTGAGGCGGAGGCCTTGTTTGCGAATCTCAAAGCCATGGTGACAAGCATCGCCTTTTGAAATAATGTGATGGTGTGCTTTCAGGTCTGTATTTTAATCACAATGACGCCTCTGTAACTTGAGTGAGCTGTGTAAACCTTTAAAAAAAGCCTTAAAGAAAGGCAAATTTCACAATGTGAACAGAACATGAGCGATGTCATGAATAGAAATGAGTGAAAGCGATAAGCTTATACAACTGTTTGTAAATCTTAAGAGACTATTCAAGGCAAGCAAGTCCTTATGAAAATCAAACTGGGTGGCATTGCTGCTTGTTAACACATCAATAAATTTAAAAAAAAAAGACGAGCATAGATTTACTGGCAGCGCAGGACGCTAATACTGCAGCCATACAAACTCTACCTTCGTCAATCAACTAGAAAGATTTGATTTGTTAGTTACCTACAAATAGTGGAATATTCCTGTTAAAAGGCAGACAAATACTCATAGAGTATAAACATTGGACTCTTTATGCAGAGACAGGGACTTGAGTAAAGCCGTGGTCACACGGGCACCGAACCGAACTAAATGACGCAAAACGACGTCGTTTTCAGCTCTAAAAAGTTCGGCTGAGGACATTTCTGGCCGAAACGAACTATTTCGGTACTGCTCGAAATTTCGTGCCGAACCCTTGCTCTTATTGGCTGGTTAAAATTCTAGAATTCTAGCGAGCACGCGTCACATTTCTTCTTACGTGCGTGTGAGTAAAGTTAAAAAAGAAATGGGACGATACTTTTATTTCGTTAAGTAGACAACATGAAGCAATTTACGACAAGGTTCACCCGGACTTGTGATTGGGTTGCATAAATGTAAGATGTTGCACTTAAGTTTTGCATAAATGTAGGGGAATGGTTGTGATTTTCTTTCGTGTAGAATATAAGTAATGTGTCATATTCATCCTGATGAACTATCGTTGACTGATTTATTTATGTAAAACCACAGTACTATGATAAAGACTGTTTTTGTTTGATATGTACTCAGCATAGAAAAACATTCATATGTTAATAAAAAAAATATAATTATTTTGATGGGAAGGGTTAGCAAAATATTTGTATCGAGTGATTTACTTTGAGCAGCCGAACGATCTTCTGATAAATCTGCTGTGTAATTATAATTTATAATTGTTCCTCAAAGTTTTTTTGTTTACAATAGAAATATTTAACTCAAATACATAAAAACTACTAATAAAACCGTGTCCTGTCTCTATACGTATGGTATCTAGGAAGCGAAGTTACTTCGGTGGCCATGTGACATGTGCCACGAACCGAACCAGCCTCCGAACCGAACCGATCCTACGTCGGTTCGGTGCTCGTGTGACCACGCCTTTAACATGCTTGCTCAGGCCAGACTTAGGCTCAATTTATAAAAAAAATGAACTGTATTGATTCTCTGGTATCTTTTTTTTTTACTGTAGAATATAAATGTCTCGGCGCATACTGCCAGTGAGAACTGAATCAAATCGATTCTTTACTGCCACCATAGACAGACAGACAAACTCTACTCTGCATGTTTTCAATATGCAAGAAGACTCGAGTCAATGCTTCTCTTTATTATCACTATCACAGTAATTCTATGATTAGTAATTTATTACTGTGTTGACTGTATGTCCATCATGGAGAGTGGTATACTATTAAACCAATCAGTTGATTGTAAGTGTAGTTCAGTAATGCCATTCACAGCAGACTGCTCAAATTATATCATAGCATATCTCATGCTTGTATAACACAGTGTTCTTATTATATCATATGATTGTACAGCACAGTACTCAAATTATATCATAGCATAGCTTATGATTGTATAACACAGTGTTCTTAGTATATCATATGATTGTACAGCACAGTCCTCAAATTATATCATAGCATATCATATGATTGTATAACACAGTGTTCTTATTATATCATATGATTGTACAGCACAGTACTCAAATTATATCATAGCATAGCTTATGATTGTATAACACAGTGTTCTTATTATATCATATGATTGTACAGCACAGTACTCAAATTATATCATAGCATAGCTTATGATTGTATAACACAATGTTCGTAGTATATCATATGGTTGAACCAGTTAAACATGCAAATTTGTTGTCATGGTAACGCAAATGCTTAGTCAGTGTAACGTCAACTCGTTTAAACTAGCACAAATGTTAACAAGTGAACATCATGAAAAGACTATAGCACAAAATAAACACAGTGCAATAAATACCTAGATTATACACAACTTACACAGTGACCAGTTGAGCATTCCTGTCTAGTTTGTCAGCTGCATTAGACTTCCTTACTCAAAGTACTGCATCACTAAGTCATCGGTGTGGAGACTAGGTATGGAGGGTGCTGCTCTGCCAGATCTACCTCAGCGAATCCAAGCTTTTTAATGGGTTCTGGAACATGAGAGACATCTAACGACAACTAGATAAATATGAAAGAGTTTTAGACTATCTATGGAATGTTATTGCTCTTAATTAACTAGGATTCGTTTATCATTTCTCAAAGTCTGTTTATAAACTGTTGTACACTTAACCTTAGTGAATGATGGAACTATCGCTACAAACATTAAGAATAGCGCTCAACAGAGAGCGGACAACTCATGGTTGTGATGTTCAATGGGAATACTCATCTCATAAGTTGAACAGAAAACAGCTAACATTACAATCAATTAAGCCTGTGATCTACATGTAAATCAGGAAACTCATCACCCACTTCACAATCATCTTCTGTCACACAGAATACAATTTCAGGCCTTGAATAAAAACAAGCAAAAGTCAGATGGTTGGCGTAGCAGCCACATGCAACAAAGGTAAAAAGCTGAAGCCCATCTGTATGTGCCAGGTATATGAATAAGAAAACCAGCAGCCATTCAACCCAGTGTAATAATTATTAGATACAATATGATTAGCAACTATTTTACAACTCTACCCAGTATATTAGTAACACCCAGTGTACTAGTGACACCCAGTGTACTATTGACTAGTGACACTCAGTTTACTAGTGACACTCAGTGTGCTAATGACACTCAGTGTACTAGTGATGCCCTGTGTATTAGTGACACTCGGTGTACTAGTGTACTAATCAAATATCATCCTTATCACAAGTAAAGTATGCAGCCCAAATCAATTGCAGCATCCCGTTGTTATGGCAACTTGTTTCCCAAAAGAAACGGTACTGAGATTACATTACTCAGCAGCTTCTGGAGTAAATAAATTTCACAATCATTTTCAACAGAAAACTTCTAAATATTCATATCCAAATTTGTGTGTGACTCAAATGGCATTATTCATTGTCATTGTACATTGGTAGTGGTGTCGTGAAATATTGCTAAGTATGCCAGTAAATCACAGAGAATAAGATTGTGCACAACTATTCTAAAATCCAGGAAACTCGACGCTTAGCGCATGTGATAGCGTGCTAGGCAGAGCATAGTGAGTTTGAACCCGCATGTTGCAATCTTTTTTCATTCTCAACTGCGGACAGACAGACAATTTTTGTTATACTAAAAATTTGCTAGTTCCTCTGCACGTATTAGGAATGTTATAATTATCTCTGTTATTTTGTCTTACTTGAACATCAGACCATTTTGTGCGGCTTGGATATCAGTCTAAGTATGATGTCTACTTGATGGATTCTACTTACACTCTGTTATTCTCTTCCTTTTTAATATTATTAAACCTGCAGTTTCCTTCCCACTGCATTTAACTTCCTTTAGTGAAGGATGAGATAACTCTACATTTAAATGAACAGCCTGATGGAGATCTTAATAAGTAAAACAGAGAATGTTACTTTTACAATTGAGGTGAAACTAGCACCAAAATCTAATCTAAAGTAATCTAGAGTGGCATTATTCATTGACCCCACAGCAGTACTTAACCACAAATATTAATGAGTTGTAGTTAGTTTATTCCTTAAAGGCTAGTAATAAATACTAGTAATTCTTGCTTCTTTAATAGCTCTTGAAAAACTAAACAATTATATTTCTACCATCAACTTCTTCTAAAGACAGCTCTGTGTGATTCATTTTATAGGTACCAAATCATTGATGACTGCTGTTTTTCTTTGTTGGGTGATGAAACAACGTTTAAAGATGTGGTTGCATCAAAAATGTCGATTTAATGAAATTATGGCCAATAAAAGGCTAAAACATCAGCTACAATTTGATGTCATTTTTGTCTTTGTCAATCCTGTCCAGAGATAAATGCATATGAATGAGGCCATCTTTTAAAAAGCTCACATTCCAGCAGGTGCTTGATTCGTAACGTAACTAGTGATACATCTGAAAAGAGTCCACGAGCGATAAATATAAGGTCGCTTCAATAGCCAATCATCAGCACGAAATTTTTATATAGGTCGTAATAAATGTTATCACTCGTAAAACGGTCTGTGATCTCAAATTTATGGATTTTACTCCATTATTAAATCGCCTGGACATCGATATTCACTAAATTAATTAACATCATTCCTTTAATGAATTACTCGATCGACACGTTTTATTGACGAACAACAGAATTGTACAAATTGCCGTAAAGTTACTGCGTAGGTGACTCCGAGTTTTCTGGGCATCAGGTGGTTAAAGTGCTACGGAGGAAGATAGGAGAATGGGGGTAAATTTATCTTTTACTTTGAGTTTCCTATAGATATACTGTAGAGTTTACATTCAGATTATATTTCCCTGTTTGAGGTTATAATGTAATTTCCTGCGCGTGCGACATACGTAGGTACAGTGAGTTCTTGGCAGCTTCTTTTTAATCCATAGCATCTAGCAATACAATTGCTTAGATTCATGAATATACTAAAAGTAGTACATTTAGTACTTATTAATACATGTACTAATTAAAAAAATTATAACTTTTTGCTATCACTAATCATCGTTTAATAATTTTCAATCGTTTTACCTGGCTATATTTGCTTCAAATTTTCTGCGGCAGTTTTATCTAGTAAATTAAATTTATGATTTACTTTAGATGTTCACTAGTAGAAAGTGAAGAAAATCGATTGATCAATGCAAATCTTTAACTTTCAGAACCAAAGCTTCGAATCGTTGGCTTGGCGTACTTATGTTTTTGTTAAACATTTATTCATCTTTAAAATTACATTCTCAAACTATCTAACTTCCAATTTGAAAGCTCTCAGTAGACACGCGTTAGAATGACATACATTATCTATGAATCACATATATTTATTGCATTTGTTTTACTGATTACAGGATGTTTATGTGGTTCCACCAGCCGAAGCAGCTTTGTCAGTGTAGAAACTGCCATAAATGGAAAAGAGAGACTTGAATGTTTGCTGCATAAACCATGATGTTTTGTTTGAGTTTGCTGCAGTAGATGAATTTGTCTTATTGCATGAGCTGAAACTATGTGAGTGGCCACAACTTGATGGATATTTTTAATAAAAGCATTATGCCAAAATGAAACATCTTTTGCTTGTAAAAATTATATAATAAAATAATATTGTTGAAGATAATGCAGAAAATGATTTGCGGAACATTGAATATATCATAGCCCCGTTGACACCTGTGTTGAAATCTTTTCTGATAGATGGATTTATGAAGTGCAATCAGAGCTGCATGGACAGGCACTTTTGCATAGCTCAACTCAATTCCAGCAGACCAAATATTAAGAGCTACTCAAAAACTTAATGCTCCACCCTAATAGGTGAAAACAGGTGAGTATACACCACAAACAGGGACGACATGATTTGTATATTACATATAAACAGTATACTGTACAAGGGTATAGTAGAAGGTTATACTGTGAGGAAGCATCATAGCTAACATAAACATCAAGAAAGTCCTAGTCTAGCACACTATAGTTTATGATTGTATAGAAATGCACTCGGAGTGTGCTTAGTATATTATATGAAGTATTTTATTTGTCTAGCAATTGTTCATAGAGTACCATACGGTTGCATAGCATAGTTTTCATATGTGTTAGCAATTCTCTAACTTGCACAATTGGTAAGCTAATGTGCTACATGGTCGACATTCTCTCAGAGCTCTACTGCCAGTTAACTAATTAAAAATATAAAATTAAAATATATAGCTATATATAAATATAAATTGTTAACTAATGATTAAAGCAAACTAATTAACAAGAAATGGCTATATATAAATTTATATAACATTTACCACAGAAACTGTTTAACCCTTTTCTTTAGAAACCGGTTACATCGTAGTAAGGGACTTGTCCCATCGTACTAATCCCATGTCTAAACCCGTCTACCCTAGGACACTTAAGTATTCGCGGCATCTAACTTTCGCGTTTTCGCGGAGTCATCATCACGCGAAAAATTCATGCGCGAAACTAAACTATCATAACGAACTAGCGAAAATTCGAAATTAAATAGCTATGTTCTACACAGGCCTGTATTCACTGGTTGCAAGTTGGGGGCTAATGTTAGACGACTAGTTATGAACATCTGGGGTGTGGAGAAGGAGGGGGGGGGGGTGCTGTAAGCTCCCAACAGGTTTCTCTTATGTAAGGCCTCAGCCGGGCCTCTCACGTGAAGTTTTAAAAAATTTTATTGGCAAGTATCAACATTTTTCTATTTTTTGAGATTTGCTTTGTTTTAGCTGATGTGACTGACAAAACGTTTTAAAATTAAAACAGGCAAAACTTGTATGCAGTTAAAAAGCTCAGAAAGAAGACATCTTTTTCTTTTAAGCGTTTTAACAAAGATCATTTTTGCCGATTTTATTTCAAGTTCATTAAGTAGGATATGGGCAAGCAGATGTTTGCTAAAACTTGATATTTTGCAAACCTTTATAAAAGAATATTTTGCCGCTGATGAAGATAATAATGACGCCTAAGAACTACTAAAAGTTGATGTTTGTATCTATGGCTTCGAATAAAGTGATATTCTACAGCGATAAAAACCTTTCTATAGCCGTTGGACTATGAAATTCCTAAAAAGTTGGGGCGTCTTAGCCGGCCAGCTGTCCAAGGGAATACGGCCCTGTAGTTCATTGATATCCACAACAAAATCGTGATATTAGAAATGCAGATAATTTTGTGTGTGATTGAGCTCATTGGGAAATTTCTAGTAAATTCGTTAATACACCGAATGAGCAGCATGGCAAAGCAAATTAAGATAACAATTTTTTTTGGAAAAGCCAAGACAAACGAAGAAGATGATGATATCAGTTTAGTCACCGAATTTGTAACTGATGAGGATGAAAGTCTGGTAGGTGAAGTCATACAATTAAATAATACTTATTGTAGTGATGAATTTTACTGCCAACCAAAAACGATAACAACCCTCACCAGGTCCAACCATGTTATACAGTTCTGGTTGTGATGTTGGTTGTTATCTATTTTCTTTTTTATGAGACATGTACTGTATTTGATTTTTTTTTAAATTTGAAATATTGTGAACTCAAAACGTGCCATGGCCATCGCTTGCTATAAATACTTGAGATCTAATATTGGTACTATATCGGTCACGACGGAAAGGACCGAGACGTCATTGATAGTCCAAGAAACAAATGGCAGCAAGCGATCACGTTGAATTATCGATTTCTGCCATACATTTATACCTGCGGGTTACAAATACAAACTAGTCGCAAATATAAAAACTTTTTTTACTAGAGGACCGGACCTGAATCTAATTTGTTTGTTCCACTGTATTTATTTTCACATCACTATATTTTCGCACTCATCAGAGCTGCGAAAATAAGTTGCAGCGAAATTTTACTCTGTGTGCTACTCACGAAACTAAATACTAGCGAAATATAAGTGTCCTAGGATAGATTCAGTATTCAATCGATATTGTTTAAATCCAATGATTTGTTTGCAAATTTGAATTAAAGTAACTTAGTTTTGATTTGTATGACAGAATTTGTATTAATATTTGAAAGATATAATTTGTGCTTTGCGCACATAAACAAGCTGGTCACATGGTTAGAAGTTTCATTTAATTAACGCAAAAAAATTGTATTTTAAATGACAACGGGTTAAAGTTTAGCTCAGCAAAAAAATTGTTTGACCGCTTTATTGACTAGTTCAGCGGTACAGAAAAGGAGTTGGGGTCAGAAGACACTGTGGAAGGTATTGAACAGACAGGAAAAGATTTTTTGTTGCAAGTCAACCTTTAACACTGGACCAATGATATTTTTGGCTACTAAATTTTTATAATAAATAATGTGTGTCTGCATTTTAGTCAAACTGCTTGAAAAATAGCAATTTTTTTGCAGTTTCACGAAATTACAAAAAAACATTAAACATTCCTTTTTACACATGCATTGACTCTTGTGCAGAACTATTGTGCTAGCCGAACTCTGCTTTAGCCACAAAAATACCAAGTGTATGCCAGCACAAAATGGAAGGCATGATTTAATTCCGCTCAAAAATGCAATGAAATCCCTGATGAAATAGTTAATATTTGCTGCACAAGCAGTCAATAGCCTGAGCTAAATGTGTAGCTAAATTAGCAATTGTGGTTTAATGTTATTGCGATATATTGCAAGAAGTGAATTTTTGTAAGAATTGATAGAAATTTGATTTTGTTTATTTGGGAGAATTGAATTGAAGGGAGTCATTGAAGTGATGATAGTTAAAGAATTGAATTGATGCTTTTGCACTTAATTGAGAATTGAATCAGTTCTTACAGGGCATATGATGCAAAAGAATTGAGAATCGAGTCAGTTCTTACAGGGCATATGATGCAAAAGAATTGAGAATTGAATTGGTAATTTTTAGGGGAGAATTGAAATAAATCGTGTCATGTTTCAAAGACTTATAAATAACCATTGGAATAAAATCAAAAATATGCATTTACATTTAAAATAACGAAATAAAAATTGAAAACCCCAAATTTTTGCAGTGCAGCCCAAAGGATTTTCATGGGTTAATTGCGAGCAATTATAATCAACTTGTAGGACAATTTCTCAACTTTCCAATGTATATTTATTTAGAGATCCATGACTAGTTGGAGATAAGTTAGGTCAGCCTTTTCGTAACCATGCCAAACGATAGAATTGCTAACCAACAGGCTCAATTTGCTGGTCAATTCTCACACGTATGAGCTCGGTAGAAAACAAATCCATCAAAAACTCGAACACCACTCATAAGCAAATGAGTACACACACTGTTTTATTATCAATAGTCAAAAACCTTATAAATATAGGCTAGATACCAAACATCATTGCATTAGTACAACTTTATATGAGCCTGAAATATCTTCTAAAAGCGGTAAATTGTATGACAAGCAAAAATCAGATGATCAGCACTGCATTAGTAGAGTAGTCCATACCTTAACTCAGAAATGCGGTTTTAATCTCATACTAAACTAACCACCGCACGCGACAGAAAAAAACACACTGGAATTATCGACCTTACTCTAGCTTAGTTTTATTTACAAAAGCGGGTTTTGCAACAAACTTTGGAAAGTTTTAGGATTTTGGGTTACTGTAAATGAAAAGCGTCAAACGGAATCACTAAAAGTACATTAGTGACTCTTTTGATAACGTGACAGGTGTGACAACTCCTCAATAATTACATCCTCTACATGTATTTCTGATTATCTCAGTCATGGTTCTAATAAAACATGACATACAAGTATACCAGGTCTAAATGAGAAGCCATGTAGGTGGTTAACTACCTGAGTTCTAAACACTATTTTTAGCATCTCTCAAATTTCTAAAATTTCTCTAAAATGTCCTAATTTCCTAAAACAAAATCTTAATGGCACAAACGTAAGTATTCTGCTATGTATTCAACAGTTGCTTACTAAAATCTTGACTACTCAAGTAATACAGATGGTAGATTATGAGCCAACTTTTTACCATAAATCCGTGTAGTAGTAATCGTGTGTGATTGGCAAAATTTATTGAATTTCAGTTTTGTGGCATTTTGAACTGAAGCTATCTGTACAACATCTTAGACAAAAATAACATACTATATTGACAAATTACTAGAGTGATGCAGATTCAAGTGAAACTTTATTGAATAGTTGATACCAGCCATTTGATTATAATATTAAAATAGACAAGTCACAATATCGTTATAAACAAATGAGAACACATTGATATAAATAAATTGGAAGTTGTCTTCTATACACAATAACTCCTGTGCAAGAGCTTGTGATGAAATAACCAAACAGAAAAGTGTTCTATTGTTTTTCAGGTAGTTGAGGCGTGTAGCCAGGAAATAGGTAGAGCTTTTAACCATCAGTTGGTAAACACATCAGGGTGGGCTGCTGTCTGCTTATTCTTGGATATCTGTTGTTAACCTCTATGCTTTTTGCTCTCACCTTCTTTGTTATCTACAAGGTGAAGGATACTTCAGTGTACCCAGTAAATGTCACTATACAATTTTACTTCCTGAGTCATGAAGTTAACAGAGTTTTCTTACGGTTTATTAAATAATAAAACCTACTTAACAAATCTGCGGTGTCTAAGAAGCTGAGAGAAACAACTCAAAGTATAACAGTATTCACTAAGATACTGTTTAGTCAGAAGTGAAAAATGAATAAAGAGAGTTATTGACACTATTATAGCTATTATTAGGTAGTACCTGCTCCTCAAACAGCCTCTTTACATCCCGATGACAGCTGTGTTGGTAGAAAGCTTCCACAAGGGCTCTTATGAAGAAGGAACCATGAGCATCATGTCTTTCAGAAACATAACCTGTAAATACCAACACAACAGTAGCTCCATTTACTCACAAGCTGTTACTTACAGAACTAGAAATGCCATAGTATACTCCAAACATGACATACTCATTATTACATTATATAATATTTGCAGAATAAACAGCTCTTATTTGTCACTATGAGATATTCTAGCAAGGGAAGACAAATCATAACACAATATAAAAAGGTCTCTGAAATGTTTATGTCTCACTAGGTAACTCTAAGCCATGAAAATGAGGAGCTTTGGCAACTTTACAGAGATATTTGTTATCAGTGAAAACAGTGCAACTTCACATTGAAGATGATCTATTCAAATACAGATTAAAAATTACAAAAGCTGGTCAATTAATAACTGAGAAACCTTTCTCAAGGGGCGCGTACATGACACCCAACATGTAATATTGACACCCGGTATATAATAGTGACACTCGGCCTATAATGGTGACATCCGATATACTGGTTAGTGACACCAGGTGTAGTAATTGAATATTATCACTATACCGAACTAAAAATTGATTGAAACTCAATTGCTCAACTGCTCAAACTCAATGCTGTGGCAACTCATTTCCAAATTGGAAGGAAAAATCATCACTTCATTGCTGAGCTTCTGGGTTTTTCTGGTTACAAAACCGGATGAAATTTTGTGCTTGCTTTTTGCTAAATATTCTGCTCAATACATCCTCAGTAAACGTACACAATTAAAAATAAGAGAAACTATTACCAACAAACAGCTAATTTAAAAAAATCTTTGGATCCAACCAATGTGTTGTCTGGCAATACCACAGATGTTGAACAGACAACTCCTGAATATTTATACTTAAAAATTGTATGATTTGCTGGTTCTTCTGTAAATATTAGTTAATTTGTGCTACTTGAATACCAGTTGAGGTACATGATAGAAATTGAGAACTGATGTCAGTCAAACAAAGTTTACATATTATTTGCTATTAAATTCTCATCAAACTTGCGCACGGGTAATAAAATAATGAATTTGATCAGCTAATAAGTATTCACTCATCAGTAGATATAATCTCATAATCAAACCTGTTTGTATCAGGTCTTATTGTCTCCACTTGATGGATTCTACTCTTTCACTCGCCTGTTCTTCCTTCATTAATATTGTAAAACCTGAGGATTGTGTTCCTTCAGTGCAGGATGAGATAACTCTAAAGTTGAATGAACAGTCTACGGAGCTCCTACAAATGTTCAACTTGGTGCATCATTTTTGAAAATAATGAAAAACTAGCATTTTTTGGCAAAACATTCAAAAGAAATGCTATGCAAAAGTATTTAATTACATCAAGGTAGTACTTGACGTCAGAGATTGATGACTTGTATTTAGTTTCTTCCTTGAAAGTAAATTACAAAATACTAGTATTGCTTGCTGCTACAATCTTTACTATAATAAGAGCCATGTGTGTCTGTCTTTCTGTCTGTCTAAATTCAAGTCAAGAGAATTATAAATAATAACTATAAGTAACTCGACAATCTTTACTATAATAAGAGCCATGTGTGTCTGTCCTTCTGTCTGTCTAAATCCAAGACAAGAGAATTATAAATAATAACTATAAGTAACTAGACAATCTTTACTATAATAAGAGCCGTGTGTGTCTGTCCTTCTGTCTGTCTAAATCCAAGTCAAGAGAATTATAAATAATAACTATAAGTAACTAGACAATCTTTACTATAATAAGAGCCGTGTGTGTCTGTCCTTCTGGCTGTCTAAAGTCAAGACAAGAGAATTATAAATAATAACTATAAGTAACTAGACAATCTTTACTATAATAAGAGCCGTGTGTGTCTGTCCTTCTGGCTGTCTAAAGTCAAGACAAGAGAATTATAAATAATAACTATAAGTAACTAGACAATCTTTACTATAATAAGAGCCGTGTGTATCTGTCCTTCTGTCTGTCTGAAGACAAGACAAGAGAATTATAAATAATAACTATAAGTAACTAGACAATCTTTACTATAATAAGAGCCGTGTGTGTCTGTCCTTCTGGCTGTCTAAAGTCAAGACAAGAGAATTATAAATAATAACTATAAGTAACTAGACAATCTTTACTATAATAAGAGCCGTGTGTGTCTGTCTTTCTGTCTGTATAAATCCAAGTCAAGAGAATTATAAATAATAACTATAAGTAACTAGACAATCTTTACTATAATAAGAGCCGTGTGTGTCTGTCCTTCTGTCTGTCAAAAGACAAGACAATTATAAATAATAACTATAAGTAACTAGACAATCTTTACTATAATAAGAGCCGTGTGTGTCTGTCTTTCTGTCTGTATAAATCCAAGTCAAGAGAATTATAAATAATAACTATAAGTAACTAGACAATCTTTACTATAATAAGAACCGTGTGTGTCTGTCCTTCTGTCTGTATAAAGTCAAGTCAAGAGAATGATAAATAATAACTATAAGTAACTAGACAATCTTTACTATAATAAGAGTCGTGTGTGTCTGTCCTTCTGTCTGTATAAAGTCAAGACAAGAGAATTATAAATAATAACTATAAGTAACTAGACAATCTTTACTATAATAAGAGCCGTGTATATCTGTCCTTCTGTCTGTCTAAATCCAAGACAAGAGAATTATAAATAATAACTATAAGTAACTAGACAATCTTTACTATAATAAGAGCCGTGTATATCTGTCCTTCTGTCTGTCTAAAGTCAAGACAAGAGAATGATAAATAATAACTATAAGTAACTAGACAATCTTTACTATAATAAGAGCCATGTGTGTCTGTCTTTCTGTCCTTCTGTCTGTCTAAAGACAAGACAAGAGAATGATAAATAATAACTATAAGTAACTAGACAATCTTTACTATAATAAGAGCCATGTGTGTATCTGTCCTTCTGTCTGTCTAAAGACAAGACAAGAGAATGATAAATAATAACTAAAAGTAACTAGACAATCTTTACTATAATAAGAGCCGTGTGTGTCTGTCTTTCTGTCTGTCTAAATCCAAGTCAAGAGAATGATAAATAATAACTATAAGTAACTAGACAATCTTTACTATAATAAGAGCCATGTGTGTATCTGTCCTTCTGTCTGTCTAAAGACAAGACAAGAGAATGATAAATAATAACTAAAAGTAACTAGACAATCTTTACTATAATAAGAGTAATGTGAGACTGTCCATCTGTCTGTCTAAATCCAAGTCAAGAGAATTATAAATAATAACTATAAGTAACTAGACAATCTTTACTATAATAAGAGCCGTGTGTATCTGTCCTTCTGTCTGTCTAAAGACAAGACAAGAGAATGATAAATAATAACTAAAAGTAACTAGACAATCTTTACTATAATAAGAGCCATGTGTGTATCTGTCCTTCTGTCTGTCTAAAGACAAGACAAGAGAATGATAAATAATAACTAAAAGTAACTAGACAATCTTTACTATAATAAGAGCCGTGTGTGTCTGTCTTTCTGTCTGTCTAAATCCAAGTCAAGAGAATTATAAATAATAACTATAAGTAACTAGACAATCTTTACTATAATAAGAACCGTGTGTGTCTGTCCATCTGTCTGTCTAAAGACAAGACAAGAGAATTATAAATAATAACTATAAGTAACTAGACAATCTTTAATATAATAAGAGCCGTATATGTCTGTCCTTCTGTCTGTCTAAATCCAAGTCAAGAGAATTATAAATAATAACTATAAGTAACTAGACAATCTTTACTATAATAAGAGCCGTGTGTATCTGTCCTTCTGTCTGTCTAAAGTCAAGACAAGAGAATTATAAATAATAACTATAAGTAACTAGACAATCTTTACTATAATAAGAGCCATGTGTGTCTGTCCTTCTGTCTGTCTAAAGACAAGACAAGAGAATGATAAATAATAACTATAAGTAACTAGACAATCTTTACTATAATAAGAGCCGTATATGTCTGTCCTTCTGTCTGTCTAAATCCAAGTCAAGAGAATTATAAATAATAACTATAAGTAACTAGACAATCTTTACTATAATAAGAGCCAAGTGTATCTGTCCTTCTGTCTGTATAAAGTCAAGTCAAGAGAATAATAAATAATAACTAAAAGTAACTAGACAATCTTTACTATAATAAGAGCCGTGTGCATCTGTCCTTCTGTCTGTCTAAAGACAAGTCAAGAGAATGATAAATAATAACTATAAGTAACTAGACAATCTTTACTATAATAAGAGCCGTATATGTCTGTCCTTCTGTCTGTCTAAATCCAAGTCAAGAGAATTATAAATAATAACTATAAGTAACTAGACAATCTTTACTATAATAAGAGCCGTGTGTATCTGTCCTTCTGTCTGTCTAAAGTCAAGACAAGAGAATTATAAATAATAACTATAAGTAACTAGACAATCTTTACTATAATAAGAGCCGTGTGTGTCTGTCCTTCTGCCTGTCTAAAGTCAAGACAAGAGAATTATAAATAATAACTATAAGTAACTAGACAATCTTTACTATAATAAGAGCCGTGTGTGTCTGTCCTTCTGCCTGTCTAAAGTCAAGACAAGAGAATGATAAATAATAACTAAAAGTAACTAGACAATCTTTACTATAATAAAAGCCGTGTGTATCTGTCCTTCTGTCTGTCTAAATCCAAGTCAAGAGAATTATAAATAATAACTATAAGTAACTAGACAATCTTTACTATAATAAGAGTCATGTGTGTCTGTCCATCTGTCTGTCTAAAGACAAGACAAGAGAATTATAAATAATAACTATAAGTAACTAGACAATCTTTACTATAATAAGAGCCGTGTGTGTCTGTCCTTCTGCCTGTCTAAAGTCAAGACAAGAGAATTATAAATAATAACTATAAGTAACTAGACAATCTTTACTATAATAAGAGCCGTGTGTGTCTGTCCTTCTGCCTGTCTAAAGTCAAAACAAGAGAATGATAAATAATAACTATAAGTAACTAGACAATCTTTACTATAATAAGAGCCGTGTATATCTGTCTTTCTGTCTGTCTAAATCCAAGTCAAGAGAATTATAAATAATAACTATAAGTAACTAGACAATCTTTACTATAATAAGAGCCGTGTGTGTCTGTCTTCCTGTCTGTCTAAATCCAAGTCAAGACAATTATAAATAATAACTATAAGGAACTAGACAATCTTTACTATAATAAGAGCCGTGTGTATCTGTCCTTCTGGCTGTCTAAAGTCAGGACAAGAGAATTATAAATAATAACTATAAGTAACTAGACAATCTTTACTATAATAAGAGCCGTGTGTGTCTGTCTTCCTGTCTGTCTAAATCCAAGTCAAGACAATTATAAATAATAACTATAAGGAACTAGACAATCTTTACTATAATAAGAGCCGTGTGTATCTGTCCTTCTGGCTGTCTAAAGACAAGACAAGAGAATTATAAATAATAACTATAAGTAACTAGACAATCTTTACTATAATAAGAGCCGTGTGTGTCTGTCTTCCTGTCTGTCTAAATCCAAGACAAGACAATTATAAATAATAACTATAAGTAACTCGGCAATCTTTACTATAATAAGAGCCGTGTGTGTCTGTCCTTCTGTCTGTCTAAAGCCAAGACAAGAGAATGATAAATAATAACTAAAAGTCACTAGACAATCTTTACTATAATAAGAGCCATGTGTGTATCTGTCCTTCTGTCTGTCGAAAGACAAGAGAATGATAAATAATAACTAAAAGTAACTAGACAATCTTTACTATAATAAGAGCCGTGTGTGTCTGTCCTTCTGTCTGTCTAAAGACAAGACAAGAGAATTATAAATAATAACTATAAGTAACTAGACAATCTTTACTATAATAAGAGCCGTGTGTGTCTGTCCTTCTGTCTGTCTAAATCCAAGTCAAGAGAATGATAAATAATAACTATAAGTAACTAGACAATCTTTACTATAATAAGAGCCGTGTATGTCTGTCTTTCTGTCTGTATAAAGACAAGTCAAGAGAATTATAAATAATAACTATAAGTAACTAGACAATCTTTACTATAATAAGAGCTGTGTGTATCTGTCCTTCTGTCTGTCTAAAGTCAAGACAAGAGAATGATAAATAATAACTAAAAGTCACTAGACAATCTTTACTATAATAAGAGCCGTGTGTGTCTGTCCTTCTGTCTGTCTAAATACAAGACAAGAGAATGATAAATAATAACTCTAAGTAACTAGACAATCTTTACTATAATAAGAGCCATGTGTGTATCTGTCCTTCTGTCTGTCTAAAGACAAGACAAGAGAATGATAAATAATAACTAAAAGTAACTAGACAATCTTACTATAATAAGAACCGTGTGTGTCTGTCCTTCTGTCTGTTTAAATCCAAGTCAAGAGAATGATAAATAATAACTATAAGTAACTAGACAATCTTTACTATAATAAGAACCGTGTGTGTCTGTCCTTCTGTCTGTCTAAATCCAAGTCAAGAGAATGATAAATAATAACTATAAGTAACTAGACAATCTTTACTATAATAAGAGCCGTGTATATCTGTCCTTCTGTCTGTCTAAATCCAAGACAAGAGAATTATAAATAATAACTAAAAGTAACTAGACAATCTTTACTATAATAAGAGCCGTGTGTATCTGTCTTTCTGTCTGTCTAAATCCAAGTCAAGAGAATTATAAATAATAACTATAAGTAACTAGACAATCTTTACTATAATAAGAACCGTGTGTATCTGTCCTTCTGTCTGTATAAAGACAAGACAAGACAATTATAAATAATAACTATAAGTAACTAGACAATCTTTACTATAATAAGAGCCGTGTATGTCTGTCTTTCTGTCTGTATAAAGACAAGTCAAGAGAATTATAAATAATAACTATAAGTAACTAGACAATCTTTACTATAATAAGAGCTGTGTGTATCTGTCCTTCTGTCTGTCTAAAGTCAAGACAAGAGAATTATAAATAATAACTCTAAGTAACTAGACAATCTTTACTATAATAAGAACCGTGTGTGTCTGTCCTTCTGTCTGTTTAAATCCAAGTCAAGAGAATGATAAATAATAACTATAAGTAACTAGACAATCTTTACTATAATAAGAGCCGTGTATATCTGTCCTTCTGTCTGTCTAAATCCAAGTCAAGAGAATGATAAATAATAACTATAAGTAACTAGACAATCTTTACTATAATAAGAGCCGTGTGTGTCTGTCTTTCTGTCTGTCTAAAGACAAGAGAAGAGAATTATAAATAATAACTATAAGTAACTAGACAATCTTTACTAAAATAAGAGCCGTGTGTGTCTGTCTTTCTGTCTGTCTAAATCCAAGTCAAGAGAATTATAAATAATAACTATAAGTAACTAGACAATCTTTACTATAATAAGAGCCGTGTGTATCTGTCTTTCTGTCTGTCTAAATCCAAGTCAAGAGAATTATAAATAATAACTATAAGTAACTAGACAATCTTTACTATAATAAGAACCGTGTGTGTCTGTCCTTCTGTCTGTCTAAAGACAAGAGAATTATAAATAATAACTATAAGTAACTAGACAATCTTTACTATAATAAGAGCCGTGTGTGTCTGTCCTTCTGTCTGTATAAATCCAAGTCAAGAGAATTATAAATAATAACTATAAGTAACTAGACAATCTTTACTATAATAAGAGCCGTGTGTATCTGTCTTTCTGTCTGTCTAAATCCAAGTCAAGAGAATTATAAATAATAACTATAAGTAACTAGACAATCTTTACTATAATAAGAACCGTGTGTGTCTGTCCTTCTGTCTGTCTAAAGACAAGACAAGAGAATTATAAATAATAACTATAAGTAACTAGACAATCTTTACTATAATAAGAGCCGTGTGTGTCTGTCCTTCTGTCTGTATAAATCCAAGTCAAGAGAATTATAAATAATAACTATAAGTAACTAGACAATCTTTACTATAATAAGAGCCGTGTGTATCTGTCTTTCTGTCTGTCTAAATCCAAGTCAAGAGAATTATAAATAATAACTATAAGTAACTAGACAATCTTTACTATAATAAGAGCCGTGTGTGTCTGTCCTTCTGTCTGTATAAATCCAAGTCAAGAGAATTATAAATAATAACTATAAGTAACTAGACAATCTTTACTATAATAAGAACCGTGTGTGTCTGTCCTTCTGTCTGTCTAAAGACAAGACAAGAGAATTATAAATAATAACTATAAGTAACTAGACAATCTTTACTATAATAAGAGCCGTGTGTGTCTGTCCTTCTGTCTGTCTAAATCCAAGACAAGAGAATTATAAATAATAACTATAAGTAACTAGACAATCTTTACTATAATAAGAGCCGTGTGTGTCTGTCCTTCTGTCTGTCTAAAGACAAGAGAAGAGAATAATAAATAATAACTATAAGTAACTAGACAATCTTTACTATAATAAGAGCCATGTGTGTCTGTCCTTCTGTCTGTCTAAAGTCAAGACAAGAGAATTATAAATAATAACTATAAGTAACTAGACAATCTTTACTATAATAAGAGCAATGCGAGACTGTCCTTCTGTCTGTCTAAATCCAAGTCAAGAGAATTATAAATAATAATTATAAGTAACTAGACAATCTTTACTATAATAAGAGCCGTGTGTGTCTGTCCTTCTGTCTGTCTGTCTAAATCCAAGTCAAGAGAATGATAAAGAATAACTATAAATTGAAAAAAATCATATTTCAAAAAAGATTATAAAGTGCTACCTCCTACTTGAGCAGCTGGTATGTATCAAGCTGCAGAAACAGTCATACACATCCAGGTGCTTTAAAGTTAATATGATAACTTCCACCTTTTTACGTACACCAGCATTCATAGCAAAAAGTACCAACTTTAACCAGTTTAAACAGCTATCATTCCACTAAATGAGTTGACCTGATATAAACCATACATGGATTTTGGAAATATTTTTCCTTTTTATAAATCGCGATAAGACAACTCCCATTAAACAAGGATAACATGTTTTTAGCAGACCTGCACATATAGTAAACATGTTCTCCATTTAGGTAAAAGAATTAAAACAATTCCCTTTTATTGGTATAAATAAGATAACAATAACAAATTTAAAAGTCTAATTTATCAAAAGTTGAAAAATTATTAATAATATAATTATTAATATTATGACGTTGGTACCGGATGAAAATAATAAGAGATGAAAATATGCCTACTTTTAACATAACAAAGTTGGACACTTATTCCAAAATAAGGAGCCATAATGAACAGGTTAGTAAACAGAAAAGGTCTTTATAAGCTTTTTTGACAAAAATTTAATTTAATTGTGAATTTTAAGTTTTTGTCAATGTAAAATTGAGCTCCATTTGCATGAAAAATTCCATTACATATAATGATTGTGTAGGTCAATATATTTTATGAATCACCAAATGTGATGAGACTGTATAAAGTTACATTAGCTGCCCTCATGCTGACTGAAATACTGAAGTACTTTCATAATGCTGCTGTTTGGGCGGCTCTATAACATGACATCTTCTGATGGATTGGCATCATGTAAACATGTCAGTTGATATAATGTTTCTAAGCTCATCTTGTTTTCTGCTTATACACTGTGAGACCAATAACCTGTCTTTCCATGTCCAAAAGCTTATGACATAAGGATTAGCATGATCCAATTGCGCTGCTGGGCACACCTGCACTTAGAGTCAGATACTAAATGAACTAGATGGGCTAACAGGGTTAAACACATATGGGACCAACATTGTTAAACTCGTCTGAGACTAACAGGGTTGAACACAACAGGGAATAACAGAGTTAAAAAAGCTGTCCGGTCAAGACCTACAGATGCTAACCTACATACAAACATTTATATTACGCACTACGGTAGATACGAATAGTGTTGTTCATACAGACACTAACCTATAACTCTTTATAACTATATTTAACAGTGTTGCATTAAAGCTCAACGCGCTCAGTGATATGTTTACTACAGTTTGCATCCCAACTGACTTTTTATGTGCAATAGAAGAGGAGTTATAGGAGAGGATCTATCGTAAGCTGAGTCTATATAACAGCAATTATGCTATCAAATAATATGCTATAAACCTGCAAGCTTATAAGTTTTTTTATATTTACCGAATGCTACAAATAGATATTTAAAAACAAGTGACATAAACAACCCATAATTATAATACATGCAAAAGCTCAAATTACACTTTTTGAACAAAAATCTTTGCATGATTTGCTCGGCAGGTTGCATTCTGATTGCTTTCTTTGGAACAATTTTATTTTCTTGCTGTTCAAAACCTTTCAAAGTGTCTGCTGACTTTAATTCTTTTTCTGCACTGCTAAACTAGTCGATATTAGTGTCTAAATAATTGCTTTAGCAAAAGAAAAATTTTACGATCTTCTATTTGAAAAACTGTTCGGAAAAATAATGATAATCCTTTAGCCGAGGCTCACTGCACAAGTTATAGTGCAAGACAACTTGCGAACAAATTCGTTTACCAATTTACCGTTTGAAACGCATCTCATCTGTAAAGTTGGAGCGTCGGTGCTACAATGAACTAAGATAATAGGAAGGATGGTGCTACATACAAACACATAGAGAACTGCTTGTGTATAAAAACCTACCGAGTTCTGGATACTCCAGCAGCTCTACCTTCTTAATGTTGTTCTGAGCCAAAATGGCTGCTGTGCCTCCTATTGACCCTAAATAGAATCCTCCATCTGTCTTACAGACAAACTTTACCTGTAAAACAAGTTACAAGCCTATGATACAAAATATTAGCCTGGGAGACAAATTATTAGCGTGTGATATAAGATATTAGGTGATGAAGGTATTAGCTTTTGAGATAAGATATTAGCCTGTGAGACAAGATATTAGAATGTGAGACATTCATGGGTTGTCATCTTTTTGTCATCATTTGTCATCTAAATAATCCTATGTTAGTAGATGTCATATTCATGGCCTACTGATGAGTGTTATCTTAAATACGTCTTATTATCAGACATATACTAGCTTCTTGTAACTCTTGTACTCATATATTCAAAAGCACCTGTCAGGAGGTGTCATACTTACAGCCTTCATTCCAGTTCCGTTGGCAAGCATGAACCTGCCACTACCGGCAGCCTGAAATTCTTCAACATATGAGTCCATTCGCCCAGCTGTTGTTGGCCCGAATGAGCCCAGGCATAATCCTGCAAAGGTCAGCAGCAATACAAAATAGCCTCATAGTTTCTAGTGTTGGGTAGTAAGGAGTTATTTGCTCTTACCGACACCGAGGGATTCCCGGTATCCGGGAAAACGAATCATTTTCGGTGACAGCTAGATATCCGCGGCCGGTTTGATATAATCAGTATTTATCCGTAAGAGCCTATTGGTAAATGGTTATACGGATAGATTTCTGTTTTTGACAGACTACAGCATTACCAGCGACGTGATGCGACGAATGAGCTGCTTACGAAAGAGCTCAATTGACGTCTCGCACACAATCGCCATGTAACGGAATGAGATTACAATCGTGTGTCAATTGATGTTATGGTTAATTGCAAAAACACCTCTTTGACGAACACGACAATCAAAAAGAGTCTCTCAGCGCACATTGGCAATGACAACTTTTTTTCTCAGACATTCTGAAAACACAACCATATACCGAACTACAATATCCACAATATCGAACTTTCTGAGTTGGCAAAGGATACCGAAGATGGTAAATACCGAGGATACCGACACCAGGAAAATCGATAAAAAAGTGCAAGGATATCCTATCCGGCACTAAACTATATACCAGCCCAACACTAATAGTTTCCATAGTGGCAATGATTTCAGCATTAATCAGTTAAAAAACAAAGAAACCTACACACATTTGTAGTCGTCCTACTCTGGAAACATGAGTAAACAACTCTAACTAATCAGCAAATGAGAATGTGGTACATGTAGCAAGGTTACACGGCACACATAATATGTCAACAGTTTAAAACAACAAACTAAGACATATTAGCAGCTGTAAAATCTGCATCAAGCAATAATATATGGTAAATAATATTCAGCTTTATATAGTTTATATATAGCTTTAAAAAGTTCCCTAAGGCTGAATGTTTACAGCATATTATATACTCTGTGACCATAAGCTTACCCGGGGAACTTTATGGTGAAAATGCTTTTTTGATACGACTAGCAAAAATACCTCATGTTGCCAGGATTACTTCTATGAAAGGAAATTCACATGTGGTTACATTTCGACCTTATTAATCAATCTCATCATATTCTATAATAATTATCACTTTCAAATAATATAACACTAATCTCTGGATATATTATTAAGCAATGTTGTCTTATTCAATAAAAAACTATTAATGAAAATGGCAAACTCAGATCTTCTCCTTATATAACTTATTAACTTCAAAAAAGAAATGTGTTGGAGAATATCAAATAGGTAATTTATCTAAGGGAAATCTATCTATTATATCCATCTTGGCGCAATTATTCTGGGGTTTTGGCAGGTGGCTGATTAGATCCAATTTGAATTGAAGCGTCAATCTAATAAGATGAGGGTCATAGGTCAGCTGAAACTCAACTAAGCCAAACTTTTTTGCGAAATCGCGTTCAGCGTTATTTTCTTTAAAACAACTTTTTATGTCTAAAACCTGGAGGAGTATCAAAGTAAACCACATGCAAATTTTTATTTAGGACAAACAGACAGACAAACAAAAACAAATTATTCATACATAACTTAATAGACTACCAGAAAAGTTTCCAGAGAGTGATTTCAGTCTAACCAAACTTCTGATATCTTTACCAACCCAGTCTACAGTTGTATTTATGTTTCCTGTAAACTAGGCTAGATTAACTACCTCTGGTGTCTTAAGAAGGCCCTGCATAATAGACTGGGTACTTCAGCATATAATCAGGCATGCCCTCTCCATTGTCTAACCTCTCCTTAAGCTTGGCATGAACAATATCTCGGGCTACCACTAAAGTTCCTGTTAAACTCAACCTGGTCTTGACAGGATGTTTGCTCAGATCAGAGAGTATCTCAGACATGGGCTTGTTTAGGTTGATCTAGAGACCAAAAATATTTTAATCAGAGATGATCTGTAGTTGTTGCATTGAGTGTATGACACGGTTGTATACATATCCTGGATGAATGTCCAGCGTTGCACGAGTAATAAAAACAGCTTATAAACAGTGGCAGGGAATGTAGTTGCCATTGGCTAAGTTCACTAATTTGCCAATGAAAAACTTTGCAAATTTGACTAACTTAAATGTTGACTTGCAACAAAATTCACATTACAGTTATTTGGTATCAAAAGATTCACCATGTCTTACTCTGTTGTGTTGTAAGTGCCAAATATGTGGAAATGTGATTACAAGCTCTTAAAGCACATCGATTACATAATTTCTTCATTGTATATTTCAATACATCAGAGTCTTGGCTTTCGAATGAGCTATTGTTTGCCATGGTGAGACAGACATTGGTTGGTGTTTATAGCATTTCCCCAGAGCTCTACCGCAGAAATGTTTACCGGCATAGGCTCGGAAATTGTGATGTCACAATTTTCTTATGCGGTGTTGTGTGCTCTTACCGCCTATTTTATTCCTTACCGCTTATATTTATCAACTACGATAATGACGCTAATGTCAGGTGAAGATAGGACAACTCCAGAGAACCAATGAAGATGACAAAAGAATCAGCGTCATTATTTTTCTATGTACAGATTATTTCTATAATAAATAACTCAGATTCCAAGCACCATACTATGTTTTCCCGATGATATTATGCACTAGCCCTCTCATTTTATTGTGATGTTGAGGGTTACGACTGAGACTGATTAATTTCAAGCATTGCGTGATCTCGCGAAAGTGCGATTGACATATCATCCTAGCGCCACGCAACTGCAGGTCACAATTTAATCGATGTGATTTCATTACCTTTATCATCGACAGCATATTTATTGAAACATAATTAAATAACACAGAACATGTGTTTGTATTGGTCGATCCCCCGGACATTGTTGATTATTTAGAATCCTAGTTTATTAATAGCGCTCTCTGGGTTTAACAACACCGATTGTCACAGAAAAACGCAGCCTCAATAGCAGCGAAAGGGATCGACTACCTAAGGCTAAATCATAATTGTGACATCACATTTTGAAAACCTGAACCAAGTGTTTTTTTTTTTCGCAGGACGTACTTTTGACTCCCTATTTTTCATAGTTCTATTGTTCTTTGTGTATTGAATATAAGCTCATTCGAAAGCCAAGACTCTGATGTATTGAACTATATAATAAAACAATTATGTAATTTATGTGCTTTAAAAGCTCAAAAACGAAAAGCTGCCGTAGATTGGAATCTCTTTATTTCTCTGACGTATTCATTACAGTTTGGTTATCGTCTTGTCAAGTGATGTTCTCACGTGAATTGGAAGGCCAACAAAAAGCTCAATATAAAACTTATCATAGCACTAGTTTATGACAAACACTTCGGGTTTTACTGAAGACCCGTATCAAATATAGATGCTCGCTACTTTACAGTTTTGTTTCGACATTATCTAATCGTTAAGTCGTAATCTGATCATGTGACCGAATAGTTCGCCAATAATTTTTGCAGCACTTTTCGATTATCACAGGTGACCAGCAGGCTCGTCATGATTATTAGACAATGATATGTACTCCTTCGAGCTAAGGTTAAAAAGTTTAACAAATTTTTACGGTAAGTTATAAGATATCAGTGCTAAAAATGACAGCATTACAATGACGATAAAACAGACGCGTAAGAACAATAAACTACCCACGAAGCCCGTGTGGCTAAGTGGATAGACTGTCCGTCTGCAAACCATTAGGTTCAGAGTTCACATCCAGTGAAAAGTGGATTTTTTGGTCCTAAAACTTTATTGCTATAACCAGACACATGATTGATATCTATATATAGGTAGATACACCGCATGCAGAGATGCTCAAATCGCAAAGAGTAATCTGCGGCTAGAATGATTATTTTAGCTGCAGATTACTCTGATCAATCAATGATTATTCAATGAAATATGATCTTCTACTCAAATGTCATATTCTGGGACAATTTTTCAAAAACAAACACAATTATTAATCTGATATTAAATCTTATTATTGTGTTTATAGAAGTACTCAAGTGTGCAGGGCTTTACAATTAGCATGGTCATGCAGGAGGAGATAATAAATGTTGTGCAAGCGTCAGTGCTGTGGAAAGCTGCTGAGCAAAATCTGTTGGTATTAACTAAATTTGGTTTTCTGTTTAACACAGTTTTATGAATTCCATTTTTATTGATCAACAGAAAGTTACTTCAAACCACCCATTACCCAATGATATCTTAATAACTGCAGACTGTCAACATGTTTAATGACAAATAGAAGAAAATAGATATACGACATCTTTACCTTCACAACATCAGAGCTGAGGGACTGTGAGGTAACATCAGGCATATATTTTAAATGTCTGTTGCAAGCTTTTCAAGAAATATACCTTCAGATGTGATTTTTTTCAAAGCCTACCAATAATATACATCTAAATATAGTCTTGTCACTCCCTGGCAGGTGTTCTACACTAAAAGCCTACGTGTCACTTTTTTTCTGACATATTCCATCGACTCTCTTTTCATGAGCCAGGATTAGATATTAAAGACTCTCAATAGAAATAGTTGTGAAAATACGACATAGTCGCTTGTGTAATAAAGGTTTTTTGGCCAAAAAAATTTGGTGTTTGACAATATTCGCTGGTTTATCCTTGTTGTTTGAAAAATATTTGCAAAAACAAAATTACGGAGCCAATTATGAACATTTGCAAAATTGGTTTTTGAATTGAGACATAAAAGGTGTAGAAAGCGCAGTGTATATTGCAAAAAGCTAAAGCAATAACATTACATTACATCATAATCTAATCATCAGCAAAAACCTCAAATTTATAAACTTGTTCTAACACAATTTGTTCTAAATTACGTTTTGATTCAAATCATCGTATTTTGAATCATCCTAAAACGATTCTAATCTGGTACATATAAAAGTCAACACAACAAAACACGACTGACCCAATGTTGAACCATTATTGCTATAACTAAGGTAGGATTATATTAAAAGCCCATGTTTCCATGACGATAAGTCATGAACTAATAGTTTACCCGTGAATATCGCTGATTTCTACTTGTATACGTATTGTACACTCCTCGTGATAAGGCCTCCGCATCATCTCCACCTGTCCACACTTGCTGACATTTCTTTCCTGGGAAATGTATGAGTTACTGACAGACTTACTCAAAAAAATCAAGCACTAGTCATAAACAGACTTGCCAAAAGCAGTAAGTATGAGTAACTGAATGTGCAAAGACGCCACAAATGAGACAAGTCTAGTAACACTATAGATAAGTCATAAACAGACTTGCCAAAAGCAGTAAGTATGAGTAACTGAATGTGCAAAGACACTACAAATAAGACAAGTCAAGTAACACTATAGATAAGTCATTAACAGACTTGCCAAAAGCAGTAAGTATGAGTAACTGAATGTGCAAAGACACTAAAAATAAGACAAGTCAAGCAACACTATAGATAAGTCATTAACAGACTTACCAAAAGCAGTAGGTAGGAGTAACTGAATATACAAGGACACCACAAATGAGACAAGTCAAGTAACACTATAGATAAGTCATTAACAGACTTGCCAAAAGCAGTAAGTATGAGTAACTGAATATACAAAGACACCACAAATGAGACAAGTCAAGTAACACTATAGATAAGTCATTAACAGACTTACCAAAAGCAGTAAGTATGAGTAACTGAATATACAAAGACACCACAAATGAGACAAGTCAAGTAACACTATAGATAAGTCATTAACAGACTTGCCAAAAGCAGTAAGTATGAGTAACTGAATATACAAAGACACCACAAATGAGACAAGTCAAGTAACACTATAGATAAGTCATTAACAGACTTACCAAAAGCAGTAAATATGAGTAACTGAATATACAAAGACACCACAAATCAGACAAGTCAAGCAACACTATAATAGATAAGTCATTAACAGACTTACCAAAAGCAGTAAGTATAAGTAACTGAATATACAAAGACACCAAAAATGAGACAAGTCAAGTAACACTATAGATAAGTCATTAACAGACTTGCCAAAAGCAGTAAATATGAGTAACTGAATATGCAAAGACACCACAAATGAGACAAGTCAAGTAACACTATAGATAAGTTATAAACAGACTTGCCAAAAGCAGTAAGTATAAGTAACTGAATATACAAAGACACCACAAATCAGACAAGTCAAGTAACACTATAGATAAGTCATTAACAGACTTGCCAAAAGCAGTAAATATGAGTGACTGAATATACAAAGACACCACAAATGAGACAAGTAAAGCAACACTATAGATAAGTCATTAACAGACTTACCAAAAGCAGTAAGTATTAGTAACTGAATATACAAAGACACCACAAATGAGACAAGTCAAGAAACACTATAGATAAGTCATTAACAGACTTGCCAAAAGCAGTAAGTATGAGTAACTGAATATACAAAGACACCACAAATGAGACAAGTCAAGTAACACTATAGATAAGTCATTAACAGACTTGCCAAAAGCAGTAAATATGAGTAACTGAATATGCAAAGATACCACAAATGAGACAAGTCAAGCAACACTATAGATAAGTCATTAACAGACTTGCCAAAAGCAGTAAGTATGAGTAACTGAATATACAAAGACACCACAAATGAGACAAGTCAAGTAACACTATAGATAAGTCATTAACAGACTTGCCAAAAGCAGTAAGTATGAGTAACTGAATATACAAAGACACCACAAATGAGACAAGTCAAGTAACACTATAGATAAGTCATTAACAGACTTGCCAAAAGCAGTAAGTATTAGTAACTGAATATACAAAGACACCACAAATGAGACAAGTAAAGCAACACTATAGATAAGTCATTAACAGACTTACCAAAAGCAGTAAGTATTAGTAACTGAATATACAAAGACACCACAAATGAGACAAGTCAAGTAACACTATAGATAAGTAATTAACAGACTTGCCAAAAGCAGTAAGTATGAGTAACTGAATATACAAAGACACCACAAATGAGACAAGTCAAGTAACACTATAGATAAGTCATTAACAGACTTGCCAAAAGCAGTAAGTATGAGTAACTGAATATACAAAGACACCACAAATGAGACAAGTCAAGTAACACTATAGATAAGTCATTAACAGACTTGCCAAAAGCAGTAAGTATTAGTAACTGAATATACAAAGACACCACAAATGAGACAAGTCAAGTAACACTATAGATAAGTCATTAACAGACTTACCAAAAGCAGTAAATATGAGTAACTGAATATACAAAGACACCACAAATGAGACAAGTCAAGCAACACTATAATAGATAAGTCATTAACAGACTTACCAAAAGCAGTAAGTATAAGTAACTGAATATACAAAGACACAAAAAATGAGACAAGTCAAGTAACACTATAGATAAGTCATTAACAGACTTGCCAAAAGCAGTAAATATGAGTAACTGAATATGCAAAGACACCACAAATGAGACAAGTCAAGTAACACTATAGATAAGTTATTAACAGACTTGCCAAAAGCAGTAAATATGAGTAACTGAATATACAAAGACACCACAAATGAGACAAGTCAAGCAACACTATAGATGAGTAATTAACAGACTTGCCAAAAGCAGTAAGTATGAGTAACTGAATAAGCAAAGACACCACAAATGAAACACTAAAATGTCTTCGGACAGATAATTTATTTTTATTACACGTTTACAACATTTATCCCTCAACTCTAACTGCAGAGAGAATGTAGAAGTTATTCCTACTCGAGGTAATGCAATTATCAATGTAAAAATATTTAGTTTTCACAGATTTAGCAGTCAAGCCTTCGGAAAACTTGGAAATAGTAGTGTGCCGGCACAATTGAAACGACACATTTAAAAATTAAAAACGAATGAACGAAATTACACAGACAAACCAACTTAAGCTTATGATACTTGGATTAGCATAATCCAATTTCACTGCTGGTCCCACCTGTACTTAGAGTCAGATACTAAATGAACCTCATAGATTAATAGAGTTAAACACCTCTGGGATTAACAAGGTCAAACACATCTGAGATTAACATGGTTAAACACATCTGGGATTAACAAGGTTAAACACATCTGGGATTAACAGAGTTAAACACATCTGGGATTAACAAGGTTAAACACATCGGGGACTAACATGGTCAAACACATCTGGAATTAACAAGGTCAAACACATCTGGGATTAACATGGTCAAACACATCTGGGATTAACATGGTTAAACACATCTGGGATTAACAAGGTCAAACACATCTGGGACTAACAAGGCTAAACACATCTGGGACTAACAGGGTCAAACACATCTGGGACTAACATGGTTAAACACATCTGGGATTAACAAGGTCAAACACATCTGGGACTAACAGGGTTAAACACATCTGGGATTAACAGGGTTAAACACATCTGGGATTAACATGGTTAAACACATATGGCACTAACATGATTAAACACATCTGGGATTAACAGGGTTAAAAAATTGGTCCTACAGCACTAACAGATACTATCCTACACATAACCATTTGTGTTACAAACTATGGTAGATACCAATTGTGTTGATCATACAAACGCCGCCTTATAATCCTTCATAGCTATATTAAACAGTGTTGCATTAAAGCTCATCACACTCAGTGATATGTTTGCTACAGTTTGCATCCGTTCAGGCTTTTTAGTTGCAATAGAAAATGAGTTATGAGCATCGATCCATTGTAGCCAAGTGTACGTAACCGCAAGGATGCAATCAAATAACATGCTATAGACCCGCAAGCTTATAAGTTATATACATATAGATAATCTATCAAATGCTATATATCCAAAAACAAGTGACATAAACAGCCAATCATTATAGTACACGCAGAAACCTAAATTAAACTATTTGAACCAAAAATCTTTGCATCATTTGCTCGGCAGGTTTCATTCCGATTGTCGCTTTATTTGGAACAATTTTATCTTCTAGCTGTTCAAAATCTTACATAGTGTGTGCTAACCTGAACTCTTCTTCACTGCTGAATTAGTGGATATTAGTGTCTAAACAATTATTTTAGCAGAGCAAAACTTTTACGCTTTTCTATTTGAAGAACTTCTCGCAAAAATAATGATAACCCTTTAGCCCAGGCTCACTACACAAGTTATAGTGCGAGACAACTTACGAACAAACTAGCTTAACGAATGACTGTCTGAAATGCATATCATCTGTAAATTGGGGAGAGTCTGTATTACAATGAACTAAACAAAGAGGAAGGATGGTGCTACATACAAACACCTAGAGAACTGCTTGTGTATAAAAACTTACCGAGTTCTGGATACTCCAGCACCTCTACCTTCTTAGTGCTGTTCTGAGCCAAGACTGCTGCAGTGCCTCCTATTGACCATAAATAGAGCCCTCCAATTATCTTACAGGCCTTCATTACCTGTAAGACAAGATATTAGCCTGTGAGCAAAAATATTAGCCTGTGAGACAAGACATCAGCCTGCGAGACAAGATAAGTTTGTGAGACAAGATATTAGCCTGTGAACGAAAACATATATTTTATATTCATTTATATATACATTTTGTACTATAAAACTATATGCATACAACTATAAAATATAAAATTATATACTATACAGATTATAAAACTAGACACCGCAATGATATTGATAATTAAATTTGAACAGTCTTGTCTTGCAGTTGTTAAACAAATATTATTTTAATGTAGCCAAGAATTGGGGTAATATTTTTAATTGGGAAGCGGGTGGTGAACAACCCACACTTCTATTGTTCGGTCCCTGCAAACCTTCGCTGCTCATTACTTATGACAAAAACTGGTCAGTTAATATATAGCTGAGTTTCTAAAGATTCTAACTGGATTGGGGCTTTTGACCTATGACCCCTTCTAAGGCGAGCCTGAATCACAAATACGAATATCACGTTTGTATCAATAGCAAATATAATTTTATTTTTATTTATGATTATAACACAAAACATGCGCAAATTCTTTTAAATACCGTACACCAGAAATATGTGTAGAAAGCACTCAGAAACATAAACCAGGGCGCTCATCATTTTAAATAAACGTTGGTGTACGAGAAGGTTCATAAATGAAATTCCTGAAAAAATACCAATACAAACTATTCACCTAGCAACAGAACTATTGACTGAGTTGAAAACAAATTGTTGCTAAGCAATGAAGCCACCTTATGTAACAGCTAATACTAATAGAAGTGCACTTGCTAGTATAGCCAGGTTCTTTAAAAAATTTGTTGAGTGTCCAAAATAGAGCCCAACTGCAGCTAGTCGACATATGATCATGAACTGATGCTACTAGATATGCAGAAAATGTACTGCGATGCCTACATTTGCCAGTCCTTGAAAAAGTCATTTCCTTTGTCGTCAACGACAACAAAAGCTGGAAAGTCCTCAACTTCAATCTTCCATATTGCCTCCATTCCTAAAGAGTAACCAATCCAGCGCAATAATGAAAGTTGTTGTATTATGAGATTTGTTAGGCACAGGCTATATTGGCCTCTGAGCTCACAGGTGGTCTTGGCTCACAAGCAGTACAGGTGGTCTTGACAATTACGGTAAGTGAATAAAGCTGGATAAAGCTAGTGAATAAAGCTAGTGGGTAAAGCTAGTAGATTAGGTAGTATAAGGCAGTGTGGGGAGTATATAAGGAAGTGTAACGAAAGACGGAATGTCTTCTTCGCCTTCTTCGTGTAAGTCTATTTATTGATATAACATGGTGCAGTTGACAAAATTCTAGATTTTTTGTGGTGTTATCGTTAGCACTAATTTTCTGGTTGTGTTATTAGTTTAACGTTTGACAGGACCCTTTCACGGGCGTGCAGGTGAGGTGTGGTAGTGTAGTGTTTTGCCGACGAGTTGTGAGGCTGTGAGGCGTTGAAGCAGTGAAGTGTCAAGTGTTGGAGAGGTACAGAAATTTCTTATTCGTTCAGCTGTGGAAGTTGAGAATAAAAAAATTAAACGGAAGATGTAGAGTGAGTTAGTGGCGTAAAATATATTGCGTTGTGACGTGATGGAGATCGGTTATCCAAAGTTGGTGTTTGGTGAGCATGGTGATGGTGCGTGGGAGACATTTATAGAAGAAATGAATTTATGTATCGGAAGTGCAGCTGAGAGGAGAGGTTATGATGATGGCGAAATAGTGCCTATTATGAGGGGTAGAGCTAGGTTAGTGCCACTATTGAGAGCTATTGGAAAATATAAAATTATTATAACATTATTATGCAAATTATAAAATAAAAAACTATAAAAAATTGGACAGAATTAGACAACTTCTTTTAGCCTGCTAACAAATTCCATTTCATTAGGTATTAAATTTATTTACTTGTATAAGTGTACAGTAACATAATTAGCATTGATAAATCTTTGCCACCTCTCTGCTCTACTCGCTACATGTACCAGGTCAAGTCACGCTACTCCAAAGGTATGTACGTATGTCCTGCATAGTAAATAAAAATTCATTTTTCTTTTCAATGGCTATTAAATGGTCAAGTGTGCGAGAGGCTGCTTGTGATAACTGCATCGCTCGGCCTTACTTGTTGAATTAGGTTGAAAAAGGTTTTAACCAGACGCGCTAAATTTTATAGCGAAGACAAAAACTGATGAACAAAACTTTTGTGATATAAAGTTGAAATTCAGTCAAATAATTAAAAGACATACTGAAACTTTCAAACTGGTTTCAAGTGTGAGTTTAGTAAGCTAAACTTATTTGAAGTGAACTGAAAGTTTGTTATACGTAAATCCTGCATTTGGTACACACATTTTAATGTTGCATTTTATTGCAGATCATAGCCATTAAAATACCTTGAATACAAACATTTATTGTAGGTAACTATAGTTACTAAAGTTAACATACTATTTTGTTACTAATTTTCAATATGTACACATTTTTATAAAAATTGACGATTTTTACCAGGGGATGTTTGCATTGTATAATTACAATGGTCTCTATACCCCTACATACGAATTTTTCACCCTACGATGTCAACTACTAGAAGGGATCAATATCGTATCCCGAGGGTTAGACTGTCTTGACAAACTGTTGCTTTTGCAGAGTTGTTCTGCCGTCGAGCGGGCGAGCAACACAACAGCTTGTCACAAGACGTACTGCACCTGATGCATCAGCTGCACTTATAGTGAGTTGTTCTCTTCCGTCTATGCGGCTTGGTTGCGATGTTGTGTCGGTCGCTCCATTGGTAATCATAACGAGTTTCGCGCAAAAGTTTATGTAGAAAATATAAGATTACAACGGTTAACCAGCGACCAGTCTCTGCGGTAAACTTTAGTAGAACTTGAGAACTTAGGCAAAAACAGCGACTAAATATGTCGTTATTTGTGCGCTCAGTCCGTTTTATTTCTTTTTTTGTATCAGACAGTATCAGACAACTCCGACAACTCGACGAGAGACAACTCCGCAAAAAAAACAGTTTGTCAAGACAGGCTACCTGAGGGTGCACTGTACTTGCTTATTAATTCACATTTAAACTCTTTTACAGCAAAAACTTTCTCATGATATGAAATTTGAAAGTTGGAATGGTAACTGTTGTTATATGTGAAATGGAAATAAACTTTCTGTGCATAAATTTTTTTATTACTCATGCAACGCCAGGCATTCCCCTAGTATACTATGTATAACAAAGAGACCTGATGAGTGACACCATGAAATAGATTAGTAGTTGGGCAAAAATTCAACTTTTCAGATAATTTTTAGTCTAAACAAACAGTCCACTTATTATTATTAGTGTAGCTTTGAATTACCTTGACTTATTTATGTTTAGTCATAGAGCTACTTTTGAACATAACGTATCATAACTATCTACTGCTACATATCATATTATGTAGTTACATACTGTATACAAATACTAGCTGAATACCCGGGGTTGCCGGGTATTAAAACTGCTTATAAACATTGGCAGGTGATGTAGTTGCCTGCCACTTGCCATTAGCCTGGCACATTGTCAATGACTAATTTAGGTAGGCTACTATCCTATTGCTAAACTTACTAATAAGAGCCGCAAGAGCAAGCTTTAGTGACTTTGCGTAACGCAGGGTGCTATGGGTATTTTAACTGGCATAATGACTAATATCGCCTAACGAATCCATTGCATCTTCGCGTAGCTTCGCTGGTTAGATAATCGCCTGGTGAACGGGAGGTTCCGAGATCAAATTCAGCATGAAGCAGATCTTTCATTCCTAGATTTTAATAGCTATAAAAAATAATAGCTGCCTTACTGAGCAACAGCGCTTGATCAATTCCCGAGGCAATATACAGTATGTCACTATATGGAAGCAAATAGGCTAGCGCTTTCAGTCATGACGTAAAGTCATAGTGTAACTCCGTAGAAGTCGTAGCTCTTATTAGTAAGCTTGCACAAATTTTCCATTGGCAATGTGCCAGGCCAATAGCAAATGGCAGGCAACTCTCAATACCTCTAACTGTTTATAAGCTGATTTTTAATACCCGGGCAAGGCCAGGTACCACAGCTAATGTACATGTATGTATATATACCAAATGAAATTAGTGTTAAAAACATCTAAAACTAACGAGGTTACAAAAAGCTGTCCTGTCAGCGACTACCACAATGAACCAAGCAAATAGGAAGGATGGTGCTACATACAAACACGTAGAAAACTGTTTGTGTAGAAAAACCTACCGAGTTCTGGATATTCCAGCACCTCTACCTTCTTAATGCTGTTTTGAGCCAAGACTGCCGCAGGGCCCCCTATTGACCCTAAATAGAATCCTCCATGTGTCTTGCACGCCTTCGTTACCTGTAAGACAAGATATTTGCCTGTGAACACAAATATTAGCCTATTAACCAAGATAAAAAAGAATGGAAGGCATATGCTTTTCCTAAAAAAGTACAAACTAACATCACCTGTAAAACTTAGCGGAAAACAAGCGTTGTCAAATAAAAAAGGCAAGATAATTCCAGTTTAAAACCAAACGTCTTTAAAGTTATTTTAATTATATTGCCTAGAAATTAATAGTTGTATCATTTACAACAAAATATCATAAGTTTATGAGCATTTGTCATACAAATAATCCTGTTAGCAGTTGTCACAATCATGGCCTATTGATGAGCGCTTTCTGAATACATCTTATTGTCAGACATATAATAGCCTCTTGTAAATCTTGTACTTACCGTAAAACCTTTAATTGAACGCCATGGCGATCTATTTTTCAACCCTTACTCTATAGAAGACTAGAAGTAGTCAATTGGAGGGGGTGCTCGAATAGAGACTGGTGGTGTATTTTTCAAATGGCCCGTAAGAAATTAGGAAAAATAAATTTAGTTCTATTACGGGTGAAACGAATCTCGCCTATAATTTCACTGTTTTTCCGGTGGAGCGATATCAAACCTCTTGGATGCAATAAATCTGCTAACTCACCTCCAACTTGTCAAAAATCTCTTAGTAAATATGCATAGAGAAACTGAGAAATATCGCTACCAGTTGATATCTATCGCTTGCAATTGACCTGCGATGATATTATAGCCTGTGTCTTTCTTTGCAATTTGTTGGCATTTTCAATTTGTATTTCATTCTAAATTTGAAGATATATTTTTATTTTATATCTATATTTAACATAGTTGAATAAAAGATGATTGCACTCACAGATATGTTTGCTATAGTTTGCAGCTGAAACTAACTAACTAAAACTAAGTGCAATATAAGTGGAGTTATGAGTATCGATCCATTGCATGATCGGATTACCGCAATGATCCTATTAAATAATATGCTATAAATTTGCAAATATATAAGTTATATAACGATAATCTATGAAATGCTATAAATATATATTCATGAACAAGTGACATAAACGAACCATACTTACATGTATATTACATGCAGAAACACAAATTACCATTTTTAAAACAAAAATATTTCCATCGTTTACTCGGATAGTTCCATTCTGATTGTTGCTTTCGATGGAACAAACACCTTCTAGTTGTCCAATACTTTTCACAATGTCTTCTGGCCTCAACTTTTTTTCTGCACTGCTGAACTAGTGGATATTAGCGCCCAAACAATTTTTTTGGGAGAGCAAAACTTTTACGCCCTGTGTTTAGCACAAATACAATGTGTAAAGGTTTGCACACTAAGCGTAACCTTTGACCCAAAACTTGCAAACCGTTTTTATATGCATGTTCTTCGAATTAAAAGGCCGCTTTAAGCAAGGAAATATTATTAGCCTGAGATCGTTATTCATTATTTCTATGGTGCTGCTTTCAGAGTTTTAACGAAACAATTGCAAAGATTTGGAGTGGACAATAAGAGAATTGAGAGACAATGATTGTTGTTAATGTAAACAATTCATTATGAATATGATTTTGTGGACACTTTTCTACTGATCACTTGGTACTATGGGTTCATAAAAATCAAACATAGTCAAACTACTGGTCAAATGGAGGTGGTGTTCAAATAGAGGGTGGCGCTCTATTTTTCAACCCTTCTTCCATAGCGGTGATCAAATAGAGGTGATGTTCATATAAAGGTTTTACGGTATATATTCCCCATATAAGTACATGTCAGGAGTTGTCATACTTACAGCCTTACTTCTGTTTCCTTTAGCAAGCATGACCATACTGCCGCCAACAGCCTGGAATTCTTCAACATAGGAGTCCATTCGTCCAGCTGTTGTTGGTCCAAATGAGCCACTGGCATAACCCTGCAATGATCAGCAGCAATACAAAATAGCCTCATAGTTTCCATGACGGCAGATTTCATTAATTAGTTAAAAAATCAAAGAAACTTACATTTGTAATCGTCCTACTCTGGAGATTTAAGAGAACAACTCTAACTTGATAGAAATAGAAAATGTGATACATGTAGCAAAAACATACATTACACATAATATGTCAAGAATTTAAAACAAGAAACTAAGACTAGTAAAATCTTCATCAAGCAATATTATATGGTGAATAATATTCAGCTTTATATAGTTTATATATCGCTTTAAAAAGTTCCCTGCGGCTAACTGTTTACAGTATATAGACTCTGTGACCATAAGCCTACCTGGCAGACACTATTGTGAAAAAGCATTTTTAATATAACTAGTAGAAATACTCAGTGTTGCGAGAGTCACCCTATAGAATGAAATTCGCATTTGGTTAATTTTCAACTTTATTCATCAATCTTATCATATTCTACAATAATTATCACTCTCGCTGAATATGAACACTAATCTCTGGATATACTATGAAGCAACGTTGTCTTGTTCAATGAAAAACTATAAATGGGAGTGGCAATGTAAGATCTTCCCTTAATATAACCTTCAAGAAACTTCTAGATGTTGAAAAATCTGAAATGAGTAATTTATCTAAATGGGCAATGACACAATTATTTTGAGGTTTTTGGAAGGTAGCTGAGTAGCTCAGTTGGTTGAAGCATCAGTCCAATAAGCTGAGTGTCATGTGTTCAAACCTCATATGGACTGAATTTTTTATTTTTTTAATTAAAAAAACTTGTGTCTAAAACCTGGGGGAGTATCATAACAAGCCAAATGCAAATTTCTAGAGAGGACAAACAGACAGACAAACAAATACAAATTATTCATACATAACTTAATAGACTACCAGAAAAGTTTTCAGAGAGTGATTTCAGTCTAACCAAACTTCTGATATCTTTACCAACCCAGTCTACAGATGTATTTATACGTTTCCTGTAAACTAGGCTAGATTAACTACCTCTGGTGTCTTAGCAGGTCCTGCATAATAGACTGGATACTTCAGCATATAATCAGGCATGCCCTCTCCATTGTCTAACCTCTCCTTAAGCTTGGCATGAGCAATATCTCGGGCTACCACTAAAGTTCCTGTTAAACTCAACCTGGTCTTGACAGGATGTTTGCTCAGATCGGAGAGTATCTCAGACATGGGCTTGTTTAGGTTGATCTGCAGACAAAAAATATTTTAATAAAAGATGATCTGCAGTTGTTGCATTGAGTGTATGACACGGTTTTCTACATATCCTGGATGAATGTCCGGCATTGCACGAGTAATAAAACCAGCTTATAAACAGTGGCAGGTTATGTAGTTGCCATTGGCTAGGTTCACTAAGTTACCAATGACAAATTTAGCAAATTGGCAAATTTGACTAACTTAAGCTAGTATATAGCTAAACTTACTATAATAAGAGCCATGAGCTGGCCAGACCGTGAAGCCAGATTTTGTGACATTATGCGCCACACCACAGTGGTATGTGTATCTTAAATCTTAATGACTATCTGCATAATTAATCCAATGCATCGCAAGAAGCATGTGTGGCTTAGTGGACAGACTGCCTGCCTGCAGACCAATAGATAGGTCCTGAGTTCAGTTGACAGTTACTTTACAGTTGACGATGGCGCACCTTTGTCGCCGAGTCCCTGACTCGGCGGACCGAGTCCCTGACTCGGCAGTGCACCGCCGGCATCCACCGGCGGTGCACTGCGATCCGCGGCGTGTAGGTTCCCATTTTATCGCAATAGCCTGCGTTGCTGTCGCCGGTGCTTTGCGGCGTATATGGGAACCAGGCTTTACACTCGCCTCGCAATTAATCGCCTCGCAATCATTTGCCTTGCAATCAATCGGCTCGCACTTGCGTCGCAATCAATCGCCTTGTACTCGCCTCACAATCAATCGCCTAGCAATTAATAGCCTCGCACTTGCCTTGCAATCGCCTCGTAATCAATCGCCTCGCACTCGGCTTGCTATCAATCGCCTCGCAATCAATCGCCTCGCAATCAATCGCCTCGCACTCTATCGCTTTGCAATCAATCGCCTTGCACTTGCCTCGCAATCCATCGCCTCTCACTCGCAATCAATCGCCTAGTACTCAATCGCTTCGCAATAAGTCGCCTCGCACTTGCCATCACATTCATCCGGAGCACCGCGCCTGAAGACTCTCGCTGCACTCGGGGCGAAAAAACTCCCTGAGTGACGCCACATCATGGAGTTGTCCTACTTGTGTACAGATAACTGATAATGAAATTGACATTGCTAGGCAAACTGGAATTCTTCAAACTTGCAGTATTGAAAAATTTTGCATGTTTCAAAAAATTCTACAAAATATTTTGCTTTCGCCAGCATTTATTGAATGGAGACTTCTACCTACAGGCTTAAAACACTAATCATGGCTCACCAGTTCTTCGTCTATAACCTGTGCTTTGACATCGTATATAAAAACAGTAATGCGGTTGTATCGATAAAATTTATATGTACTAGAAATTCCACTGTCATACAGCCCACGACCAAAGTGATATTGAAAAAAACGAAAGGGTACTGATGGTTGAGAAATGCAATATTAGCAGTCAAATGGCACTGCAGTGCAATAGCATAACTGCAATGGTAGCTGTAATGTACTGGGTGTGGGTGTTATTATATACAACAAACAGCAATAATGAAAGGAAAAGATTATATGTTTATATCTCTCCCCCTGCAATAGGAGAAATACAATATTGGCCAATATTAGAAGTAAAATGCACTGATATTATTAGAATAATCGATACTATTAATATAGTAATAATATAAAACCAATGCACAATTTTGTTTACATTAGTCATAGTTAGCAATATCAAGAAGTTGTGATATTTATATAGATTTTTAGAAAATCTGTACTACGTAGTCATTGTTCTGTAGTCATCCAAACTTATAATTAAATATCGTAATAATCTCATAAGAATCGTTAAAAAAAATATCGTCATTTCCTTTACTTACACTGCGTTGGACATCAGTTAGAATACCAAAGTACTCAAGTATCTAAAATGTCAGTTTGAAATCGGCAAAAATGAAACGATTTCAGTACTCCTACGTTAATTACGGAAACCGTCGACAATGCCATAAACTGGTGAAATGTGCACGTTATTTTTTCGCGAAATGCGCACGACTTAATTGTTCTATTCTCTATCGCCCGGCGTTTCAATTTCCGGTCTTAACTTTTATGAAACCGAGCTTTTCAAGCGTTTTGTGACGATTTTTGTCCTAATAAATCTGTCTATTTGTGTATAATCCGATCAGATGGGTAAGTTTTAAGAGAATTTTGATAATTTACAAAGACTTGGTAATATATTTAAATAGGCTTATATGTGTTTTGTATCGTTATTATACTTTAACTAATCTACAAAACGATGGTTAAATTTGTTGATGAAATTTCGAGACAGGGGTTCGTCTCATTGTTGATGAATAATTTTCGTAAGTTGTGTGCACATGCATTTATCATAAAAACTCTCATACTTCGCTTCCGCTCGTTTGTTCGTGGGATAACAGCACAAACAGTACGATGTCAAGGCAGATACAGCATTAGCACCTTACAATAATAAAACATAACGCCAACATGATAGCCTTTTTATAAGATACAATAAGGAAATATATACTGAAAAATATGTTAGAAAATGCTGCATGTGGATAATATGTAGGTGTAGCAGAACATGAAGAACATAGCATGACATAACAATAACATAATGTTAACTCAATGCAAGCATGACACAACAATAACACAATCTTAGTTCAACACAACACTTGCGAATAGACAAAATTTTTTGTTTTTCTGTCGGGTGTATGAACAAACAGTTTTCGGCTTGTGCCTACTTTGGAGTAGGCGACGAACAGCTGGTCATGGCTAAAGCAGGGTGACAGTAAGTCGATACCAGCTGCTCCTTTTTTTCTCACCATCGCCTAGCGCAACGCTCGGAGTACCCGTGCAAGTTCTGTAGTAGCAAGTTACAGTACTCGTAGCTGGAAAAAAATTAGTAACTCAGCTGCTGAAGGAAATGAACATGTTTAGTATCACGAACAGTGGAAAATCCAACCCTTTTAAGTAGTGGAGGTATGGCAATTCATAGACAATACAACATTGAATGAGAGTATTTGCCTTTTTGAAGTACAAATTTATTGATAAAACGCAAAAAAATTGTCTAGGTGGCCTGAAAAAAACAAACGTTCACGGTGACCTTTCTCGTTGGCAGTAAATATTAATTAAACATGTAAATTACTACTAATTAATTTATTTAATGAGTAGTACATTTGTATAGCTGTATAGGCACCTTTGTATAAGCCGCAGAACTCAGGACGATGCTTTTTAACACGGCATCAACTTTGCTGTTTAAAACGGAAGAGCGCCTAACGGCACTGTTCCGTATTAACCTACGCTTTTTAACCCAGTACCTAACGGAACAGTACCGTTAGGCATTGTTTCGTTTTTTCTTTTACCGCTAGAGGCGCACTAACTGGAGATTTCGGTCAATGCGCCCTAGCGGTGAAAGAAAGACCACAGAATAGCCGCACCCTTATATAAGCCGCATGACTCAAATCATCAGAAAAAAGTAGCGGCTAATAGTCCGAAAGTACGGTATTTACTACTCATATTAATTCAGTTCGCTTCGTGCGACCGAAATCCGTATGACGAAAAAAGGAGAGACCGCTCTATAAAGTGGACAAATACACCCACACACGGATTGCCGTTTACATAGTAGATAGATATAGGACATCATTACCTTCACAACATCAGAGCTGAGGGACTGTGAGATAACATCAGGCATATATTTTTGAACGTCTGTTTCAAGCTGTTCAAGAAATACACCCTCAGATGTGATCTTTCCCAAAACCTACCAATAATATACATCTAAATACAGTGCACCCTCGAGATACGATTACCCTGATAAACGATTTTTTCACCTTACGAAGTCAAATATTGTGATATCTTCACCTCGCTATACGAATTTTATTTCACCATACGAATTTGAAAAAAGGTTCGCCCGAGGAAAAATTTGGCCGCCGGTGTGCTCATAACACGCGTCGAAATAAAAAAGACACCGAAATATAGTTTGCCGAAAACGTTCTTAAAACGTTTAGAAGAGACACGATGATCGACTTCTCTCATGTCCGCGTGGAAAATTTCGTGTAAAATACACAAGAGCAAATATACATTTGCAGCGTTATTATAGCTTTTAATATAAACTTTCAAGTCAGCATACGTATATAACTACAACTATCTACATTTAATTCTTTATCTATGGAATCTGAGACCGATACAAACGTTACAAAACGAAGGAAAAATTATTTCTATGTCAACAAAGTTGGATGTCGTAAATAAGAAGAAGGGACCCGTATTATTAACATTGTCAAGGAATATGATCGTAACCAATCAGCATTTGCAATTATTATTAAAACAAGAACTCCATTAAAGCAAGCACAAGAAAGAGCTTCCGACTGAAGATATGAATGAGCTAGGTCATGCACGCGATCAGCATTCAAAAGGAGCAACCATTTTGTAAAGGCGAGGATGTAGAAGATACAAAAAATCCCACATTTGCAGAAATGTTTCAAGTGTTTAATTTACTGATGTGGACTGGTACATTAAAACAATGCATGTATAATATATATTATTTATCTCTTGTGTGGCATGTTTTTCATATTTTATTCATTTTATTTGTTTCCTTTTGATTTTATGTTTATTTTCTTGTTTAACCATGTCTTTGCAGGTGGGCTTGTTATCTCCTAAGTGAATACAATTCATCGTATGTATGTAACTCATATAACTAGCTACTCAAGATAGTTGACGCATTCACATTACTTTCTGAAACTTGCTAAAGCCCTGTCCCCCATAGGGTATAAATACGTAAAAACTTTGTATGTATGGTTACATTGATTCTTGCGCACGTTTCATACAAGACAAACTACTGTACCACATTCTCTGGATCCTTTTACAAGCGCTAGCTAGCAATTTTCTGCATTGCACCATCAATTTTTTTGTAGAAAAATTGGACAGGAATGGACACCTTCTTTTAGTGTGCTAAAAATTCCAATTCATTATGTTTTAAATTTATTTTCAAGTGTACAGCACCATAATTAGCATTGATACGTTTTTGTCTCCTCTCTGCTTTACCCGCTACATGTACCAGCTACATTACTCCAAAGGTATGTACGTCCAGTATAGAAAATATAATTTTCTTTTTCTTTTCGGTAGCCATTAAATGGTCAAGTGTGCGAGAGGCCGCTTTCTATAACTGCATCGCTCGTCCTTATTGATTTAGGTCGAAAAAGATTTCAACCAGGTAGGCTAAAGTTTATAGTGAAAGTGAAGATAGGAACTGCTGAAGGATAAAATTTTGTAATAAAAGTTGAAATTCAGTAAAATAGTTCAAAATACATACTAAAACTTAGTTTTAAGTGTAGGCTTAGCAAGCTAAACTTACTTGAAGTGAATTCAAAGTTTATGTTACGCGTACCCTTTGAAGGCAAGAACTTACCGTACGTACTACATTTGGTACACACATAATTTTGCGTTTTATTGCAGATCATAACCATTAAAATACACTAAATACAATACAGTTACTGTAGGTAACTATAATTACTAAAGTTAACATACTATTTTGTTGCTAATTGTCAATATGTACACATTTTATAAAGAAAATTGACGATTTTTACTAGGGGGTGTTTGCATTGTATAATTACAATGGTCTTTATACCCCGATATACGAATTTTTCACCATACGATGCCAACTCTGGAACGAATTAACATCGTATCTCGAGGGTGCACTGTATAGTCTTGCCACTCCCTGGCAGGTTTTCTACACTAAAAGCCGACGTGTCACTTTTTTTCTGACATATTCCATCGACTCTCTCTTCATGAGCCGAGATTAGATATTAGAGACACAATAGAAATAGTTGTGAAAACACAACATATTTCATACACAGGAACAAATTCTGAAACACAACTATTAACCTAGTAAGTCTAATCTAAAGGAACAAATAATTTGCATTTAACATTAGTGTGTGAACATTCTTATACAAAGATTTTATTACGAGACATCCCAAGAGTTGAGACTATGGGTTGTTTATTAATAGCATGTGACATCCGCATGACCTTCAAAATTGTGATGGTAGGTTAAAACAATTTCATTTTTCTAAATACCAGGTATTATATATTGACTAGCTGTACTACCCGCATGGGCAATAAATATTTTTGGACAAAATTTGTTTGTGTTTAACATATAAGAACATTTGCCATTCTAACTTTCAAACTTCATATCATGAGAAAAAGGTTTCATGCAAGTCGAAAATATTTTGTGCAGGTCAAATAAAAAATAAGACAGCTATAAAAGGGTTCAAATGTAAATGTGAAATAATTAGCAAGTAATAGCTAAATTAAGTCTGTCTTGCTACGATTGCAATAAAAGATGATTCCGTAATGATACAATTAATATGAACTGAGAAAAAAAAAATTCCTGAATATGTTGAACTAATAATAACAATAACTTATTCGGTTCTGAAGGTTACTGTTCAACCGGAAGCTATACATCAAAACTTGGAATACGACGGTACTGGTACCTCTCGATACTGGTACAAATGTAAAAATGAGATATCGTACTGTCTTTGTCTGACCGAACGGAGAGACAATGTCGAGGCTCTTCCTACGGAGGTAATACAATTGTCCACATGAAAAGAATTGGCCTTGACCACGATATAACAATTGAACCCTACGAAAAACCGAAATTAGAAGTTCACGAAAACACGAAAAAGCATCGGGCTTCATAGAGTTGATAGAATTCATAGTTGCAAATCATATAGTACGTCATTTAGCATGTGCGTACGGTATACGGTAAATGATAATGTCATATTGTCTTTGATCAATACGCCTTGTATAGCTCAGTGGTGAAGCGGGTGAGTTCAAATCCATCAGATTGTGGAATTTTATTTCCAATATTTCAATAGCTATAGCTATAGCTGGACAATGACACATGCACACACGACCAACTTTGAGAAATATAGATAGAGATGATATAAGAGCCATCCAAATCCATGGATACAGGTTAGGAAAAAATAGCACCTAACAGGATTTGAACCCACAATATTCAGCTTATCCATCAGGAACACTACCAACTGCATCAACCATTCACCTTCCATCATGTTTGAGTTTTTTCACATAAACTTATTCCATGTGCTTTCTTGACACACCTGACAATTTCTCACAACACATCGTACTGTCAGGGTATTAGTCTGAATAAAACTGGACTAGTAAGAAGTCAGTGAAAAATATTTGTGTCATAGAGGTGTCTGCGATTACCGACATAGTGTAAACTAGCCTTTAACGATGGGTTCTTCAGAACGTAACTTCACCATCAAGTGAAGACTCGGTGAAATGAGCTTTAGACTGTGAGCTGATGCCAATCCTGCAAACTGGGAGTTATGTTGACTTGTATCTTTTACAATCTTACCTGCCTGTCCGCCGAACAAGACACGCCCATACCAACTGGACAGGAAGCTCCGTGGCGTGGCAGTCTCACTACTCTCACATCGTGCACAAAGTATTTTCCACCGAACTGAGCGCCGATTCCAATCTGTTGACTCATCTCTTGTATCTTCTGCTCGAGTTGCACATCCCTGAATGCTCGGCCATGTTCATTGCCTGTAGATGAGAAAGAGGAACATAATCACAGGCAGCTCATGATAAGCTACTAAAGAAAACTCACTCGTGGAATGGTAGTATCAAATGCTTGAATATTGGCTTTAGCATACACCAAGTGTATCTGGTGTATGCTAGAATATATTTATTGGACTCCTTTGTGGGCCATCTTTAATTCATATAAAAATCTAGCTATTGACAGAGTAGCTATTATGTAAGATTGTTTCAATGATATTAATTGATGATATCATTGAAACAAGTGTGAAAATGTTTCAACTTGTTTCTAGATATGCAAGATATGTTAAAGAAAATGCAAAATATAATTTGCAGAACATATTGAACCCATCAAAGCCCCGTTGCCACCTGTGCTGAAATCTTGTCTGAATTTCACCTGACAGATAGATTTATGAAGTGTAATCAGAGCTGTTATGACAGGTATTTTTGCATAGCTCGACTCAATTCTAACGGAACAAATATTGAGAGCTGAAAAGATTTTATGCCCACACTACTAAGTGACAACAGCTAAATCCATAATCCGCCAACCAAGCGCAAGAATGGCTTTATTGACCCTTTGTCAGAATCGGTGGTTTAATTGATTTCAAAGAAATTGACATGGTTTTGAATTCACTATGTCGGTTTATTCATAAAACCATTTGTTTTGTACTTAAATCAACTAATCAAATGTGACCAGTAGATTCCTTTTTACAAATTGATACTAATAATGACTAGATAATGTTGATTATACCCGAACTTTTTAGGGATGCAATTGGTTTCGCCAAATATTCAAACATATTCTTTTCAAAGATGACGTTAGCTTATTTTATTTAGTAACTAGTTTCCAGTGTGGATAGCAACTGAGAACTTAGCTGATACAAAAGCCGCGATAAAATAAGTTAGCTCGACGACCTAATTACCGTAGACTGGCAGAATCGTAGTCAATACTCAAATGTTTACACAGTATTTAGAGAAAACTAATTCGACAGAAGTTTAATTATCTTTATTTGAGGCGTTTGAAACATTTATAATAATGTATCTGTAGCTAGATTTAAGATTTTATTCTGGCAATCATGAGCAATTACAAAATAAAATATATGACAATAGAGCCGCGTAGAACTAGACTTTTATTGCAATAGCCGAGGTGAATACAAGAAATATAGATGGACTGTTTCACTATATACATGTACATCATTTTGGGCAAGTCTGGGCGCATCTTTTTTTCTGAGCGTTTTGTCAATTTTTGTCAATTTCAATCTCCAAATATTTTGACAATGAAACTGCCTAAAACAACAAACGACATCTCAACTGATAGAAAAAATTGATGCTCTCTGTTAAAATCAACTAAAATTTGACGCAATCATATCTTTAAAGCCGAAGAATTTAAAAATACTTACCTGAAGTAGGTAAGTTATCAAAGTACTTCGTTGAGGCCAATTTAACACATTTTAAATTCATTTCAGCAGAGGTTCCTCCAATAACAAAGGCTAAATGGTAGGGTGGACAAGCAGCCGTCCCGATAGTCTACAATAGTGACTTGAACAGTTAAGCTCAACAATATGATCCTATTGGAACTCAGGCTATATCGGAACAAAGACTAACATCCAAAAAACAATAAACCCAATTGAAAAACTCAACTCCATAGCAATTTTTAAAAACAAAATGACCTTCAAAAAAGCGCAAAAAATATGTCACAGTAAATTCTGTTTCCTGCAAGCTATATTTAGGCGTGACACTTGTCACACTTATAACCTGCCACCTACAGTTGACAGCAGTAAAGAACACACATATTCCAAACCTGTATTTTCTCATGTACAAACTCCATGAGTTTCTTTTCATTCAGCAGAGCCTTGGTTGCCTGGTAGAGAAAACTCTTGTTAGCCGAACCACCACCTTTGGCTATGAACAGGAAGTGGTACTCGTCTCCCTTGGTAGAGTATATCTCTATCTGAGCAGGAAGATTTGTGCCAGTGTTTGCTTCCTTGTACATGTCAAGGGGAGCCACCTGAAATACGCAGCAAAATATGATTTGCTCTTAAGTTTCTATAAAGGTTACAAAATAACTTTCAATACTTTGTGAAATATATTCATCTTATAGCCAAAAAACTCCAGAGTTGTCACCAAGTGGTGTGTATTCGCTGGCTTATCCTTGTTGTTTGAAATATATTTTAAAAAACAAAATTACAGAGCCAATTACGGACATTTGCAAAATTGGTTGTTGCATGTAGACACGAAAAATGTGCTAAGCGCAGTGGATATTGCAAAAATCTAAAGCAATAGTTTTTACATCATAATCTCGTCATATTTGCGCAAAAAATTAAATTTGTTAACTTGTTCTAACACAATATGTTCTAAACTGTGTTTTGATTTGAATGATCTTATTTTGAATCGTTCTAAAACGATTCTAATCTGGAACATATGAAAATCACAACAAAACTCGACTGACCTAATGTTGAACCATTATTGCTATAACAAGGGTAGGATTATATTAAAAGCCCACGTTTCCATGACGATAATTCAGCAACTAATAGTTTACCTGTGAATACCGCAGATTCCTACTCGTATACGTGTTATACACTCCTCGTGACAAGGCCTCCGCATCATCTCCACCTGTCCACACTTGCTGACCTTTCTTTCCTGAGAAATTGTATTCTGATGTACACATTCTGTACGCATGATGTGCACATAATGTATTCAAGATATCTTTAGAACAAAAAGTACAGATCTATTTTGAATGCACCCTTGTTAAACCTTGATAAGTATTTAACAGACTTGCCCAAAGCAGTAAGTATGAGTAAATGAATATACAAAGACACCACAAATGAGACAAGTCAAGTAACACTATAGATAAGTAATTAACAGACTTGCCAAAAGCAGTAAGTATGAGTAACTGAATATACAAAGACACCACAAATGAGATAAGTCAAGCAACACTATAGATAAGTAATTAACAGACATGCCATAAGCAGTAAGTATGAGTAACTGAATATGCAAACACACCACAATTGAGACAAGTCAAGTAATACTATAGATAAGTCATTAACAGACTTGCCAAAAGCAGTAAATATGAGTAACTGAATATGCAAAGACACCACAAATGAGACAAGTCGGACAACAGTATAGAAAAGTCATTAACAGACTTGCCAAAAGCAGTAAATATGAGTAACTGAATATACAAAGACACCACAAATGAGACAAGTCAGACAACGCTATAGAAAAGTCATTACCAGATCTGCCAAAAGCTCAATTTATTAGTCAATTAGCTGAATGGCCGGCGTTGTTCAGGTAATAAAAAAGTCTTCAGACCGATAAATTATTTTTATTACATGTTAACGCCATTTATCACTCAACTCTAACTGCAGAGAGAATGTAGAAGTTATTCCTACTCAAGATAGTACTATTATCCATGTGAAAAATATTCAGCTTTTACAGATTTAGCAATCAAGCCAAGGAAAAACCGGAAATAGGAGTGTAACGGCCCAATTGAAACGACACATTTAAAAATTAAAAAATAGGTAATGTAGCAAAATATTAGCTTTCACAAAAATAACAAATGCAAAAGGTAATATTAATAAACAATTAAAAGTGCACATTTAGTGTGTGCAATCGTGAAAAGGATACAGAGTATATGATGAACATGATAAGAATGATAAAAACGTCTTAGCCTTGTGGTTAGGTGTGAATGTTAATAAACTTGCGGTTGCATTCTTCATGTGTTCTAAACCAATATGAAGCAGGAGCTGGATAAACACTGAATGACAGACAACAAACTTTGAGATGAAGTTTGGTATGAGGTAGTAACAGACTTGAAGCTCTAAAAATACGCACAAAACAGAGTAGGGAACTTGAGAACACCCTCGTTATATCAGAGGTGGTCGTAGAAACTCCACCATGTCAAGGTGATGAAATTCAGGTCTTCACTGTCGTAGATGATAGTTAAAGCAAGCTTTAAAAAGTTCAGTAGAAAATTGCTATACAACTGAATGGCATCTATGAAATTATTCCGAATACAATCGGTGAGCAACGCACTGCCGGGAAGACAACTTCAACTAGATAAAAAATAATACTTTCTCAAATCTTTATTGATTGTGTGTAACTTAAATCTATGCTATATAACATGCAAATAAAACCATTTTATTTAAAATACGGTTGTAAGCTTGTTGTTTACAAATATGTGTATTTGTCTCTGACATACGCATGATGTATACACGATGTGTGCATGATGTACCCGTAAAGCCTGGTTCCCATATCGATTGAGATACTCCGGCGGTACCTTGCGCAGCAAAACGTTTGCGGCGTTAGGCTCGGCGGCATATGTTCACATATAAGCTGTATCGCTAAACATAATCGCGTAATCAAATAAAATGCTCGCTAACCACGCCGTTTCTATAATGGTGACCTTCACCCATACAGTGCATTTCGGAAAGGTTTTGCCTGCGGTCTTGCGAAATTTGAGCAGCGCGAAACTATTGCGATGCCGCCGGCAACTATCGGCGGTACCTGGCGCGTAGGTTCCCATTTCACTGCTAATAGCCTGTGGTGCTGTCACCGGTGCTTTGCGGCATATATAGCAACCAGGCTTAATGTATTCAAGATAGCTTTAGAACAAAAAGTACAGATCTATTTTGAATGCAGCCATGTTAAATCTAATTGCAACATCTAAAGTTGGTACAGCATACCCATAATTATGGCTGTTCCAGTATCCTGACAGCCAGGTAGTACCATACCAGCCGCAATGTTAGCATTCTTCAAAAACTCTAAAGCTACATATTTGTCATTAGGGGATGCTTCTGGGTCTTTGAGAATATTAGAGAGGGACTGCAAATAAAATATCACTTAGGTGTAAAAATAACAATAATTTCACAAAATTTTACAAAACCGGAAGGTCTTTTGGTTTCTAAATAAACCAGACAATAAATCAGATAGTCAAAATCTGAAAGACGGAATATAAAAAATAAGTATAATAAATACTAATAAATACGGAACAGGAAATCACGAATAAAAATGAGGGAACCTACCAAATAGTGCTCATAGTGTTTGGTTTCTTCACTATGCAACCATAGCAACCATGTTAGTAAGAATCAATTGCTTGCACACATGGTTTTTAAGTAATACCTGAAGATGAGCTGGCCTGAGGAGGTGAGATATGTCAACCATAGCCTGTTCACAGAGCAGTGTCAGTGCTTGAGGATCAATCACCAACATATTTTTGCTTTGAAAGGTGCTTGTAGACACAAAGTCAGCTAAAAAAAGAAAATCGGATGATTTTCCTGTTGCATTCCTGATCAGACCTATGCAATAAACTATAGTCATATATAATATTTGTATTTACCACTTTGACACATTTGAATATTTATTTTCCTTTATTTATACAACCAGATGTTAAGCCTTGTCTGTATGTTCCATTATACATTGAAAATGTACTAAAAGACACATGCGTTGTACCAGACAACTATAATACCTAGCATATTGGTAGCAAACAAAAATTGAAAAAATTTCCTTTAAACAAGGAACAGCAGCATAGCTTTGCATACAACCCATCTGCACGTAGCTCCAGCAACTTACTTTAAAACACAAATATCATCAATTTAAGCACAGCATACACACATTGAAAATAATTAGGCTTACTGTGTTTGAAACATAAGTTTGCACCAAATTTTAAATACTGTTTAAATAATTCCTGACAATAAAACTTTGAATACAGTGCGCAAACCTACAAGTTAGCTTTTTGTAAGGTGGGTTTAGAGGCTCTGTGTTTTCAAACATATCCTGGTAATAAAATGGCTTAAGTGTTCCAGTTGACCGTCTAAGCAGACATAGTGGCAGCTTATTTCCGGCGCGAAGGAAACCTTTTGAAAGTGACTGCATATTCTGCAACGGATATTGAAACTAATAGAGGAATAACCAACATTCAAAATGCTGAATCTAAAATGAAGTACATAGAGTTTCAGTAAAAATTAAAAAAAAACGAACAAATTATCCAAACGCAAAACCTTGAAGGGTACAGCACACATAAACAATCATTGTTTGCCAATGTGAAAATATATTTGCAATAAGAACTGCCAAAACTCAAAGGCATAATTGTTTTTGCAATAAAGTGATATGCAAACATTTATGTACTGTCGCTTCAACACTGCATAGTGGGGTACGGCGTGCTGGATAAATAAAACTAGCCATATAAAGGGGCACCAACGAAAAGATTTTGCCGTTGTCAGAGTTCGGAGTTGAAACAATATAATTGAGTAGCTACTTTAGCCAATGCTCTAAAATACTCGTCCCAGACACAGTATTGGATATCATTAGTTTGTAACAACGATGTAGCGACGGTAACAAACATAACTGACAAAACTTTAGGATATTGGGTTATATACAATAGAACGAGCATTGAAATAGCAATGAAATAGCCATTAAATTACAATCACGTGACTTTTACATTGATAGCGATACGTAATGCATGCGCCATATTGGAAAGCTAATCGTGTACTAGTTCCGTTTGTAAATAAACAGTGAAAACTGACAGAAACGTACACGTTGAATAGTTATTTTTCAGCTGGGTGTTAATGAAAACGCCTCCTACACAACGTTTAAAGCTCCCTGATAAAAGAAAACCGATTCATAACATATGGAGTGGGATATGATAAGCAGATGTAAAATAGATTTTCGTTCACCATATTATTCATACAAACTGTTATATAACAGACGCATAAACCCAGCAAATGATATGTCCAGGCAAATAACAACTGTTCCATTATTTTAAAAATCATATTACATATGCATAAACTATAATGGAGAAACTTAGCATGTGAAGTATTTCGATAAAAACAACATATATTCTGCCAAAACAGAAACTGTTTTCAAGATTAAAATGATAATAGCTCATGAATGTATGAAATGTATAATACAGTATCTGTAAAAGATGGAATAAACTACTGCAACAACTAAACAAGAATTAAAAACAGTTGTAATAAAGAATAATCAAAATAATGCAAACAAGGAAATGCAGAAATTAGTGTAATCAGATTAAACTTATACATACACGTTACAGAAATTGTGTAAAAGGAGATTTGTATACCACTGGATATTGAGCCAAGGTGCATCAGAGTTTCCTAGAACTAAATCAGATTAGAAATAGCAGCACAACCACAGCTGCAGATAAATATTACAGTGATTACATTGTTACTGGCCTTTAAAAAGTACTGCTTTAGTATTTTATGCCGCAAAGATGCACCTTGCAGTTTGAATTTACGGTGTTAGCATAATGATGCTGTCAGAGATCATAAAACATCTGAATAAGGTTTTCATCAACAAAGCAGTGTTGAATATGCCATCTGCTGTGTCCGTAAGGTGTTTCCCAAGGCATAGCACATCACTAGATCCTACCCTACTGATAACATACACCACACAATGGCGTGGATCTGGCTTTGCCTTAATACGAAAGTATCGATTTATAACTAGCAGGATTCTGATGACACCGCCTAATGAACGCACCAATCCTCCATTGTTTTGTAGCTCGAGTAGAGTATATAGATGTCGGTACTGGATACTTGACTTAGTGGTAACCAGCGACTGATGGCCAATGTCACGTGACAGCACTTTAGTTAGCTTTTGCACAATGTAGCCATCTATATAGACTACACTGTTACCTATAACATAAATTTGACATCTGAAATCATTGTGAGCTCCACAAACTGATCAACTTCTGGAGTACCCTGTATGATGAGAATCTCGTTTTGAGCAGTAATATTACCTGTCTTACCAGTATCTGATTTTGCACCACATTTGCTGATAAGATTGCGAAGGGTAGCCTTAAACTGAGTAACAGTAGGATTATTATTCCGACCACCTAAACAAAAGCATCAATTATAACAATTACATAAAATCAACAAAAATGAATAAGCATCAATTATAACAATTACATAAAATCAACAAAAATGAATAAGCATCAATTATAACAATTACATAAAATCAACAAAAATGAATGTCTTATTCACATAAACATAGTACCCTTAAGATAAAACAATACAGCTAATAAAATAAGCTAAAATAGGTCAAACTGTTACCATATTGCTATGTAAAATAAAAATGTGGCAATTTTCACCGGAAGTCATTCACACACATCTTAGATATAAAGCTTAATGGAAATTTCTTAATCAAGCATGGATCAAAAATGGATTGCAACCATGATATTATTTCAATAGAAATGACAACAAACAAATTACAGAAATACTGCAAAGAAGTACTAACCATTGCCACAGATGTATTACTAGAGAAATTCACATCAACATCTTCTGCTAAGCCGCAGTCATATTCATAAGCAATTACTGAGGCAGCTGTAGCTGTTTTGCATGCTGTTTGAGGTTTCTAAATTTTTTTTAGATATATCTCCTTCAAGTTGAACAACCTAGCAGCACTGTGCTTGAAAATATTGTTTTGAATTCAATCATTGAAAAATAAACCTTTAAATGACTGGGCAGTGCAAACAGTGATGCCACAGCATCTGGTTTCAGTCGAATATTTTGACCTGTTCTGTCAAAACATGGATCATTGAAATGTTCGTAACAGATAAGTGCCCAAGGGCCAGGCTTATTCACTCTTCTGCAGTCGCGTTACCATTGTAAATAAAAAGAGTTCTCAGTTATTTTGTTTGGAAATGTAAAAATTAAATCTAAAAGAAATCTAAAATGAAACTGTAGTAGTTAGCAACAGTAGTAATAACAATAGTATTATTACTCTTATCTCCATACTGCTAGCTATATCCAGGTACAACAATAAATAATATTATAGGCACTACAAACATTTTTTTCAAATATTTATTTAGAAATATCACGATGGTTTGTACTCTGTAGTTCCTAAAAATTAACGTAATAAAAACTTCAAATAATAAAAAAACTTTTGTTCTGAAGAAAGACAAAGTTCACTCACTAGCTTATAAATTTATCTAATCATCGACAACATACAGCCAAACTCGTACACTCAGTAGTGACACTGATTGGCTCCCACTCACCCAGTGACTAGTGTAGTAAAACTAACTAGCGGCAGTACTAACTAGTAGTAGCACAACTAGTGGTAGTCATAGACTTTAGCAATAGTAATAGAACTAGTAGTAGAAGTGACTCACTTGTGAAATGTCATGCCTTTTCCTTTGAAAGCGTGGTGGACGCCGAGCCATGACATTGTAATTCGTGTAGACATTTTTATATGTTATATCTTGCATGCTGTGTTGTTCTTTTTATTATATCATTGTTTTACTCATTATGCTATCACTTATTGTCACTAATATTGTTGTCTTATTTTATTGTATGTGTTGTCCTTCTTATTATATCGCTGTTTTACTCGCTATGCTATCACTTATCGTCACTTAAATGGTTGTCATACCAACGCACTAGCGATCCTATTTATTCAACTTGTTAGCCGGTATTCTTACCGTTAGCCAGAACAAGTGATATTGTTATATATAAAGGAGCGCTCTCACTTAGTTGTGCAGAACAAATGGCTGTACGCTCCTTGGCTAGTGGATTTTCCTTCTCGAATAAAAAATTGAATGAAACCACACACAATTTATTTCTTTATGAAATAGTCTAGATCGCGCCAAGTAGAGGCCGGCAAATTTCTTTACACTGTGGCAACAGTGGAATTGCGCCGAACCCGGTAAGCACCATCTAGAAATTTGGAAATCAAACTCCGGCAGACCTCCGACCCTGCTTGCAAAGGCAGCCTCAGTAGAGGAAAACCAGAGTAGTACGGCAAACACCGGGGGTTCCGAATCTAGCCAATATATCTGTACGGCTATCCCCCACATTCGTGAAGAAACCTGGTGTTTTAGAATAAGCAAGTTATGTAGCACTTCAGAGAAGGGTTGATGACTGGCACTAGGCCAACCACCCCCCACTCTGTAAGGTGCTCGATACTGCCAAAAAAGGCTTAAGCACTCCCAAGCCAGGCTACGATCGTCTATAATGATCCCCCTCACTTGGAGAAAAGCTCAAGTCATGTCTCAAAGGAAGGCAAGAAGTGTAGACCGCGACACGCACCGTTTAGCTGACACCATTGGGCAACTTGTCACATTAAGTCGAAACCCACAACCGACCTCCCAGTTCAAAACGCCCAAGTATAATGGCGTCGAAGACCCAGAATACTTCATTACCAGATTTAGAGAAATCGCAGCTGCAAATAGGTGGGCCGAGGAGGCCAGCACACTGCACCTCAGAAAGGCTTTGAAGAGAGAGAGACAGAGTCCTGCGGAAGGGCAGTCGGGCTGGCAGCCATCTTTTAAGCGATTCGAGCCCGACTTGGATTATCTCCCCGACAAGCCAGAGCAGAGTTGAGCAATTTGAAAAAAGAAACCCAAACCTCCCTGCAGGAAGACGCGACTGTTGGAAAACCGCTGTTCTTGCCTACTAAATTTCTACATCAAAAAGGTAAGTACTTCTTATTCAATGTTATATTGTCTATGAATTGCCACACATCCATTACTTAAAACGTTGGATTTGCCACTGTTCGTGATAGTAAACATGTTCATTTCCTTCCACAGCTGAGTTACTTTTACTTCTTTCCAGCTACGAGTACTACGAGAACTACAGAACTTGCACGGGTACTCCGATAGTTGCGATAGGCGGCGGTGAGAAAAAAGAGAGCAGGGTATATTACAAAAAAGCACACCATCTCATTCACTTTTATAAACGCTCCCGATTGAAAATATACCTTAAATAACCTAAAAAGTGTTGAAATTAACCTAAGAAGTGTAAAAAAAAACCTGATTAGTGTTTTAAGCATATAGGAGTCTACATTCAATAAATGCTGGCGATAGCAAAATATTTTGTAGACTTTCTTAAAACGTGCAAAATCTTTCAATACTGCCAGTTTGAAGAACTTAGTTTGCCTAGCAATGTCAATTTCATTATCAGCTCTCTGTACAAAAACAAGACAACTCCGATTTGAGTGAATTGAGACTGATGCATTGTAGACTAGCTAATTTCCATTGTTCTCTCCAACATTATTGACATGTATGACAGCATAATTATGTGTATGCAGTCTGATCAGGGAAACAATTTCAGTAAACTGCATATTTGGAGTTGTTTTACAGTATGAAAGACAGCTCTCAATAAGCCTCTTGCTGTACGTGAATCAATTCCCGTAGACGGGTAATGCAGCTAGTTATATATAAGGAGCGCGCTCACTTAGTTGAGCAGAGCAAATGGCCATACGCTCCTCGGCTAGTGGATTTTCCTTCTCTAATAAAAAATTGAACGGAACCACACACAATTTATTTCTTTATGAAATAGTCTAGATCGTGCCAAGTAAAGGCCAGTAAATTCTTTTACACTGGTGGCAACAGTGGAATTGCACCTCTGCATTTCTTTACAAAAATCTATTCCTGCGGTTTTGCATTTCATGGAATAGCAATAGCACTGTGCACCTACACCCTTCTGTCTCTTAGATAAATTATTAGTAGTAATCTCAGTAGTCTGTTCGTTTGATTTAGAGGTGTATTCGTGATCTTACATAGCTGTTAAATCTGAAACTAGATTGCTTTCTCACATTGAACACAATGAAATTAACTCAAAACGCTCACTCAACATGGCGCCGGCCGGATTTCCGTACTGGCGAATGACCTTTGCCATTCCAGGGTTTTCAGTTCAATGGGAACGAGTATAACAGAATCACGAAAGAGTAAACTTAAAGTGTGATAACTCCTTGAAAACTAAACATTTATTTTGTTGTTATCTCCTGGTCATTATAAAATGTATATATACAATTTCGGTACAGTATAGCATTGGCAATGAATATGAAACATGTTAAAAGATTGCTTTTAACTAAGTCTATGATATTCAGATTCTGGTGTTCACCGATGCAAAATTTTAACTGGCAGCAACCACGGCAAAATCTTGAACGCTCAAACAATACAGGTAGTAGAGCACCAATCAAATTGATAGATTGTCGTCCGAAATCAAAAAACTCAAATTTAATGCTTGTTGATAATCTGAACTAATGAGTATTACAAATCTTGTAAAAATATATTGTACCTCTTGTATATGTTATACATAACAACCCTTTTGTATATGACTAAAGAAAGAACACACTGTTGGAAATGTTGTCCTTTTTAATGTGATTCAAACAGCCTGTGAAATATGTTTGGTTGCATAGAAGTAGTGAATAACCTGTACATGGTTATGTCATTAACAAATCAGTATGTTAACAGCCGGTGCTGCTTTGTCTTGGGTTGTTACAACCTAACTGACATCAATTGACAAATACACAGTTATGAAACTCAGGCTAAGGATTATATAGAGCTTCTTACATAATACAAATAGAAAAACTTAAAAAAAATTCTTTCCGAGATGTGTAATTTACTTTATAGGAGGTACAGTATAGTTGCTCCTATAACATATACCTCCCATAACATAAATTACTTATAACACAAAAAATTTAAGTGAAGTTTTTGCTTCCTCCTTTGTAAAAACTCCATACAACGTGAAGACTTGTGAAAGAAAAAACAATGTGCGTAAAGCTACATATTACATACGGAAACAACTTGGGCAACAATCTAGTTTGTCGTCATAGTTTGTCAGATGTGTTGAAAATACATAGAATAGGGTAGCTGCCCATTGCTCATAAATACAAAAGGGATCGATTGGTGCAGGTGTTACAGTGTCGGTCTAACAATCTAAATGTCACGAGTTGGAGTATCGTTGAAAGTTCTCTTTTATTCTAACCTTGACCCCTGGATACAGATAAATGGCGAGCGGGTAGTATGTACTGTATGTAAATGTTCTTGGAACGTATTATTTACGTTGTAGGAACGCGTACTGTATACATTATAGCAGCGTCTGCTGAAAGTTGTCTACAATTTACAATTCCTGTACAAAAGTTTGTGATAAATTAGGCAATCAGAAGTGTTTTATTGTCTTTCAGACGAAGGAGTGTAGCCAGGAAATAGGTAGAGCTTTTTACCATCAGTTGGTAAACACATCAGGGTGGGTTGCTGTCTGCTTACTCTTGGATATCTGTTGTTAACCACTATGCTTTTTGCTCTGACCTTCTTTGCTATCTACAAGGTGAAGGATACTTTAGTGTACCGGGTACAAGCCCTGCTTCAGTTGCAGGAGTATTATGGTAGACAGGAGAACAGGTTTGAAAAAGGGCATAAGTTCCTGATAGCTAGACATACAGTTGGTGGAACTGATAGAGAGTTCTTATAACAGGTTGAGAGTTTGAGCAGATATGATGAGGTAGTTAATAATGCTGATAGAGTAAGGTTTGCTCTAATAGTGGCAGTCAATGGGTTGAGAGATAGAGAAGTGAGTGGAGACTAGATGAAGAATGCTGATTCGACATGAGATATGCTGAATGAGGTCTTGAGGACTAGAGAGAGGGTGAATAATTAGGATAGGTTGTTGAGAGTGGAGAGTAGAGGTGGTGACTTGAGAAGTGAAATTGAGAAGGGGGTAGTGAGGGTGTCAAAGAAAAGCAGTCGAGATAGTACCTTAGAGGTAGTAATAGACGGTGCGATTTGTCAAGCATATACTCCTCTAGAGGTAGCCCTAGAGATACTAGAAAGTATTATTGAGATGGCAGTGATGATCGTGATGTTAATAGATATGGGGGGCAAGGAGTTGAGAGTATAGCAAGGAGAGGTATGTCTCTAGACATAGAGCAGGTAGTAGAGAAAGTAGTGGAAAAAGTATGCTACAATTGCAAGTGTAGTGCTCTTGAGATGCGGAGTTGTCCCATCATTAAGGGTTTTCCTTGCAGAAAAAGATTCTATGTACCCCATTATTGTAGGGCTAAAAGCAGAGAAGCGGAATACGACAGGCGAGATAGCAGCAGTGGACTAGTAGGTAGTCATGACAGCAGCTATGAGAGGTATGGTAGTCGAGATAGTAGTAGGGAGAAATCGTTATATTAGCTAATACTAGATAAATGCTCGACATTGCCCGAGCAATAGAAAATCTTTTGCACAGACAATTTTTTTTAACAAACAACATTTACCATTCTAACTTTAAAATGAAAATGTTTGTTTAGTTCTGTGTATTTCTCCAATGCCTAATTCAAATATTTGAATGCTCTAGGTTCCCTTGTCACTGGACTCAGTCAAGACCACAAACCCATTGTTAGTACATCGTTGCTCTTAAAAACACGCACAGCCTCTGCTTGCAGCGAGCTAAACAGACATACTTGATCTTCAAGGGTTACTCACACATTAAGTTAAATTTATTATATTAAATTAATATATATCGCTATTATAGCAAACTAATAAACAGGCAGTCCCATGCTTCAGATTCTCATGTGTAATAACTATGTGCACACCTATTCTTATATGAGCAAAAGTGATTGAAATCCTAATTTGGTTGGGATCAAATCATTCGGGAATCCAATAGCCCGGGTTCAATTCCCACTCCGTATAGTCTTTTTTCCTAACACTCTCAACATGGCCTCAGAGAGACAGACACCGCTCTTATTATAGCAAAGACTAGATGAATGCCCCGTGTTGCTCAGGTGATAAAAAAGTTTTTGCACAGAAAATTTATTTTAACTTAACATATATAACAACATTTGCCATTTCAACTTTTAAACGAAAATGTTTGTTTATTTCTGTGTGTGTCTGGCCAATGCACAATTCAAATATTTGAATGCTCAAGACATAGCTAAAACAGATTGTGGAAACATATTTCTTACATCTTATGCTGCACATTCATACAAGATTTATAACAGATAATAGACAGTGGAAGGTAATGTAGTTGCTATTAGTTACGTTTCTTTATTCCATGAATTTGAATAATTCATGCTAGTCTGAATCTTTTGTATAATGAAAGCCGTGTCCGTAGGGGGTTAGATAGATTTAGATAGATGGGTAATAAGGGTGTGTCACAATAAATAGAAGACTAAACTAGAATTAGTCATTTCCTGAAGTAAAGTAAACAGAGTTTTCTTATGGTTTGTCAAATAATAAAACCAACTTTACAAATCTGTGGTGTCTAAGAAGTTGAGAGTGAGAACTTTAAGTATAACAATCCATGTAAATCTCAAAGTCTGTGTGTCCGTGTGTAGTTCAGTATGTCCAGCTATAGCTATTAAAATATTGGAAAGAAGAATCCGTATCGCAGAGGATTTGATCTCAGAACCACTTGTTTGCCAGGAAAATGTCTTACCAATTTAGCTATGCGAGTTTGATTCATTGAGCGATATGTCGCCAAGTGGGTGAAAATATGCTACCGCTCTCCGTTACGGCGTAATATAATTTTATTTTTGCTCTCTCGTGAGAACATGTAGTTAGCTCTTATTAGTAAGCTTACTCAAATTAGTCATTGGCAATGTGCCATGCTAATGGCAAGTGGCAGGCAACTACATTACCTCTCATTGTTTATAATCAGACTTTTAATACTTGTGCAACACCAAGCATTCAGCTGATATTTACTATGATAATGTTTAGTCAGAAGTGAAAAATGAATAAAGAGAGTTGACACTATTATAGCTATTATTAGGTAGTACCTGCTCCTCAAACAGCCTCTTCACATCTCGATGACAGCAGTGTTTGTAGAAAGCTTCAACAAGGGCTCTTATAAAGAAGGAACCATGAGCATCATGTCTTTCAGAGACATAACCTGTAAATACCAACACAACGGTAGCTCCACTTACTCACAATCTGTTACTTACAGAACTAGAAATGTCATCGCATACTCCAGACATGACATACTTGCTACTGCATTCGAGAAAAACAATACATGACGCTATATGTATATATCATAAAACCTGTAATTGAACGCCACTTCTATTTGAATGCCACATCTGTTTAAAAACAATCTCTAATTGACTGCCAAGAGAAGGGTTGAAAAATATAGCGCTACCCTCTTTTTGAATGACACCTCCATTTGGCCGCCTTTATTGACTATCTTTGATCTTATGAATCCATAATATTAAGTGATCAGTAGAAAAGTGTCCACAAAATCGTATTAATGATGAATCGTTTACATTAATAACAATCAATTCTCTTGTTGCCCTCTCCAACGCCAAAGCTTTTCGCTTTTTTTCATTAAAACGTTGAAAGCGACACCATAGAAATAATCAATAAAGGTCTCAAGCTAATAGTAGTGCCTTGTTTAACGCGGTCTTGATACTTCAAAGTACATGTATAGAAATGGTTTAAAATTACGATGGTAGATGAACTTTGAAAGCAACGCCTTAGAAATAATTACTAACTGTCTTAGGCTAATAGTAATTCCCTGTTTAATGCAATCTTAATACGTCGAAGAACATGCATTTAAAAACCGGTTTGTAATTTTTGGGTCAAAGGTTACGTTTAGCGAGGAAACTTTTACGCGTTTCAATTGAGCTAAATGCCATGCGTAGAAGTTTTCCTCTGCCAAAAAATGGTTTGGACGTTAATATCGACTAGTTCAGCAGTGCAGAACAAAAATATGTCTTCAAATTTAAAGTGAAATGAACATTGAAAATGTTAACCAATTGCAAAGTAGGACATAGGCTATAATATCAGCGGGGGTCAATTGCAAGCAATAGATATCATCTGGTAGAGATATTTCTCAGTTTCTCAATGCATATTTATTAAGAGATCTTTGACAAATTTGAAGTGAGTTAACAGATTTATTGTATCCAAAAAGTTTAATACCGATCCACTGAAAAATGGGAGGGCCCTATTAAAAGCTTCGCATGTAATAGGGCTAAACCTATCTTCCAAAATTCGGACAAGCCATTTGAAAAATACACTGCCAGTCTCTATTGGAGCGCCACCTCCAATTGACCGCTGCTATAGAGGAAGGGTTGAAAAATAGAGCACCATGGCGTTCAATTAGAGGTTTTACGGTATATAAAAGGTTTTGTGAATAAACTCATCTCATTATTGTTTAACAACTCTGAGCCGTGGAAAATGAGAAGCCGCAGAGATTGTACAGAAATATCTGTTACCAGGGAAAATGGAGAGATTTATGATTAAAGATGATCTCCATTACCAAACATTAAAAAAGTACAAAAACTATAATTTTAGTGATCAATTTAAAACTAAGCAAACATTTACATGGCATGAAAATATATAACCTACAGTTATTACAAACTGAAACTCACTATGCGTATGTACACAGGAGTTGACAGAGAGTCTATAGTCTAAATATATACAGCAATACTTGACATGTCTAGTGTCTAGTTTCAACTACTAAACTGTTTAACAGAAGGTCCACAGGCTAGCAGGTTTAATTATTGAGAAGAAATACAGAGACAACAATATAGGAGAATTTAAACAGATGTAGTACATATCACCTTCTCTGTGTTACAATCCAATTTATAGGTAAGACAATCTCCTACCAAAGACCCTTTAATATACGCTTAAGTAGATGATTTACCAGGAAAACTCGCATTCATGATGAAAAAGTCATCCCCCGCCAAAAAATCAGCTGAGTTAGTACTTGTAGACTGAGAGCTAGACGTGGAAGGGAGGGCAAGAGTTGGAGTTGGGTCTGGAGATCTAGAGGAATGAGGGATATTCCCAAATGGTAGATCATAGCCACCTGTAATAGATATTCATGTGTTACCAGCAGCTGTATAATTACTCTGTGTTGTAGAGGAGGTAACAGTAAGTAATTTAGGTATATCAGGTGGCGATCAGAACTGTAAAATGGATAGTAAAGATCCTCAGAGGCTTGTGTGAGGTTGGTTAATTTCTGTAGAGTTGTCTACTCTCACTATACATATAACGAGTTACCATGAAGTTTATCAACATCTATAGACACATTCAGTGAAAGCAGATCAATTGATTAAAACTTCTCCCATAATATGGCAATTTTTATCATAAGTTTTTACCTGAAAAGCAAGTCAGCATTTTCATAGCAAGATGATAAGATTTCCTACTTCCTACCAATCTAAAGTCAGTAGTTAAATTACCCACAAATCTCATGCTCCCACAGCTATAAAACACAGAACAACCCTGCACCTACTATATGGCAGGTATTACTGACATGTGTTAAACTTTTCAGTATATTCACTTAATACAAAGACATAATTTATATGATTGATTTACTACTACTGCAAGACATTGATGTAAAAGGGAACCATAACCAAATGTCAGTGAAATCTGATGGTAGTTGCTAAAGTCAGCGGGTAAAATTCCTCAACTGTCAGTAATAGTCTTTGGCTGTACAAATTAAAGTGTAAATAGAGAATTGTCAACCTACCTCCAGAGCAAGCTTGAAAAATAAGTAGCTTGGGTTTTCCTGCCATGTGAGGAAAACACCGAGGAGACAGCAGATCGTATACTGAAGTACGAGGAATTGCTTGCTGGTCTACACCACTGAGGAGTGTCTCATTCCCATGTGTCATGACTACGAGTACAAACATGCCGTAGTCTTTGTGATCTTCAACCTCTGTCTCTTTACGTATAACTCTCTTCATCTCCTGTATATATTATATGAAGTTGACCTTCACTCTGTATCATCTACTTAGTTGTTCATTTTAAGGCTGCTTACGAAGATAAAACAAGTGGTCTTACATTTACTAGCTACTAAAAACTATGAAACCAGACCGACTTGATAACAAAAGCTTAATCATTCAATCTATCATAACTGCACTGTTAAAACTTCTGTTGCCATGAAAACCAACATTATATACAATAGAGAAAGCTTAATAACAAGATTGTCTATTAACCTGCGCAGGAAGATCCTCATGGATTTCGGTTACAAAAGACAGACTTTTAAAGAGCCCATCTATATTTTGCTGATCTATTTGTGACCCAGTTCTTTCACTCCCGTAGCGGTCTGCGCTGCCATCAGGTGCAGTGAAGTGGATGTTGTTGATGATCAAACAGCGCCCTCTCACAGGAGTTTTCATCTCATAGACCTAAACACAACAGCATTGGCAGTTGACAAGAGTTCCAACTTTAATGATCCTTTGGAGGTGCCATGAATGATGAAGTTTTATATCATAATAAGAAACTTACAGATGACGAATCAAAGAGCTTCTTAGCCCAAGCTTTTCTACTTGGTTTCACTCTCAAGCGGATGATAGCCAACTCAGCTTGATGTTCGTCCAAGTAATCCAAGCCATCAGACAGGTCACTGTCATCACCTTCAGTTGTGAGTTGAGACTGGAGTTGTACTCTCTTCCCTCTCACATCTTGTTTGGATGATGATGCAGCTTGAGGCCTCAGATGTGCTGTAATGTTGATAATTTGGTAACATATATGACAGTTTGATAAGAAAGAGTAGAAAGAATGGACCTGTCTTTGTAAGAACAGTTGTTATTATCTATGATAGTAGATTTAACCAAGTGCATGCATGGAGACTACTACATTGTAACTCAAGAACAATCAGACCTGGAGTATTTTCAGGTAATCTATTATAAAATTGCAAATATTTGTCAGAGAATATGAGTGCTTCTTCTTTAACCAATAAAAATTATTGTTATAATTATGTTATTTGCAAGTTACATAGAGCACTTACCACTAGAAATGGCGTGTCTTTGAGAGATAACTTTGGACAGGTACTCTGTTACTTTCTGTGTTTCATCACCTGAAAGGCTGTAACCTGCAACAAAGAGAAAGGTTAACACGAATACAAGTTCATCCCATAGCAACCATTGAAACGAAATTGAAATTTACTCACATGGGTAGACGAGTGGAGAGGGAATGGTGGGTCTCTCACTTCCCTTGCTGTTAGCCTCCTGCTTGCTGCAGAATGTAGGCTGAAATCCAGAGAAACCTTCTGCATCAACTTTTAATTGGCATTTCATAGGATGATCAGCTACTGTTGAGAACACGGGACAGAGCCAATCCGGATCCACAAAGGTACCAGGGTGAGGATCCCGTAAATACAGACAGTGTGGGCAGACAACTTTAACTGACGGTCGACAGGCTTTCCAGGTTGATGTGATGTATTGCAGGATAAGCTGAGTGGTTTCTATGAGACGCTTCCAAGATGAGGCAAGCAGTTGCGCTGAAGTTGAAACTTGAACAGTAACTCTTTGCTCTGCAAAGAAATTGATAAAATGGGTTGAACTCTCTCCGTGGTAAATCGTCGAGCCGTTGTTTCGAACCTTCATAGTTGAATGAAGACTGGTTTCCACATTCAAGAAATTGACTATCGCTAGATGAAATGCATAGATGGGTAAAGGCAAGCCTCCAAACTCTATTTCAAGTCGCAGCTGAAGATCTCCATCCGTCTCCCAAGAGCCATCCATGCTAGACTGACAGGCAAAAGGAATAAGATAGTATTCTTTTGAACGCTTATGCACTGGCCCATGCAACACCTTGAAGCTCTTCAGTAGCTTTACAGCCACTTCGAAGGGAAACTTGGCTGACTCCTTTGTCAACAGATAGTACAGAAGAGCTGAGTCTAGTATACCGTGATGTTTAAAGTCCTCAACCATTTCCTCGTATTTAGCTTTGGTTATCTGTCGACCTTGATATGAAGATGACATGAAGGTAGCCAGCCGCTCTTTCCATCTCTCTTCCGCTCGATGATGAAACAAGAGGGTTATTGTTTCAGTGATACGATGGATCTGGTGAAAGACAAATGGTTTGAGGGAATTTAATTGGTTATACCAGAGGATGCTGCCAGTGTTATGCATATATCTTAGCACTGTGTGAGATTCCTTTACGGAATACTTCTCCTCGATAAGTGAAAGATTTATGACTGACTTATCAGTTTGATCCGTCACAAACTGTTTGATTTCATTCCATGCTTCAGGAATAATTGTTTTGAACGTTTTACATCTCTTACGTAAAGCCAGCTTGAGGTTCCTGATATTCGAAGCTTCTGACTGGTCATCACTGAATATAAAAACCTCTTCAGGATGGAATACTGGTGCTTTGGTATTCGACAAATGTACGACCTTCTGAAACTCTCCCTGCTTTGCGCCATGAAATTCACTTTCCTCTGTTAGCATATTTCCCCGAAGTTGCTCGATCTTCTCCAAGAAGTTGTCTTGGCAGACTTCTACACTCTGATTTGAGACCGCATCAGCATGGGTGAACACAAGTAAAGGCGGGCCAAGAAGGGGACAAGACAAATATAAATGAGACATCCAGTCCCAGCACGTTTCTTTCACAGCCACCCGTAAACCCTTTTTGTGTGAAATTTCCAGGAAATGTTTGAAACTCACAACAAACATTGGTATACTATTTTCTTTCAGCACATATTGATAAGCAATATGGTAAACATCTTGGCCTCCGTGATCGATAAGGTTCGCAATAGATTCTGGTAGCTTCAAATCGTGAACTTCAAAGCCTTTTGTAACTTCATCTATGAAGGACACGTCTGACTCGGATCGCTTTGTCAAAACACGTTTCCCTTGCCGAAGACTTCTAACGATACTAGTTTTTCCAGCAAGGGAATTGCCAACAATGGCGACTGGTGCATTACAGACTTCTATTTCTCTTCCCTGGTTAAGTGCTTTGAAATATTCTCGAATTGCGTGAACTCCATCCTGACATACAGCGTATGGGGGAGATATTAGTTTTGTACATCCATGACAGTACAGCTTTTGAAGTTTGTTGAGAGCCATAACCTTTTTATCTATCTTTGTAAGTTCATAGTTACCTCTGATGTCAAGCTTCTCCAACTGACTCAACTTGCTCAGCCTACATAACAACTGAAGTATATTAGTCTTATCTTAATGTTATTTATAATTGTATTTCTTTACTAGGAAATCTTAACAGTAACACTAACATAAACTAGCATCACAACTATGATATTCCATCTTATTTTAACTGAGTGTATATTCTACCTCTAACAATGCAGTACTAATAATTAACCTTATCACACCTGCTGAACATGTCAAAGAGACCAGACAGTAGACATAGAACTTTCTTTAATTATAACAGGTGTCTCTGTAGCAGTTATGAAAAAACAAGAATTTTGGGCTAAATAATTTCTTTCCCAGTTATTTACAACACTCACAAATGATGCCTGGGTTCCTTTGTTAGAAGGTTAGAAGCATTTATGAATATATAAATATAGTTATAAAATGAAAATATATCTTAAAATTTAGAATAAAGTAAAAAAAATCAAAACACCATCAAATTTCAAAGCAGTGCACAGGGCCACTTACCAAATTATCATTCCAGGTTAATTGTAAGCAATAGATATCAACTGGTAAAGATATTTATCAGCTTCCAAATACATATTTATTTAGAGATCCTTGACATGCGGATTTATTGCATTGCAAATCCTTCGCTCTGCCCAGAGATAAAAATAAAAATACAACGCCAGCTTCTATTTTAATGCCACCTCAATTTAACTGCTAATGATACCCATCTGATCGTCACTATGGGGAAAGGGTTGAAATATAAAGCGCCATGGCAATCAAATAGAGGTTTTAGAGAGTCATTGGTGTGATAATCAATTACCCTGATGGTAAATCACCATTCAACATGATTAATAAACAAGTATGTATTTATAAATTATGTTGAGTAAATAAAACTACAAGATAAACATTAGATAGTTTGAAGCAGTAAATTGTTTGATATCTAGTAAAATAAAATTCTTCTGAAAGCCATAGATGGTGAATCTCATTTAGCATTGTATAAACATTTGAAAAACTAGTAATATTGATAAAGGAACATTTAAAACAGAAACTTCATAAAACCTGTAAGTGATAATTTAGATATGACATATTGTAAGATTAGTTTTTGGGTTTATTAGAGTATAAATACTCCACAAGGAAGTTAGATCAGATCTAAGAAAAATCCAGCTTAACCCGACCCAGGCTAGCAGGTATTGAAGCCAGACTCAAGCCCAATCATTAAACTTAATTTGTAGGTCTGAGATAAAAAGCCTGAAATTTCATATGAAACTTTTTTTAAATTAAAAAAATCTATATATTTTTATGATCACAATAAATGGGTTTACACAATGAAATAACAGAACTCACAACATAATAATCGCGGTCATTACAATTATTTTCCAATACACAGTATCGGTGTAGTGGATGTATTACCTACTGCACAATAAGCAGTGCTGGATGTAGTTACAGTGTTGCTAGTGCGCGTTTCACAGTGCTGGATCTATCAATAACTTTTGCACTACAGTGTAGATATATTAGACAATCTGACACATGTATATGTGACATATTTATATAGACATCATCATGTCTATGTATGAAAATGTCCAAGTGATATGGACCAATGTCTGTGCCTTGGTTATATGTACATGTATGTTTGGAATTAGTTTCTCACATGAACTTAGCATACTTAGGCTGATCTCAGCAGCCAGAATTTCTCACACAGACCAGGTTGCAGTGGATTTCTTTGACAGCTAATAATAGGAACAGACTCAACCTGCTGAGACCACACATGAGTGATCAGATTGGTTGACAGACTGGAGACAATCAAAGCTGAAGCTGTTTACGCTGAAGCTGTTTACGCTGAAGCTGGTTTCGTTTCCAACTTTCAAACACCGTCGATTGTGTGCAATGTGTAGTAACAGTGACAATGCTGAACAGACACATGGAAATTCAGCAGTGTCAGGTTATCCACAGTATCGACTTCATACTAATGCATAGTTGCAGTATGTATGCAGTTTAAAGTTTTGAAGAATACATATTCACAGTATGCATGAAATGCTGGGTTTCAAGTAATACATCATGGAAATAAATGTGCAGTAGACCGTAGTGGACAATTGCCAGTTGGAGTACAGTTGCAGTAAATATCTACTGTGCATTAGAGAGATGTAATGCACTAAAATGTACTGCAATGACTCAGTGCAGTTCTAATGCATCACAACCAAAGTTTGTAGACATGAAAATGATTTTGTTCCATTATTATCCACTACCATGATTATTATTCCATGATTTACTATTGTAAATGTGATGTATTGATTAATTCATCAATATTTTTATAGTGTTAAATTTGTAATGAAACAGTTTAGTTAATTATATGTCACCTGATACACAAATACTGTGTAAAATAATTAAAACCTTTGGAGTATAAAAATTTCACTGACAACAATTATTATATACCATAAAACATTTATGTAATTTTAAAAAATTAAATAAATTTTTGCATGAGGTAACAAGAGCAGAAAACATTCTGAAATGCTCTGGTAGTGAATATACTTTTTTTGCTCAGAAACTTCCTACAGAGTGACTGAGTTATACTCACGATTCAGGGAAGTCCTGAAGTTGGCAGTTGTACAAGTCTAGCTCAGTGAGAGAAGTAAGAGCTCCAACGACCTCAGGGAGGCCTTCTTTGAAGTTGTTGTCTCTCAGCTGTAGCTCCTTCAGTTGAGTCAGAGAGGATAGACTGTAATATATACATGTGATAAATTAAAGGTATAATAGTATAGGTTCACAGGCTATGATAAATGACTGTGATATACAAAAGATTGCTTATAGTTCATGTTGCGAGTGTAAATAATAGTATGTATGTAATAATTGTATGTAGAACTGATATTATGTTGGGATTTGACCGTATAATGATTTCTTTTATAGATTTTTATAAAATTTGCTATAAAATTGAGAAATAAAAAAAGGTGTTGTCATGACAAATATATTTATAACAAGTAAAGCCTTAGTTGTGATTTTACTCACTGATATCAACATTTTTACAACTAAATCTGCATATTAAGAAAATTTGAATTGTCTGTAGTCTCAGCCTTCTAATGTTCATCATCATATTTTAGGATGATTATTAGTAGTACATAATGTGTTGGGTGGTCTCTACCACAAGACAGTGAACATGAATGTACAGAAACCAAAAGCTATAAGGAATGAATGTGTGGCTACAATGGAGTAAAATTGGCACATCACATTAGGTGATTGTATCTTCAAATTTCATCTTCAAAAACTGCTGAACAGAGGATAATATTTGAAATTTTTAAAACAGAAACTTCATAAAACCTGTAAGTGATAATTTAGATATGACATATTGTAAGATTAGCTTTTGTGTTTATTAGAGTATAAATGCTCCACATGGAGGTTAGATCAGATCTAAAAAAATCCAGCCCAACCCGACCCAGGCCAGCAATTATTGAAGCCAGACTCAAGCCCGATCATTAAACTTTGTTTGCAGGGCTGAAATCACAAAAACTTTAAATTTTATATCACAAATTATTTTAAATTAAAATAACATTTTAATTTTTTAATTTTATAATCTTATTTTTATGATCACAATAAATGCATTTACACAATGAAATAACAGAATTCACAGCATAATAACCGCGATCATTGCAATTATTTTCTAATACACAGTATTGGTGTAATGGAGGTATTACCTACTGCACAATAAGCAGTGCTGGATGCAGTTGCAGTGTTGCTAGTGCGTATTTGACAGTGCTGGATCCATTAATGACTTTTGCACTACAGTGTAGACCTATTAGACAAACTGACATATGTCTATGTGACATATTTATCTCACATACACATTCCCATGTCTATGTCTAGAGATGTCCAAGTGATATAGACCAATGTCTGTGCCTTGGTCATATGTACATGTATGTTTGGAATTAGTTTCTGACATGAACTTAGCATACTTAGGCTGATCTGAGCGCAGCCTGAATTTCTCACACAGACCAGGTTGCAGTGGACTCCTTTGACAGCTAATAGTAGGAACAGACTCAATCTGCTGAGACCACACATGAGTGATCAGATTGGTTGACAGACTGGAGACAATCAAAGCTGAAGCTGTTTACACTGAAGCTGGCTTCGTTCCAACTTTCAAACACCATCGATTGTGTGCAATGTGTAGTAACAGTGACAATGCTGAACAGACACATGGAAATCCAGCAGTGTCAGGTTATCCACAGTATCAACTTCATACTAATGCATAGTTGCAGTATGTATGCAGTTTAAAGTTTTGAAGAATACATATTCACAGTATGCATGAAATGCTGGGTTTCAGGTAATACATCATGGAAATAAATGTGCAGTAGACAGTAGTGGGTAATTGCCAGTTGGAGTGCAGTTGCAGTAAATGTCTACTGTACATTAGAGAGATGTAATGCACTAAAATGTACTGCAATGACTCAGTGAAGCTCTAATGCATCACAACCATAGTTTGTAGACATGAAAATGATTTTGTTCCATTATTATCTACCACCATGATTATTATTCCATGATTTATTATTGTAAATGTAATGTATTGATTATTTCATCAATATTTTTATAGTGTTAAATTTGTTATGAAACAATTTAGTAAAATATATGACACCTGATACACAAATACTGTGTAAAATAATTAAAACCTTTGGAGTATAAGAATTTCACTGACAACAATTATTATATACCATAAAACATTTATGTAATTTTAAAAAATTAAATAAATTTTTGCATGTGGTAACAAGAGCAGAAAACATTCTGAAATGCTCTGGTAGTGAATATACTTATTTTGCTTAGAAACTTCCTACAGAGAGACTGAGTTATACTCACAATTCAGGGAGGTCCTGAAGTTGGCACCTGTTCAAGTTTAGCCTAGTGAGAGTAGTAAGAGCTCCAACAACCTCAGGGAGGCCTTCTTTGAAGTTGTTGTCACCCAGCCATAGCTCCTCCAGTTGAGTCAGAGAGGATAGACTGTAATATATACATGTGATAAATTAAAGGTCTAATAGTATAGGTTCACAGGCTATGATATATGGCTGTGATATACAAAAAAATTGCTTATAGTTCATGTTGTGAGTACAAATAATAGTATGTATGTAATAATTGTATGTAGAGCTGATCTTATGTTGGGATTTGACTGTATCATGATTTCTTTTATAGATTTTATAGAATTTGCTATCAAATTGGGGAATAGATAAAAAAGTAGTGCTATGACAAATATATTTATAATAAGTAAAACCTTAGTTGCTATTTTACTCACTGACATCAACCTTTTTACAACTAAACCTGCATATTAAGAAGATTTGAACAGTTTGTAGTCTCAGCCTTCTAATGTTCATCATTATATTTTAGGATGATTATTAGTAGTACATAATATGTTGGGTGGTCTCTACCACAGGACAGTGAACATGGATGCACAGAGACCAAAAGCTATGAGGAATGAATGTGTGGCTACAATGAAGTAAAATTGGCACATCACATTAAGTGATTGTATCTTTAAATTTCATCTTCAAAAACTGCTGAACAGATGATAACATTTGAATTTCGAAATACCAAAAATATTGAAAATGATCAACTTGGTATGTCAAGGTTTTACTGTACTAAGTTAGAAACCAGCTTTGTTTTTCCTTTGATCTCTTCTACTAGTTACTAAGTGGTCAACACGGTATTCCTTAAGCCAGTCAGGAGTATTGAACGCGATGAATGAAAGCCAATCAAACCCGATCATAAAACTTTATTTGCAGGTCTGAAATCAAAAAAACCTTAAATTTCATATTACAAATTTTTTTTAATTAGAATAATATTTTAATTTTTTAATTTTAAAATCTTATTTTTATGATCAAAATAAATGCATTTACACAAAAAAATAACAGAATTCACAGCATAACAATCGCAGTCATTACAATTATTATCTAATACACAGTATTGGTACAATGGAGGTATTACCTACTGCACAATAAGCAGTGCTGGATACAGTTGCAGTGTTGCTAGTGCGCATTTCACAGTGCTAGATCCATGAATAACTTTTGCACTACACTGTAGATCTATTAGACAATCTGTCAGTCATTACAATTATTATCTAATACACAGTATTGGTACAATGGAGGTATTACCTACTGCACAATAAGCAGTGCTGGATGCAGTGGAAGTGTTGCTAGTGCACATTTCACAGTGCTGGATCCATTAATAACTTTTCATTACACTATAGATCTATTAGACAATCTGACATATGTATATGTGACATATTTATATCACATATACATCCCCATGTCTATGTATAGAGATGACCATGTGATATAGACCCATGTCTGTGCCTTGGTTATATGTACATGTATGCTTGGAATTAGTTTCTCACAGGAACTTAGCATATTTAGGCTGATCTCAGCAGCCAGAATTTCTCACATAGACCAGGTTGCAGTGGATTTCTTTGACAGCTAATAGTAGGAACAGACTCAACCTGCTGAGACCACACATGAGTGATCAGATTGGTTGACAGACTGGAGACAATCAAAGCTGAAGCTGTTTACGCTGAAGCTGGTTTCGTTTCCAACTTTTAAACACCATCGATTGTGTGCAATGTGTAGTAACAGTGACAATGCTGAACAGACACATGGAAATCCAGCAGTGTCAGGTTATCCACAGTATCAACTTCATACTAATGCATAGTTGCAGTATGTATGCAGTTTAAAGTTTTGAAGAATGCATATTCACAGTATGCATGAAATGCTGGGTTTCAGGTAATACATCATGGAAACAAATGTGCAGTAGACCGTAGTGGGTAATTGCCAGTTGGAGTGCAGTTGCAGTAAATGTCTACTATGCATTAGAGAGATGTAATGCACTAAAATGTACTGCAATGACACAGTGCAGTTCTAATGCATGACAACCATAGTTTGTAGACATGCAAATGATTTGGCTCCATTATTATCCACTACCACGATTATTATTCCATGATTTATTATTGTATATGTAATGTATTGATTCATTCATCAAAATTTTTGTACTTTTAAACTTGAAATAAAACTCTTAGTTTAATAAATGACACCTGACACACAAATACTGTGTAAATTAATTAAAAGCATTAGAGTATAAAAATTTCACTGACAACAATTATTATATACCATAAAACATTAATGTAATTTTAAAAATTTAAATAAATTTTTGCAAGTGGTAGCAAGAGTAGAAAGGATACTGAAATAATCTAATTTTACTACAGGTAGTGAATACACTTCTTTTGCTCAGAAACTTCCTACAGAGAGACTGAGTTATACTCACGATTCAGGGAGGTCCTGAAGTTGACATATTTGCAAATATAGCTCAGCGAGAGAAGTAAGAGCTCCAACGACCTCAGGGAGGCCTTCTTTGAAGTTGTTGTTTCTCAGCCATAGCTCCTTCAGTTGAGTCAGAGAGGATAGACTGTAATATATACATGTGATAAATTAAAGGTATAATAGTATAGGTTCACAGACTATGATAAAGTATCTCAGTACATAAAATGAATTTGTTCTACTATTAAATGAAGAACTACAAAGCAGATGGGCAGCTAAATTGAATGCTCAGTTATCATAATAATCTGTATGAATTATTAAAATAAACCAAACTATCACATGTACTGATAAGGAATCAATCTATGATTTATTATTGTTCATGTGTTGATGAAGTTATTACAGATAAGAAATCTTCAGTTGAAGCCACTCACTGATAGTAAAAGTTGTTTGATGATACTGTGTGTTGATTTATTACTGAGTAATATACTATCATGCATCAGAATATCTGTAAGTATTCAAACTATTCAAAAATGTAAGATATCAAACTATCTGTGATTGACTTAGATAAAGTGATGCCTACCTGAACAGTACTAGTATTAAACATTTAATACAGGAGTAGATATAAGTACATAGAGATAGTCCAGTAGTAAAAGGAACAAGTAGATACTCATAACATACTTGATGATTTACCATAATAGTTTTGATAGATTACATAATACAGCATATGAGGTACTTCATTACCTTTTTGTCACAAGCGTTTCACTAAAGTATATTCCGTTGTATTGTACAAGTTACTGTAACATATCAAGTAGATATATGATAACATTTACAGTAGATGAAGGAAATATAAGGGTTATAACTTGGTATGAACTGCAGACTGATTATATATCAGGATATTCCTATACTAAGGTATGGTATGTTATTTATTCACCTAGTTTATTACAGTTGGAAGGAGAATCACTACTCTGGTAGTATAAGTGAAGGTAACTCTGTACAGTTTTACCTTTCCAACTGGCAGTTCTCTGGAATTTTCTCTAAACACAGCTCCTTCACCATAGGACAAAGTATATTCAGTGGGGGAATCTTTCCATCACATTTAAACTGTGTAATGGAGTCTTCACCAACATCAGTAAGTATCTCCTCTACTGTTTTATCTTGCAGTGAGTCATATAACCAGCGATTAGACTCCTGTGTAGAGAGTCTGTAGTGAACTCTGTAGACTATAAAATAAGTTGTGAGAATATAATAAATCTCTTTTATTACTTACAACTATATTTTTGTCATAACAACAACAGTAAGCTCTTGACTAAAATAAAACACAACTATCATCTCTCTTGTTCTGTACCAAAGGTTGATAATTACTAGATGTTTCTGATAGATTTTATAGTTTGAAGATAAAGCATAGACATCCTTTTCATAGAGTTCTTTCATGAGAAGTCAGCTAATAACATTAGATCATTATTATTTATACCATGACCCTTAGCGTCAGCAGTGTAATCAGTCATAGCAAGTCAGACTTTGTGGCAGCATACCAAAGAGTTAATTGTTATTAATATATCCAAGTCATTATTAGTACTATTTTGTGGACACTTCTACTTATAACTTTCTATTATGGGTTTGTTAAAATTAAAAAATGTCAAAGCGGCAGTCAAATAGAAGTGGCGTTCAATTAAAGGGCAGCACTCTACAGTCAAATAGAGATGGCATTTAACCCTTTTACAGGCAGAGCAACATTATTGTCGTTTCGCGATACTGACAACAATGGGCAGATCGACTATTTTGTCGCCACATGAACGGTTTTTTCAAATCGATTCTTGGTTGGCTTAATGCCTGTTTCTGTTAAATTTTGTTACTAATAAACTACAATACATTGGTCTTTATTAGAAACTAAAAAAGCCGTTTTGAGTAAGAAAATCAATCATTCTTCCTATATTAAACGAACGGAAAATCAGAAATAAAAACGTCTTTAAATAAAATTGGTAATTTTGTTTGTAGCTTGTTTCTGCTTTTGTTTCTGCTTTCTGAATGCTTTCCGAGAGTGCAACGACTTTCTTTTAGTGCTATGGCGCCCTCCAAACGAAATTACCCACATATCTCTAATGCTGCAAGTAGTAGTGTTAGTGCTAGCAGTAATAGGATGATATCAGCTGATTGTGATAACTTTTTAGAGTTCGTAGCCAGAACTAACAATGACAGTGAATCTGGTTTAGATTGTGACTGGAGGGATTTTCCATCAGAATCTGAGAGTGAAAGTGATAAAGAAGCTAGTAAGTTTTCATACTCATGGAGGTGGCAGTGATGCTAGTGCCTGGACTACTATCAGAAATTTATATACTAATCAGGCCTCTGCAAGGGCAAATGATTCCAAAAGTACCATAGCTAGAGAAACAGTTATGAGAAGAATTGACTTGAAACACGTTTATTTGTATTTACCTGTATCATAAACACATAATACGCGTTTACAATATCATAAATAAGAGTGTATCAGGAATTTTTAAAAAATCAATTTGTGGAAAATTAATTTTTTCAGGGAGTCTCAAATAGCCCAAAAAAACTTGCCTGCGAAAGGGTTAATTAAAGAGCGGCGGTTCCATTTTCAACATTTTTCTTAAAAGTGGTGATTAAATAGAAGTTTTATGGTAGCAACTTAAAACTTGTCTGAACTTGAAAATTGAGGCAGACATACTAATTATAAAAATACATCAGTTTAGAATATACAGGCCCCATGACATTTTCATGCTCTCATAGAGATGTCATGGTGCCTGTATATTCTAAAATTATGTATTTCCACAATTAGTATGTGTGACTCAATTTTCAAGTCTCTGTCACATATTTGACTATGGTGAGCATGGTTCAGTCAATCAGTGAAGCCATATTGAGTTAAATAGCTGGCTGATACTGCAGAGACTCATGTAAACAAGGCTATTAGAGGCGATTTTGTCTACCGCTTACAGGTCAAAGCTGGCACGCATACTTGTACAAAGTGAGATACAATATTCATCACCCTAGCACCAGGCAACCAGTAGACTGACTACTAGTAAATTACTGAGACTCACTGCAGGTTTCATAAACTTTATACATTTCAGGAGGTTAAACCAGCTTGAAATAAATAAATTGATAATTGGCCCTGTCTCTACTAGATATTCCACCTTCTTCTCTACCTGAACCCTTACTATACCTTCAACTTTAATATCTATGAAAGGAAATGTTACGATGCGATGTGGCCTTGTAAAAACATGGTGACTAATTAAAGGCTGAATTATAATCTAAACACAGAAAATAACTGCAAAATATGGTAGTTCATCTGTAGCCTTGTTACTGGAGTTATTACCAAGATCAATTCTTTTCGATTTTAATCTTTAAATATCTTGACAGTGAGATCGCCACTACACTACACTACAAACAACAATGATGGACAAAAATAATGCTTTTTTTAACAGCTCAAATTTGACACAACCACATCTTTACAGAGACAGCAACATCCGCAAAATTTCAGCTTTTAGACGACTAATGTAATATAATAATAAATTAGTCGCAGAAATTACAACTGTGTTTCTCTCATGAATGGGAAATCAGTTACCAGTTCAAACTTACATTGTGTTTTTAATATATTTATAAATATTTCACAAATTATATATAACGATATGATATGTATTTCATTTTCGTGAGTCACTTATAAAAACAGCCAACACACAAGTTCTGCTTACCTTCAATAATTCTCTAATCTTTTTAATTAAAATCATTATAAACCGATCAATTGTTTAAATATAACTGCAGTTTGATTGCAACTCATGTATAAATTTGTTCTCCTTATCCAATGTCCAGACTAACAGATACCGTTTTAGCAAGGTTCGACTGAAGTCCCTGAATGTTATGGTGATTAGTATAACTGTATCTGTTACCATTAGTTTATGATGGAAGTTAACAAGTTAATAAGGGAGAGTATTGTAGAAGAACAACTATGACAATAGTAAGGAAGATTATTAAATGACAAATATAGAGATAAACATACCATCTGTACTGTAGTTTGTTGTGTTTGAGGAGACAGCGGAGGGTCCTCTAACTGTACTCTGTATGATGAGTCTGAAAGAGCTCTGGCACTAGAAGATGATGGCCCTTCATCCTGACTGTTAGATGGACCAGACTCTCCTGGCAACCAAGTAAGAGACACAGGTCAAATATTGGTATCAAAATGAACTTTCATAACATACCTGATGCTACATGCAGATGATATTATTGCTAAATATTAGTATCATCTGCTAGTAACAGGACTTTGAACATCATTTTATGATACAAAATCTTAGTAGCATAAATTGTAGCTCATCAGGAGCCTTGTTGCTATAGTGACGGACCGATGAAGTTGGTTTCAATTGCTATTAGAAATTGAAGCTTAAAGATAATGAAATCCTCAGCCTCTGACTAGTGCTCCTATCATAAGATGTCCTGGTTTATTCTCTCTAGTATTATTTCAACTTGGGTGGTCATTAATAATCCAGGCCAGTCGTGTGTCAATTTCCAGGCACTAGTTATAAACAAGCAACCCTGATTGATGACTACAGTCAAAGCCTTTAAACAGATAGTTGGCATTAGATATTTTAGAACGAAGTTCTCTTTCTTGAACAAAGACATTTTAAAGTATTTGCCAACCAAGCTGTTTTTATTTACAGACAATCCATTTATTATTTTGGTTTGGTAAAAATTTGAGTTGTATTTTCAAGAAACAATAAATACTGTTGTTTATTCCTAATATCAGTTGAAAAAGTTATAGAAAACCCAAAAAGATGTAATAGCAGAACCCTTGTGCATGCTGTTTCAGAAACAGAAACAACAAAGGCTCTGAACACTTAGTACCAGCATGGGTCGGTCTTCAGGCAAGTTGAAAATGTTTCCTTAGAACAACAGATGCCTTTGGTGTAAAAATGACAAACATGTGAGTTTGGATGACAACAGACATTTAGTAGTGAAATGTCTCTTCAAATTACTAAAGTAAATTACTTCTGAAGTAGCATATGAAAACACAACAGATTTTTCTTTGTCTTTTGATCTACAATATAAACCCACTTTCTACATCCATATCATAAGAAATTGCAACTATCTTGAGAACAGGAGCTAATGCTATGAGCTTTAGCAAGGTAAAGTGATATTATTCCAATAAGTGCATCTGGTAAAGGAAAATGGTGGAAGGATTGGATTTATAAATATGAACTGATCTGTTTATAGACCATCAACCAATCAGGAATATACTAACACTAGAAATTCCACTGTCATACAGCCCACGACCAAAGAGATGGCCAGAGATATTGGCAAAAAAAGAAAGGGTACTGATGGTTGAGAAATGCAATATTAGCAATCAAATGGCTCTGCAGTGCAATAGGATAACTGCAATGGTAGCTGTAATGTACTGGGTGTGGGTGTTATTATATACAACAATAAGCAATAATGAATGGAAAAGATGTTTATATTTCCCCCTGCAATAGGAGAAATGTAATATTGACCAATATTAGAAGTAAAATGCACTGATATTCTTAGAATAATCAATTTTATTAATATAGTAATAATAGAAAACCAATACACAATTTTGTTTACATTTCAAAACGTCATAGGTAGCAATATCGAGAAGTTGTGGTATTTATATAGGTTTTTAGAAAATTTATTTAAAAAGTGTTTGGTCATGACAAACAACAACAATGAAAGGAAAATATTACACGTTTATATCTCTCCCTTGCAATAGGAGAAATGCAATGTTGGCCCAATATTATAAGTAAAATGCACTGATATTATTAAAATAACCAATATTGTTAATATAGTAATACAGCAATAATAGAAAACCTATGAGCGTTCACGCGTCTCGAAGATTTCTGCAAACTGCAGCAAACAAACTGTGCATTACAGACTTCTACTTTCTTCCCTGGCTAAGTCCTTTGAAATGTTCACGAATTGCATGAATTCCGTCCTCACATACAGCGTATGGAGGAGATATTAGTTTTGTACATCCAACACAGTACAGCGTGTGAAGTTTGTTGAGAGCCATAACCTTTTCATCTATCTTTGTAAGTTCATAGTTACAGCTGATGTTAAGCTTCTCCAACTGACTCAACTTGCTCAGCCTACATAACAACTGAAGAATATTAGTCTTATCTTAATGTTATTTATAATTATATTTCTTTACTAGGAAATCTTAACAGTAACACTAACACAAACTAGCATCACAACCATAATATTCCATTCTTATTTCAACTGAATGTATATTCTACCTCTAACAATGCAGTACCAATAATTAACCTTATCACACCTGCTGAACATGTCAAAGAGACTAGACAGTAGATATAAAACTTTCTTTAATCATAACAGGTGTCTCTGTAGCAGTTATGAAAAAACAAGAATTTTGAGCTAAATAATTTCTTACCCAGTTATGTACAGCACTCACAAATGATGCCTGGATTCCTTTTTAGAAGGTTAGAAGCACTTACAAATTTATAAATATAGTTATAAAATGAAAATATATATATCTTAAAATTTTGAATTAAGTAAAAAAATCAAAACACCATCAAATTTCAAAGCAGTGCACAGGGTCACTTGCCAAATTATCATTCCAGGTTAATTGTAAGCAATAGATATCAACTGGTAAAGATATTTATCAGCTTCCAAATACATATTTATTTAAAGATCCTTGACAAGCAGATTTATTGCATTGCAAATCCTTCGCTCTGCCCGGAGGAGACTGAAGAATATAGGAGACATTCACTTCACCCCTAAAAGGGTTAAATTTGCCTACTCTAAAATCTGACAAGCTATTTCAAGAATACAACGTCAGCCTCTATTTTAATGCCACCTCAATTTAACTGCTAATGATACCCATCTGATCGTCACTACGGGGAAAGGGTTGAAATATAAAGCGCCATGGCAATCAAATAGAGGTTTTACGGTATCTGTAAGAATTTTCTCTAGCAAATTTCTTCACAATTATATCAGTTAAAAAAGTGACAAGCCAAGTTTACCGGCAGCCATTATAAAGCAGTTATGCAATGTTTTCCATCCAATAATTATAGCTATAGCGGATGCAATTGACATGCAGTTACATTTGAAAAATTGACAAATGACATGCAGTGACTTTTGAATGTAAGTGAGAGATATGGAAGGCTGGAAACATTACTGCAATCAATTTTTACAGATAACTCACAAAACATGTATTTAATGGAGTCATTGGTGTGATAATCATTTACCATGAAGGTAAATTATCATTCAACATGATTAATAAACAAGTATGTATTTATATATTATGTTGAATAAATAAAACTACAAGATAAACATTAAATAGTTTGAAGCAGTAAATAGTTTGATATTTAATAAAATAAAATGCTTCTGAAAGCCATAGATGGTGAATCTCATTTAGCATTGTATAAAAATATGAAGAACTAGTAATATTGATAAAGGAACATTTAAAATGGAAACTTCATAAAATCAGTAAGTGATAATTTAGATATGATATATTGTAAGATTAGCTTTTGAGTTTATTAGAGTATAAATACTCCACATGGAGGTTAGATCAGATCTAAGAAAATCCAGCCCAACCCGATCCAGGCCAGCAAGTATTGAAGCCATACTCAAGCCCGATTATTTAACTTAATTTGCAGGTCTGAAATGAAAAAAAACCTGAAATTTCATATGAAACATTTTTTTTAAATATAAATAGTCTACATATTTTTATGATCACAATAAATGTGTTTACACAATAAAATAACAGAATTCGCAGCATAATAATCACAGTCATTACAATTATTTTCTAATACACAGTATCGGTGCAATGGAGGTATTACCTACTGCACAATAAGCAGTGCTGGATGCAGTTGCAGTGTTGCTAGTGCGCATTTCACAGTGCTAGATCCATGAATAACTTTTGCACTACACTGTAGATCTATTAGACAATCTGACATATGTATATGTGCCATCTATGTCACATAGACATCCCCATGTCTATGTATACAGATGTCCATGTGATATAAACAGATGTCTGTGCCTTGGTTATATATACATGTGTGTTTGGAATTAGTTTCTCACATGAACTTAGCATACTTAGGCTGATCTCAGCAGCCAGAATTTCTCACACAGACCAGGTTACAGTGGATTTCTTTGAAAGCTAATAGTAGGAACAGACTCAATCTGCTGAGACCACACATGAGTGATCAGATTGGTTGACAGACTGGAGACAATCAAAGCTGAAGCTGTTTACGCTGAAGCTGGTTTCGTTTCCAACTTTCAAACACCATTGATTGTGTGCAATGTGTAGTAACAGTGACAATGCTGAATAGACACATGGAAATCCAGCAGTGTCAGGTTATCCACAGTATCAACTTCATACTAATGCATAGTTACAGTATGTATGCAGTTTAAAGTTTTGAAGAATGCATATTCGCAGTATGCATGAAATGCTGGGTTTCAGGTAATACATCATGGAAATAAATGTGCAGTAGACCGTAGTGGGTAATTGCCAGTTGGAGTGCAGTTGCAGTAAATCTACTGTGCATTAGAGAGATGTAATGCACTAAAATGTACTGCAATGACGTAGTGCAGTTCTAATGCATCGCAACCATAGTTTGTAGACATGAAAATGATTTTGTTCCATTATTATCTACAACAATGATTATTATTCCATGATTTATTATTACATATGTAATGTATTGATTAATTCATCAATATTTTTGTATTTTTAAACTTGAAATAAAACTCTTAGTTAATTATGTCACCTGATACACAAATACTGCGTAAATAAATTAAAACCTTTAGAGTACAGTAAAACTTCAACTTACGAGTGCCCCAACATACGAGAAACTTGATATATGAGCCAGTTCTTAAGCAAGTTTTAGCACTAATATACGAGCCATGTTTGAGATATGAGTGACCAAGTATGTCCGAGGTGTTTTATGAGAACAGCATCAATCTGTATTTTTAAACTGCTCAGGTTATACTTTTGCTTTTGCACCGTGGTTTTGTGAGCGATTTTCAGTACAGAATTATGTGAATTAAATATATTGTGCGTAGACCAAAGGTTAACCGGCACAATGAAGGATAATGCAAAGAAAAAGTGAATGATAACAATTGATATTAAACTGAAAATTATTGAAAAACATGCAAGTGTCTACTGTAAGTCCTTATGCACAAGCCGCGCGGCTTGTCGTTAGGCGCGGCTTCTGGTTCAAGGTCATAGGCCGCGGCTAAAGCCAAGTTTTTAAAACTTACGTGGGGCTCGGGGCGGCTTCTCGATAAATGCGGTCTCTGCTCAGTTCCGCGCTATAACCATATAATCGCAGTCATTATACACTTTTATGTACGGGGTTTTGGCGACCTACTCATTTATTTTCAAGGTCATGTTTATGGAATACTTTAGACTAAAGAAGAATTTATCGCTCGTGTTTAACTCACCACAGTCATAGGTTATTAACACCTTTTCATTCGTGACCGGCATCTTTCCATAAACGTCAAGCCCTCTAACAGCGCAATAAAAATCTAGCTGAGACATGGCAAGTAAGTTCTTGATGCAAGGGTTTAAGAATTTTAATTCGATTTTGGAAGTAAAAGAAAATTCTTTTCACATGTACTGATGTAGCCTGTTTTCTTATTCATGAGGACGGGGGTATAGTGAAGCCCGTCTCAACGCTCTCGCTCCCGAAGGGGTCAAGGACGACAAAACCTCAGTCATTAGCCGCGGTCTGTGGGCATACGCGGCTTGTTGAAGGGTTATTTTTTCTTTCGTGAGTCATCGGTTTTTGAGTACAAGCTGTGCGACTTGAGCATGAGGACTCACAGTATGCATGATTGAGCTAGCTCAGCAATATGAAAGAAATACATTCACAATTAGCAAACAGAAGGATTATACAAAGGGCATTTAGTTTGCAAAAAGACTAATCATAGTTTCTAAACGGTGCAGCGATCTTCACGATCGCTGATGGAGAGACTGCTCAGGCTTTGGATAAAAGACAAACAATTGGCCGGCAAAAGCGAAATGATGCTATGTGAAAAGGCCGATGCTATATATCAAGACTATAAAATATATACATTCGGACAAGTTGGCTAGTGGTCGTGCATTAACCCTTTGCGACGACACCTGTGTTTGTCTATCGAAACGCATTGAAAAGGCGACAAAGGCAAGCGTCCTTAGTTAGGTGTTTCTTTGTGACCAGCTGGTCGTGAGAGCGAAAAAAAAGAAAAGTTAGCCAAGCCGTGACAAACTCTGAACGACGAAAAAATTTTAATTGTGTTAACTTTAAAATGAAAGTTTGCTTCTAAGCTTGTTTTTTAAGACTGATAAAATCCAAATTTATCAAAGTCAACTGTTGTAACGAAGGATAACTTATCTCTCCCTCTCTGGCAAATGATAGCGTTAGCTGCTATTGTATGTATTTAATTTTACATTTTAATAATCACATTTCCTTACATTATTTTTCGTTTGTTGCTTTTTGAAAGCATGTGGTAAGTTAGGACAATAACCAACATGTTCTTTCTGTTACAATATCTTGTTTTAAGTGTTTTTGTTTGCGGTGTTTAAAGTATAGAAACCAATCAATACCTATTTAATAGTTCTATATATAAATAAATTGCACCAACATGCGAGTAAATTGACATATGAGGTCAGTCTCAGAACGCATTAAGCTCGTAAGTCGAAGTATGGCTGTATAGCAACTCTACTGACAAAAAATCATTACATAACATAAAATTTTTAAGTAATTGTAAAAATTCAAATAAATCTATGCAAGTGGTAGCAAGAGCAAAAAAGATCCTGAAATGCAATGGTAGTAAATATACTTATTTTGCTCAGAAACTTCCTACAGAGAGACTGAGTTATACTCACGATTCAGGGAGGTCCTGAAGTTGGCAGCCCTCCAAGTCTAGCCCAGTGAGAGAAGTGAGAGCTCCAACGACCTCAGGGAGGCCTTCTTTGAAGTTGTTGTAGCTCAGCCGTAGCTCCTTCAGTTGAGTCAGAGAGGATAGACTGTAATATATACATGTGATAAATTAAAGGTATAATAGTATAGGTTCACAGGCTATGATAAAGTATCTCAGTACATAAAATGAATTTGTTCTACTATTAAATGAAGAACTACAGAGTAGATGGGCAGCTAAATTGAATGTTCAGTTATCATAATAATCTGTATGAATTATTAAAATAAACCAAACTATCACTTGTACTGATAAGAAATCAATCTATGATTTATTATTGTATATGTAATATATTGATTAATTAATCTATTTTATTGTTTTCCAAATGTAAATATACTAAAACTAAACAGTTAAATATATAAAGTACGGTGAACAGTTATTATATGGGAGGATAGAAGACATTAGCTAGAGGGACACTTCCTGAGAAATTAGTATGGAAATATATATTTGATCAGTATTTATTCCTCTTATATCCTGAATGTGATGTGTGAATGTTAAGATAATATATTAATGATTAATGCTACAGAAAAGAAGGATTATTCTTATAACTACTCCTATATATCTTGCATGTTGTGTTTGTTTCTTCTATCGTATCGCTAATAATTCTGTTTATTATAACCATGCCAACGTGTTAGCAATTCTATTATTCTTACTTTTATATGATTTCCTACTCGGTTCCATTAGAAGGAACGGAGAAAATGAATGTATATATGAGGAGCGCTGTCGATGGTAGAGCAGAGCAGTAGTCGCAAGCTCCATGACTAATGGAATTTTCTTCGGATTAAAGCGAAAAAAAACCGCACTAATTTTCTTACATTTATACAACTTTTATCACAAGCGAGATCGTGTCTGAATAAAGGCAAACCAAAATCCTTTACAGTATATTCTACCTCTAACAATTTGATATTTAGTAAAATAAAATGCTTCTGAAAGCCATAGCTGGTGAATCTCATCTAACACTGTATAAAAATTATGACTGAATATTTAACAGTGAAAATGTTGAGTAATAACCAATAAAGCTTTCAAATGATAGATAGAATATAGTAGTAAAAGCAAGAAAGATGATTGTGCTGGTAATGCAAAGTAGAGCAAAGCGCCTAGCTGACTGAGATGTGTTATGTAATAGCCAGGTAGCCTTGAAAGTGTTTAAGTATAAAAACTTCACTGACAACAATTATTATAGAACATAAAACATTAATGTAATTTTACAAATTTAAATAAATTATTGCATGTGGTAACAAGAGCAATAAAGATCCAGAAATGCAATGGAAATGAATATACTCCTTTTGCTCAGAAACTTCCTACAGAGAGACTGAGTTATACTCACGATTCAGGGAGGTCCTGAAGTGTGCAGCTGCCCAAGTATAGCAGAGTGAGAGAAGTAAGAGTACCAACGACCTTAGGGAGGCCTTCTTTGAAATTGTTGTTACCCAGCCCTAGCCTCCTCAGTTGAGTCAGAGAGGATAGACTGTAATATATACATGTGATAAATTAAAGGTATAATAGTATAGGTTCACAGGCTATGATATATGGCTGTGATATACAAAAAAATTGCTTATAGTTCGTGTTGTGAGTACAAATAATAGTATGTATGTAATAATTGTATGTAGAGCTGATCTTAAGTTGGGATTTGACTGTATAATGATTTCTTTTATAGATTTTATAGAATTTGCTACTAAATTGGGGAATAGATAAAAAAGTATTGCCATGACAAATATATTTATAATAAGTAAAACCTTAGTTATGATTTTACTCACTGATATCAACCTTTTTACAACTAAACCTGCATATTAAGAAGATTTGAACAGTTGGTAGTCTCAGCCTTCTAATGTTTATGATCATATTTTAGGATGATTATTAGTAGTACATAATATTTTGGGTGGTCTCTACCACAAGACCGTGAACTTGGATGTACAGAGACCAAAAGCTATGAGGAATGAATGTGTGGCTACAATGGAGTAAAATTGGCACATCATATTAGGTGATTGTATCTTTAAATTTCATCTTCAAAAACTGCTGAACAGATGATAACATTTGAATTTCAACATACCAAAAATATTGAAAATGATCAACTTGGTATGTGAAAATTTTACTGTACTAAGTTAGAAACCAGCTATGTTTTTCCTTTGATCTCTTCTACTAGTTACTAAGTGGACAACACTGTATTCCTTGAGCCAATCAGGAGCATTGAACGCGATGAATGAAAGCCAATCAAACCCGATCATGAAACTTTATTTGCAGGTCTGAAATCATAAAAACCTTAAATTTCATATTACAAATTTTTTTTAATTAGAATAATATTTTATTTTTTTAATTTTAAAATCTTATTTTTATGATCAAAATAAATGCATTTACACAAAAAAATAACAGAATTCACAGCATAATAATCGCGATCAATACAATTATTTTCTAATACACAGTATTGGTACAATGGAGGTATTACCTACTGCACAATAAGCAGTGCTGGATACAGTTGCAGAGTTGCTAGTGCGCATTTCACAGCGCTGGATCCATGAATAACTTTTCATTACACTATAGATTTATTAGACAATCTGACACATGTATATGTGACATATCTATATCACATACACATCCCCATGTCTATGTATAGAGATGTCCATGTGATATAGACCGATGTCTGTACCTTGGTTATATGTACATGTGTGTTTGGAATTAGTTTCTCACATGAACTTAGCATACTTGGGCTGATCTCAGCAGCCAGAATTTCTCACACAGACCAGGTTGCAGTGGATTCCTTTGACAGCTAATAGTAGGAACAGACTCAATCTGCTGAGACCACACATGAGTGATCAGATTGGTTGACAGACTGGAGACAATCAAAGCTGAAGCTGTTTACGCTGAAGCTGGTTTCGTTTCCAACTTTCAAACACCATCGATTGTGTGCAATGTGTAGTAACAGTGACAATGCTGAACAGACACATGGAAATCCAGCAGTGTCAGGTTATCCACAGTATCAACTTCATACTAATGCATAGTTGCAGTATGTATGCAGTTTAAAGTTTTGAAGAATACATATTCACAGTATGCATGAAATGCTGGGTTTCAGGTAATACATCATGGAAATAAATGTGCAGTAGACCGTAGTGGGTAATTGCCAGTTGGAGTGCAGTTGCAGTAAATGTCTACTGTGTATTAGAGAGATGTAATGCACTAAAATGTACTGCAATGACACAGTGCAGTTCTAATGCATCACAACCATAGTTTGTAGACAGGAAAATGATTTTGTTCCATTATTATCCACTACCATGATTATTATTCCATGATTTATTATTGTATATGTAATGTATTGATTAATTCACCAATATTTTTGTACTTTTGAACTTGAAATAAAACTCTTAGTTAAATATATGTCACCTGATACACAAATACTGCGTAAATTAATTAAAACCCTTAGAGTATAAAAATTTCACTGACAAGAATTATTATATAAGATAAAACATTAATGTAATTTTAAAAATTTAAATAAATCTCTGCAAGTGGTAGCAAGAGTGAAAAAGATCCTGAAATGCTCTGGTAATGAATATACTCCTTTTGCTCAGAAACTTCCTACAGAGAGACTGAGTTATACTCACGATTCAGGGAGGTCCTGAAGTTGGCAGCCAAACAAGTTTAGCTCAGTGAGAGAAGTAAGAGCTCCAACGACCTCTGGGAGGCCTTCTTTGAAGTTGCTGCCAATCAGCCGTAGCGCCTCCAGTTGAGTCAGAGAGGATAGACTGTAATATATACATGTGATAAATTAAAGGTATAATAGTACAGGTTCACAGGCTATGATAAAGTATCTCAGTACATAAAATGAATTTGTTCTACAATTAAATGAAGAACTACAGAGCAGATGGGCAGCTAAATTGAATGTTCAGTTATTATAATAATCTGTATGAATTATTAAAATGAAACCAAACTATCACATGTACTGATAAGGAATCAATCTATGATTTATTATTGTTCATGTGTTGATGAAGTTATTACAGATAAGAACTCTTCAGTTGAAGCCACTCACTGATAGTAAAAGTTGTTTGATGATACTTTGTGTTGATTTATTACTGAGTAATATACTATCATGCATCAGAATATGTGTAAGTATTCAAACTATTCAAAAATTTAAGATATCAAACTATCTGTGATTGACTTAGATAAAGTGATGCCTACATGAACAGTGCTAATATTAAACATTTAATACAGGAGTAGATATAAGTACATAGAGATAGTCCAGTAGTAAAAGGAACAAGTAGATACTCATAACATACTTGATGATTTACCATAATGGTTTTGATAGATTACATAATACAGCATATAAGGTACTTTATTACCTTTTGGTCACAAGCGTTTCACTAAAGTATATTCCGTTGTATTGTACAAGTTACTGTAACATATCAATTAGATATATGATAACATTAACGGTGGATGAATGAAATGTAATGGTGATAACTTGGTATGAACTGCAGACTGATTATATATCAGGATATTCCTATACTAAGGTATGGTATGTTATTTATTCACCTAGTTTATTACAGTTGGAAGGAGAATCACTACTCTGGTAGTATAAGTGAAGGTAACTCTGTACAGCTTTATACCTTTCCAACTGGCAGTTCTCTGGAATGTTATGTAACCACAGCCCCTTCATCATAGGACAAAGTATATTCAGTGGGGGAATCTTTCCATCGCATTTAAACTGTGTAATAGAGTCTTCACCAACATCATTAAGTACCTCCTCTACTGTTTTGTCTTGTAGTGAGTCAAAGCGCAAGTCATCAGACAGTCTGTAGGAAACTCTGTAGACTATAAAATAAGTTGTGAGAATATAATAAACCTCATTTATTACTTACAACCATATTTTTGTCATACCAGCAACAGTAAGCTCTTGACTAAAATAAAACACAACCATCATCTCTCTTGTTCTGTACCAAAGGTTGATAATTACTAGATGTTTCTGAGAGATTTTATAGTTTGAAGATAAAGCATAGACATCCTTTCCATAGAGTTCTCTCATGAGAATTCAGCCAATAACATTCGATCATTATTATTTATATGATGACCCTTAGTGTCAACAGTGTAATCAGTCACAGCAAGTCAGACTTTGTAGCAGCATACCAAAGAGTTAATTGTTATTAATGTATCCAAGTCATTATTAGTGCTATTTTGTGGACACTTCTACAGATAACTTTCTATTATGGGTTTGTTAAACTTAAAGAATGTCAAAGTGGCAGTCAAATAGAAGTGGCGTTCAGTTACAGGGCCGCACTCTATTTTTGAATGTTCTTCCTATCGCGGCGGTCAAATAGAGGTTTTATGGTAGCTACAACTCAAAACTTGTCCAAACTTGAAAATGGAGACAGGCACACTAGCTGTGAAAATACATAAGTTTAGAGTATATAGGCACCATGGCATCTTCATCTCTAATGAAGATGCCATGGTGCCTGTATATTCTAAAATTACCTATTTTCATAATTAGTCTACATGTGTGACTCAATTTTCAAGTCTGTCACATATTTGACTATGGTGAGCATGGTTCGGTCAATCAGTGAGCATGGTATAGGCTCATAGGCAACATAGACTCTGAACACTTATTACTAACATGGGTCTGTCTTCAGGCAAGTTGAAAATATTTCCTTAGAACAGCAGATGCTTTTAGTGTAAAAACATGTGAGTTTGGATGACAACAAATATTTAGTAGTGAAATCTTGCTTCAAAGTACTTCCAAACACATAAAATATAATGAATATTTCCTTGTCCTTAGATCTACAATACAATCCCATTTTCTACATGTATACCATAAGAAAGTGCAACTATCTTGAGAATAGTAACAAAAGCTATGAGCTTTAGCAAGGTAAAGCGACATTGTTTTAACAAGTGCATCAATTACATAAGTACTGTTTCAGCTTATTCAGGTTCTTCAATATCTTGGCTTTCAAATGAGCAATTGTTTGACATGATGAGACAGACACTCACACACAGACAGAGCTCTGCCGCAGAAATTATATATGGTATAGGCTCGAAAATTGTGATGCCACAATTCTCATATTCGGTGTTGTGTGCTCTAACCGCTTATTTTATTGCTTACCGCTTATATTTATCAACTACGATAATGACGCTAGTGGCAGACGAGGGTAGGACAAATCCAGAAAACCAATGAAGATGACAAAGGAATCAGTGTCATTAGCTCTCCATGTACAGATTATTTCTATGATAAATAGCTCAGATTCCAAGCACCATACTATGTTTTCCCGATGATATTATGCATTAACCATTTATTTTTATTGTGATGTTGAGGGGCACGACTGAGACTAATTAATTTCAAGCATTGGGTGATCTCCCACAAGTGCAATTGACATATAGTCCTAGGGCCACGCCAGTGCAGGTCACAATTTAATCGATGTGATTCCAACACCTTCATCAATGACAGTACATTTATTGAAGCATAATTAATTAACCCAAACATATGTTTGTTACAGTATTGGTCGGCGTTAGCACGATCCCTTTGCATTGTTGATTATCTAGATTCCTAGTTTATTATTAGCGCTCTCTGGGTTTAAGCGTACCGATTGTCACAGAAAAGCGCAGCCTCAATGGCAGAGAAACGGATTGATGAACTAAGGCTAAATAATAATTATGACATCACATTGTGGGAACCACAACCAAGTGTTTTTTTATTGCAGGACATACTTTTGACACCCCTTTTTTATAGTTATATTATTCTTTGTGTATTGAATATAGGTTCATTCGGAAGCCAAGACTCTGATGTATTGAAATATATGATAAAAGTACTTATGTAATTGATGTGTTTTAATAAGTGCACCATGTAAACAAGGCTATTAGAGGCCATTTTGTCTACCTCTTACAGGTCAAAGCTGGCATATTTGTACAAAGTGAGATACAATATTTATCATGCTAGCACCACGCAACCAGTATACTGACTACTAGTAAATTACTGACACACACTGCAGGTTTCATATACTTTATACCTTTCAGGAGGTTAAACCAGCTTGAAATAACCTCCGATAATTGGCCATGTCTCAAGTAGATATTCCACCTTCATCTCTACCTAAACCCTTACTATACCTTCAACTTTAATATTTATGGAAGGGAATGTTACGATGTGATGTGGCCTTGTGAAAACATGGTGAAAACTGAATTATAATCTAAACACAGAAATCTTCTTCTAAATCGCACAAAACTAGCATGTGAGTCTGTTATATTTTGAGTAAACAGAACTTTCTGCCAAATTTCAGTTTTTGAAATTTTTAAGAAAACAACAAATGGTAGACATCTGCTGTAAAGATAAATTAGCCATAGAAATTACAACTGTGTTGCTGTCATGAATGGAAAATCAGTTACTAATTCAAACTTATGTTGAGTTTTTTAATATATTTATAAATCATACAAAATTATATTTCACAAATTATATATAACGATATGATATGTATTTCAGTTTCGTGCGTCACTTATATAAACAGCTGACACACAAGTTCTGATGATTAAAATCATTATGAACTGATCAATTGTTTAAATATATCTGCAGTTTGATCACAACTCATGTATAAACTTGTTCACCTTATCCAATGTCCAGACTAACAGATACTGTTTTAGCAGGGGTCGACTGTAGTCCCTGCATGTTATGGTGATTAGTATAACTGTATCTGTTACCATTAGTTTATGATGGAAGTTAACAAGTTAATAAGGGAGAGTATTGTAGAAGAACGACTATAACAATAGTAAGGAAGATTATTAAATGACAAATACACAGATAAACATACCATCTGCACTATAAAAGCTTGTTGTGCTTGAGGGAGACAGCGGAGAGTCCTCTAACTGTAAGCTGTATGATGAGTCTGAAAGATCTCTGGCACTAGAAGATGATGGCCCTTCATCCTGTCTGCTAGATGGACCAGACTCTCCTGGCAACCAAGCAAGAGACACGAGTGTAATATTGGTATCGAAACGAACTTTCATAACATACCTGATGCTACATGTACTAGCAGATGATATTATTGCTAAATATTAGTATCATCTGCTAGTAACAGGACTTTGAACATTATTTTACGATACACAATCTTAGTAGCATAAATTGTAGCTCATCAGGAGCCTTGTTGCTATAGTGACGGACCGATGAAGTTGGTTTCAATTGCTATTAGAAATTGAAACTTAGAGATAATGAAATCCTAAGTCTCTGACTAGTACACCTATCATAAGATGTCCTGGTTTATTCTCTCAAGCATTATTTCAACTTGGGTGGTCATTGATAATCCAGGACAGTCATGTGTCAATTTCCAGGCACTAGTTATAAAGAAGCAACCCTGATTGATGACTACAGTCAAAGCCTTTAAACAGATAGTTGGCATTAGATATTTTAGAACGAAGTTCTCTTTCTTGAACAAAGACATTTTAAAGTATTTGCCAACAAGCTGTTTTTATTTACAGACAATCCATTTATTATTTTGGTTTGGCAAAAATTTGAGTTGTATTTTCAAGAGACAATAAATACTGTTGTTTATTCCTAATATCGGTTGAAAAAGTTATAGAAACCCAGAAAGATGTAATAGCAGAACCCTTGTGCATGCTGTTTGAGAAACAGAAACAACAAAGGCTCTGAACACTTAGTACCAGCATGGGTCGGTCTTCAGGCAAGTTGAAAATGTTTCCTTAGAACAACAGATGCCTTTAGTGTAAAAATGACAAACATGTGAGTTTGGATGACAACAGACATTTAGTAGTGAAATTTCGCTTCAAATTACTAAAGTAAATTACTTCTCAAGTAGCATATGAAAACACAACAGATTTTTCTTTGTCTTTTGATCTACAATATAAACCCATTTCCTACATCCAACACATAAGAAATTGCAACTATCTTGAGAACAGGAGCTAATCCTATGAGCTTTAGCAAGGTAAAGTGATATTGTTTTAACAAGTGCATCTGGTAAAGGAAAATGGTGGAAGGATTGGATTTATAAATATGAACTGATCTGTTTATAGACCATCAACCAATCGGGAATATACTAACATAATTTGTATTAAACTATACAATATTATTTTACTAAAGAATAATAATATATTTTATTAATACTATAAATTGAAAGTCAGCATATTCAGTACTGACCACACTCTCTCATGTAACAAGACTTTATCTTACCAGAAACCTTTTTACTAGGTTTTAATTATAAACATTATTTTATTAAGGAACAGTAAGATATTTTATTAAAATATAAAATGCAAGTCAGCATATTCAGTGCTGACCATACCCTCTTATATAACAACACTTTATCTTACCAGAGGGGTCTGAAGACTTGGCCTTTTCACTGGGGCTGCCTCTGAGCTTCTTCAACTTGTCTTTTGGCATCACTCCAGAATGACTGCAGCTAAATATAACATATATCACGATATTTAGAATCAGATTTAACACATCATAAGTACCACAAACAATACCACTTTTAAAGTTGGTACATCAGAGAGTGTAAATATAAAATAAAACATTGTAATAAACAAAAATTTGCTGTGCTTTACACTCATAAATTTTAACTGCTGAGATAGAAGACAGCATGTGGGAGTCAGTATTCTTGAAGTATTCTGAAACGAATGCATGATATACTTACAACATTTAATAATAAGGAACTATAAAGTACAAAATAATAGAAAAGTTGACCATATTCCTATGTTAGCCATGTATATGATAGTGAACTCCTATGTTAGCCATGTATATGATAGTGAACTCCTATGTTAGCCATGCATATGATAGTGATTTCCTATGTTAGCCATGTATATGATAGTGAACTCCTATGTTAGTCATGTATATGATAGTGATCTCCTATGTTAGCCATGTATATGATAGTGAGTACTCCTATGTTAGCCATGTATAGGATAGTGAGTACTCCTATGTTAGCCATGTATATGATAGTGATCTCCTATGTTAGCCATGTATATGATAGTGAACTCCTATGTTAGCCCTGTATATGATAGTGAACTCTTATGTTAGCCATGTATATGATAGTGAACTCCTATGTTAGCCATGTATATGATAGTGAACTCCTATGTTAGCCATGTATATGATAGTGAGTACTCCTATGTTAGCCATGTATATGATAGTGAACTCCTATGTTAGTCATGTATATGATAGTGATCTCCTATGTTAGCCATGTATATGATAGTGAGTACTCCTATGTTAGCCATGTATATGATAGTGAGTACTCCTATGTTAGCCATGTATATGATAGTGATCTCCTATGTTAGCCATGTATATGATAGTGAACTCCTATGTTAGCCCTGTATATGATAGTGAACTCTTATGTTAGCCATGTATATGATAGTGAACTCCTATGTTAGCCATGTATATGATAGTGAACTCCTATGTTAGTCATGTATATGATAGTGAACTCCTATGTTAGTCATGTATATGATAGTGAACTCGTATGTTAGTCATGTATATGATAGTGAACTCCTATGTTAGCCATGTATATGATAGTGAACTCCTATGTTAGCCATGTATATGATATTGATCTCCTATGTTAGTCATGTAGATGATAGTGAACTCCTATGTTAGCCATGTATATGATAGTGATCTCCTATGATAGCCATGTATATGATAGTGAACTCCTACGTTAGCCATATATATGATAGTGATCTCCTATGTTAGCCATGTATATGACAGTGAACTCCTATGCTAGCCATGTATATGATAGTGAACTCCTATGTTAGCCATGTATATGATAGTGAGTACTCCTATGTTAGCCATGTATATGATAGTGAACTCCTATGTTAGCTATGTATATGATAGTGAACTCCTATGTTAGCCATGTATATGATAGTGAACTCCTATGTTAGCCATGTATATGACAGTGAACTCCTATGTTAGCCATGTATATGATAGTGAACTCCTATGTTAGCCATGTATATGATAGTGAGTACTCCTATGTTAGCCATGTATATGATAGTGAACTCCTATGTTAGCCATGTATATGATAGTGAACTCCTATGTTAGCCATGCATATGATAGTGATTTCCTATGTTAGCCATGTATATGATAGTGAACTCCTATGTTAGTCATGTATATGATAGTGATCTCCTATGTTAGCCATGTATATGATAGTGAGTACTCCTATGTTAGCCATGTATATGATAGTGAGTACTCCTATGTTAGCCATGTATATGATAGTGATCTCCTATGTTAGCCATGTATATGATAGTGAACTCCTATGTTAGTCATGTATATGATAGTGAACTCCTATGTTAGTCATGTATATGATAGTGAACTCGTATGTTAGTCATGTATATGATAGTGAACTCCTATGTTAGCCATGTATATGATAGTGAACTCCTATGTTAGCCATGTATATGATATTGATCTCCTATGTTAGTCATGTATATGATAGTGAACTCCTATGTTAGCCATGTATATGATAGTGATCTCCTATGATAGCCATGTATATGATAGTGAACTCCTACGTTAGCCATATATATGATAGTGATCTCCTATGTTAGCCATGTATATGACAGTGAACTCCTATGCTAGCCATGTATATGATAGTGAACTCCTATGTTAGCCATGTATATGATAGTGAGTACTCCTATGTTAGCCATGTATATGATAGTGAACTCCTATGTTAGCTATGTATATGATAGTGAACTCCTATGTTAGCCATGTATATGACAGTGAACTCCTATGTTAGCCATGTATATGATAGTGAACTCCTATGTTAGCCCTGTATATGATAGTGAACTCTTATGTTAGCCATGTATATGATAGTGAACTCCTATGTTAGCCATGTATATGATAGTGAGTACTCCTATGTTAGCCATGTATATGATAGTGATCTCCTATGTTAGCCATGTATATGATAGTGAACTCCTATGTTAGCCCTGTATATGATAGTGAACTCTTATGTTAGCCATGTATATGATAGTGAACTCCTATGTTAGCCATGTATATGATAGTGAACTCCTATGTTAGTCATGTATATGATAGTGAACTCCTATGTTAGTCATGTATATGATAGTGAACTCGTATGTTAGTCATGTATATGATAGTGAACTCCTATGTTAGCCATGTATATGATAGTGAACTCCTATGTTAGCCATGTATATGATATTGATCTCCTATGTTAGTCATGTATATGATAGTGAACTCCTATGTTAGCCATGTATATGATAGTGATCTCCTATGATAGCCATGTATATGATAGTGAACTCCTACGTTAGCCATATATATGATAGTGATCTCCTATGTTAGCCATGTATATGACAGTGAACTCCTATGTTAGCCATGTATATGATAGTGAACTCCTATGTTAGCCATGTATATGATAGTGAGTACTCCTATGTTAGCCATGTATATGATAGTGAACTCCTATGTTAGCTATGTATATGATAGTGAACTCCTATGTTAGCCATGCATATGATAGTGATTTCCTATGTTAGCCATGTATATGATAGTGAACTCCTATGTTAGTCATGTATATGATAGTGATCTCCTATGTTAGCCATGTATATGATAGTGAGTACTCCTATGTTAGCCATGTATATGATAGTGAGTACTCCTATGTTAGCCATGTATATGATAGTGATCTCCTATGTTAGCCATGTATATGATAGTGATCTCCTATATTAGCCCTGTATATGATAGTGAACTCCTATGTTAGCCATGTATATGATAGTGAACTCCTATGTTAGCCATGTATATGATAGTGAACTCCTATGTTAGCTATGTATATGATAGTGAACTCCTATGTTAGCCATGTATATGATAGTGAACTCCTATGTTAGCCATGTATATGATAGTGATCTCCTATGTTAGCCATGTATATGATAGTGAACTCCTATGTTAGTCATGTATGTGATAGTGAACTCCTATGTTAGCCATGTATATGATAGTGAACTCCTATGTTAGCCATGTATATGATAGTGAACTCCTATGTTAGCCATGTATATGATAGTGAACTCCTATGTTAGTCATGTATATGATAGTGAACTCCTATATTAGTCATGTATATGATAGTGAACTCCTATGTTAGCCATGTATATGATAGTGAACTCCTATGTTAGCCATGTATATGATAGTGATCTCCTATGTTAGCCATGTATATGATAGTGAACTCCTATGTTAGCCATGTATATGATAGTGAACTCCTATGTTAGCCATGTATATGATAGTGAACTCCTATGTTAGCCATGTATATGATAGTGAACTCCTATGTTAGCCATGTATATGATAGTGAGTACTCCTATGTTAGCCATGTATATGATAGTGAACTCCTATGTTAGCCATGTATATGATAGTGAACTCCTATGTTAGTCATGTATGTGATAGTGAACTCCTATGTTAGCCATGTATATGATAGTGAGTACTCCTATGTTAGCCATGTATATGATAGTGATCTCCTATGTTAGCCATGTATATGATAGTGAGTACTCCTATGTTAGCCATGTATATGATAGTGATATCCTATGTTAGTCATGTATGTGATAGTGAACTCCTATGTTAGCCATGCATATGATAGTGAACTCTTATGTTAGCCATGTATATGATAGTGAACTCCTATGTTAGCCATGTATATGATAGTGATCTCTTATGTTTGCCATGTATATGATAGTGAACTCCTATGTTAGCCATGTATATGATAGTGATCTCCTATGTTAGCCATGTATATGATAGTGAACTCCTATGTTAGCCATGTATATGATAGTGATATCCTATGTTAGCCATGTATATGGTAGTGAACTCTTATGTTAGCCATGTATATGATAGTGAACTCCTATGTTAGCACTGTATATGATAGTGATATCCTATGTTAGCCGTGTATATGATAGTGAACTCCTATGTTAGCCATGTATATGATAGTGAACTCCTATGTTAGCCATGTATATGATAGTGAACTCCTATGTTAGCCATGTATATGATAGTGAACTCCTATGTTAGCCATGCATATGATAGTGAACTCTTATGTTAGCCATGTATATGATAGTGAACTCCTATGTTAGCCATGTATATGATAGTGATATCCTATGTTAGCCGTGTATATGATAGTGAGTACTCCTATGTTAGCCATGTATATGATAGTGAACTCCTATGTTAGTCATGTATATGATAGTGATATCCTATGTTAGTCATGTATATGATAGTGAACTCTTATGTTAGCCATGTATATGATAGTGAGTACTCCTATGTTAGTCATGTATATGATAGTGATATCCTATGTTAGTTATGTATATGATAGTGAACTCCTATGTTAGTCATGTATATGATAGTGATATCCTATGTTAGTCATGTATGTGATAGTGAACTCCTATGTTAGCCATGCATATGATAGTGAACTCTTATGTTAGCCATGTATATGATAGTGAGTACTCCTATGTTAGCCATGTATATGATAGTGAGTACTCCTATATTAGCAATGTATATGATAGTGAACTCCTATGTTAGCCATGTATATGATAGTGAACTCCTATGTTAGCCATGTATATGATAGTGAACTCCTATGTTAGCCATGTATATGATAGTGAACTCCTATGTTAGCCATGTATATGATAGTGAACTCCTATGTTAGCCATGTATATGATAGTGATATCCTATGTTAGCCATGTATATGGTAGTGAACTCTTATGTTAGCCATGTATATGATAGTGAACTCCTATGTTAGCACTGTATATGATAGTGAACTCCTATGTTAGTCATGTATATGATAGTGAACTCTTATGTTAGCCCTGTATATGATAGTGAACTCCTATGTTAGCCATGTATATGATAGTGAACTACTATGTTAGTCATGTATATGATAGTGAACTCTTATGTTAGCCATGTATATGATAGTGAGCACTCCTATGTTAGTCATGTATATGATAGTGAACTCCTATGTTAGCCATGTATATGATAGTGAACTCCTATGTTAGCCATGTATATGATAGTGAACTCCTATGTTAGCCATGTATATGATAGTGAACTCCTATGTTAGCCATGTATATGATAGTGAACTCCTATGTTAGCCATGTATATGATAGTGAACTCCTATGTTAGTCATGTATATGATAGTGAACTCCTATGTTAGCCATGTATATGATAGTGAACTCCTATGTTAGCCATGTATATGATAGTGAGTACTCCTATGTTAGCCATGTATATGATAGTGATATCCTATGTTAGCCGTGTATATGATAGTGAGTACTCCTATGTTAGCCATGTATATGATAGTGAACTCCTATGTTAGTCATGTATATGATAGTGATCTCCTTTGTTAGCCATGTATATGATAGTGAGTACTCCTATGTTAGCCATGTATATGATAGTGAACTCCTATGTTAGCCATGTATATGATAGTGAACTCCTATGTTAGCCATGTATATGCTAGTGAGTACTGAGAAACCTTGTCACCATCATAGCTTTATTATTTTATACTACAGAGTACATGTTTGCATCAAGCACCATGATGAAATCTGGAGAACTGAAAAATTCTCCTATGAATGCTCTTTTGTATTTATTGAAGCTTAAAGTTTTTTGAAAATTCTTACAAAATACACGCATAAACTTGAGCAAAATCTAAGCTAAAAAATTCATTTTAGACCTTAAATACTTACTGAGAAACTTCCGAAACCAAAAGCGCCTGTAAAAATGATAGTCGGGTAACTAGCCACTCAGATCGGTGAATCAAGAACTTTGCTAAAACGCTTTTGATTGGTTGGAGCAGAATAAAAAAACTGGAGATTTCATGTAATAAAATTCATATTGATTGAATTACTCCTCTCATAGCAATAAAGTAGTTAAACCAAATACTTGACTCCGGCTATTAATTACAGATTTAAAAAATAAAAACCGCTCAATTCAGCGATTTAAACTTTAAAATAGGTTTCATCTTGTGGAGAAATTTGTGGAGAACACAGCTAAAAAATTATTTAGCTACTGTTAGTGGTTGCCATGCAACAAACAAACAAACTGGGCTGTGTCAAAAAGCCGATGGGAGGGTTTGCCAACTTTGAAGAATTAAAAAGTTGGCATATGTCATGATGATAACTAACATGTCATAGTGATTTGCCTGGTGTTAGGATATTCCATGTGTAGCTATCAAAATGATGTTCAGAAGCAACTGACCGAGGAATGCTAATGATTTTCCTTAATGTGTTGATACAAAGTCTATTGAAGGAGACATATTTATCTATATAAATGTCTGGAAAGACTATCATATATTGAGTACCATTTCATTGAATATATTTAAAGATAAACTTGAGGAAACCAACAATAAATATAATGAAGACTACTTCATGTCTAATAAAGGAATAAATAAGGTACCTGCTTCAAGATACTGTCTCTGATTGGTTGATGGTAAAATATCAGTGCTGGCTCATGTAAACTATGTCATCTGCAGATAGGTGAAGCTGAGAGTTCCTCAGAGATTATATTCAGAGGAGATCTGAAGTAAGTAACAGCCCAGTACTTGGTAAGTTATTCTGAGCTCTGTTTAATAAATTATAGTAGAGAGTTACTTACTAAATTGTTATTGTAACTTATCAAACAAGTTTAAGTTATGAACAGAGATATACTATCAGATTATACTATGAGATGATCTATCTGTCAGCTCTTCACCAGATATTAGAGCAGCTGCTTCCACAGGCTGTAAGTGTCTGACTCCCTTGAGCTACAATTCCAACAATTAAACAGGAGGAGATCAATGATGAGTCACAACTAGCCAATCACATGATAGTAGACAATCAAATAAACAATGAAACTGAGTTGCTACTATGGTGACAGTCTTTAGACGCGGCCCCACCCAAGTTACTCTTTTTATGCATAAAGCCTCCATTGGGTGAAGCAGCCAAAGCATACAAGCTTGCTACAGATCAATTTTACTCATTTCATTCAACTTGGCACAACAGGAGCCAAGTCTAAAATATGAGTTGTGACTAGCCAATCACAAAAGAGTAGGCATTCAAACAGACAATGAAACAAAGACAATCATTACAACCGTCACATTGTCTTCATTCTCTCATGGCTATCTTGGCCTACATCTTGATATTGATCAGATGCATCAGTGAATTGATCAATTAACTGGCTATTATGATCTCAGTTTACTTTTATTGATTTCCAATGCGCTAGCTGCGTCCAGGTTACTTGCACCATTGTTACTTCCATCATTGAAGACTAACATCTTCTTTTGAGGAAAATATGGCAACGCAAATAGCTCCACATACATTATTGCTATCACAAATTATTTATGATCAGTGTTACAATATCAATAGCCTGACAATACTTCAGTAATGATAATGAAAAGTTTAGCAAGGATTTCATAGCCTTCACACAACATCTTTTAAGGCTGGTTCACACTACGTCCCATTATGTCAGTGTTGACACTTTGAAGCCTGGGCATGAGATAATTCAGGAAAATGTTTTCTCATTTACTCTTGCGCCCGAGAAAGCTCAGCCTCTTAGTTTTCCAGTTTTCTTAGTTTGTCTGTACATTCCGTTAATGTAAGATTGCAAAGTTTTGGTTGCTTTTTGCGATGTGTTTCCAATATAACTCTGAAGTTTGAAATCAATTGACTATTAGTTTTTGAGATATTGCCGAAATACTGACGACACTTTAGTGTTCTCATTACGCAGTTGCTGAAACAATGAAATACTAGTCCACTATAAACTATCATGAAGGAAAATATAGATTAAACCGTCCATGACAGTCTATCAACTACCCTAGGACACTTATGTATTCGCGGCATTTAACTTTCGCGTTTTCGCGGTGTCATCATCTCGCGAAAATTTAATGAGCGAAACAAAACTATCGTAACGAACGAGCGAAAACGCGAAGTTAAATAGCTTTGTTCATTAATATTCACAATAAAATCGTCATATTAGAAATGCAGGCAATTTTCGTCTGTGATTGGGATCAATGGGAAATTTCTGGTAAACTCATTATAGCTAATACACCGACTGAGCAGCATGGCAAAGCAAATTAAGATTATATCAGTTTAGTCACCGAATTTGTAACTGATGAGGATGAAAGTCTGGTAGGTGAAGTCATAAAATTGAAGAATAATTATTGTAGTGATGAATTTTATTACCAACCAAAAACAATATCAACCCTCATCAGGTCTAACCACATTATCTCTTCCACTGCCAACCATGTACAAATTAGCTACCGGCCTAGTGCCAGCCATTTTACCGAAATTGCCGATATTGCTTCATGATATGTATACAGTATTTTTTCAGGTTCTACTTTAATTATCTGTATAATCACGAAAATCTAAGTTGGCTATTATGTCATCAACAACTAATTACCTGTTTTATGACTCGCGCGGGGTAGTTAATGAACTCACAGAAAAATGTTTGTTTTTAGATTAGCAATTCTCAAACAAAAGTTTAAAATTGCTTCGTTGTTTTAGGCTGATTTTATAGAGAAATCTTCGGACAACACAGTCAATTTCATAAAACACCTATCTATTTTCTTTTTCTTGGGATTCGAGTGTGAAAGTTACAGCGGGAAGAACCTAGACGTCATTGATAGTTTAAAAAACAAATGGCAGCAAGTGATCAAATTGAATTGCCGATCTCACCCACACATTTCAACCTGTGGTTTACAAATACGATCTAGTCCCAAATTGATTTTTTTTATTAGCAAAATGGACCTGAAGAATGTAATCTGTTTTTTCCACTGCATTTATTTTCACATCACTATATTTTCGCACCCATCAGAGCCGCGAAATTAAGTTGCAGCGAAATTTTATTCTGTGTGCTATTCACGAAACTAAATACTAGCGAAATATAAGTGTCCTAGGGTACCTGACATACACTCGGTGTTGTTACGCAAAATATTTGTATTATAAATGACAACGTGTTAAAGTTTAGCTCAGCTAAAAAAATTGTTTGACCTCTTTATTGACTAGTTCAGCTGTACAGAAAAGGAGTTGGGGGTCAGAAGACACTGTGGAAGGTATTGAACAGACAGAAAAATTTTTTGTTTCAAGTCAACCTTTAACAACAGGGTGTTACTTGTCAAAACAATTTATAAGTAAATTGTTTGACAGGTAACACTAGCATAGGAAACTTGGAAAAACTGAGGGAAACAGCAATCTCTCCCGCTGCTACCAACAGTGTAATAAATGATGTATTACCACTATGCTCCCATGTATAAAGCATAATAGCCGTCTAACCATTGCAGCTCATGATGAGATATTAACAAGCTTGACTATATATTATGTCACCTCTACACATGAAGAAGGATTCTGGCCATATGCTAATCAATTATAGGGACAAGTACAGGCAAGGACATATATATATATCGAAACATCAACCAGTCATAAATGAATCGAATTTTTACAACACATTTTATATATATAGCTTATAACATCATTTATTACAGATAGTGTGACTTTGTGAAATCATATATAGCTATGCATGAATTTTAATGTTTTGAAAAATACAATTGATGTAATGAATGTAGAATGGCATGAAATATGAACATCTCTTTTGCTTTATGTAAGATGAATAATTACAACTGTCTCAGGATGAGTATTATAGCAAAATCCAACTTTTTATAAATCAGCTATTGTCGGTTTTCAGGTTATGGCCAATCTTGTACAAATTATTGACTAAGTTTAATTCATGAGCGTGTCGCATCATCATGGAATCCCATAATATGTCAACTGTCAAGAGGTCAGATATTAAATGTCAGAAAAGGATGCTGGCTGACATCAAAGACAAGCTTTGTACAAAAATATTGACTTGGCTTAATTCACGGGCTTATCGCATCGCCATGGAATCCCATAAGATGTCCCATAAGATGTTATTGATATAGCTTGATGATACAACTGAGTTTCTTGATGGTTTGATGCCTGCATTTGTGCCGAGAATTGTCTATATAGGTCACAGCTGACTTGATTTGATCAAGAATTATTGGTTTGATATTTGTAAGAGAACCCTATTAACATTTTCCTAGATGGTTGGAAAGATAATGCATGCAATCGCGACCACATTCCTTGCAGAAATAATGTGGCAAAACTATCTCATCTCAAAGAGCTTGCAAGCAAATTGCCACCTTTGATGGACATTCCCATTGGATTGCTAATAGGAGCTAATTGTCCCGAGGCTTTTGCCCCTTTAGAAGCGTTAGTTCAAGCCAAAGGCTTGCCGTATGCCAAGAAATCAATGTTGGAGAGGACCGTCTTTGGAGCAGACAACAGACACCAGGGAGATAGAAGACTCATTACACACCGTACAGGCAGCAAACTCGATGATCATGTCCTTATATCCCAAGAAGACATAAAATTTCTCAATATTATGGCACAAACAATGGAAGAAGCCCAGCAACTTATTGAGGATGCTAAGGCTCTTTTCGCAACAGGAAATTTAAAACTTCACAAGTTCATTGGCAATGATTTCTTCAAATTTAAAGTGAATATTAAAGCCGGGCCTGTCACAAGACGTGGCATACTGTCTGTAGTCGGTCAGCTTTTTGGTACCATTGGTCTCTTAGCATCATTCACACTCATGGACATATACAACAAGTTGAAGAGGTATAGCATGCTCAAAGGACTGCTAAGAGCCTTTGCTTACTCCAGATAGCCAAGAACAAGTCCTTAAAGATTCCACTGACGCAACCATCAATTGAGTATATTGAAGCGGCGACAAGAATAGTATTGAAAATTACACAGACAAAATATTTTCAAGAGGAAATCAGAGTTTTGAGAAAGGGTAACCGAGTGATGAAAACAAGCTCATTGCTTCGGCTAAGCCCCTACCTGGATAAACATGGCTTAATAAAAATTGGTGGGAGAGCAAGAAATTATTTATCTCTTACCGAGTTAGGGAAACATCCAATAATATTACCAAATAACTCTCACTCAAGTAAGTTGTTGATTAACTACTACCATGAAAATTCACACCACATGAGACCTTCCTACACACTAACATCCATGCGGCAAAGTGACCTCTGGCTCATATCGGGTATAAGAACAGTTAAAAAACAATTAGGTCAATGCATGCCATGCAAGAAGATGAAAAGAAAGCCTATGAGACAGCAAATGGGAGAGTTACCTCAAGACTGAACTAGCTGTGCCCCACCATTCACACACACACACAGGAATGGACTGCTTTAGCCCATATGCGATTAAAGAGGGAAGGAAGTGAAAAAGTATGGATTAGTTTTCACATGTTTGTATAGTAGAGCTCTCCACATTGAAAATTTGAACGATTTAACTGCCGAGGCCTTTCTCAATGGACTACGTTGTTTCATCGTCATACAGGGTTCTGTGATAAGGCTCTATTCTGACAATGGAACAAACTTTGTCGGCGTACAGAATTTGTTGGATGCGGAAAAGTCACGCCAAACATGATTCTAACAGGAAGAAAAGAACCCACTGCACCACCACCTGGAGATTTTGATGAGGCAATATACTGCCATGCTAGATGGAAAAGGGTACAGTGGGTAGCTCAAAAGTTTTGGAGAAAATGCAAGCTAGAATATCTAGATAACATCACGCATCGTGAAACCTGGACAAAAGTTGAAGACAATTTGAAGGTCGAAGATGTTGTACTTATAGTCGAATCCAATGAGCCAAGGGAATATGTGGCAAATAGAGCGAGTTGAAGATGTGTTTCCAGGTAAAGACGGTTTAGTGCGTAAGGTGACTTTGAGGCTGGGAAATTGTAACTTACACAAAAGGGGGCACAAGATGGCAGAACCAACTTATCTTCAACGTCCCACACAAAAACTAGTAGAACTCTTATAGCATAGATAATTCCCACTTACGTTGCCCATATTACATTGTTTAATAGCAATCTCCATTGGTGGTACTAATTCAACTTCAGAGTTTAGTTTATTTGGTTTTTTGTTGTTGTTAGAATAGAACTTTATATATTTTGTATTACTAACGCAACCTTCAAACCTATTGTTTTTTATTAAAATATGGCTTTGGTATTACTACTAGTGTTTTGCAAAAAAGGGACATTTGTTGAGTCCAATTACTAACATGGTGCAGCAGAAATATAAAATGTATTAGAATTTATATTTGGTGGGAGTGTAATAAAACCCTACCAACATTTCCTGTCTAATACTAACTCACCAATTTTATTGTTTTTTGTTAAGTAAAACATTGCTGTATCCGGGTCTAAGGCCCCACAAGGGTTCTTTCGGCGTGTTTTGTTTCAACGTGTCTCGACACGTTTTCACTTCCTGCAATTATCTTCCATCCAAGCTTGGCATTATGAACTTTGGATTTCAACGAGTAACACGCAATTGATGAGTTAATAGACGATTTTTCTGTTCAGAACACTTTGACATTTATTGTTAATTTGTTTTGTTGGACTTTTTAATATAGCTGTGTGAGTGTTTTTAAACACGGCAAAAGGTTTGTGTCAATAATTTTCTATTTTATATCACATCGTTTCTTTTTGTATTGCTATGGAAGAACTTGTAAATATGTTAAACAATTGTAGATTTTACGGTTTCGGCGTTGACTGAATAAAACAGCAACGAGTCATCTCCAAATCAGTGAATTAATTCCAGCTTAATACACTTGCCAGCTACAAACCTAGCGTAAACCGCTATAATATTGTTATATACTAATACAACTGATGTGTTTCATAAGTCACGTGATAAAATGTGGAGGTGTAAATGAGATGTGGCATGTAAAAATTCTGCACCAGTTGTGTACCAGCAGTGATATTCCTCACTGTAAATAAATCCTTATTAGATCAGCCAAGCCAAAGGCGTTTTCATAGCTTTCCACCCAGAGTGAGAGTATAAGCTCACTCCATTCAATGGTACACACACAAAAGCTGAGTTAATTTTTGTTCTTGGCGTTGAGAAAAAGAGGATCAGTTCCCAAAATTTACATAATCTGCAGCGATATTGTATTTTTCTATAAACAACTGCTCAATCATGAACTGAAGCTTAGAAGACAGCGTACCAAATATCAAAAAAGCTACTTCCTTGCTTTGATCAGAGCCGTATAGTTTCACGGAGTTCCGCGACAAACGGAAGCGTATATGGGAGCTTGCTCGTTTCCAAACAAACAGGCCACGCCTACTATTTTTATATAAGTTATAATGGAGAGGCTGCAGCATTAACCAGCAAAAATTACTCTCATCGGCAGTTGCTTTAAAGTTGATTGTTGTATCATACACCATTTGAAAGAGGACACAATTTCCTACAAGAAACTACAAATTTATTTTGGAAAATAGAGTAAATGCAGAAAAATGAGATGTTGAGAGTGAGGTAAGAATATTCCATTAGAGATTAGTATGTCGATCGGGTTTGTAACAATATTTTACTTTTGCAGCAAGCATATAATTGTGTAAGTTGTAATGCTTAGGATAAAGTCATAATAGTTAATGACCAGATTATCTAGTAAATATTAAGATAGAACAATTCACCATGTTAGTAGTAAACACAATTGCAAAACTTGACTGTGGTGGATTGGTGACCTGGTTTAATCTGAGAAGATATGATTTGTATATTGCATATATACAGTATACCATATAAGTAACTTTTATAGAAAAATAATATGGTTTTACAGTATCAAAGAAGCTCTGCAGTTTTGCATGTAGGAAAAAGAATACATGAATGGTTCAGTAATCTTATTATTATAATCATTGTGGTATATAGCATTGCGAGGAAACATCATGGCTAACATAAACATCAAAAAAGTCCTAGTGTAGCACACTATAGTTTATGATTGTATAGAAATGCACTCAGAGTGTGCTTAGTATACTATATGAAGTATTTTATTTGTCTAGCAATTGTTCATAGAATACCATACGGTTGCGTGGCATAGTTTTCATAAGTGCTAGCAATTCTCCAACTGTGCAATTCTCCAACTTCCACAATTGGTAAACTAATGTGCTAATGTAAGCTTTAAACGCAGCCCAACAGAAGTGATGCTTTTGACCTAAGAAGCGTCAGTTGGGTGAAGCAGTCAAAGTGTACCAACTTACAACCAGCCAGTTTTAGTTAGGCTCACTTTTATTCAGCTCGGCGCAACCAGAGCTAAATCTAATTAAGCATTCAAACAGACAATGAAACAAAGACAGTCATTACTGTCACATTGTCTTCATTGTCTCATGGCTATCTTGGCCTACATCTTGATATTGATCCGATGAATCAGTGAATTGATCAATTAACTGGCTATTATGATCTCAGTTTATTTTTATTGATTTCCAATGTGCTAGCTGCGTCCAGGTTACTTGCACCATTGTTACTTCCATCATTGGAAGGTAAAATCTTTGCTTTGAGGAAAATATGGCAACGCAAATAGCTCCATTTACATTATTGCTATCACAAATTATTGATATTCGTGTTACAATATCAATAGCCTGACAATACTTCAGTCATGATAATGAAAAGTTTAGCAAGGATTTCATAGCCTTCACACAACATCCTTTAAGGCTGGTCACACCACGTCCCATTATGTCAGTGTTGACACTTTGAAGCCTGGGCATGAGATAATTCAGGAAAATGTTTTCTCATTTACTCTTGCGCCCGAGAAAGCTCAGCCTCTTAGTTTTCCAGTTTTCTTAGTTTGTCTGTACATTCCGTTAATGTAAGATTGCAAAGTTTTGGTTGCTTTTTGCGATGTGTTTCCAATATAACTCTGAAGTTTGAAATCAATTGACTATTAGTTTTTGAGATATTGCCGAAATACTGACGACACTTTAGTGTTCTCATTACGCATTTGCTGAAACGATGAAATACTAGTCCACTATAAACTATCATGAAGGAAAATATAGATTAAACCGTCCATGACAGTCTATCAACTACCCTAGGACACTTATGTATTCGCGGCATCTAACTTTCGCGTTTTCGCGGTGTCATCCTCTTGCGAAAATTTAATGAGCGAAACTAAACTATCGTAACGAACGAGTGAAAACGCGAAGTTAAATAGCTTTGTTCATTGATATTCACAATAAAATCGTCATATTAGAAATGCAGGCAATTTTCGTCTGTGGTTGGGATCAATGGGAAATTTCTGGTAAACTCATTATAGCTAATACACCGACTGAGCAGCATGGCAAAGCAAATTAAGATTATATCAGTTTAGTCACCAAATTTGTAACTGATGAGGATGAAAGTCTGGTAGGTGAAGTCATAAAATTGCAGAATAATTATTGTAGTGATGAATTTTATTACCAACCAAAAACAATATCAACCCTCATCAGGTCTAACCACATTATCTCTTCCACTGCCAACCATGTACAAATTAGTTACCGGCCTAGTGCCAGCCATTTTACCGAAATTGCCGATATTGCTTCATGATATGTATACAGTATTTTTTCAAGTTCTACTTTAATTATCTGTATAACCACGAAAATCTAAATTAGCTATTATGTCATCAACAACTAATTACCTGTTTTATGACTCGCGTGGGGTAGTTAATGAACTCACAGAAAAATGTTTGTTTTTAGATTAGCAATTCTCAAACAAAAGTTTAAAATTGCTTCGTTGTTTTAGGCTGATTTTTTAGAGAAATCTTCGGACGACACAGTCAATTTCATAAAACACTTAAAGACCGTGGGTTATGTGGTCAACAAATAATAAAATCAGGTTACCAGACAATTGCTGAGAACGTCCAAAAATGCGTTTATGGCAGTGGCCCCTAGAAAACGCATAAATGCGTTTATGGCAGCGTAAGGGTTATACAGTTTTGGTTGTGAAGTTGGTTGCTACCTATCTATTTTCTTTTTCTTGGGATTCGAGTGTGAAAGTCACAGTGGGAAGAACCTAGACGTCATTGATAGTCTAAAAAACAAATGGCAGCAAGTGATCAAATTGAATTGCCGATCTCACCCACACATTTCAACCTGTGGTTTACAAATACGATCTAGTCCCAAATTGAATTTTTTTTATTAGCAAAATGGACCTGAGGAATGTAATGTTTTTTCCACTGCATTTATTTTCACATCACTATATTTTCGCACTCATCAGAGCCGCGAAATTAAGTTGCAGCGAAATTTTATTCTGTGTGCTACTCACAAAACTAAATACTAGCGAAATATAAGTGTCCTAAGGTACCTGACATACACTCGGTGTTGTTACGCAAAATATTTGTATTATAATTGACAACGTGTTAAAGTTTAGCTCAGCTAAAAAAATTGTTTGACCGCTTTATTGACTAGTTCAGCTGTACAGAAAAGGAGTTGGGGGTCAGAAGACACTGTGGAAGGTATTGAACAGACAGAACAAAAATTTGTTTCAAGTCAACCTTTAACACTGGACCAGTTATGTTTTTGGCTATGTCAGGGTTGGAAAGAAGCAGAAAGCAGCAATCACGCTAAAATTGGCATCACGGATGTTTTAATGCTAAAACAAAAGCGTGATAAGCTGCCAAGCTAGGAATACATCAGTATTGGAAGCTCTGACAGATCAGCGTGCCAGACTGCAGATTGCATCAGTGATGGAAGTGCTGATAGGGAAGCATGAAAAACCTGCCAAGCTAGGACAGCACCGTGTTGGAAGCTTTGCTACAACAGGGTGTTACTTGTCAAAACAATTTATAAGTAAATTGTTTGACAGGTAACACTACCATAGGAAACTTGGAAAAACTGAGGGAAACAGCAATCTCTCCCGCTGCCACCAACAGTGTAATAAATGATGTATTACCACTATGCACCCATGTATCAAGCATAATAGCCGTCTAACCATTGCAGCTCATGAGATATTAAAAGCTTGACTATATATGATGTCACCTCTACACATGAAGAAGGATTCTGGCCATATGCTAATCAATTATAAGGACAAGTACAGGCAAGGACATATATATATATCGAAACATCAACCAGTCATAAACGGATCGAATTTTTACAACACATTTTATAGATATAGCTTATCACATCATTTATTACAGATAGTGTGACTTTGTGAAATCATATATAACTATGCATGAATGTTAATGTTTTGAAAAATAGAATTGATGTAATGAATATAGAATGGCATGAAATATGAACATCTCTTTTGCTTTATGTAAGATGAATAATTACAACTGTCTCAGGATGAGTATTATAGCAAAATCCAACTTTTTATAAATCAGCTATTGTCGGTTTTCAGGTTATGGCCAATCTTGTACAAATTATTGACTCAGTTTAATTCATGAGCGTGTCGCATCATCATGGAAACCCATAATATGTCAACTGTCAGAAGGTCAGATATCAAATGTCAGAAAAGGATGCTGGCTGACATCAAAGACAAGCTTTGTACAAAATATTATGACTTGGCTTAATTCACGGGCTTATCGCATCGCCATGGAATCCCATAAGATGTTATTGATACAGCTTGATGATACAACTGAGTTTCTTGATGGTTTGATGCCTGCATTTGTGCCGAGAATTGTCTATATAGGTCACAGCTGACTTGATTTGATCAAGAATTATTGGTTTGATATTTGTAAGAGAACCCTATTAACATTTTCCTAGATGGTTGGAAAGATAATGCATGCAATCGCGACCACATTCCTTGCAGAAATAATGTGGCAAAACTATCTCATCTCAAAGAGTTGGCAAGCAAATTGCCACCTTTGATGGACATTCCCATTGGATTGCTAATAGGAGCTAATTGTCCCGAGGCTTTTGCCCCTTTAGAAGCGTTAGTTCAAGCCAAAGGCTTGCCGTATGCCAAGAAATCAATGTTGGAGAGGACTGTCTTTGGAGCAGACAACAAACACCAGGGAGATAGAAGACTCATTACACGCCGTACAGGCAGCAAACTCGATGATCATGTCCTTATATCCCAAGAAGACATAAAATTTCTCAATATTATGGTACAAACAATGGAAGAAGCCCAGCAACTTATTGAGGATGCTAAGGCTCTTTTCGCAACAGGAAATTTAAAACTTCACAAGTTCATTGGCAATGATTTCTTCAAATTTAAAGTGAATATTAAAGCCGGGCCTGTCACAAGACGTGGCATACTGTCTGTAGTCGGTCAGCTTTTTGGTACCATTGGTCTCTTAGCATCATTCACACTCATGGACATATACAACAAGTTGAAGAGGTATAGCATGCTCAAAGGACTGCTAAGAGCCTTTGCTTACTCCAGATAGCCAAGAACAAGTCCTTAAAGATTCCTCTGTCGCAACCATCAATTGAGGATATTGAAGCGGCGAAAAGAATAGTATTGAAAATTACACAGACAAAATATTTTCAAGAGGAAATCAGAGTTTTGAGAAAGGGTAACCGAGTGATGAAAACAAGCTCATTGCTTCGGCTAAGCCCCTACCTGGATAAACATGGCTTAATAAAAATTGGTGGGAGAGCAAGAAATTATTTATCTCTTACCGAGTTAGGGAAACATCCAATAATATTACCAAATAACTCTCACTCAAGTAGGTTGTTTATTAACTACTACCATGAAAATTCACACCACATGAGACCTTCCTACACACTAACATCCATGCGGCAAAGTGACCTCTGGCTCATATCGGGTATAAGAACAGTTAAAAAACAATCAGGTCAACGCATGCCATGCAAGAAGATGAAAAGAAAGCCTATGAGACAGCCAATGGGAGAGTTACCTCAAGACTGAACTAGCTGTGCCCCACCGTTCACACACACAGGAATGGACTGCTTCGGCCCATATGCGATTAAAGAGGGAAGGAAGTGAAAAAGTATGGATTAGTTTTCACATGTTTGTATAGTAGAGCTCTCCACATTGAAAATTTGAACGATTTAACTGCCGAGGCCTTTCTCAATGGACTACGTTGTTTCATCGTCATACAGGGTTCTGTGATAAGGCTCTATTCTGACAATGGAACAAACTTTATCGGCGTAAAGAATTTGTTGGATGCAGAAGCAAAAAGATGCCTAAGCGATAGAGGCATAGAGTTTGTATTTGATTTCCCGACGGCAAACCACCAGGGAGGCGTTTAAGAGAGGCAGATCCGTACCATCAGAGCAGTGCTCAATGACATATTAAGGCAAAGTTCTAGACTCGACAGTACTTCTCTAAAAATGGCATTCTGAGAGGTTGCTGCTATTGTCAACAACAGGCCCTTAGGAGCAATCAACACCTCTAACCATGAAAAGACACCGATCACGCCAAACATGATTCTAACAGGAAGAAAAGAACCCACTGCACCACCACCTGGAGATTTTGATGAGGCAATATACTGCCATGCTAGATGGAAAAGGGTACAGTGGGTAGCTCAAGAGTTTTGGAGAAAATGCAAGCTAGAATATCTAGACAACATCACGCGTCGTCAAGCCTGGACGAAAGTTGAAAACCATTTGAAGGCCAGAGATGTTGTATTTATAGTCGAATCCAATGAGCCAAGGGAATATGTGGCAAATAGGGCGAGTTGAAGATGTGTTTCCAGGTAAAGACGGTTTAGTGCGTAAGGTGACTTTAAGGCTGGGAAATTGTAACTTAGACAAAAGGGGGCAAAAGATGGCAGAACCAACTTATCTTCAACGTCCCATACAAAAACTAGTAAAACTCTTGGAGCATAGATAATTCCCACTTACGTTGCCCATATTACATTGTTTAATAGCAATCTCTGTTTGTGGTACTAACTCAACTTCAAAGTTTAGTTTATTTAGTTTTTTGTTGTTGTTAGAATAGAACTTTATATATTTTGTATTACTAACGCAACCTTCAAACCTATTGTTTTTTTATTAAAATATGGCTTTGGTATTACTACTAATGTTTTGCAAAAAAAGGGACATTTGTTGAGTCCAATTACTAACATGGTGCAGCAGAAATATAAAATTTATTAGAATTTATATTTGGTGGGTGTAATAAAACCCTACCAACATTTCCTGTCTACTACTAACTCACCAATTTTATTGTCTTTTATTAAGTAAAACATTGCTGTATCCGGGTCTAAGGCCCCACAAGGGTTCTTTCGGCGTGTTTTGTTTCAACGTGTCTCGACACGTTTTCACTTCCTGCAATTATCTTCCATCCAAGCTTGGCATTATGAACTTTGGATTTCAACGAGTAACACGCAATTGATGAGTTAATAAACGACTTTTCTGTTCAGAACACTTTGGCATTAATTGTTAATTTGTTTCGTTGGACTTTTTAATATAGCTGTGTGAGTGTTTTTAAACCCGGCAAAAGACTTGTGTCAATAATTTTCTATTTTATATAACATCGTGTCTTTTTGTATTGCTATGGAAGAACTTGTAAATATGTTAATCAATTGTAGATTTTACGGTTTCGGCGTTGACTGAATAAAACAGCAATGAGTCATCTCCAAATCAGTGAATTAATTCCAGCTTAATACACTTGCCAGCTACAAACCTAGTGTAAACCGCTATAATATTGTTATATACTAATACAACTGATGTGTTTCATAAGTCAAGTGATAAAATGTGGAGGTGTAAATGAGATGTGGCATGTAAAAATTCTGCACCAGTTGTATACCGGCAGTGATATTCCTCACTGTAAATAAATCCTTATTAGATCAGCCAAGCCAAAGGCGTTTTTATAGCTCACCACCCAGAGTAAGAGTATAAGTTCACTCCATTCAATGGTACACACACAAAAGCTGAGTTAATTTTTGTTCTTGGCGTTGAGAAAAAAGAGGATCAGTTCCCAAAATTTACATAATCTGCAGCGACATTGTATTTTTCTATAAACAACTGCTCAATCATGAACTGAAGCTTAGAAGACAGCGTACCAAATATCAACAAAGCTACTTCCTTGTTTTGATCAGAGCCGTATAGTTTCACGGAGTTCCGCGACAAACGGAAGCGTATATGGGAGCTCGCTCGTTTCCAAACAAACAGGCCACGCCTACTATTTTTATATAAGTTATAATGTAGAGGCTGCAGCATTAACCAACAAAAATTACTCTCATCGGCAGTTGCTTTAAAGTTGATTGTTGTATCACACACCATTTGAAAGAGGACACAATTTCCTACAAGAAACTACAAATTTCTTTTGGAAAATAGAGTAAATGCGAAAAATTGAGATGTTGAGAGCGAGGTAAGAATATTCCATTAGAGATTAGTATGTCAATCGGGTTTGTTTGGAAACAAGTGTTTTTGTTTCCGGTTTTTGATGCGGGACTCTGAAGCTATACGGCTCTGGTTTTGATGTGATATAACGTGGTACAATCATGCTTTCTTGACTTTTATAACAAGAGTTTTGGGGTGCTAATTTCCTCTTGCGCACGGCTTTATGGGTGTTTTGTTGGCCGGTCTTAACTTTGATTAAAGAGGCTTGTCAGGTTTTAATGGCGATTTTAGACCAAACTAATCTTTCTAGTTATGTATCATCCGATCAGATGAGTAAGTTTTAGGATATTGTCGACATTTTTCCAAGACTTGATAACATATGCACATGTAAATAGGTGTATAGGTGTTTTGTATCATTATTATACTTAAACGACTCGAAAGAAAAATGATTAATTTTTGATGGAATTTCAGTGCAAGGGTTTGGGTATGGCTGTCGGTGGATACTTTTCGATAGTTGTGTGCACAGATGCAATTATCATAAAGCTCCCAAACACTCGCTTCGCTCGCGTTTTTTTATCGTGGGATTACAATTAATTATTGAAATATTAAAATTTCTCACTTGACAGCTACTCCATTTTTATAATAAATAATGTGTGTCTGCATTATAGTCAAACTGCATAAAAAATAGAAATTTTCTTTTGCAGTTTCACTAAACTACAAAAACATTAAACATTCCTTTTTACACATGCATTGACTCTTGTACAGAACTATTGTGCTGATTTTAAAATCATTAAATTGAAGTTATATGACAAAAACTCTGCTTTAACCGCAAAAATACCAAGTGTATGCCAGCACAAAATGGGAGGCATGATTTAACTCTACTCAAAAAACAATGAAATTCCTGATGAAATAGTTGGTATTTGCTATACAAGCCGTCAATAGCCTGTTGTGGTTTAATGTTATTGTTGTATATTGCAAGAAGCGAATTTTTGTAAGAATTGATAGATTTGATTTTGTTTATTTGGGAGAATTGAATTGAAAGGAATCATTGAAGTGATAATAGTTAAAGAATTGAATTGTGATGTTTTTGCTGCTTTGCACTTAATTGAGAATTGAATCAATTCTTACAGGACATATGATGCAAAAAAGTGAGAATTGAATTGTTAATTTTTTGGTGAGAACTGAAATCAATTGTGTCATGTTTTAAATATCTCTAAATAATCATTGGAATAAAATAAGAAATATGCATTCACATTAAAAATAATGAAATAAAAATTGAAAGCTCCAAATTTTTGCAGTGCAGCCTAAAGGATTTTCATGAGTTAATTTCGAGCAATAATAGCCAACTTGTAGAACAATTTCTCAACTTTCGAATGTATATTTATTTAGGGATCCATGACCGGTTAGAGATAAGGTAGGGCAGCCTTTTCGTAACCATGCCAAACGATAAAATTGCTAACCGACAGGCTCGATTCGCTGGACAATTCTCACACGTATGAGCTCGGTAGAAAACAAATTCATCAAAAACTCGAGCATAACTCATAAGCAAATGAGTACAAACATTGTTTTATTATACAGTATGTAGTCAAAAACCTTATAAAAATAGGCTACAGACCAAACATCTGTAATGAACTGTGTAACTCAATAGCCGCCGATCTACCAATAAATACCGCAGCTAAATGAACACAATAACACTTTCATTCTTATTATTCCATTTATGTTTGTTTGTGTATTAATAATAGTATCTAAATTATATTATAAATTGTACTCATGAAGTTATGTTAACTCTGTATATATTTTGAGATTGAACTAACGATATTATTATTGTTTACCCGGAACACGGACTATAGCCGACACGGCCTTTTGTTAACTTGTCCGTGTCCGGGCAAGTTTACCCGGGTTTTGCCCGCAATTGTTAATATATAAAAGGGCCTCGAACTTTATAGCGGGCAGTTGGTTTTTGGACACGATACGATACAATACAACTATTTTATCCGCAACCAGTCTTATTTATTAAACCGGATTATTATCCGGGGGCAATTTGATACGTGCCGGTATCTACTCTAAGGACATAAAAACCGGACTACAATATATTACAGGGCCGTTGTCCGGACTACGTAACACAACACTCAGTGGCCAACCTAGTCAATAACAACAGGTAGTAATGGACTGGGTACAACTTTAAAGGTAGTTGCACGCAATCCATTACATCTGGTGGCAGCAGTGGGATAGGATAACTCCCACGGACAACCTGTTTTATTGATTAATCGTGAGTATGGCAACCCGGAGGACTAGGAGTGCTGAAAGAACTGGCATAAATGCAGTAGAAGCAGAAGTACTTCACAGATTGACCAACGTACTAGAAGAGATGCGCACAGAGGGTCGGCGCCCGGGACCACCACAATTCAAAGCTCCAGAGTTTGATGGATCAGGAGACGTAGAGTATTTTATCCAACAGTTTGAAGATGTAGTCATGGCAAACGAATGGAGACCATTAGCTAGTATACTTCACCTCCGGGAAGTGCTGAAAGATGCAGCCCGAGAGTGTGGCAAGGCTGGAACAGTGGAAGGGATTTTTGAAAACCTTAGAGTGCGGTTTGGAATGACTGTGAGAGGGGCTCAGGCTCAGTTGTCTATCTTGAAGCGAGATTTCAAGACCAGTCTTCAACAACATGCTGCATTGGTGGAAAAGCTAGTGACAGTGGCATACCCGGATCTACCCCCTGTACACAGGAACATCATGATGCGGGACACTTTCACTAATACATTGGGACACGCAGGGTTGCAGAGACACTTATTAGCGGTGCCTACACCCACCCTGGCCGATGCAGTACGTGCAGGAAATGAATACCTGCAAATCCAATCACTATTCCCAGGCAGCTCACACATCAGACAAATAGACAAAGACGGGGAAGATGTGTTAAACGTCACTCAGGCCAGGAACGACTCTCTGACAAATATAAGTAAAGTGCTACAGAAGCTGGTGGCTGAGATGGCTGAGTTACAAGCAAACCAACACAGGTACATAAACAGACGCTCAGAAAGGCAACCTATACGGGAGCCACTCAAGTGTTGGGGGTGTTGACAAGAGGGCCACCCACACAGGAGTTGTCCTACTCACCCACGAAAAACTCGAAAGTTTCCAAACACAGGGCCGGGAAACGAGAAAAGCCCGCAGCAGTAGGACTGCCTACTGGCTGCAAGAGGGCACCCCCAGATAAGAAACAAAAAAATGTACAGGTACGACAAGGATGCCTGGGGAACACCAACAGAGGTTGGCAGTCTCCAAAAAATGCTTGTCGACAACCAGAACCTGCACAAAAGTTCGAATGTAAGCTTCAAAATAAATATGAGGTACTTATGAGAGAATCAGAAACCGAAAACAAAGAGTTGAGTCCGCCTCAAAGCGATCAGGTAGAAACTTACCAAAAACAGCTTGGACAGAAACAAAAAATCAAAAGACGTTCACTCAGCCTTCCTGAAAGACGGAAGCTCCACGGTGACCGCCCTTTAGACCTGAAACTCCCTGAAAGACGGGAGCCACAGATAAATATGACAGAAAGTTTAAAGAGACCACATGGGTCTAGCTATTACTTACCTGGAAAAGTGGGAGGCAAACCGGTACTGTTCCTTTTAGATACCGGCTGCAATACCAACCTGATCAGTAAGCGCATGTTTGATCAGCTACCTCAAAGTTTTAAACAGCAGCTTAAGCCATGTACGACACATGGACAACTGGCAGACGGGAGTCGACTGCCTTTCTATGGAGTGGCACAACTGCCTGGTCGCCTCCGGGATATGAAATTCGAGGAAACCTTCGTTGTGAGCAGTATTAGCGAGGATGGGATTCTAGGAATGCCTTTTCTTGCTGATCATGGATGCAAGATGGATTTTGGTCAGCCCACCATAACTATTCAGGATTTGGTAATGCCTTGCGTGGACCGCTATGGGCGACTACTACAAAACAAAGTTCAGTTAGTTCGAAGTGTGGAAATTCCGGCCCGTTCAGAAATGACAGTGCAGTGCCGGATCACGACTCGAAACTACTACCCTGTAGGAATAGTGGAGAGTGGAGGAGAAATACCTCTGGCTACCAGCCTCAATCAACCTCATAAAGATGGCCGGATTGTTGTTAGGTGCATGAACCCGTTAGATCAGCCATTGAGAATTCCTGCTGGGAAAACTGTAGGAATGTACACGGGAATAGAGGAAAATGACATAGAAATGCCAGAGGTAAAACTTTCTCAACGAGCAGCAGTAACGGTCGTGAAACAGGAAGTCGGATCCACGTGGGTCCCAAAGCACTTGCAACAAGTGTATGAGGACGCATGTCATGGTTGTCGAGATGAACAGCAACGACGACAGTTGGCTTGCTTACTGATTGAGTATAGCCAGGTATTTAGCACCACTGACGACGATGTGGGACAGACGACTCTGGTGGAACATTCCATTCCTATCATAGAGGGAGCTCGTCCCATACATCAGCCGCCACATCGGTTGGGCCCTCAGAAGGAAGAACGACAAAAAAGCCGGAATCCAAAGATCCAGGAGCATCCACAGGAACACAAGGAACAAAAGTGAGGGACAAAAGCCCACCGAGGGCCAGGAGACCTCCAAAAAGATTTCAGGATTATTACTGTAGTCATATAAGGTCAAAACAGAAAAAGAAATGTGGAAAAAGCTACAAGGATACCGAAATTAAGGATGAAAAGATATTGGCCAATCAGCAAACAGCGAAAAAGAAACCATGCGGTTATCCAATATACAAACAGAAACTAACGTATTACTTACGGAATACGGGAATTCTAGCAGACGACAGTTCATGTAAACGAAAGCCGTGTTTAAATAGAACAACAATACGAGATCTTCCCATTCTAACGATGGCCAGAACATTACATAGACGATCAGACCGGAGAGAAAATAGCCTGGAAAGATTACTGCTCGAATTAAAAAATTCAACCGACAAACTCGAGCAAGTGGCTTCCGTCAATGATATACAGCCCAAAAGGATAGCCGACGGCTATCATATGGGCGTGGTTTAATGATGGAGCTCTATTAGGATTGTGCTAGTCTGGGTTTCAAAGCAAACACAACTCTCGCGGGGCGGTCGCGTTGCCTTGTTAGGTTTTAGAAAACACGAATCGCTGTTATCGTTTCATTAGCTTATTCAGCCAGTAGACCCCGCGGGTCACAATAGCAAACATTGAATTTCTGCAATGTAGGGGTAATACCTAACCAAAATAATGTATCTAATCAAAATAAAACATTTCAAATTACCTACTTTTAGTAATTTTAAAATTAGTAAAGGTCGTAGTATATGACTAAAGTTGAATATAATTACCCGAACAACGGCATTATTTTTCTAGTTTTTGATTAATATTTTGCCACCCCTAATATAAAATGACAAAGTCTTTCATCGGTTTCACATTGTTTTACCTTGCCAATAAGATGGGACAGCAGGCAAAGCTGTGCAGTGTAGTTTTCATACTCAAAATCTAAATGCAAAACCGAATTTGAGCTATTTTACGATTGACTATTAATATCACGAATGCTTGTGAATGGCAACTGACTGATCATAACGGTGACAATATTGGGATACTATATTTATTTGACAACAAAATGAATTTAACAGATAAGTAAAATAACCACTATAGTTCATAATATTCGTAAATTTACAAGGTGCTTTATTCAGCATATTTGTTTGTTCGGGTGCCGTGTTCGGGTTAATCCCAACAGAGCTTCATAATTAAACCCCGCCCATATGAGCGCCGTCGGCTATCCTTTGGGGCTGTATATCATTGCTTCCGTGCACCCCTACACGATTAGGTCCCAGAATGTACACACGTCAACCAGTTTCAAACAAACATACCACACAAGATGCACAAACCAGAGACAAGAAACGATCACTACCTGGTGTATTTACTCGTCTGGGCAACTGGCGTATCCCAAAAAGAAAAAAGGAAATTACCCAGGAGGAAGTAACTTCCACAACAAACTCTAAAACTATCACGGACGACGTGTCACGACAGCCTCTCCGTTATATCACAAAGACACAACCCCACATACGGATCGAGGAGCGAGACGCCGTCATAGAAATCGACAAAAATAAAGAAAAACGACGACATAGACTGACCCTCGCCCATAAGTTAGAGGACGAATGCGATCAACTAGAAAGGACAATACAACAAAAACGTACAGAGATTCGGCGACTATACCGTGAAGATTAAAAAATAAATTAGTGATCCCACATCTCACTAATGAAGGGGGATGTGTAATGAACAATGTAACTCAATAGCCGCCGATCTACCAATAAATACCGCAGCTAAATGAACACAATAACACTTTCATTCTTATTATTCCATTTATGTTTGTTTGTGTATTAATAATAGTATCTAAATTATATTATAAATTGTACTCATGAAGTTATGTTAACTCTGTATATATTTTGAGATTGAACTAACGATATTATTATTGTTTACCCGGAACACGGACTATAGCCGACACGGCCTTTTGTTAACTTGTCCGTGTCCGGGCAAGTTTACCCGGGTTTTGCCCGCAATTGTTAATATATAAAAGGGGCTCGAACTTTATAGCGGGCAGTTGGTTTTTGGACACGATACGATACAATACAACTATTTTATCCGCAACCAGTCTTATTTATTAAACCGGATTATTATCCGGGGGCAATTTGATACGTGCCGGTATCTACTCTAAGGACATAAAAACCGGACTACAATATATTACAGGGCCGTTGTCCGGACTACGTAACACAACACTCAGTGGCCAACCTAGTCAATAACAACAGGTAGTAACGGACTGGGTACAACTTTAAAGGTAGTTGCACGCAATCCATTACACATCATTGCATTAGTACAACTTTATATGAGTCAGAAGTATTTTCTAAAAGCGGTAAATTGTATGACAAGAAAATAATCATATACACTACGTAAAAATTTCAGCACTGCATGAGTAGTCCATACCTTAAACCATAACTGCCACGATCAGTGTTTTTGTTTTTTTCATATGTAAATCAGACATGCTGATTCCGATTTTGTAATCAAAATAAAAATTGGTCCACTAGTTTTCAAAGTCATTTTTGTTTTTGAAGGCTTTTTACAGCGATTCAATATCGGGGTCGAAAACGACACTTCAAGCCCCGCCCATAAACATGTGACGTAACCTAGCTTTTTATGGACGCAAGTCGGAGATGTTTAGTCGACTGAGAAACAAATAGCTCTGCGAGCTTACCAATGAAAATCGACGTTACAGATGTCAAATCTCCAAAGGTCAAGGTCAGGTTTACATAATTTTTCATAAATTCTTATCGAGACGCTCGGAAATCGCTTTATACAGATAACGCTCTCAATGGCAGGAACCCAAGTACCCATGGATGAAGGTATGCATGGTTTTGTGGCTGAACCTCTTGTTAGGATGGAAGATAACGAGGTTGTGAACGTGAGTAATATTATTTTTATTTCATTTATTTTTAATTTATCGAAAATAATTGATGAAAAAATGCGATATTTGTTATAAAGTACAAAGCAGTTATATCATTCATTTTATTAGATTTCGTTGGATTATATACATACATACAAATGAATATATCGGCTTGTTCATCATCATGTTGTGTTGTCAATAAATTTATTGAGTTTAATATTCTTGACTTAGCTTCCCCAAATTTTTCACTTTGAGACTCAGTTGTACATGTATGTGAAGATAAGCCGCTTTGTATTCAACCTCTTGTCACTAAAACATTCGCTTCCTTACCAGGTTTATGTACCAAGACCTGTTGAGGAATGGTGTGGCTGTGGGAGATGCCAGGCTTGGCCTAAAGAAGACATGAACATCTGCTGCAGGAATCATCCTATATGGGACACGCAAAGAAGTGGAGGGCCAGAGATTTCCTGCATTACATCATGCCCCAACATTGGCGAACTTATGATGTATGCCCCCTTAAGAAACATGTGGCACAACTACTGTACATACCATGGTGTGTTTTGATTTGCACTGCATAATGAGATTTGTCGCATGACATGTCTGCTGTTTAGCAAATCCCTTCCTCATCCTATAATGTTTTTAATCTTTCAAGCAAATTATTATGCAGCTCTATAATGCTACCTCTTACAAGAATATTGTAGATATTTTATTGCAAAAGTTTACCTACAGTCAGCATGATGGGTTGAAAATCACCCATAATCTCAACCTAGCATGCGTGGACTATGTTTTTAACCTTTGTTCCTATCATTACAGTACCACAAAGACCAGATGCTGAATTGCTTCAAGTGGGCCCAAACCTAACCCAAGAACAGATTACCAGACTAATTAATGAACAAAAAAGACTGTGCGCTTACAGGTCGTTAATATTTTGGGCATACCCAAGTTTGAAACGAGGTGAAAGAAAGCCACTACCTGCCTGCATATATGCTTATGTCAGAGCACTGTTTCCTAGTACAGACGACGAAGAAATTTATGCCGATTGGCAACATACTCTCTTTGCCTATAGCAATCAGCAAGACAGTTGATAGATCAGCAAGATAGTTATTAAAGGTTGACTTGCAACAAAATTCACATTACAGTTATTTGATATCAAAAGATTCACCATGTCTTACTCTGTTGTAGGTGCAAAATATGTGGAAAGGTGATTACAAGCTCTTAAAAGCTCAAAAACCAACAGAAAATCGTAGCCACACCAGATCGCTGTAGTTTGGATTCCCTTTCCAAAGCGGTTCAAATGTGATGTAGTTCTGAGCGATGGTTTCTGTTTAGACTTTCTTGCAACCTTATTCGTTGAAATATTTTCACAGATATACTTCACGCATTCAATAAAACTGTCTATTGTTCTTACGAGTCTGTTTTATCGTCATTGTAATGCTGTCACTTTTAGCACTGATATATTATAACTTACCATAAAAAATCATTGAACTTTTTAACCTTAGCTCGAAGGAGTACATATCATTGTCCGATAATCATGACGAGTCCGTTGGTCACCTGTGATATTCAAAGTGCTGCAAAAATTATTTGCGAAGTATTGGGTCACATGATCAGATTACGACTTGACGATTGAATAATGCCGAAACAAAACCGTAAAGTAGTAAGCATCTATATTTGATAAGGGGTCTTCGGTAAAACCCGAAGTGTTTGTCATAAACTAGTACTACGATAAGCTTTATATCGAGTTTTTTATTGGCCTTTCAATTCACGTGAGAACATCATGTAACAAGACAATAACCAAATTTCATGGCTACGTCATCGAAATAAAGAGATTCCAATCTACGGCGGCTATTCGTTTTTGAGCTTTTAAGAGCTTTTTATCACATTTCCACATATTTGGCACCTACAACACAACAGAGTAAGACACGGTGAATCTTTTGATACCAAATAACTGTTATGAGAATTTTATTGCAAATCAACCTTTAATAACTATCTTGCTGATCTATCAACTGTCTTGCTGATTGCTATAAGCAAAGAGAGTTTAGATATAGATATAGTAAATCCTAGATTGGCGAATAGCTATCATTACAATGGAGCAAAAGTGAGGCCTATAATTGGCTGTTGTTCTCACGATGTCAAGTCGCAGTGATGTGCATCACGGCAACAGAGCCTTCCGCTGAGCAATGAGTTTAGTAGTGAAAGCATGCTTGTGCTACTAGTTTATAAGTCATAAACGTTACAATAAGACTAAATTCTCGGTAAAATGTCATCAGAAAAGACTACAACACCTCAGGTATGTGAACCCAAAATAAAAATTTTAAATACTTAAATCAACTTAACCTTTGCGCGTGTGCTATATCATTGGTTCACGTTGCATGTTGCTACTGGTAACAAACTAACTACCTTACCAACTCAACTTACTTGTCCTATCATGGTCTCATAACAACGAACATACCTTTTTATGATTATTCGGAATTGAAAGTGAAGTGAATGAATGTTAGGGACTATCAAAAGAAAGATTGTCTAGACTGATTACAACAACATATATTACATACTTGTCTCTCAGCTGGTAGGGTTGTAATCTAGCTTGGCATGGTTGATCAAATGCCTTTTTTTGTCTCATTCGAAGTAATGTAATTATATTCATTCTACTACATGTATGTATTGTTAATGTTTAGGCCAATAAAAAGTCAAGTCGCCGTGGGTGCTGTGCCTATGAATGTTCAAGCAATCCTGAGAAATGCCCAAATCTGGCCTTGCACCGCTTTCCAAACAAGAAACGAGCTGAAACCTGTAATGCTTGCCTCACATTTGACGATTTAGTGAATAAGCTGCTACACCAAAATGCTTGTTCTTGGTGTCAAATTGAAGCTCAGAATGTGGTTCTAGCAGCCATAGAAACAGAATTTTGATAATGAATACAAAATTTCATTTTTGAACAAATAAATTTATGCCGATCGATCTTACAAGACTGATCTATAATTTACACAATAACAAAGAAGGTGCAGATTTTAGCCAAAATCTGTTACTATCACCTGATTCTACACAAAATTCTGAATATACAAGTAAAATCTCATGACAATATTACATACTTTCTTCTTTATATAGTCTCACGTAGCATATGGAGTCACTGAAAAAGCACATTTGAGAAAAACGACTTTGAAAAAAAAATTTATGCCGCTTCTCTGTTGCTCAGTAGTCGTGCGACGTGCTGTTGACTTACTTCGGCAGTTGTTCGATTTCTACTCCACCTTTTCAAGAGTATGAAACCAAGCAACTGCGAAAGAAAGTAAACCTTACCGATTTCCGATTCTTTCTCTTCAATCTGTGCTCATCTTTAACTTTTGCATGCAGCAATGACTTCTCACCTACAAGCAAACCAAAATACTTCAGTCCTACCACTAGTGAAGAACATCAGGGCCATTTTAACTTTTAAATTAAACACTCACTCTTTGCAATATGCCATAGATCGAAATAGTGGGTAACCTCTGGCCATTCTTTCCTCATGTAAGGAGCAATCATGATGTGCTGGTCAGTTGTTAGGCTGCCTATACAAACACCAGCATCTTCCACTTCTCGACGGCATCTGATCAATCCCTCCTTCTCCATTGCCTGTGATGATGTTGTCTCAGTGACCTGTATATGTAAGAATGTTTAATTTGAATTGACTATTGGGCGCTGTCTTCTTATAAAACAAACACAATAAGTATTGAAACACTGAATATGTTGCTAAACATTTAAGTAGGCGACTAATCAATTTATCAAATCTAGTAAAAATAATAATGTTCACTGGAGACAGTTCTCACCTTCACCAACTGAGATGCCACTATAAGAGAGGATTTTACATCCATTAGTGTGTAGGTGCTGTATAGGGCACTATGTCCTGGGGTGTCAAATCTTCCATCTTCGCTGACATCTATCTGCTCTGTACCTAGTGCCTGTTGTACTGCTGTCATGTTATGGCTGTAGACATTCCTGATGACCTGTGTAGAAAAACAGCTAGTATTACATGAAACATACAGGATTATTACATAAAAGGCATAGAGTTTAGATAGAAACCAAGCTAGTAATTGCTGTAAATATTCATTTGAGTTTTGAACATTGGTGAATACATTCAGGACTCAATTGTACCATGATGTGAATGACATTGGACATACTTGCGTTTCATTTTGTCAACCTATTTCTGGTTGACTAAGGTAAAATAATAACACCAAACAGTGCTAAATGTCATACATAAACATTATGGTAGATTAAAGACTTGCCCCATGAAGGTAGTGCTGTTGGTGTTTGAAAAAAGATCGCATGGAGGGAGCCATGATACTAAGCATCGAGAATGCACGGAGAAACTTGGTTGGCAAGCATCCAGTAAACAAGATCATCGCACTTATCAAAATGTTTATGACAGCACGTCCACTGGTGCGACTGCTAGATTCCCATGTTCTCACGTGTCTGCAGCTATCACAAACGGCTGTCATTTTGACGTATCCTCCATCTCTGTATGTAGACTCCACGTTGGTAAGGCACGCACACTTCCTACAGTACTTGAGTGCCTCTAGAAGTTGCTTGTGATCTACCAAGTATTTTGGTTCATTGTACCATGATCTCTGTCTGTAATTATAAAAGTAATAACTGATGGTTATGCATCTGTAGCATAGCTGAAAAACACTCAAATTATCCCGCCTAAACCGAGGCACAGATGCCAATGATAGGGTGAACCAAATGCACAATAGTACACATACATTATGAACTTACGCCTGTTTATAGACTTGGTAGTTTTCCTTTTCTGCATCATCATCCTCGTAGTCACTGTCTGGCTCCCAATCAGAATCTTCCATATCATCTACTGGCAGATCATCTTCTAACTCATCCATGTATTCAAGGAAATCGTCTCCTCCATAATCTATATTCTTCAGAACACTACCTTCTATATCACCCACAGCATCATCGTCCACATGTTCTACCATATTAGCTGTTACAACCTAGTAATAGATGAAAGTGTTTACACATGGGGGTTTGATGAGGCACCAAAGCATTACCAATGAGTGGCCATGGGTTGGCAGCCTGATCACATATTGATGATCATAACATCAAAACAAAAGCAACAAACTTCGTGTGGTTGAAGCAAACTAACGCCATATGGATTGTATATGGCTGGTTTGTTTGCTTTGTTTGGAAATTTTTATTTTGGATAACCCCACAAACCTCTGTTGTATTGCCGCCAGATTTTCCATCTAGGCAACTGCTACCATGACAATGCTGTGCTGCTTCCGTTGTATCAATATCAGACTTTTTTTCTGAGCTGTTGGTATCAGTGAGATGCTGAGCTGCCCCCCTTCTATCTATTTTTTCAATGTCTTTACTGGAAATTTTTGAAAACAACATTTGGTCAGAGGTCATTTTATGAGAGGTCAGCGGACATATGTTGTCAGTGAAACCAAAAGATAGCCAAAGATGAAATGCAAACATTTAATTATTACAATATTACTAACTCACCTGTTATACTGTGTTGATGATGAGCGATACTTGATCAATCCAAAAGTTGAAACGCTCTTGGTGACACTTAAAACAGATTCTGTCATCGTGCTTACTGCGACTGCCGACTGATTGTCTGGCTGCTTCTTTCTCTTTGGAGGTGGTGGTCGTGTGGTTAGACGTGGTCGTAGTGGGATCCTTGAAAATTATAATGCAAACTAATGCAAAGACATGTATAAAACTGATTGAAAATGATGAACCAAGTGCATAAGCTTTTGTGAGAACTTTGTATTATGTCACCTTGTCACATGAGTGTAATTTCCCCCCTTCCCCTGAGATGCTTCTATATGAATTTTTTGTAATGATTGTGATAGTGAGTCATTAAACAGTCATAATTATAGATTCAGACTATAATAATTTACCTTCACTGCTGTGATAGAAAGAGTTCAGCTTGCATGGATAGAAAGAGTTCAACACATGCATCTGCAAACAAAGTTATTCATGCTGTATGTTACTGATCCTATCTTGAGCCTGGCAAACATGCAAATCCCTAGTTGAAGGCTGGTTCACACTATATCGCCATATCTTGGCGTTGGTCGTCAATTATGTGAACCGTGAATTTATGTCATCGACGATCATCGCGGACAGGTCGGGAAAGTTAGCAGCTGTAAAACTTCCCCGATGTTTCGCCAAGATCGACGACTGCCTTTCAAATGTGAACCATTTCAGCGATGGTAATTCAAGGCCGTGAATAGCGTGAGCTATTCATAATCATTTATGATAGTCGCTGCGGGACTAATTTTTTATTCCCGCATGCGAAAAAAGAGGTTTCTTCACAAAAATTTAAAAATATGTCACGCAGTATTTCCTAATGCAAACGCGGTTGGTTTGTGACACGCCGAAATAGTGTGAACCAGCCTTAAATTGACAAAGTGGAGGCAGCTGTCTTGACTAAGTTGGGCACATGCAGACATGACATAAGGTTTATAGACAGAATGGTTCATACATGGGTATGAGGGATAAAATAATCATGCAGTAAAAAGTAACAACATTAACACAGCAGAGATAGACAGTTGTTATACTTCTGAACTCAGGTTGAGGTGACCTACTCGGGAGCAAGTGCTCTCCTTTTCTCTAATCTGCTCTCTCTTTTAGTAGGCGATCTAGGTTGTTGCTTTCTTGGTGATGGTACTGATGTGCCAGATGCAAGTTGAATGGTTGGTACAGCATCATCCTTGAATGTGAGCCTAAAATATTTTCAAAAGATTGTATTTCATTTAAATTTTGTAAGCAGTCTGTCTATATATATATATATGATGAGATGGTGAACAACCACAGAAATGTAGACCATGTTAATTAATGCAGGCTGCTGACTTGACAATATTGCTATTGATGCAGCTAGACTCCATTAACTCATGGATCTTTTATATGGTTTTTATTCATGATAATTCTACAGAAAAGATTTGGCTCTGGCTTAGTCAGCTGGATTTTTCTCATTGCGATCAGTTTGGGTTTGCTAGCTACCTAGTACCAGAACAGTTAAATTGGTTGAATTACTATGATAATATTATGCACTGAGGAATAAAAAACACTTATGCGTTTGAACAAAGATATGCAACTCTTGGTTCTGATGTGGTGTAAGATCTTTAGTACAGAGAAAACAACTTTTATCTCTGATAACATTTTATCATTCATAATAATATACTCACGTGACACCAGGCATCGTAAGATATTGATTATAGTTGGTGAATGAGTCTGTAGAGAAATGCCTAAAGCACAGACGACTGTTACTAGTCCATTTGAAGTTCTTAACTTTGGTCGAGACAAAGTGAGTCCATCGAATTTGAAGAGAAGAACTCACAGGCCACGCCTTCAGATGGTCTGTAGCTTCACAGTTGGCAGCTGCGCATCTTCTGCTCATCTTACCTTAGCTTACCTCAGGCCGGTAGCGGGATGAGTACAAAATATACCACTCAACTATATACTACTCAAATCCACAATACACCACTCTTAAATCGGCAATATACTACTCAAATTCCACAATAAACCACTCTCAAGTTAACAATATACCACTCTCAAATCAACAATATACTACTCCAAGTCAGCAAAACACCTCTCTCAAGTCGACAATACAGAATGCACCACAGTAAGTTGACAATAGACCACTCGAAGTCAACAATACACCACTCAATCAACAAAACGCCACTATAAGTCAACAATATATCACTCAAAGTCGACTATATACCACTCGTAATCAACAATTAGGATGATGCACGATGTATTCTCAATGAAGAAGCGTTATTTATTATTTTCTCAACCGAGTACTCGCAGCGTAGGGATGAGAATGGAATATGTTCGCGGGTTGTAGCGAGTTGAGCGGAACTTGCTTTTACGCTAAACTTTGACACTGCTTGGCGCAGTTGTATTACCGTAGGTTGCATAAGCAGCAGATCACGTAAGACACAGGTCTGCCTTTGATGGAAACTTTACCGAGATATAATTGTGTTCCAGGACTATTTAAAAAATGGTTGACCAATGACACGGCAGATAAGAGAATGCGGTGAAATGATTTTATCGAAACGGGTGTCTTAAAACCTATTCTTTTTTTATTTCCAGCCTGTATTATACTCTCAGTCTTTCCTAAAAGGTAGATAGGACATGCAACACTGCTTGTAGATTGTTACTGGATGTTTTATGGGCTGGATGCCGAGAAAATAAAGCTCAAAAAACCGCGATTTTATTATAAGCTAGCGTTGTTAATTGGCCAATTGTAAGCTAGGTTACGCCACTAAATTAACGATATCCGCTAAATAGCGACGTGTTCTAAATGACATCGTTTTGGGGACAAAATGCAAATTAATCTCAAAACTGTTTGGAATTTTTTTATTGAGGCAATAAATATGAAAAATAGTGTGCCCATAGTGATCAGCATAGTTGATTTGCTATTTGAAAAACTTCTACTCAGGATGGTGGCAGTTATGGTTTAAACCATAACTGCCACGATCAGTGTTTTTGTTTTTTTCATATGTAAATCAGACATGCTGATTCCGATTTTGTAATCAAAATAAAAATTGGTCCACTAGTTTTCAAAGTCATTTTTGTTTTTGAAGGCTTTTTACAGCGATTCAATATCGGGGTCGAAAACGACACTTCAAGCCCCGCCCATAAACATGTGACGTAACCTAGCTTTTTATGGACGCAAGTCGGAGATGTTTAGTCGACTGAGAAACAAATAGCTCTGCGAGCTTACCAATGAAAATCGACGTTACAGATGTCAAATCTCCAAAGGTCAAGGTCAGGTTTACATAATTTTTCATAAATTCTTATCGAGACGCTCGGAAATCGCTTTATACAGATAACGCTCTCAATGGCAGGAACCCAAGTACCCATGGATGAAGGTATGCATGGTTTTGTGGCTGAACCTTTTGTTAGGATGGAAGATAACGAGGTTGTGAACGTGAGTAATATTATTTTTATTTCATTTATTTTTAATTTATCGAAAATAATTGATGAAAAAATGCGATATTTGTTATAAAGTACAAAGCAGTTATATCATTCATTTTATTAGATTTCGTTGGATTATATACATACATACAAATGAATATATCGGCTTGTTCATCATCATGTTGTGTTGTCAATAAATTTATTGAGTTTAATATTCTTGACTTAGCTTCCCCAAATTTTTCACTTTGAGACTCAGTTGTACATGTATGTGAAGATAAGCCGCTTTGTATTCAACCTCTTGTCACTAAAACATTCGCTTCCTTACCAGGTTTATGTACCAAGACCTGTTGAGGAATGGTGTGGCTGTGGGAGATGCCAGGCTTGGCCTAAAGAAGACATGAACATCTGCTGCAGGAATCATCCTATATGGGACACGCAAAGAAGTGGAGGGCCAGAGATTTCCTGCATTACATCATGCCCCAACATTGGCGAACTTATGATGTATGCCCCCTTAAGAAACATGTGGCACAACTACTGTACATACCATGGTGTGTTTTGATTTGCACTGCATAATGAGATTTGTCGCATGACATGTCTGCTGTTTAGCAAATCCCTTCCTCATCCTATAATGTTTTTAATCTTTCAAGCAAATTATTATGCAGCTCTATAATGCTACCTCTTACAAGAATATTGTAGATATTTTATTGCAAAAGTTTACCTACAGTCAGCATGATGGGTTGAAAATCACCCATAATCTCAACCTAGCATGCGTGGACTATGTTTTTAACCTTTGTTCCTATCATTACAGTACCACAAAGACCAGATGCTGAATTGCTTCAAGTGGGCCCAAACCTAACCCAAGAACAGATTACCAGACTAATTAATGAACAAAAAAGACTGTGCGCTTACAGGTCGTTAATATTTTGGGCATACCCAAGTTTGAAACGAGGTGAAAGAAAGCCACTACCTGCCTGCATATATGCTTATGTCAGAGCACTGTTTCCTAGTACAGACGACGAAGAAATTTATGCCGATTGGCAACATACTCTCTTTGCCTATAGCAATCAGCAAGACAGTTGATAGATCAGCAAGATAGTTATTAAAGGTTGACTTGCAACAAAATTCACATTACAGTTATTTGATATCAAAAGATTCACCATGTCTTACTCTGTTGTAGGTGCAAAATATGTGGAAAGGTGATTACAAGCTCTTAAAAGCTCAAAAACCAACAGAAAATCGTAGCCACACCAGATCGCTGTAGTTTGGATTCCCTTTCCAAAGCGGTTCAAATGTGATGTAGTTCTGAGCGATGGTTTCTGTTTAGACTTTCTTGCAACCTTATTCGTTGAAATATTTTCACAGATATACTTCACGCATTCAATAAAACTGTCTATTGTTCTTACGAGTCTGTTTTATCGTCATTGTAATGCTGTCACTTTTAGCACTGATATATTATAACTTACCATAAAAAATCATTGAACTTTTTAACCTTAGCTCGAAGGAGTACATATCATTGTCCGATAATCATGACGAGTCCGTTGGTCACCTGTGATATTCAAAGTGCTGCAAAAATTATTTGCGAAGTATTGGGTCACATGATCAGATTACGACTTGACGATTGAATAATGCCGAAACAAAACCGTAAAGTAGTAAGCATCTATATTTGATAAGGGGTCTTCGGTAAAACCCGAAGTGTTTGTCATAAACTAGTACTACGATAAGCTTTATATCGAGTTTTTTATTGGCCTTTCAATTCACGTGAGAACATCATGTAACAAGACAATAACCAAATTTCATGGCTACGTCATCGAAATAAAGAGATTCCAATCTACGGCGGCTATTCGTTTTTGAGCTTTTAAGAGCTTTTTATCACATTTCCACATATTTGGCACCTACAACACAACAGAGTAAGACACGGTGAATCTTTTGATACCAAATAACTGTTATGAGAATTTTATTGCAAATCAACCTTTAATAACTATCTTGCTGATCTATCAACTGTCTTGCTGATTGCTATAAGCAAAGAGAGTTTAGATATAGATATAGTAAATCCTAGATTGGCGAATAGCTATCATTACAATGGAGCAAAAGTGAGGCCTATAATTGGCTGTTGTTCTCACGATGTCAAGTCGCAGTGATGTGCATCACGGCAACAGAGCCTTCCGCTGAGCAATGAGTTTAGTAGTGAAAGCATGCTTGTGCTACTAGTTTATAAGTCATAAACGTTACAATAAGACTAAATTCTCGGTAAAATGTCATCAGAAAAGACTACAACACCTCAGGTATGTGAACCCAAAATAAAAATTTTAAATACTTAAATCAACTTAACCTTTGCGCGTGTGCTATATCATTGGTTCACGTTGCATGTTGCTACTGGTAACAAACTAACTACCTTACCAACTCAACTTACTTGTCCTATCATGGTCTCATAACAACGAACATACCTTTTTATGATTATTCGGAATTGAAAGTGAAGTGAATGAATGTTAGGGACTATCAAAAGAAAGATTGTCTAGACTGATTACAACAACATATATTACATACTTGTCTCTCAGCTGGTAGGGTTGTAATCTAGCTTGGCATGGTTGATCAAATGCCTTTTTTTGTCTCATTCGAAGTAATGTAATTATATTCATTCTACTACATGTATGTATTGTTAATGTTTAGGCCAATAAAAAGTCAAGTCGCCGTGGGTGCTGTGCCTATGAATGTTCAAGCAATCCTGAGAAATGCCCAAATCTGGCCTTGCACCGCTTTCCAAACAAGAAACGAGCTGAAACCTGTAATGCTTGCCTCACATTTGACGATTTAGTGAATAAGCTGCTACACCAAAATGCTTGTTCTTGGTGTCAAATTGAAGCTCAGAATGTGGTTCTAGCAGCCATAGAAACAGAATTTTGATAATGAATACAAAATTTCATTTTTGAACAAATAAATTTATGCCGATCGATCTTACAAGACTGATCTATAATTTACACAATAACAAAGAAGGTGCAGATTTTAGCCAAAATCTGTTACTATCACCTGATTCTACACAAAATTCTGAATATACAAGTAAAATCTCATGACAATATTACATACTTTCTTCTTTATATAGTCTCACGTAGCATATGGAGTCACTGAAAAAGCACATTTGAGAAAAACGACTTTGAAAAAAAAATTTATGCCGCTTCTCTGTTGCTCAGTAGTCGTGCGACGTGCTGTTGACTTACTTCGGCAGTTGTTCGATTTCTACTCCACCTTTTCAAGAGTATGAAACCAAGCAACTGCGAAAGAAAGTAAACCTTACCGATTTCCGATTCTTTCTCTTCAATCTGTGCTCATCTTTAACTTTTGCATGCAGCAATGACTTCTCACCTACAAGCAAACCAAAATACTTCAGTCCTACCACTAGTGAAGAACATCAGGGCCATTTTAACTTTTAAATTAAACACTCACTCTTTGCAATATGCCATAGATCGAAATAGTGGGTAACCTCTGGCCATTCTTTCCTCATGTAAGGAGCAATCATGATGTGCTGGTCAGTTGTTAGGCTGCCTATACAAACACCAGCATCTTCCACTTCTCGACGGCATCTGATCAATCCCTCCTTCTCCATTGCCTGTGATGATGTTGTCTCAGTGACCTGTATATGTAAGAATGTTTAATTTGAATTGACTATTGGGCGCTGTCTTCTTATAAAACAAACACAATAAGTATTGAAACACTGAATATGTTGCTAAACATTTAAGTAGGCGACTAATCAATTTATCAAATCTAGTAAAAATAATAATGTTCACTGGAGACAGTTCTCACCTTCACCAACTGAGATGCCACTATAAGAGAGGATTTTACATCCATTAGTGTGTAGGTGCTGTATAGGGCACTATGTCCTGGGGTGTCAAATCTTCCATCTCCGCTGACATCTATCTGCTCTGTACCTAGTGCCTGTTGTACTGCTGTCATGTTATGGCTGTAGACATTCCTGATGACCTGTGTAGAAAAACAGCTAGTATTACATGAAACATACAGGATTATTACATAAAAGGCATAGAGTTTAGATAGAAACCAAGCTAGTAATTGCTGTAAATATTCATTTGAGTTTTGAACATTGGTGAATACATTCAGGACTCAATTGTACCATGATGTGAATGACATTGGACATACTTGCGTTTCATTTTGTCAACCTATTTCTGGTTGACTAAGGTAAAATAATAACACCAAACAGTGCTAAATGTCATACATAAACATTATGGTAGATTAAAGACTTGCCCCATGAAGGTAGTGCTGTTGGTGTTTGAAAAAAGATCGCATGGAGGGAGCCATGATACTAAGCATCGAGAATGCACGGAGAAACTTGGTTGGCAAGCATCCAGTAAACAAGATCATCGCACTTATCAAAATGTTTATGACAGCACGTCCACTGGTGCGACTGCTAGATTCCCATGTTCTCACGTGTCTGCAGCTATCACAAACGGCTGTCATTTTGACGTATCCTCCATCTCTGTATGTAGACTCCACGTTGGTAAGGCACGCACACTTCCTACAGTACTTGAGTGCCTCTAGAAGTTGCTTGTGATCTACCAAGTATTTTGGTTCATTGTACCATGATCTCTGTCTGTAATTATAAAAGTAATAACTGATGGTTATGCATCTGTAGCATAGCTGAAAAACACTCAAATTATCCCGCCTAAACCGAGGCACAGATGCCAATGATAGGGTGAACCAAATGCACAATAGTACACATACATTATGAACTTACGCCTGTTTATAGACTTGGTAGTTTTCCTTTTCTGCATCATCATCCTCGTAGTCACTGTCTGGCTCCCAATCAGAATCTTCCATATCATCTACTGGCAGATCATCTTCTAACTCATCCATGTATTCAAGGAAATCGTCTCCTCCATAATCTATATTCTTCAGAACACTACCTTCTATATCACCCACAGCATCATCGTCCACATGTTCTACCATATTAGCTGTTACAACCTAGTAATAGATGAAAGTGTTTACACATGGGGGTTTGATGAGGCACCAAAGCATTACCAATGAGTGGCCATGGGTTGGCAGCCTGATCACATATTGATGATCATAACATCAAAACAAAAGCAACAAACTTCGTGTGGTTGAAGCAAACTAACGCCATATGGATTGTATATGGCTGGTTTGTTTGCTTTGTTTGGAAATTTTTATTTTGGATAACCCCACAAACCTCTGTTGTATTGCCGCCAGATTTTCCATCTAGGCAACTGCTACCATGACAATGCTGTGCTGCTTCCGTTGTATCAATATCAGACTTTTTTTCTGAGCTGTTGGTATCAGTGAGATGCTGAGCTGCCCCCCTTCTATCTATTTTTTCAATGTCTTTACTGGAAATTTTTGAAAACAACATTTGGTCAGAGGTCATTTTATGAGAGGTCAGCGGACATATGTTGTCAGTGAAACCAAAAGATAGCCAAAGATGAAATGCAAACATTTAATTATTACAATATTACTAACTCACCTGTTATACTGTGTTGATGATGAGCGATACTTGATCAATCCAAAAGTTGAAACGCTCTTGGTGACACTTAAAACAGATTCTGTCATCGTGCTTACTGCGACTGCCGACTGATTGTCTGGCTGCTTCTTTCTCTTTGGAGGTGGTGGTCGTGTGGTTAGACGTGGTCGTAGTGGGATCCTTGAAAATTATAATGCAAACTAATGCAAAGACATGTATAAAACTGATTGAAAATGATGAACCAAGTGCATAAGCTTTTGTGAGAACTTTGTATTATGTCACCTTGTCACATGAGTGTAATTTCCCCCCTTCCCCTGAGATGCTTCTATATGAATTTTTTGTAATGATTGTGATAGTGAGTCATTAAACAGTCATAATTATAGATTCAGACTATAATAATTTACCTTCACTGCTGTGATAGAAAGAGTTCAGCTTGCATGGATAGAAAGAGTTCAACACATGCATCTGCAAACAAAGTTATTCATGCTGTATGTTACTGATCCTATCTTGAGCCTGGCAAACATGCAAATCCCTAGTTGAAGGCTGGTTCACACTATATCGCCATATCTTGGCGTTGGTCGTCAATTATGTGAACCGTGAATTTATGTCATCGACGATCATCGCGGACAGGTCGGGAAAGTTAGCAGCTGTAAAACTTCCCCGATGTTTCGCCAAGATCGACGACTGCCTTTCAAATGTGAACCATTTCAGCGATGGTAATTCAAGGCCGTGAATAGCGTGAGCTATTCATAATCATTTATGATAGTCGCTGCGGGACTAATTTTTTATTCCCGCATGCGAAAAAAGAGGTTTCTTCACAAAAATTTAAAAATATGTCACGCAGTATTTCCTAATGCAAACGCGGTTGGTTTGTGACACGCCGAAATAGTGTGAACCAGCCTTAAATTGACAAAGTGGAGGCAGCTGTCTTGACTAAGTTGGGCACATGCAGACATGACATAAGGTTTATAGACAGAATGGTTCATACATGGGTATGAGGGATAAAATAATCATGCAGTAAAAAGTAACAACATTAACACAGCAGAGATAGACAGTTGTTATACTTCTGAACTCAGGTTGAGGTGACCTACTCGGGAGCAAGTGCTCTCCTTTTCTCTAATCTGCTCTCTCTTTTAGTAGGCGATCTAGGTTGTTGCTTTCTTGGTGATGGTACTGATGTGCCAGATGCAAGTTGAATGGTTGGTACAGCATCATCCTTGAATGTGAGCCTAAAATATTTTCAAAAGATTGTATTTCATTTAAATTTTGTAAGCAGTCTGTCTATATATATATATATGATGAGATGGTGAACAACCACAGAAATGTAGACCATGTTAATTAATGCAGGCTGCTGACTTGACAATATTGCTATTGATGCAGCTAGACTCCATTAACTCATGGATCTTTTATATGGTTTTTATTCATGATAATTCTACAGAAAAGATTTGGCTCTGGCTTAGTCAGCTGGATTTTTCTCATTGCGATCAGTTTGGGTTTGCTAGCTACCTAGTACCAGAACAGTTAAATTGGTTGAATTACTATGATAATATTATGCACTGAGGAATAAAAAACACTTATGCGTTTGAACAAAGATATGCAACTCTTGGTTCTGATGTGGTGTAAGATCTTTAGTACAGAGAAAACAACTTTTATCTCTGATAACATTTTATCATTCATAATAATATACTCACGTGACACCAGGCATCGTAAGATATTGATTATAGTTGGTGAATGAGTCTGTAGAGAAATGCCTAAAGCACAGACGACTGTTACTAGTCCATTTGAAGTTCTTAACTTTGGTCGAGACAAAGTGAGTCCATCGAATTTGAAGAGAAGAACTCACAGGCCACGCCTTCAGATGGTCTGTAGCTTCACAGTTGGCAGCTGCGCATCTTCTGCTCATCTTACCTTAGCTTACCTCAGGCCGGTAGCGGGATGAGTACAAAATATACCACTCAACTATATACTACTCAAATCCACAATACACCACTCTTAAATCGGCAATATACTACTCAAATTCCACAATAAACCACTCTCAAGTTAACAATATACCACTCTCAAATCAACAATATACTACTCCAAGTCAGCAAAACACCTCTCTCAAGTCGACAATACAGAATGCACCACAGTAAGTTGACAATAGACCACTCGAAGTCAACAATACACCACTCAATCAACAAAACGCCACTATAAGTCAACAATATATCACTCAAAGTCGACTATATACCACTCGTAATCAACAATTAGGATGATGCACGATGTATTCTCAATGAAGAAGCGTTATTTATTATTTTCTCAACCGAGTACTCGCAGCGTAGGGATGAGAATGGAATATGTTCGCGGGTTGTAGCGAGTTGAGCGGAACTTGCTTTTACGCTAAACTTTGACACTGCTTGGCGCAGTTGTATTACCGTAGGTTGCATAAGCAGCAGATCACGTAAGACACAGGTCTGCCTTTGATGGAAACTTTACCGAGATATAATTGTGTTCCAGGACTATTTAAAAAATGGTTGACCAATGACACGGCAGATAAGAGAATGCGGTGAAATGATTTTATCGAAACGGGTGTCTTAAAACCTATTCTTTTTTTATTTCCAGCCTGTATTATACTCTCAGTCTTTCCTAAAAGGTAGATAGGACATGCAACACTGCTTGTAGATTGTTACTGGATGTTTTATGGGCTGGATGCCGAGAAAATAAAGCTCAAAAAACCGCGATTTTATTATAAGCTAGCGTTGTTAATTGGCCAATTGTAAGCTAGGTTACGCCACTAAATTAACGATATCCGCTAAATAGCGACGTGTTCTAAATGACATCGTTTTGGGGACAAAATGCAAATTAATCTCAAAACTGTTTGGAATTTTTTTATTGAGGCAATAAATATGAAAAATAGTGTGCCCATAGTGATCAGCATAGTTGATTTGCTATTTGAAAAACTTCTACTCAGGATGGTGGCAGTTATGGTTTAAACCATAACTGCCACGATCAGTGTTTTTGTTTTTTTCATATGTAAATCAGACATGCTGATTCCGATTTTGTAATCAAAATAAAAATTGGTCCACTAGTTTTCAAAGTCATTTTTGTTTTTGAAGGCTTTTTACAGCGATTCAATATCGGGGTCGAAAACGACACTTCAAGCCCCGCCCATAAACATGTGACGTAACCTAGCTTTTTATGGACGCAAGTCGGAGATGTTTAGTCGACTGAGAAACAAATAGCTCTGCGAGCTTACCAATGAAAATCGACGTTACAGATGTCAAATCTCCAAAGGTCAAGGTCAGGTTTACATAATTTTTCATAAATTCTTATCGAGACGCTCGGAAATCGCTTTATACAGATAACGCTCTCAATGGCAGGAACCCAAGTACCCATGGATGAAGGTATGCATGGTTTTGTGGCTGAACCTTTTGTTAGGATGGAAGATAACGAGGTTGTGAACGTGAGTAATATTATTTTTATTTCATTTATTTTTAATTTATCGAAAATAATTGATGAAAAAATGCGATATTTGTTATAAAGTACAAAGCAGTTATATCATTCATTTTATTAGATTTCGTTGGATTATATACATACATACAAATGAATATATCGGCTTGTTCATCATCATGTTGTGTTGTCAATAAATTTATTGAGTTTAATATTCTTGACTTAGCTTCCCCAAATTTTTCACTTTGAGACTCAGTTGTACATGTATGTGAAGATAAGCCGCTTTGTATTCAACCTCTTGTCACTAAAACATTCGCTTCCTTACCAGGTTTATGTACCAAGACCTGTTGAGGAATGGTGTGGCTGTGGGAGATGCCAGGCTTGGCCTAAAGAAGACATGAACATCTGCTGCAGGAATCATCCTATATGGGACACGCAAAGAAGTGGAGGGCCAGAGATTTCCTGCATTACATCATGCCCCAACATTGGCGAACTTATGATGTATGCCCCCTTAAGAAACATGTGGCACAACTACTGTACATACCATGGTGTGTTTTGATTTGCACTGCATAATGAGATTTGTCGCATGACATGTCTGCTGTTTAGCAAATCCCTTCCTCATCCTATAATGTTTTTAATCTTTCAAGCAAATTATTATGCAGCTCTATAATGCTACCTCTTACAAGAATATTGTAGATATTTTATTGCAAAAGTTTACCTACAGTCAGCATGATGGGTTGAAAATCACCCATAATCTCAACCTAGCATGCGTGGACTATGTTTTTAACCTTTGTTCCTATCATTACAGTACCACAAAGACCAGATGCTGAATTGCTTCAAGTGGGCCCAAACCTAACCCAAGAACAGATTACCAGACTAATTAATGAACAAAAAAGACTGTGCGCTTACAGGTCGTTAATATTTTGGGCATACCCAAGTTTGAAACGAGGTGAAAGAAAGCCACTACCTGCCTGCATATATGCTTATGTCAGAGCACTGTTTCCTAGTACAGACGACGAAGAAATTTATGCCGATTGGCAACATACTCTCTTTGCCTATAGCAATCAGCAAGACAGTTGATAGATCAGCAAGATAGTTATTAAAGGTTGACTTGCAACAAAATTCACATTACAGTTATTTGATATCAAAAGATTCACCATGTCTTACTCTGTTGTAGGTGCAAAATATGTGGAAAGGTGATTACAAGCTCTTAAAAGCTCAAAAACCAACAGAAAATCGTAGCCACACCAGATCGCTGTAGTTTGGATTCCCTTTCCAAAGCGGTTCAAATGTGATGTAGTTCTGAGCGATGGTTTCTGTTTAGACTTTCTTGCAACCTTATTCGTTGAAATATTTTCACAGATATACTTCACGCATTCAATAAAACTGTCTATTGTTCTTACGAGTCTGTTTTATCGTCATTGTAATGCTGTCACTTTTAGCACTGATATATTATAACTTACCATAAAAAATCATTGAACTTTTTAACCTTAGCTCGAAGGAGTACATATCATTGTCCGATAATCATGACGAGTCCGTTGGTCACCTGTGATATTCAAAGTGCTGCAAAAATTATTTGCGAAGTATTGGGTCACATGATCAGATTACGACTTGACGATTGAATAATGCCGAAACAAAACCGTAAAGTAGTAAGCATCTATATTTGATAAGGGGTCTTCGGTAAAACCCGAAGTGTTTGTCATAAACTAGTACTACGATAAGCTTTATATCGAGTTTTTTATTGGCCTTTCAATTCACGTGAGAACATCATGTAACAAGACAATAACCAAATTTCATGGCTACGTCATCGAAATAAAGAGATTCCAATCTACGGCGGCTATTCGTTTTTGAGCTTTTAAGAGCTTTTTATCACATTTCCACATATTTGGCACCTACAACACAACAGAGTAAGACACGGTGAATCTTTTGATACCAAATAACTGTTATGAGAATTTTATTGCAAATCAACCTTTAATAACTATCTTGCTGATCTATCAACTGTCTTGCTGATTGCTATAAGCAAAGAGAGTTTAGATATAGATATAGTAAATCCTAGATTGGCGAATAGCTATCATTACAATGGAGCAAAAGTGAGGCCTATAATTGGCTGTTGTTCTCACGATGTCAAGTCGCAGTGATGTGCATCACGGCAACAGAGCCTTCCGCTGAGCAATGAGTTTAGTAGTGAAAGCATGCTTGTGCTACTAGTTTATAAGTCATAAACGTTACAATAAGACTAAATTCTCGGTAAAATGTCATCAGAAAAGACTACAACACCTCAGGTATGTGAACCCAAAATAAAAATTTTAAATACTTAAATCAACTTAACCTTTGCGCGTGTGCTATATCATTGGTTCACGTTGCATGTTGCTACTGGTAACAAACTAACTACCTTACCAACTCAACTTACTTGTCCTATCATGGTCTCATAACAACGAACATACCTTTTTATGATTATTCGGAATTGAAAGTGAAGTGAATGAATGTTAGGGACTATCAAAAGAAAGATTGTCTAGACTGATTACAACAACATATATTACATACTTGTCTCTCAGCTGGTAGGGTTGTAATCTAGCTTGGCATGGTTGATCAAATGCCTTTTTTTGTCTCATTCGAAGTAATGTAATTATATTCATTCTACTACATGTATGTATTGTTAATGTTTAGGCCAATAAAAAGTCAAGTCGCCGTGGGTGCTGTGCCTATGAATGTTCAAGCAATCCTGAGAAATGCCCAAATCTGGCCTTGCACCGCTTTCCAAACAAGAAACGAGCTGAAACCTGTAATGCTTGCCTCACATTTGACGATTTAGTGAATAAGCTGCTACACCAAAATGCTTGTTCTTGGTGTCAAATTGAAGCTCAGAATGTGGTTCTAGCAGCCATAGAAACAGAATTTTGATAATGAATACAAAATTTCATTTTTGAACAAATAAATTTATGCCGATCGATCTTACAAGACTGATCTATAATTTACACAATAACAAAGAAGGTGCAGATTTTAGCCAAAATCTGTTACTATCACCTGATTCTACACAAAATTCTGAATATACAAGTAAAATCTCATGACAATATTACATACTTTCTTCTTTATATAGTCTCACGTAGCATATGGAGTCACTGAAAAAGCACATTTGAGAAAAACGACTTTGAAAAAAAAATTTATGCCGCTTCTCTGTTGCTCAGTAGTCGTGCGACGTGCTGTTGACTTACTTCGGCAGTTGTTCGATTTCTACTCCACCTTTTCAAGAGTATGAAACCAAGCAACTGCGAAAGAAAGTAAACCTTACCGATTTCCGATTCTTTCTCTTCAATCTGTGCTCATCTTTAACTTTTGCATGCAGCAATGACTTCTCACCTACAAGCAAACCAAAATACTTCAGTCCTACCACTAGTGAAGAACATCAGGGCCATTTTAACTTTTAAATTAAACACTCACTCTTTGCAATATGCCATAGATCGAAATAGTGGGTAACCTCTGGCCATTCTTTCCTCATGTAAGGAGCAATCATGATGTGCTGGTCAGTTGTTAGGCTGCCTATACAAACACCAGCATCTTCCACTTCTCGACGGCATCTGATCAATCCCTCCTTCTCCATTGCCTGTGATGATGTTGTCTCAGTGACCTGTATATGTAAGAATGTTTAATTTGAATTGACTATTGGGCGCTGTCTTCTTATAAAACAAACACAATAAGTATTGAAACACTGAATATGTTGCTAAACATTTAAGTAGGCGACTAATCAATTTATCAAATCTAGTAAAAATAATAATGTTCACTGGAGACAGTTCTCACCTTCACCAACTGAGATGCCACTATAAGAGAGGATTTTACATCCATTAGTGTGTAGGTGCTGTATAGGGCACTATGTCCTGGGGTGTCAAATCTTCCATCTCCGCTGACATCTATCTGCTCTGTACCTAGTGCCTGTTGTACTGCTGTCATGTTATGGCTGTAGACATTCCTGATGACCTGTGTAGAAAAACAGCTAGTATTACATGAAACATACAGGATTATTACATAAAAGGCATAGAGTTTAGATAGAAACCAAGCTAGTAATTGCTGTAAATATTCATTTGAGTTTTGAACATTGGTGAATACATTCAGGACTCAATTGTACCATGATGTGAATGACATTGGACATACTTGCGTTTCATTTTGTCAACCTATTTCTGGTTGACTAAGGTAAAATAATAACACCAAACAGTGCTAAATGTCATACATAAACATTATGGTAGATTAAAGACTTGCCCCATGAAGGTAGTGCTGTTGGTGTTTGAAAAAAGATCGCATGGAGGGAGCCATGATACTAAGCATCGAGAATGCACGGAGAAACTTGGTTGGCAAGCATCCAGTAAACAAGATCATCGCACTTATCAAAATGTTTATGACAGCACGTCCACTGGTGCGACTGCTAGATTCCCATGTTCTCACGTGTCTGCAGCTATCACAAACGGCTGTCATTTTGACGTATCCTCCATCTCTGTATGTAGACTCCACGTTGGTAAGGCACGCACACTTCCTACAGTACTTGAGTGCCTCTAGAAGTTGCTTGTGATCTACCAAGTATTTTGGTTCATTGTACCATGATCTCTGTCTGTAATTATAAAAGTAATAACTGATGGTTATGCATCTGTAGCATAGCTGAAAAACACTCAAATTATCCCGCCTAAACCGAGGCACAGATGCCAATGATAGGGTGAACCAAATGCACAATAGTACACATACATTATGAACTTACGCCTGTTTATAGACTTGGTAGTTTTCCTTTTCTGCATCATCATCCTCGTAGTCACTGTCTGGCTCCCAATCAGAATCTTCCATATCATCTACTGGCAGATCATCTTCTAACTCATCCATGTATTCAAGGAAATCGTCTCCTCCATAATCTATATTCTTCAGAACACTACCTTCTATATCACCCACAGCATCATCGTCCACATGTTCTACCATATTAGCTGTTACAACCTAGTAATAGATGAAAGTGTTTACACATGGGGGTTTGATGAGGCACCAAAGCATTACCAATGAGTGGCCATGGGTTGGCAGCCTGATCACATATTGATGATCATAACATCAAAACAAAAGCAACAAACTTCGTGTGGTTGAAGCAAACTAACGCCATATGGATTGTATATGGCTGGTTTGTTTGCTTTGTTTGGAAATTTTTATTTTGGATAACCCCACAAACCTCTGTTGTATTGCCGCCAGATTTTCCATCTAGGCAACTGCTACCATGACAATGCTGTGCTGCTTCCGTTGTATCAATATCAGACTTTTTTTCTGAGCTGTTGGTATCAGTGAGATGCTGAGCTGCCCCCCTTCTATCTATTTTTTCAATGTCTTTACTGGAAATTTTTGAAAACAACATTTGGTCAGAGGTCATTTTATGAGAGGTCAGCGGACATATGTTGTCAGTGAAACCAAAAGATAGCCAAAGATGAAATGCAAACATTTAATTATTACAATATTACTAACTCACCTGTTATACTGTGTTGATGATGAGCGATACTTGATCAATCCAAAAGTTGAAACGCTCTTGGTGACACTTAAAACAGATTCTGTCATCGTGCTTACTGCGACTGCCGACTGATTGTCTGGCTGCTTCTTTCTCTTTGGAGGTGGTGGTCGTGTGGTTAGACGTGGTCGTAGTGGGATCCTTGAAAATTATAATGCAAACTAATGCAAAGACATGTATAAAACTGATTGAAAATGATGAACCAAGTGCATAAGCTTTTGTGAGAACTTTGTATTATGTCACCTTGTCACATGAGTGTAATTTCCCCCCTTCCCCTGAGATGCTTCTATATGAATTTTTTGTAATGATTGTGATAGTGAGTCATTAAACAGTCATAATTATAGATTCAGACTATAATAATTTACCTTCACTGCTGTGATAGAAAGAGTTCAGCTTGCATGGATAGAAAGAGTTCAACACATGCATCTGCAAACAAAGTTATTCATGCTGTATGTTACTGATCCTATCTTGAGCCTGGCAAACATGCAAATCCCTAGTTGAAGGCTGGTTCACACTATATCGCCATATCTTGGCGTTGGTCGTCAATTATGTGAACCGTGAATTTATGTCATCGACGATCATCGCGGACAGGTCGGGAAAGTTAGCAGCTGTAAAACTTCCCCGATGTTTCGCCAAGATCGACGACTGCCTTTCAAATGTGAACCATTTCAGCGATGGTAATTCAAGGCCGTGAATAGCGTGAGCTATTCATAATCATTTATGATAGTCGCTGCGGGACTAATTTTTTATTCCCGCATGCGAAAAAAGAGGTTTCTTCACAAAAATTTAAAAATATGTCACGCAGTATTTCCTAATGCAAACGCGGTTGGTTTGTGACACGCCGAAATAGTGTGAACCAGCCTTAAATTGACAAAGTGGAGGCAGCTGTCTTGACTAAGTTGGGCACATGCAGACATGACATAAGGTTTATAGACAGAATGGTTCATACATGGGTATGAGGGATAAAATAATCATGCAGTAAAAAGTAACAACATTAACACAGCAGAGATAGACAGTTGTTATACTTCTGAACTCAGGTTGAGGTGACCTACTCGGGAGCAAGTGCTCTCCTTTTCTCTAATCTGCTCTCTCTTTTAGTAGGCGATCTAGGTTGTTGCTTTCTTGGTGATGGTACTGATGTGCCAGATGCAAGTTGAATGGTTGGTACAGCATCATCCTTGAATGTGAGCCTAAAATATTTTCAAAAGATTGTATTTCATTTAAATTTTGTAAGCAGTCTGTCTATATATATATATGATGAGATGGTGAACAACCACAGAAATGTAGACCATGTTAATTAATGCAGGCTGCTGACTTGACAATATTGCTATTGATGCAGCTAGACTCCATTAACTCATGGATCTTTTATATGGTTTTTATTCATGATAATTCTACAGAAAAGATTTGGCTCTGGCTTAGTCAGCTGGATTTTTCTCATTGCGATCAGTTTGGGTTTGCTAGCTACCTAGTACCAGAACAGTTAAATTGGTTGAATTACTATGATAATATTATGCACTGAGGAATAAAAAACACTTATGCGTTTGAACAAAGATATGCAACTCTTGGTTCTGATGTGGTGTAAGATCTTTAGTACAGAGAAAACAACTTTTATCTCTGATAACATTTTATCATTCATAATAATATACTCACGTGACACCAGGCATCGTAAGATATTGATTATAGTTGGTGAATGAGTCTGTAGAGAAATGCCTAAAGCACAGACGACTGTTACTAGTCCATTTGAAGTTCTTAACTTTGGTCGAGACAAAGTGAGTCCATCGAATTTGAAGAGAAGAACTCACAGGCCACGCCTTCAGATGGTCTGTAGCTTCACAGTTGGCAGCTGCGCATCTTCTGCTCATCTTACCTTAGCTTACCTCAGGCCGGTAGCGGGATGAGTACAAAATATACCACTCAACTATATACTACTCAAATCCACAATACACCACTCTTAAATCGGCAATATACTACTCAAATTCCACAATAAACCACTCTCAAGTTAACAATATACCACTCTCAAATCAACAATATACTACTCCAAGTCAGCAAAACACCTCTCTCAAGTCGACAATACAGAATGCACCACAGTAAGTTGACAATAGACCACTCGAAGTCAACAATACACCACTCAATCAACAAAACGCCACTATAAGTCAACAATATATCACTCAAAGTCGACTATATACCACTCGTAATCAACAATTAGGATGATGCACGATGTATTCTCAATGAAGAAGCGTTATTTATTATTTTCTCAACCGAGTACTCGCAGCGTAGGGATGAGAATGGAATATGTTCGCGGGTTGTAGCGAGTTGAGCGGAACTTGCTTTTACGCTAAACTTTGACACTGCTTGGCGCAGTTGTATTACCGTAGGTTGCATAAGCAGCAGATCACGTAAGACACAGGTCTGCCTTTGATGGAAACTTTACCGAGATATAATTGTGTTCCAGGACTATTTAAAAAATGGTTGACCAATGACACGGCAGATAAGAGAATGCGGTGAAATGATTTTATCGAAACGGGTGTCTTAAAACCTATTCTTTTTTTATTTCCAGCCTGTATTATACTCTCAGTCTTTCCTAAAAGGTAGATAGGACATGCAACACTGCTTGTAGATTGTTACTGGATGTTTTATGGGCTGGATGCCGAGAAAATAAAGCTCAAAAAACCGCGATTTTATTATAAGCTAGCGTTGTTAATTGGCCAATTGTAAGCTAGGTTACGCCACTAAATTAACGATATCCGCTAAATAGCGACGTGTTCTAAATGACATCGTTTTGGGGACAAAATGCAAATTAATCTCAAAACTGTTTGGAATTTTTTTATTGAGGCAATAAATATGAAAAATAGTGTGCCCATAGTGATCAGCATAGTTGATTTGCTATTTGAAAAACTTCTACTCAGGATGGTGGCAGTTATGGTTTAATTCAGAAATGCGGTTTAAATCTCATACTAAACTAACCGCTGCACATGCCAGAAAAAAAAACCCCGAATAGAAATTGATCGACCTTACTCTAGCTTAGTTTTACTTATTCACAAAAACGGGCTTTGCAACAAACTTTGAAAAGTTTTAAGATTTTGGGTTACTGTAAATAAAAAGCGTTAAACGGAATCACTAAAAGTAAATTTAGTGACTCTTTTGATAACGTGACAAGTGGGACAACTCCTCAATAAATACGCCCTCTATTTCTGATGACCTCAGTCATGCTCCTAATAAAACTTGATATACAAGTATACCAGGTCTGAATGAAAAGCCATGTAGGTGGTTGAATTCCTAAGTTCTAAACACTATTTCTTGCATCTCTCAAATTTCTAAAATTTCTCGATCATTTAATCATTTTCTGAAACATTATTTTGACTGGTACGAACCTAAGTATTCTGCTATGTATTCAACAGTTGCTTAATAAAATCTTGACTAGTTAAGTAATACAGATGGTAGATTATGAGCCAACTTTTTATCATAAGTCGGTGTAGTAGTAATCATGTGTGATTGTCATAAAGTTATTGAATTTTAATTTTGTTGAACTTTTCACTGAAACTATCTGTATAACATCATAGACAAAAATAACATACTGTATTGGCAAATTCCTTGAGTGTTGCAGATTCAAATGAAGCTTTATTAAATGGTTGATACCAGTCACCTGGTTATAATAATTAAATAGATCATTCACAATATAATTATGAACAAATGAGAACACATCGATATAAGTAAATTGGAAGTTGTCTTCTATACACAATAACTCCTGTGCAAAAGCTTGCGATAAGATAGCCAATCAAAAGTGTTTTATTATCATTCAGTTGGTAAATGCAGTGTCGTATAGTTTCACACTGTGAAACTATACGACACTGTGGGTAAAAGAATGAAGCCAGGAAATAGGTAGAGCTCTTTACCATCAGTTGGTAAGCACATCAGAGTGGGCTGCAGTCGGCTTACTTTTGGATATCTGTTGTTAATCTCTATGGTTTTTGCTCTTACCTTCTTTGCTATCTACAAGGTGAAGGATGCTTCAGGGTAAACGCCACTATTCAATTTTAGTTTTTGAATAATGAAGCTAGCAGTTTTCTTATGGTTTATCAAATAATAAAAGTGAGAGAAGATGACAGAATATTTACTAAGATACTGTTTAGTCAAAAGTGAAAAATGAATAAAGAGAGTTATAGACACTATTATAGCTATTATTAGGTGGTACCTGCTCTTCAAACAGCCTCTTTACATCCCGATGACAGCTGTGTTTGTCACGCTTCCACAAGGGCTCTTATAAGTATTATTAAGTATTCCCTAAGATAATGTTTAGTCAGGGGGGAAAAATGAAAAACGAGAGTTATTGACACTATCATAGCTATTATTAGGTAGTACCTGCTCCTCAAACAGCCTCTTCACATCCCGATGACAGCTGTGTTTGTAGAAAGCTTCCACAAGGGCTCTTATAAAGAAGGAACCATGAGCATCATGTCTTTCAGAAACATAACCTGTAAATACAAATACAGCGGTAGCTCCATTTACTCACAAGCTGTTACCTACAAAACTAGAAATGCCACTACAACATACGACACACTCATTATTATATTATATAATATTTACTGAATAAACAGCTCTTATTGGTCACTATGAGATATTATAGCAAGGGAAGACAAATCATAACACAATATAAAAAGGTTTTCTGAAATGTTTATGTCTCATTAGGTAACTCTAAGCCATGAAAATGAGGAGTTGTAGCAACTTTACAGAGATATTTGTTATCAGTGAAAATAGTGAGACTTCATATTAGAGATGGTCTCCACGAACAGCCGTTTAAAATCACAAAAACTGGTCAATTTAAAATTGAGCAACTCTTCTCAAAGGGTAAGTACATGACACCTGGTGTACAATAGCAAAACCATGTGTATAATAGTGACACATTGTGTAAAATAGTTACGCCTTGTGCACAATAGTTACACCTGGTGTATAATAGTGATACCCAGCGTATATTAGTCACATCCAATGTACATTGGTGTAATAATAATATGAGGTATACTAATAGGGTATAATGGTGACATTCAATGTACTTGTAATTAGTTCACCTGGTATACTAATTAAATACTATCGTTATAACAAGTGAAGAATTGATTGAAATTCTATTGAAGCATCCTGTTGTTGTGGCAACGCATTTTCAAATTGAAAAGCGGGATCATGACTTTATTGCCGAGCCTCTGGGTTTTTCTGGTTACAAAACTGAAATTCTTTGCTTGATTTTGGTGCAAAATGGAAATACATCCTCAGTAAACACAACGTTACAAATAAGAGAAACTATTAAAAATGAACAGGTAATTTTAACAAAAACTTTGGATCTAACCAATGTATTGTCTGGCTATACAACAAATGTTGAACAGACAACTCCAAAATATTCATCCTTGGAAGTTGTATGATTTGCTGGTTCTTCGGTACATGTTAGGAATGTAAAAACTCTCTCTGTTAATTTGTGATACTTGAATACCAGTCGGATAACATGATAGAAATTATGAAGCGATGTCAGTCACACAAATTTTCACATATTATTTGCTATTAAATAGTCATGACACTTGCGCACGGGTTATAAAGTAATGAAATTACTCAGTCCCTAAGTAATTACTCATCAGTAGATATAATCTCATATTCAAACCTGTTTCTATCAAGTCTTTTTGTCCTCCACTTGATGGATTCTACTTTCACTCTGCTGTGCTTCCTTCATTAATACTATAATATTGAAAAATAGAAAAATATTGTAAATATTGAGAAGCTAGCATTTTTGGCATAAAATTCAAAAGAAATGATGTGTGAAACTATTGAATTACACCAAGGCAGTACTTGATGACAGAGATTGATGATTTGTATTTAGTTTATTCCTTGAAAGTCAATTACAAAATACTAGTATTGCTTGCTGCCACAATCTTTACTATAATAAGAGCCGTGTGTGTCTGTCTTCCTGTCTGTATAAATCCAAGTCAAGACAATTATAAATAATAACTATAAGTAACTCGGCAATCTTTACTATAATAAGAGCCGTGTGTGTCTGTCTTTCTGTCTGTCTAAATCCAAGTCAAGAGAATGATAAATAATAACTATAAGTAACTCGGCAATCTTTACTATAATAAGAGCCGTGTGTGTCTGTCTTTCTGTCTGTCTAAATCCAAGTCAAGAGAATGATAAATAATAACTATAAGGAACTAGACAATCTTTACTATAATAAGAGCCGTGTGTGTCTGTCTTCCTGTCTGTCGAAATCCAAGTCAAGACAATTATAAATAATAACTATAAGTAACTAGGCAATTTTTACTATAATAAGAGCCGTGTGTGTCTGTCTTCCTGTCTGTCTAAATCCAAGTCAAGACAATTATAAATAATAACAATAAGTAACTCGGCAATCTTTACTATAATAAGAGCCGTGTGTGTCTGTCTTTCTGTCTGTCTAAATCCAAGTCAAGACAATTATAAATAATAACTATAAGTAACTCGGCAATCTTTACTATAATAAGAGCCGTGTGTGTCTGTCTTTCTGTCTGTCTAAATCCAAGTCAAGAGAATGATAAATAATAACTATAAGGAACTAGACAATCTTTACTATAATAAGAGCCGTGTGTGTCTGTCTTCCTGTCTGTCGAAATCCAAGTCAAGACAATTATAAATAATAACTATAAGTAACTAGGCAATTTTTACTATAATAAGAGCTGTGTGTGTCTGTCTTTCAGTCTGTCTAAATCCAAGTCAAGAGAATGATAAATAAAAATTATAAATTGTGAAAAATTTAGGTTTCAAAAAAGGTTACAAAGTCCTTCCTATTAAAATTATGAAGCCCTACTTCCTGCTTGAGCTACTGGTATGTTTGAAGCTGCATGAAACAGTGTTTCACACATCTATCACACACGCGCACACACATACAAAAAACACAAATTGGCAAAACATGCAAAAACTCAAATTAACATTTTGAAGCAAAAATTTCTGCATCATTTGTTCAGCAGGTTGCATTCTGATTGTCGCTTTGACATGAAACGATTATATCTTCTTGCTGTTCAAAACCTTTCAGAGTTTCTGCTGACTTCAATTCTTTTTCTGCTGAACTAATCGATATGAACTGTCTTAATCTCTATTTTCGCGGAGCAAAGATCTTTGCAAAAATAATGATAACCTTTTAGCCCAGGTGCAAGAGAATAAACTGAGTTCAAATAAAAGCAACAATCAGAATACAACTGACCAGCAAAAAATGCCAATATTTTTGTTTAAAAAATGTTTGGTTTTGTTTTTGCCTGTACTATAAATATATTCGCTTATGTTACTTGGTTTCAAATATATAATTTTAACATTTGATTGATTATTATTGTGCAACTCATTAATTGCAGATTTAGAGCATAAATCTACAATTGGTAAGTTTCTATCTAAAGAGTTTTTGACTAGAATAACACAAGATGCATTGAGTGATAAAAGTTTGATGATAACCCTTTAGCCCGTGATCACGAGACAAGTTATAGTCTGAGAAAACTTTCCAGCATATTCGCTTAACGAATGATCGTCTGAAACGCATCTCATCTGTAAACTGGAGAGTATATCTACTACAGTGAACTAGGCAAAGAGGAAGGATGGTGCTACATACAAACACATAAAGAACTGCTTGCGTATAAAAACTATCCGAGTTCTGGATCCTCCAGCATCTCTACCTTCTTAATGTTGTTCTGATCCAAGACTGTCTCAGGGCTTCCTAATTGACCCTAAATAAAATCTTCCATGTGTCTCACAACGCTTCGCTACCAGTGAAACAGTATATTAGCCTGTGAGACAAGATATTGGCCTGTGAGACAAGGTATTAGCCTATGAGACAAGATAATATCCTGCACAGCAAGATATTTGCTTGTGAAACTAGATATTAGATAACCAGATATTAACCTTTTGTCACCTAAATAGTATGTTAGTATATGTCATATTCATGGCCTACTGATGAGTGTTATCTTACATACATATTATTATCAGACATATACTAGCTTCCTGTAACTCTTGTACTCATATATTCACAAGCACCTGTCAAGAGGTGTCATACTTACAGCCTTCATTCCAGTTCCTTTGGCAAGCATGAACATGCGGCCGTCTGCAGCCTTGAATTCTTCAACAAACGAGTCTACTCGTCCAGCTGTTGTTGCCTCGAATGAGCCACTAGCATAGCCCTGCAAAGGTCTGCAGCAACACAAAATAGCTTCATAGTTTCCATAGTGACAGGGATTTCAGTGTTAATTAGTTTAGAAAACTACGAAATGTACACACATTTGTAATCGTCGTACTCTGATGTCATGAGAGAACAACTCTAACTTATCAGCACTTCAGAATGTGGTACATGTAGCAAGGCACTGACAGTGCGTGGCATAGCACCTACCAAACCGATAAAACCATCACAAGCACATTATGAAAAAGATCACATTACAGAGGTGACAGCTTCAAAACTTAACCAAATAATAGGTTTAAAGTGGTGAAATTTAAAAATACTCACCTGATGTAGGTAAGTTATGAAAGTACTTTGTCAAGGCCAATTTAATACCCTTTAAATTCATTTCGGCAAAAGTTCCTCCAATAACAAAAGCTAAATGGTAGGGTGGACAAGCAGCCGTCTCAAGAGTCTACAATCGTGACTTGAACAGTTAAGCTAAACAACATGATCCTATTGCAACTCAGGATATGTTGGAGCAAACATTAACATCTGAAAAGCAACAACTCCAACTGAAAAACTGAACTCCATAGCAATTTTGAAAACAAAATTATGTTCACCAAGGGCAAAAAAGATGTCACAGTAAATGCTGTTTCCTGCAAGCTTTATTTAGGCGTGACACTTGTCACACTTATAACCTGCCACCTACAGTTGACAGCAGTAAGGAACACACACATATTCCAAACCTGTATTTTCTCATGCACAAACTCCATGAGTTTCTTTTCATTCAGCAGAGCCTTGGTTGCCTGGTAGAGAAAACTCTTGTTAGCCGAGCCACCACCTTTGGCTATGAACAGGAAGTGGTACTCGTCTCCCTTGGTAGAGTATATTTCTATCTGAGCAGGAAGATTTGTGCCAGTGTTTGCTTCCTTGTACATGTCAAGGGGAGTGACCTGAAGTACACAGCAAAATATGATTTACTCTTAAGCTTCTATAAAGGTTACAAAATAACTTTCAATACTTTGTGAAATATATTTATATTATATATTATATTATTTATATTTCATAGCCAAAAAACTTCAGAGTTGTCATCGAGTGACCTGTATTCGCTGGTTTATCCTTGTTGTTTGAAATATATTTGCAAAAACAAAATTATGGAACCAATTATGGACACTTTCAAAATATGTTTTTGAATTGCGACATAAAAAGTGTAGGAAACGCAGTGTATATTGCAAAAATCTAAAGCAATAGTTTTTACATCATAATCTCATCATATTTGCAAAAACTTCAAATTCGTAAATTTGTTCTAACACAATTTGTTCTAATCTGCGTTATTAATCGAATGATTGTATTTTGAATTGTCCTAAAACAATTCTAATCTGGTACATATAAAAATCATCACAGAAAAACTCGACTGACCCAATGTTGAACCATTATTGCTATAACCAAGGTAGGATTATATTAAAAGCCCATGTTTCCATGACGATAAGCCAGCAACTAATAGTTTACCTGTGAATATCGCAGATTCCTACTTGTATACGTATTGTACACTCCTCATGACAAGGCCTCCGCATCATCTCCACCTGTCCACACTTGCTGACCTTTCTTTCCTGGGAAATTGTATTCTGATGTACACATTCTGTACGCATGATGTACACATAGTGTATTCAAAATAGCTTTAGAACAAAAAGTACAGATCTATTTTGAATGCAACCTTGTTAAATCTAATTGCAACATCTAAAGTTGGTACAGCACACCCATAATTATGGCTGTTCCAGTATCCTGACAGCCAGGTAGTACCATACCAGCCGCAATGTTAGCATTTTTCAAAAACTCCAAGGCTACATATTTGTCATTAGCGGATGCTTCTGGGTCTTTGAGAATATTAGAGAGGGACTGCAAATAAAATATCACTTTGGTGAAAAAATAACGATAATTTTACAAAATCCGGAAGGTCTTTTTGGTTACTAAATAAACCAGACAAACCAAATAGTCAAAATCTAAAAGACGGAATGTGAAAAATAAGTATAATAAATACTAATAAATGCAGAACAGGAAATTACGAGTAAAAAATGAGGGAACCTACCAAATAATGCTCTCATTGTATGATTTCTTTACTATCCAACCGTGTTAGCAAAAATCGATTACTGGTACACATGGTTTTTAAGTAATACCTGAAGATGAGCTGGCCTAAGGAGATGAGATATGTCAACCATAGCCTGTTCACAGAGCAGTGTCAGTGCTTGAGGATCAACCATCAACATATTTTTGCCTTGAAAAGTGCTCAAAGACACAAAGTCAGCTAAAAAATAAAATTGGATACGCTGTTGCGTTCCTGAGCAGACCTATCCAATAAACTAAAGAGTTTTATATATTATTTGTATTTACCATTTTGGAACATTTATTTACCTTTATTTAAACAACCAGATGTTGAGCCACTGAACTAGAAAAAATTCCAATATTGTAAAACACAAACCTATTTGTATGTTCCGTTATACATTGAAAATGTACAAAAAGGCACACTAAAAGCTTGAACACAGCCAAACCTACAAGTTAGCTGTTTGTAAGGTGGGTTTAGAGGCTCTGTGTTTTCAAACATATCCTGGTAATAAAATGGCTGAAGTGTTCCAGTTGACCGTCTAAGCAGACATAGTGGCAGCTTATTTCCGATGCGAAGGAAACCTTTTGCAAGTGACTGCATGTTCTGCAATGGATATTGAAACTAAACAGAGCAATAGTCATAATTCTAACTGCTGAAGCAAAAAAAGAACAGCACATGGCGTTGTAGTGAAATAACGAAAAGATTATCTAATTGCAAAACATTGAAGGCTTATGGGAGGCTGTATATCGTTTATATGGGTAGCTGCAGAACTGTGCTGATACAAAGACCGCGTTCTACATAAAGTGACTTGACAGAATTACCGTAGACCGGTAGAATTGGTAGTCGGTACCCAAATGTTTACACAACATTTGGAGAAAGTGAGTAGAACAAATTTTCAATTTTCGTTATTTGAGGCCTTTTAAACATTCATAATAATGCATCTGTAGCAGGATTTAAAATTTTATTCTAGTCAACATGAGCAAATACAAAATAAGATATATGCCAATAGAGCCGCGTAAGACTAGACTTTTATCGCAAATAGCCGATGTGAATACGAGAGATAGAGACAGGTTGCCTAACGCGTGACATCATTTTGGGCAAGTCTGGGCACGTTTTGGTGGCCTGAGCGTTTTTACGGCGATCAGATTTTTTCGGTTTTAATCTTCAAATATCTTGGCAATGCGATCGCGTAACACAACAAACAACATATCAACTGATAGAGAAAAGAAAATGCTTTCTTTTAAGATCAACTTAAAATTTGACGCAACTACATCTTTAATTGCGGTTAAACAAATAGCCCACGTAAACAATCATTGTTTGCTGACGTGAAAATATATTTGCAATATGAGCTGTCCGGACTCAAAGGCGTAATTGCATTTGCAGTAAAATGATATACAAATATCTATGTAATGTTGCTTCAACACTGCATGTTGGTGTGTATAGAGTGCTGGATATATAAAACTAGCCATATAAAGGGGTACCGAAGCAAAGACTTTACCGTCGCCAGATTTCGAGTTAAAACAATATAATTGAGTAGTTAATTTAGCCGATGCTTTAGAGGGCTGGTCATAAAGGTAGAGATTATTTATTGTGGTAATATTTATTGTGGTAATCAATAGTCATATTTTAACAACGTGTTTTCCACAAGGTACCGCAGCAAATAAACTAACTAAAAAGTGTACAACAAAAAACAAACAAAATAGAACTCTAAAGTTAAACTAAAAACTAATGCCACGACCAAACATGAGCGGAGCGGTTGTTTGAAAGTTTTATGACAAATGCATGGGCACACAACTCACAAAAATTATTCATCAACACCATCGCAAACCCTTGTACCAAAATCTCATCAACAAATTTAACCATTTTTCAATGGAGTCATTTAAGTATAATAACGATACTGTTGGATGTTCAGACAGGAAGTCCTCTTTTTATTTAATCAGGTCAAGGTTACAACAATATGTAAGAACAAGGTCAAGGACATTCAGTATAATAATAGAGTTAGTAGAATAGTAGATGAGTTAGTTATGTACAGCCAACATCCTCCCCATCAAAGCAACTACAACCAATGACATACAGCCCCCAAGGATAGCCGACGGTTCTCATATGGGCGGGGTTTAATGATCGAGCTCTGTTAGGATTGGGCTGGCCTGGATTTTGGAGCTACCGGTAACACAATTCTCCTGGGGGTGGTCACGTTGCCCTGTTAGGTTTTGGAAAACACGACTCGCTGTTATCGTTTCATTAGCTATTTCAGTCGGTAGACCCCGCGGTTCACAATAGCAAACCTTAAATTTCTACAATGTAGGGGTAACACCTAACCAAAATAATGGATTCATGCAAAATAAAACACTTCAAACTACCTAATTTCACTAATTTTGAAATTGGTAAAGGTCGTAGTATATGCTTAAAATTGAATATAATTTACCCAAAATTACCCGAGCATATTTGTTTGTTCGGGTGCCGTGTTTGGGTTCATCCCAACAGAGCCCCCTCATTAAACCCCGCCCATATGAGAGTCATCAGCTATCCTTGGGGGCTGTATATCATTGATGATGGGCAATATGTTACTGTCGTTATTTTTTTAAACAGTTCTGTTAAATAGATTTTCTAAAAATATATATAAATATCACAACTTCTTGAAATTGTGAGCTATGACGTTTTGAAATGAAAACAAAATTGTGCATTGGTTTTCTATTATTACTGTACATGTATTACTATATTAATAATATTGGTTATTCTAATAATATCAGTACATTTTACTTCTAATATTGCATTTCTCCTATTGCAGGAGGAGAAATATAAACATATAATCTTTTCCTTTCATTATTGCTATTTGTTGTATATAATAACACCCACACCCAGTACATTACAGCTACCATTGCAGTTATCCTATTGCACTGCCATTTGACTGCTAATATTGCATTTCTCAACTATCAGTACACTTTCTTTTTTTCAATATCACTTTGGTCGTGGGCTGTATGACAGTGGAATTTCTAGTAATATATCTATACATGAAATAAAATATATAATTTAATGATGTTTGCTGCAGCGATATCAAGGAGTTGTTGTCGCTAGTTTGATGATTGATATGAGTGTTTAAACAAAAAGTAGACAAATAAAAGCTCTGTGAAAATAGTTCTGCGTATCTATGACAACAAATTTCAAGTTATGAAAATAACGTATAATATAAAAATGTTAAAATAGGTAAGACTAGATGGTGAATGATATTATTGGTCAGAGAATAGTAGGCGTGGTTTGAGTTTTGTTTTAAAAGATTGCAGATGAAGAGTTTTTAAGTGAGTGCAGATATTGTTAAATGAATTTAGCATTTTGGTGTTGAGTTTGTTGTGGTTTATGGCACTAAGGATTTTAAACCTGGTCCTGGTTTTGTGATCCTGATTTACCGTATGAGAGCAATGAGGCAGGTAAAACACTGTCATAGCTTAGGTAAGGGAAGAACACCAGTAGTGCTTGTTATTAAGCTGGTAAACGATGGTTTTTATGGGGTATTTTTAGGTCTTTACATTTAGGTTGCAAAGCTTTTTTTGTACCATAAATAGTGTGCTAGTATATTTTACAGGTTTTTTTAGGGTGGAGCACATGTAGGCCATATATAAGATCGGAATGGATAAAATTATAGTAATGTAGTCTGGCAGTATTAAAGTTCATAAGATGACGAATGTTATAAAATAAACGTAGGTTAGATTATGTTTTATTTGAAATGAATAAGATGTGGTCCAGCCATGATAAAGAGTCATTGATGATAAAGTCAAGTAGTTTAGAAGTAGATTGTCTTGTTAGGGTACTGTTAAATATAGAAATTGTCAGAGGGAAATTCAATGGTAGATTTACTAAGATACGGTGCGATTTTGAGATGTTAAGAGATATTAGTAGTATAGTGAGAGCAGATCTACACACCTTTGCACTTAAAGTTGGATTTTGGGTACATTTTAGCCCGAGAACCTCGGAGAATGGTGTTGTCTGATGGAAAGTTTGGGGGGGGGTAGGTGTGTGAGTGTTGGGAGCTAAGGTTATGAAGTTTGAGAGGAATTGTGGGAAGGATGCGGTGCCGGTCTCGAGAGGAATCGCGGGAAGGATGACGTGAAGAGGGGCGACGGTTTCGCGTTTCGATGCGACGGGTTTGGGGTTTCGTCGACGTCGACGAGTTGAGCGATCGAACGTCGAATGGTTGGGGTCGGGTTGGCGACCGGTGGGGTGAACGTTGTTATGTCGTTTCGGTTGAATGAACGCTGATGTTGGACGAGTTCGGGCGTGTCTATTCGTGGAATCGGTTAAGTCTCCCTTCGTTATAAAACTCTTTAAAGATGAGTAATAAAAAAGGGGAAAGTCGAATGAATTATTCATTATGAAAAATTTCTTTTGAGAAGACATGAAGAGTCTTTATAGAAAACTAGATGATATAATTCAAATTTCTCCAATACTATTTATTAGTTTTGGATTTTTTCCGGTTAACGGTGAATTTTTACGAAATTTAATTCAATTTGAACATAACCCCTCGGATTGTACTTATGGTATAGCTAGTTATGAAATTATTCAAAGGTTGGGAATTACTGAACGACTTGTTCAATGGGCTAATCCATCTTCACGGTCAGCGAGATATTGTGTAGGCAACTCAGCTCGTTCAAACTTTTGTGGATGGAGATCAATGCCTATTAAGTTTGTTTGTTATCATCCACAATTCGAAGAAAATAATGGTAGATTTACAGCTCCAATTAATTCTTCCACTACTCGATCCACCATCAGAACTACACATACATCCAGAATTCCTACCACCACCACAACTACACTCGCTAGTACAATTCCTACTACCACCACAACTACACTCGCTACCATCATTCTAACAAGTGGAATCACAACTCTTCCATCATCTGAAAATCTTAAGGAAAATATAACTAATACCCCTCCAAGTAATAAAGAAAGAGGCTATGGAAATGAAAGTTTTTCTGTAGACAAATTACAGGATGTCGAAATTTTTTATCATAATCACATGCTGCTGCTAAAGTTGTAATCTAATTTTCATGCTTTCCTAAATTTTTATTCCACAATGAAAATGATATGTGAATATTGTATTGATTTTATTTTAATAATAGTATCTTAAAATATACAATAAAATATAAATTCTCCATCTTTGGAGATGAAGATTTTATTTTTAAAGGTTCTATTGATTTGCATATATATTCATTCAAAAAAAAAAAAAATCTTTTTTATAAATACTAATTGTCAGTTTTCTGTGGAGATGAAGAGCTTGTCACTTCAGAATATTGTAATTCTTTCTTATCGAGAAAGAAGTATGTGCTGCTTGACTCGCTTTTCTCATCATCTTCTTTTTGTTTTGCATCATCACTGTTTAAATATATAAAACATTGAGGAATGAGAAAGGATGAAATAAATGGATAACTATATATCTTTGGTTTTAAAATTCTCAAAATCTACTTACCAAAATATACATTGAGCTAAGCCATCGTATACGTCTTGTCCACATGTGCAGGAAGGTAATCTGTCTATAGGATAATCCAATGGTAAATCCAATTGCAACTCCGTTTCACTATTTTGAGAGTTTGTTTCTTTCGAGATGTTTTTTTCATCACTTTCCTCACCATCTTCTTGATACCTGTTTAATTTTTTGAAAATCCATTGAAAATTGAGAAAAGATGATGTATATAAAATGAATAATTATATATTCATATAAAACTTTAGAATTTAAAATTTCAAAATGTACTTACCAATGTACACATTGTGCTAATCCATCATATACATGTCCACATGTACAGGAAAGTAGTCCGTGTGTACAATATTCCCATGGTGTAGCCCAAATTTGAACACAACTATCTGTACATTTCCCTTCTGACATTTACCCTTCTCAAAATTCTGTTAGCTTATGAAGAGTGTTATGATAATAATGATTCGTTCTCGATTGCTTTATATAGTTGAGCATCTGTAAAACGCTTGAGTGAGTTTAATGAAAATTTATAAATAGATTACAAAACATTTCTCTATGCTTACAATTTCGCGAAAATGAATTTCGCGAAATTACACATATATATTATATAGTCAACTTTCGCGAAATTGGATTTCTCGAAATTTCACATTATATATATTATATAGTCAACTTTCGCGAAATTGAATTTCGCGAAAGTGAATTTCGCGAAATTGGATTTCGCGAAATTTCACATCATATATATTATATAGTCAACTTTCGCGAAATTGAATTTCGCGAAAAGTGAATTTCGCGAAATTGGATTTCGCGAAATTTCACATCATATATATTATATAGTCAACTTTCGCGAAATTGAATTTCGCGAAAGTGAATTTCGCGAAATTGGATTTCGCGAAATTTCACATCATATATATTATATAGTCAACTTTCGCGAAATTGAATTTCGCGAAAGTGAATTTCGCGAAATTGGATTTCGCGAAATTTCACATCATATATATTATATAGTCAACTTTCGCGAAATTGAATTTCGCGAAAAGTGAATTTCGCGAAATTGGATTTCGCGAAATTTCACATCATATATTATATAGTCAACTTTCGCGAAATTGGATTTCGCGAAATTTCACATCATATATATTATATAGTCAACTTTCGCGAAATTCAATTTGGCGAAAATCTGTTTGCTATTTTCGCCTCATTAATTCCTTTGGACACACCCATCATTCTTCAATTCACTATATAAGCATTGCATGATCTGATGGAATATTCTGCCTCATTAACCATCTCTTGATGCCTACTTATATTTGAGAATTTGGGTCGATCGAGCGTTGATACCATAAGGCTTGTATGCTTCAGCTAGAATTCTGTTAGTCGGCTACTCGCGATTAAGTTCGTTGAGTGTCGCTGTTTTCAGGGGCTGTTGTGTGGACAAGCGCCTTGGCATTCGACCTGATTGTTTTCCTAGGTTTACCTATGGAATTCTCCTGTTTGGTTTGGCTTAACCATTCCATAACAGTCTCTCGACCAGTAAATAGATGAAGATGATGAACTAGTAAAGAGGCATACATGGATTAATATGTGGATTATTTTGAGGATAACTCCAACTCAGCGTGAGTATATCAATATATAAAACTTATATCAAAAAAGTAAATAACATTCGGTTGTATTTTTTACCAAGTTTATTTCGATATAAAGTATATATGTATATTCAATTGTAAAATATAGAAAAAAAATTTTATGTCAGTTCTTCTAGTAATTTAACAATTTGGGAAGTTCCTTGAATATGTACATTGTCAATACCTTCATTTTCTTCGTTATTAAGACTTTTACTAATTTTTCCATTCCAATCATATCTATCTAGTATAGTTTTTCGAACTACATGATCTCGTGTATCTTTTTCAGAAATTTTTAGCATAACTGTTAGAAAATCTTCTATTGAACATCCTCTGCTCCAAAATATTGCAAAGAGAAGACAGTAATCTCCACATGTTGTTGAAAGAAAACCTTGGAGTAGAACATCATTCCATTTAATTAACTTTATTCCAGAAAGTTTTAAGATTTGAGCGACATCTGGATATGTTGAAGGATCTCGTCCTGTTGAATCGAAATAATTAATTTCGGATTTTGTTCGAATAACTCCTATCCAGTGTTCTCCTGGTTGATAAGAATAGTGTGTGTTAAAAATATATATTTCTTCATTCGATAAAAATTGTTCTATAAATTCATTTCTTGCACAGACAGCAAAAAAATGATTATTAGTCATGTGATCTTGGGAAAGAACATCGAAAATATTTGCTGTATTCATCCTTAGAATATGCTTCCACCACTGAGTCGAACGCTAAAGTCAGAAGCGATTTCCATCATTCCATCTTTTTGTATATATGTATTAAGATAGACATTTTCTGGTGTTGCAACCCGAAAACCGATATCGATTGTTAGTGAAACATGTCTCATTAAATGAAATCCTTCGGATGAGAGATCTCCTGTCAAATCGAAAGCGTATATTGCAAGTCCAGTTTCATATTCACTCAGTCCAATTCCACTTCCTTCAGAAGAAAGGTCTTTTCCCATTGCATTTAGAAGTTGTACATATGGTCGAGTATACATTCTATTTACAAAATTTGGAGTATATCGTTTTCCAAAAGGTAGTCCATCAATTTGTAGTTCTACATGACTCACATCGTAATGACCAAATTTGAAAGGATTACGATTGTATGATCCATTTTCTCCATCGTGTGATGAAAGTGAAACAAGTATTAAATTTGGTCTAAGTGTGTTATCAGCAATTTTAATTTGAGTATGGGTTAATCCAGTATTCACATTATAAGATCTGGTGTATACCCGAGAAAGAGGATACTTTGCATTAACACCATTAAGTAGTTTTTCGTTATGTAAAAGCTGAATTGTTTGGTTGATTTTTAATTTTCGAAGATGAAGTACACATTTCGTCAACTTTACTTTTCCCCCTCCTCCAGGAGTAGCTGTTGCTGCCATCAAACAATAACTTGGTTTACTTCGGTCTAGTTCTAATTTACAATTCAATCCTGGAATGAGATATCTTTCCTGTTGAAAAATGCTAAGATGGAGTTGTCCAAAAAACTCAAATGTGTTTGAACCTCTAATAAGATTCTTTCTTGCTGTAGTCGCACTATTATCGAATTCCGCACCATCTTTTGCAAGATTATCATCTTGAAACCATCCTTCTGCTTTTAATTGGTATTGTTTTGCTTCTCTGCTATTATTGAGAAGGGTTTCTATGAACGATCTCATAGGATAATCACTTGAATGTTCAACAACAGATCCATTAATTTTGAATGTTGCTGTTTTGATTAGCGAATGAAAAAACGCATCCCCTGGTACAACATTTACATTAGCAGCAGTATTGTCTAAATTGGAACCATCGTCCTTGACTACTTTTCCTTCGATTTGCAAATATGAATTACTTAAATCGATATAGTGATCTACATCTCCAGGTATTTCAATTTCAATTGGCCCATATTCACTGAGACGTGACGGAGCTAATTCACTATAATATCCGTGCTCCACCGAACTATGTGTGCCTGGAACATCAAATATACCCAAACTTTCGTTTATCGTAAAAGGAGAACCCGATATTTTTAAACCTGTTGAACCAATCTCTCCAGAACTCATCTTTCACTATTGATGTATGTCAATGAAATGAACTAAAAAATATTGAGATAATAATATATAAAGCATTTTCAAATTTTAAAAAATATTTGGAGTGGCTTTTCTCCGTCGCTTTGCAGGTTTGCTACGGTTATTTAATTTTCTTTTCCCAGGTTTTCTAACTCTTGGAATTACTACTTCATCTGTTTCTTCTTCTTCTTCTTTTGGTCTCTCTACCATGTTATTAAGATAATTGGATGCAGCATCTAACCCTTTTTTCCCTAATGAGATAGCCGTTTTTTTTTGCTAGAGGCGCAACAGCTTTTGCTAATTTTTTAAATATTCCTGATAGTCGTCCATTTCCCATCACTCTCTTTCCTTTATATGGTGTCAATCCGCCATTTTCTGATTGATTAGACGTGTAATATTGAATGTAAAAGTTTTTTGAGTCTTCTGGAGTATATGGAATTAATATGGAATTCATTGTTTCTTTCTGAAATGAACCGTTAGTATAACCTTCCCTCCATCAAATGGTACTTTTTCTCCATCATCACTTGTTATAAGGGTCTCTATCACATCAGTAGAAATTTTATCCACTTCAACGTAATGCGCTTGACTGAATTCTGTATAAACTCGAGAGAACTTCTTTCCACTTACTGGGACAACTCGTAGCAATCGTACATTTGCATCTCCAACGAGTCTGTTACTTACAATTGATGAATATACATATAATGATGTAAATCCATAGTTGATATCCGGAGATGTGATGTTTCCGTGTTTTCCCACATTATAAGTTATCTTCGGATCTAATCCTAAGATATTTGCGAAATCTTGTGAAAACGAAACCTGAACACTCGAATCTCTTACATACAACATAGATTTGTTGGATATTTTGTCGTATTCGAATTCTATAGTTGGATGGAGATTGAAGGGTTTTAGAACATCATGAGTTCGTTGAATTACTTCATCTATATCTTCGTATCTTCCATTTCCAATTTTTATGTCGAAACGACGAAATCTCCCATTAAGTTCCGCTTTTGTGATGCTTATTATTCCTTCTACTACATTTGGCCAATTATTTAAAAACGATATATCTTTTAGAGCAACTTCCCATTGTCCTTCTGTAAAATTTACATATCTGGCTAGTCTAACTGTAAAGTTTGAATTAGTATTTTTAGGAAAGTCACTAAAACTAGCATCAGAAGGAAGAGTTACGAACTCCGACATTTTCAATTCTTTTAATGAAGTTCAATTCCTTATCATCCTCTTTTATTTAACAAAATCTCTTTCATTGACCCAGCTATTGAATGAATCAGGATATCCCATCCATTTAACGAGTATTTCCTTTGTTCTTCCTCGTTTCCGAGATTTGAGAATTTTCTCACTTCGAAAAAATGCGGGTTTTTTTACTTTCTGTAGTTCATCTTCATAAAAAGTTCCATCAACCGGTTCGTTTGCTAAATCACGTAATTTATAGATAATCGGTCTTTCAAAATCAAGCACTTCTGTAATTTGAAAAACTTCAACTGTCCAATTTATTGTGAAACCTCTTTCGAAAACTGTTCTAGCTTTACTAATACGAACGTAATCATCAATATTGAATTTGGGAGTACTGTCAGAACTATATTCTCCATTTTCATAAATCCTATTCCAGATTCTTTCTTGATTTTCATAATTTACATCATTCGGTTTTATTCCTAATGTTGTATGAATAGTATTGTTATATGCTTTTACCATTTGTTGTAAAACATCAATATATCTACGATCATCCGAATATGTCATGAATCTATACATCTTCACCCGTAATGTTTTGTTGAATCGTTCTATGATGGAAGCTTTAATTGTCTCATTCTCAGATGTAAACCATTTTACTTTATTTTCTTTCAAAACTTTTTTGACATCTCGATTATTAAACTCTTTTCCTTTGTCTGTTTGAAAAACTCTATAATTAGTTCCATCCAATACTTTTTTTAAGGCTTTTGCTACCAATATACCTGATTTGTTAACAAGAGGCTCTACCCATGCTTTTCTTGAAAAAACATCAATCATTGTAAGTAAAAATGTAATTCCATCATTTTCAGCTCGATGAGATCTAACATCCATTAAATCAGCCTGTAATTGTTCACCAACTCCTGCAACAATTGTAGGTCTTCTTCTAAATTTCGTTTTTATTTGTTTGTGTAACGTATAAGCATCTTCACCACTTAACCAATCTCTAACTTCTTGTTCGCTTTCTTTTCTCCGAAGTGCTTCATTCAGTTTTCGTGCTCCACCTAATGAAGATGGTAGATCCGGGGTATAATAGAATTCATTTAGTAAGTCGTCCATTTTCCTCTTGTTCCTACATAAGGTTTTCGTGAAGACGATCTATTCGAATTGGATTTTGATTTATTTGATAAATTCGAGTTCGACTCTTTGATAATTTTTTCAAATAAGTTATATTGTTTCTCAAATGAACTTGAAGAAAAGGGAGAAGATACAATTGAACTATCTTTAACTCGAATCTTTCTTTCAAGAAGATTTCGTAAGTTCTCAGGTTTAATCTCTCCTGTAGATCTTGCTATTTTCCCGGTTAAAGAATCATAATTTCCAGACTTTTTCAATTTTTCCAGAAGATTTTTCGCTTTAGTTCGATCCTGAATCGAACCGAAGTCTTCAACTATTGAAGAAATGGAATAAGATCTAGAAGAATTTGACGATGGTTCTTCTTCGTTTAACTTCGGTGGTAATAATGTGTCTTCTTTTTTTGGCGAATCTTTTAAAACTGTAGAGTCTTGAGACGAATTATCTTCGGGTAATTCAGGTGTATCTTTCTTTAGAGTTTCTTTTGAATTTTGTGGAGCTGAAGGTGTTTGTGACATCATTGAAATCGGATTTCGAATAGTCGGAGACTGTTGAATTGGATAACTCCGAATTGAATTCATTTCATCTAAAAATTTTTGAAGTTCAGCTGCATACAAATTAACTTTGTTATAGTCTGAAATAGTGTTATCGTTATTAATTTGACGCATCCTATCTCTGGTCTTCTTAACCTTACTTACTCTTGGATTTTCTAATGGATTAAAACGAAGTGACGAACTATAGCCATCATTGATAATTTTTGAATCCTGTTGACTTTTAAATTGGTTCCTTTTGTACTCGTCTTCAGAAACCAAAAAAAATTTTTTTGTATACTTAGGAAAGCTCATCTTCCTGCTGAATGATTAATACAAGTTGAGGGATGGCTTTATAATCCGTTTCAATAATCCTTTTCCGTTTTGCAAAATCTTTCGTTTATATTTAAGAGGTTTGTTTTCATCGATAATATTCATCAACTCCTTTTTATGTTGACTCAGAGAATGGTATTGATTTTTCGTTAAAGGTACATTCCCATATATAATATTTTTAACAATTTCAAGTAATGTTCTAATTACTTCTTCTTTCATATGAGGTAAAGCAGAACTTGCAAGTTCATCGGTAAGACTGTTCAGTATTTGCAGAATTACTCTGTTTTTTTTCCATTCTCTTAGAAAGTGGAGAATTATCCATGATAACTTAATTATTTTCTTCTTCGTGTTTTAAACAATCCTCCGAGCAATGGTTCAACTAATCCTGGGAGTATAGCACCCGCGATCGGACCTAGTAAAGCCGATAAAAACCCTCCTTTTTGCAAAAGTTGTTTCTTTTCCAAATTCGATGTTCTAGGACTAATCAGTCGAGCGATGTTTTTACTTTGTCGACTCAAAGCTTTATACTGAGCATCAGTTAGTCGTTCTTTTCTTTTAATGAGTAATTTCACACAATCAATAATTGCTAAAATTAAATCCGTTTTAGCATTTTTAATAATCGATTGTTGAGAAGAAATAGAATCTCCAACTAGAGATAATAAAGTTAGTAAATTTCGTTGAATTCTTTTTGTTTCAGCCATATCTATGTGATAATTTTAGTGATGTTATAGTAATCACTCAGAGGAAGATACAGAAGTAGTATGGTGAATATTTAAAGAGAACTTGGAATATATACTTGTTTTATTTAATTATGGAATACAAATCAAAATCGTTTGCTTAATTAGGCTTATAAATAATCATAGGCGTAGAGTCAACAGGAGGGAAATTTCCCATAATTCTCATTGTATCATCGGTTTCTTGTCGGAGGTCCAGTCTCACGAAGGAATATGGTGAAGATGTTGCATCTCGGTAGGATTCCTGAAAATATTTAACTTGTCCAGGAAAAACTTGTTTTCCTAAAAATGTGATTGATGTAGAATCCCTGGGGTTTTTTCCTATAAAAAATAGTGACTATTCAGCGAAATTGTTCTAAGTTTACCAAAGAATAAGTTTTGTGTAATAGTAAAAATACTAATATTTAGATGGTGACTTTCTCGAGTATACAAATTGTTAGCCATCTTGATATTTGATGATAATTCCTCCATTAGATCATCAATGATCATCCATCTATTTTCTCCATCTTTGGGAAAAGTACTCGGATCTTTCAATCCTTCATGAAATTCCACTCCTTTCATATCCTCAAAAGCTTCCTGCCATATTCCATAGCAATATATAATTTCGATTGGAGGAGGAGTAGATATTATTTGAGATTGTTCAATCAACCGTTTAACGAGTTGAGTTTTTCCTGATCCTGTTGGTCCTGTTATCATAGATGTGAAAGGAGAATGTAACCTCACATCAATTGATTGTAGTCCGTCTTTCTCCATGTTTTGATAATTACTAACATTTGAAGTTTTCATTTAAACTAATTATAATGATGAGGAGATGTTTCAAAAATCATACTTTCATTATTCACAAGATTTTGAAAAAATACTTCTACATAGTTCACAGTAGCATTCATCTTTTCTCCTGTAATCCGAATAAAAAAATATTCAATCAAAGATGAAGCTACAGTTATTGCAAGTAATATTAAAACCACTCCAAAAAATTGAAGCAAACTTTGTCGAAGCGGTTTTGATGTAGATTTAGTGATGTTATCAAAATGATTATGTAATAATACAGCCTCTTCAACTAATCCATCTGTTTCATCTTTTTTTTCTTCACAAGAATTGTAAACTTTAGAATTATCCTTATGAATAGTTTCCATAAATTTATATTCCTTCTAGTTGAACTTCTCAATGATATGATGTTCATATATATAAAACTCTTAACTTATAAATAGTGAATGGACAGTTAATCGATTCCACGAATAGACACGCCCGAACTCGTCCAACATCAGCGTTCATTCAACCGAAACGACATAACAACGTTCACCCCACCGGTCGCCAACCCGACCCCAACCATTCGACGTTCGATCGCTCAACTCGTCGACGTCGACGAAACCCCAAACCCGTCGCATCGAAACGCGAAACCGTCGCCCCTCTTCACGTCATCCTTCCCGCGATTCCTCTCGAGACCGGCACCGCATCCTTCCCACAATTCCTCTCAAACTTCATAACCTTAGCTCCCAACACTCACACACCTACCCCCCCCCAAACTTTCCATCAGACAACACCATTCTCCGAGGTTCTCGGGCTAAAATGTACCCAAAATCCAACTTTAAGTGCAAAGGTGTGTAGATCTGCTCTCACTATACTACTGATATTTGATTTGTCACGCATCACTGTTGGATCAGTGTTAGGTCTGCATTTATTTTAGATGAAGGGTTCGTTTTGGATATAGCGAATGAGGTATCGCCAGCATAAGCTTGAGATGTGCTGTGGAGTGGTAACTTAAGGAAATCATTCATAAAAATTTGAAACGGTGTGGGTGCAAGAATTAAACCTTGTAGAACGCCAGTAGCTATAGGAAGAGCATCTGAGCAGATATTTTTCATTTTAACGCATAGGTGCGTCCATTCAGATATGACCTGATGGTGTCAAGAAATTTACCAGTTATTCCTACTGTATGTTTGCAAGTTTTGAAATAAGGATGTTATGGTTAACCATGTCAAAAGCTTTTTCGAAAATCAAGAAAAATAATGACTAAAATATTTTTGATTTTGACCATGTTTGACCAAGTAGAGTTGAAATGATGAATGGTAGTGATGCAAGAGTGGTTTTTCTAAATTCTGACTGTAAGCTGCTTATAGTTTTGTTGCTATCTAAGTTTATTTGAAGTGCAGTAAGTAAATGTCTTTCGTAATATTTAGAAAGTATTAACTAACTGTAGCTAGAAATCAGTTGCATTGCACCAGCATTCACAGGGCACCAGCAAACATCATCATAAATAAGTGACTAGGTAGGAGATCACTTAAACTGCACCAGCTTTCACAGGGCACCAGCAAACATCATCATAAATAAGTGACTAGGTAGGAGATCACTCAAACTGCACCAGCATTCACAGGGCACCAGCAAACATCATCATAAATAAGTGACTAGGTAGGAGATCACTCAAACTGCACCAGCATTCACAGGGCACCAGCAAACATCATCATAAATAAGTGACTAGGTAGGAGATCACTCAAACTGCACCAGCATTCACAGGGCACCAGCAAACATCATCATAAATAAGTGACTAGGTAGGAGATCACTCAAACTGCACCAGCATTCACAGGGCACCAGCAAACATCATCATAAATAAGTGACTAGGTAGGAGATCACTCAAACTGCACCAGCATTCACAGTGCGCCAGCAGAACAACTGTATCTCCAGGGACATTTCCACTTGTCAGAAGCCAAAAGAAGTGGTATTTTCCTTCAAAAGCAGTGACAAGTTCGGAGCTGTGATCCTTGCGGGTAGAAGGTAAAGGCTAAGGGACTACCTCCCTTAGCCTGCTAACCAAAATCTTCTTCAGAAAATAGAGAATTTCTTTGCATCGCTTTACATTTGTATTTTAATTACGTATTTTTCAGTCAGCATGAGTTTTTTTAAGAGCATATATACAAATACTTTATTTCTCTTACTGAGACAGAACACACACACTTGCGTACTTACGGAGTTAGTTAAATCAATAAATTGTCATTATTGATCTAGGAACTTTTGTATATTTATATATATATATTTCTCAAAGTTTGTGTATTTGTTCATCGTTGTATATGTCCATTTATAGTTATCAAAAACATGGAATAAAGAATCCGTACCGCAGAAGATTTGATCTCAGACCCTCCCGTTTGCCAGTCCAAAGCCTTACCAATTCAGCCCCTGGCAATTTCCCAGGCTAATAGCAAGTGGCAGGCAACTGGCATAGTCTATAAGCTGATTTTTAATACCCAAGCAACTTCAAGTAGCACAGCTAGTATTATATATAATAACCCTCTTGTATATGACTAAAAAACACTCTGTCTGAATTGCTGCCATTTTTAAAGTGGTTTAAACAGGCTGCAGAGTATGTTTGTTTGTTTGCATACAAGTAGTGAATAACCAGTACATGGTTATGTCAATAACAAATCAGTATGTTGATAGTCTGTGCTGCTTTGTCTTGGGTTGTTTCAACCTAACTGACATCAATTGACAAATATACATTTATGAAACTCAGGCTAAGGATTAGACAGTATCCCATGAAGCAATGGATGGATTATACCAAGTGATTAGTTGTACTAGTAAGTTGTTTTTGGAGGAGATATACCCAGCCTTTGATAACATTTGCAGTACAAGGTTAGGTCTAATATAACAGTGTGATCAATAAATGGCCAAGTCTTTTGCCTTTGAAGGATTTTATTGCAAATACATTATTATTCTATAGATATCGATGGGAGTGGACTATGAAAATTAGTTTATTGAAAAAAATAGTATATCAAATGCTCTAAAGATATATTTTGAGAAAACATGCAGCACAGAAAATAAAAGGAAAATACTTGTCACCTGGTCATAAGATGAAAACAGACCACCCAGAATATTATAAATAAGATCATATTCATATACAGTAGACGCTACTACAATGTAAATAATTCAAAGGAAAACATTTACCAAAAATTCCGGCGTGGGATTCGACCTGCATGCAAATTGATGTCCCAAGTTTGATTTAAAAATCCTTCGTTTTGACATGTACCTGCTGTAGTCGACCTCCTTTTCTGGCTCACAGCGTTTGATTACCAATAGTTCAGTCGGCATAACAGGCAGGTGATGGGTAGTTGAGGAAATGGCATTCTATGATGCCACCAACAAAACCACCCATGCGCTTTTGTGCGGTCAGCAATACGTAAAAAGACAAGAGAAAACAGTTCTAGTGGAGACCATAAGGTATAAAAAACTTCACATTAATAGTGGCCCACTTCACCAATAGAACAAAAACTGCCGCCTGCGATAATGCATATACTTTTAACATAAAATCCAAATTCTGCAAGACAGCTCTCTGTCAAGACTTTGTGTGCAAGAATAAGAATGGATGGACAATAGTGGATGTGTCAATAGGAATGCCAAAATGCTGGTATGTAGTCAAATACTACGAAAAAAGCATATAATTGGAAAAAGATATGTAATTCCATAAGAGAACCCGAGCGATAAGAATTTGAATAGTTATGAATGGTGCTTTGTGTTTGATCCGTCTCATGTTAAGTAGGATTACTAGTATTTTACTATTTTATAAATATCTCATGACTCATGATATTTAAATTGGTGGATCGACCCTCGAACACCTGTACAATTCAACTGCCTTAAGTACTACGGAATAACTGTGCGAATAATCATTCTCTGTTCTTCATTGGCACACATGAAGAACAGAGCTCTCACGGCATACTAGACTGCCAGGTTACTAGCATACGTAACAGAGATACCCACATGCCGTTTTTTCTCTCAAGTGCAGCCGGAGATAACACAATATTTTAAGGTTAACTATGGAACTCTCGCTATTCGAAACCATGTTGAGAACTTGCAGTGATATTTTACGTTATGTGAAACTTCTTACATAGCACGAATCAAAGACTACAAAAGTTCTTTATGACGTGTAATTTAGTTTATAGGGAGGTTTACATTATAGGAGCGTCTACTGTATGTTGGAAGTTGTCTGCTATATACAATAGTTTCTGTGCAAAAGTTTGTGATAAAATAGGCAATCAGAAAAGTGTTTTATTGTCTTTCAGGTAGTGGAGGAGTGTAGCCAGGAAATAGGTAGAGCTTTTTACCATCAGTTGGTAAACACATCAGGGTGGACTGCTGTCTGCTTACTCTTGGATATCTGTTGTTAACCTCTATGCTTTTTGCTCTGACCTTCTTAGCTATCTACAAGGTGAAGGATACTTTAGTGTACCCAATAAAAGCCCTGCTTCAGTTGCAGGAGTATTATGGTAGACAGGAGAACAGGTTTGTGAAGGGGCATAAGTTCCTGATGGCTAGACATACAGTTGGTGGAACTGATAGAGAGCTCTTATGGCGAGTTGAGAGTTTAAGTAGATATGATGAGGTAGTTAATAATGCTGATAGAGTAAGGTTTGCTCTAATAGTAGCAGTCAACGGGTTGAGAGATAGAGAAGTGAGTGGAGACTAGATGAAGAATGCTGATTCGACATGAGATAATGTTGAATGAGGTCTTGAGGACTAGAGAGATGGTGAATAATTAGAACAGGTTGTTGAGAGTGGAGAGTAGAGGTGGTGACTTGAAAAGTGAGATTAAGGAGGTAGCAAGGGTGTCAAAGGAAAGAAGTCAAGATATTACCCTAGAATTAGTAATAGACGGTGCGGTTTATCAAGCATATACTCCTGAAGGGTCTTAATTGTGGTAAAACAAATAGCAAACGTAAACAATCATTGTTTGCTAACATGAAAATATATTTGCAACATGAGCTGTCCGGACACAAAGGTCTAACTGCTTTTGCAATAAAGTGATATACAAATATCTATATAATGCTGCTTCAACACTGCATGTTGGTGTGTATAGAGTGCTGGATAAATAAAACTAGCCATATAGGGACACTAAAGCGAAGACTTTGCCGTTGCCAGATTTTGGAGTTAAAACAATATAATTGAGTAGTTAATTTAGCCAATGCTCTGGAGGGCTGGTCAGAAAGGTAGAGATTAGATATTATAAATGATTCACAGCGATGTAGCGATGTTTACAAACCTTGTTGACAAAACTTTAGGATCTTGGGTTAAACAAAACGGAATCGCTTGAGATTAAATTTAAGGTAGGATAACTCCTAAAACCAGTTATGAAAATGAGATGCATGTATACAACTTACATTTGTATATATGAACAATATTTATTGTGGTAATCAATAGTCATATTTTACCAACATGCTTTCCACAAGGTGCCACAGCAAATAAACTAACTAAAAACTGTACAAAAAAAACAAACAAAGTAAAAGACTAAAGTTAAACTAAAAACTAATATAATAATGTTGGAACTGAAAGCATAAAATATGTAAAAAGCAAGCTTGAGGATTGATATGAGTGTTTAAACAAAAAGTAGACAAATAAAAGTTCTGTGAAAGTAGTTCTGCGTATCTATGACAACAAATTCCTAGTTATGAGAATAACGGATAAATTTTTTTTAAAATAGGTAAGACTAAATGGTGAATGATATTATTGGTCAGAGGATAGTAAGTGTAGTTTGAGTTTTGTTTTAAAAGATTGCAGAGGAAGAGTTTTTAAGTGAGTGCAGATATTGTTAAATGAACTTAGCAGGTTGCTGTTGAGTTTTTTGTGGTTTATGGCACAAGGGATTTTAAACCTGGTCCTGATTTTGTGACCATGGTTTACGGTTTGAAAGTTATAGCTGAGATATTTAGGGCAGTTATTGTGGAGTATTGAATGAGCAGTGATGCAGGTAAAGTACTCTGATAGCTTAGGTAAGGGAACAACACCAGTAGTGCTTGTTATTAAGTTCGTAGGTAGAAAGCGATGGTTTTATGGGGTATGCTTAGGTCTTTGCATTTAGGTTGCAAAGCTTTTTTGTATCATAAATAGTGTGTTAGCATATTTTACAAGTGTTGTAGAGTGGAACACATGTAGACCATTTATAAGATAAAAATGGATAAAATTATAGTAATATAGTCTGGCAGTATCAAAGTTCATAAGATAACCAATGTTATAAAATAAACGTAGGTTAGATGATATTTTATTTGAAATGAATGAGATGTGGTCCAGCCATGAGAAAGAGTCGTTGATGATAAAGCTAAATAGTTTAGAAGTAGATGGTCTTGCTAGGGTACTGTTAAATATAGAAATTGTCAGAGGGAAATTCAATGGTGGATTTACTACGATGTAGTGGGATTTTGAGATGTTAAGAGATATTTGATTTGTCACGCACCCCTGTTGGATATGCGTTAGGTCTGCATTTATTTTAAATTGGAGGCGTGAAAGGTCAGCTTCGGATATAGAGAATGAGGTATCATCAGCATAAACATGAGGTGTGCTGTGGAGTAGTGACCTAAGTAAATCATTCATAAAAAATTTGAAACAGTGTGGATGCAAGAATTGAACCTTGTGGAACGCCAGTAGCTATAGGTAGAGCATCTGAGCAGATATTTTTCATTTTCATGCATATATAGGTCCGTCTATTCAAATATGACCTGATGGTGTCAAGAAACCTACCAGTTATTCCTACTGTATGTTTGCAAGTTTTGAAATAAGGATGTTATGGTTAACCATGTCAAAAGCTTTTTAGAAAATCAAGAAATATAGTAACTAAAATACTTTTGTTTCTGACCATGTTTGACCACGTAGAGTCGAGATGATGAATGATGGTGATGCAAGAGTGGTTTTTTCTAAATTCTGACTGTAAGCTGCTTATAGTTTTGTTGCTATCTAAGTTTATTTGAAGCGCAGTAAGTAAATGTCTTTCGTAATATTTAGAAAGTATTAACTAACTGTAGCTAGAAATCAGTTGCATTGCACCAGTATTCTCACCGCACCAGCAAGCATAATCATAAATAAGTGACTAGGTGGGAGATCACTTAAACTGCACCAGCATTCACAGTGCGCCAGCAGAACAACTGTATCTCCTGGGCCATTTCCACTTGTCAGAAGCCAGAAGAAGTGGTATTTTCCTTCAAAAGCAGTGACAAGTTCGGAGCTGTGATCCTTGCGAGTAGAGGGTAAATCATCGAACCACCTCCCTTAGCCTGCTAACCAAATTCTACTCCAGATAATAGATAATTTCTTTGCATTGTTTTACATTTGTGTTTTAAATACTTTATTTTTCTTACTGAGGCAGAACACACACACTTGCGTACTTAGAGAGTTAGTTAAATCAATAAATTGTCATTATTGATCTAGGAACTTTTGTATATTTATATATATATTTCTCAAAGTTTGTGTATTTGTTTGTCGTTGTATATGTCCATTTATAGTTATCAAAAACATGGAATAAAGAATCCGTACCGCAGAAGATTTGATCTCAGACCCTCCCCTTTGCCAGTCCAAAGCCTTACCAATTCAGCCCCTGGCAATTTCCCAGGCTAATAGCAAGTGGCAGGCAACTGTCATAGTCTATAAGCTGATTTTTAATACCCAAGCAACTTCAAGTAGCACAGCTAGTATTATATATAATAACCCTCTTGTATACGACTAAAGAACACTCTGTCTGAATTGCTGCCCTTTTTAATGTGATTTAAACAGCCTGCAGAATATGTTTGTTTGCATACAAGTAGTGAATAACCAGTACTTGGTTATATCAATAACAAATCAGTATGTTGACAGCCTGTGCTGCTTTGTCTTGGGTTGTTTCAACCCATAGATTTACTAAACTCTAGATTGGCGAATAGCTATCATTACGATGGAGCAAAAGTGAGGCCTATAATTGGCTGTTGTTTTAACGACGTTACGTCGTAGTGATGTGCATCACAGCATCAGAGCCTTCTATTGAGCAATGAGTTTAGTAGTGAAAGCACGCTTGGCATGCTAGTTTTTAAGTCATAAACGTAACAATAAGACCAAATTCTTAGTGAAATGTCATCAGAAGAGCCCACAACACCCCAGGTATATCCTGAATTGCCCATAACAAAACAGAACTTCAACTCAAAACAAGAAGTTCTCAACAATATCATAAGCTATCTATGCCGATAAAAAGACACCAAGCTGAAAGCTGGTAGTGGAAAATAATAGGAAAATCATCATCATTTTGTCATTGGTTTTGAGTCAGCAGCCAAATCTGTACATGGCATTGCTCAATATCTTTTCAGCAACTCCCCTTACATCAACTACTTCCTAACCTTTAAGATCAACCAGGATCACATTGAGATTCTGTTATTCACAATACGATTTAAGGGTGGCTATAACAATAACTGGATGTGCAGTGCTTTAGATCTGCACTTCGAGCACTGTTCATAAAAGCAGATATCACACCAAGTCCTAATGTTAACTGTATTGATATGGATGTGAGCAGGGCTGAAAAAACTGGCCAACTCGTGCTACATTCTCTGGCTAGAAAGAAAAAGAAAGAAGAGACAAAAGCTGAGGAAGGTGAAGATGAGGAGTTCGGTGATGAGGATTTTTTTCTAATTCAAATGTGATGAGTGTATCAAGTTCTTGACCGATGTCGAAGTAGTGGGAAGTAGAAATAGTGATGACATAACTTTAATCTCAGTTAAAAACAGAGGAGGATTGGTGACCAGATTGATAGGCCGAATATGTATTGCTGCAGAAAAGTGCCTACGTTCACACATGGAGAGCTGTGGTATCACACAGAGAGCTTTTAAACAAGTAACATCACAGACAGTAACATATATGTCTTATCGCATAACCTCCATCAAGGTTTCACATGTACAGTGGATGCCAACAGTCTACTCAAAACTATAGTAAATCGCTATACTAAAATCAGAATACACTATGTCGCTTCAAAGCAGGAATCTAGTTCAACCAACCTTAGACAAAAACTATCTCGTCTAGTTATTTTCAGTCATGTCTAAGGGGTGTTTAATACTGCAGTGGTTCAGCGTAACTGCTTCTAAATATCATTTGATTCATTAGTTCATTATTAGTTTAATTTCTATTTGGTCACTCTTTGTATTATCAATGATAAAGAAACTTCTAAATTATTGGTATTATCCATTACCATGTGTCTAAGATTCTTGCCTTTCTCATCCAAAGTCATTACAGTCATACTTCGACTTACGAGCTTAATGCGTTCAGAGACTGAGCTCGTATGTCAATTTACTCGCATGTTGGTGCAATTTATTTATACATAGAACACTTAAATATATATTGATTGTTTTCCATACTCTGAAAATGCAAATAAAACACTCAAAACAATATATTGTAGCAAAAAGAACATGATGGTTATTGTCCTAACTTACCACATGCTTTCAAAAAGCAACAAATAAAAATAATGCAAGGAAATGTGATTAATTAAAATGTAAAATTAAATACATACAATAGCAGCTAGCGCTAGCATTTGCCAGAGAGGGAGAGATAAGTTATCCTTCATTACAACAGTTGATTTTGATAAATTTAGATTTTATCAAAGTCTTAAAAGACGAACTTAAAAGCAAACCTAAAAGCAAACTTTAATCTTTAACTTAACGTAATTAAAATTTCTTCGGCGTTCATAGTTTTAAGTTTTTCGCTTGCTAGCTAATTTTTCTTTTGTTTCGCTCTCACGACCAGCCAGCCGTTTTAAGAGAAACCTATCTAAGGACGTTTGCCTTTGTCGCCCTTTCAACATGGTGCGATCAGGACGAGCACAGGTGTCGTGACCAAGGGTTAATGCACGACCACTAGCCAACTTGTCCGAATGTCTATTTTTTATAGTCTTGATAGATAGCACTGGCCTTTTTACGTAGCATCGTTTCAGTTACGCAGTCACCGGCCAATTGTTTGTCTTTTATCCAAAGCCTGAGCAGTCTCTCCATCAGCGGTCGTGAAGATCGCTGCATCGTTTAGAAACTATGGTTAGTCCTTTTACAGACTAAATGCCTTGAATATAATCCTTGTGTTTGATAATTGTGGATGTATTTCTGTCATATTGCTGAGCTAGCTCAATCACGCATACATCTTTTGCATATTTTTCAATAATTTTCTGTTTAATATCAATTGTTATCATTCGCTTTTTCTTTGCATTATCTATCCTTTTACTGGTAAACTTTCGGTCTACGCACAGTACTTTTAATTCACATAATTCCGCACTGAAAATCGCGCCCAAAAAACGTGGTGCGAAAGTATAATCTGAGCAGTTGAAAAATACAGTGATGCTGTTCCCATAAAACACCTCCGACATACATGTACTTGGCAACTGACTCATGTGCTCGTATCTCAAACATGGTTCGTATGTTAGTGCTAAAACTTGCTTAAAAGCTGGCTCGTACCTCAAGTTTCTCGTACGTTAGGGCAGTCGTAAGTTGAAGTATTACTGCATATAAGTTTTACATAGTTTCAATAAAATATGCAGTCTCAGATGCACAAACTATGGAAAAATTGAGCAGTTTTTAGTGCTAAGTCAATATGAGTCAATTGATCAGCTGATTCCTTTGCACATCACCATGACGTTGCGTCATGCTAATTATAGGCCTCACTTATTTTGATTATTCGCATATCTAGGGTTTACTATATCTATGTTTCAACCTATCTGACATCATTTGACAAATACACATTTATGGAACTCAGGCTAAGGATTAGAAAGTATACCATGAAGCAATGGATGGATTATACTAAGTGATTAGTTGTACTAGTAAGTTGTGGTTGGAGGAGATATACCCAGCCTTTGAGAACATTTGCAGCGCAAGATTAGGTCTAATATATCAGTGTGATCAATTAATAGCCAAGTCTTTTGCCTTTGAAGGATTTTATTACAAATAAATGATTTTCCTATAGATATTAGTAGGTGTTGACTATGAAAGTTAGTTTATTGAAGGAAATAATAAATATAACAAATGCTCTGAATCACATCTCAAGCAGACAAAATAAGGAATGTTTAGAGAAACCATGCAACACAGGAAATAAGAAGACACACTTGTCATCTGGTCAGCAGGTTGAAACAGACCACCCAGAATATTATAAATAAGAACATATTTATATACAGTAGACGCTACTACAATGTAAATAATCCATCAGGGGAACATTTACCAAAAATTTCGGTGTGGGAGTCGACCTGGATATAAGTCGATGTCCAAAGTTTGATTTAAAATTCCTACGCTTTGACATGCACATGCTATAGTCGACCTTATTTTTTGGCTCGCATCTTTTGATTACCAATAGTTCAGTCGGCATCACAGGCAGGTGACGGCCAGCTGAGGAAATGGTATTCTAAGATGCCAACAACAAAACCACCCATGCGCTTTTGTGTGGTCAGCAATACGTAAAATTAACAAAAAGACGAGAGAAAACAGTTCTAGTGAAGACCACAAGGCATACAAAACTTCACTTTCATAGTGGCTCACCTCACCAATAGAACAAAACTGCTGCCTGCAAAAATGCATATATTTTTAACATGAAATCCAAATTCTGACAGATTTCTGTCAGGACTTTGTGTGCAAGAAAAAGAATAGATGGATGATAGTGGATGTGTCAAATAAATCACCAAACTGTTGGTATGTAGTCAAATACTACGAAAAAAGCATTTAACTGGAAAAAACACGCAATTCCATAAGAGAATCCGAGCAATGACAATTTAAATGGTGAAGAATGGTGCTTTGTGTTTGATCCGTCTCATGTTGAGTAGGATTACTAGTATTTTACTATTTTATAAATATCTCATGACTCATGATATTTAAATTGGTGGATCGGCACTCAAAGACCTGTACAATTCAATTGCCTTTAAGTACTCTGGAATAACTATGTGAATAATTATTCTCTGTGCTTCATCGGCACAACAACCAACTGCTTTAAGTAATTCAGAATACTTGTGCAGCTACTTATTCTCTGTGCTTCATGGGCACACATGATGATCTCTCACGGCACACTAGACTGCCAGGGCACTAGCATATATAATGGAGAAAGCCATATGCGCCATTTTTTATCCCAAGTACAGCCTGAAGTAAGACGATATTTTAAGGTTAACTATAGGACACTCATTATTCATATCAAATTGAAAACTTGCAGTGATACTTTATGTTATGTGAAACTTCTTACACAGTACGAATCAAAGGCTACAAAAATTCTTTATGACGCGCGTAATTTACTTTATAGAAGGTATACATTATAGGAGCGTCTATTGTATGTTAGAAGCTGTCTGCTATTTACTATATAAATGGCAATCATTGTCTGTCTGTCTGTGATTGTGTGTCCGCCTTATAGAGTACCGTACTTTTCGGACTATTAGCCGCTACTAGGTATCTAGGGGGCATTAACGGGAATCTCCGGTTAGTGCGCCTGTACATAACCTATTCATCGTTTTTACACAAAAATCACGTGATCTTTGGTTAGCACGTAGTAATTTACATGCAATTAATATTTACTGCCAATGTGTACCGAGAAGGTCACGTAAACGTTTGTTTCTTGCGGTCACTGGAAAAAACGCAGTTCTCACTAAATTTCCACATCAAAAAGGTAAGTGCTTCTTATTCAATGTTGTATTGTCTACGAACTGCCACACATCCGCTGAGTGCTCCCAAACTTTTTGATTGTCTCTTTTAGCAATGCCCCGATAGTAAGTGAAATGTTGAATCAGGACATTAGGTTAGGCTAGCGGCGACCATTTCTAAAACAACAATCGGACAGACTCAAATTAATAGAGACTTTGGGACAAGTTTTGAGAAACCATAAGGTGAGTTGTGCAATACATGACTTGAAACTTGAAATATTTTGACATGATGGGTGGCTCTGTCAATTGGTTTAGTTTTTGTGTGTGCTGCTCATCGGATTAGTGAGATATTTGGATGGATACTTTAGTTTTTGCTCATAACTACTGGACCTTTGTTGTTTTTGTTGAATATGTACTAGTTGTTGACATTGACCACAGTCATTATCTTGTATTTGTATATAGCCGATGTCAGACTGTTTGTTCATAATGACTTGCTCATCTGTTAAGTAATTCTTATGTAATCATCCTCTTACTCTCTTGTCTCACTTATGTAGTAAGCCAGTTGCTGTTTAGCTTTCAAATATACAAGAGTAACGGTTTTTTGTGTGTGTAGACAATGGCCCCGGCCATATCTCGCTAAAGGCCACCTGTGCATGAAATAGCGGTTTTATTAAAATTCGTGTTCTACGAACATATTTGACTAATAAGGGTAGTATATAAATGTATAAAAGTATATATAATAACAAGCAATTAAAACATCATATTGTGTATAAAATGCAATCTACATTCTCTTCCATAGCTGTTAACTTATCTTCATCACCACTCCATTGGAAGACTGCCATTTTTATCGCTGAATTGAAGCCTATACACATCCACTACTAGCTACTACGCGTTGTTACTAACTGATCGCGATGTTGAACTTTGAACACAAATTGACTGGCATTTGCCGATAGCTGTTTGACCAGTCTAATGTCTGCAAACATGTCTGAAGGTCATGTTTAGCTTTGTAGGTATAGTGTAACTGTAAGCAGGCTCTGAATATAGATGGATGAGTAATGCAACTACGAAAAACCTAAAAACCGGCTAATGAACTTGAAAGGAATATACTCGAAGCCGCTATAGCGGCACATGACCCGAAGTAGTTAAGTTAGAAATTCTGAAACAAGATGTAAAATTAAATTTTAGGCTAATTTTATAGAGAAATCTTTGGAAAACACTGTCACTATCATAAAAGTTTTCAAGATCGTTGGTTATGTTATTAACAGATAATAAAATTCAGTTACTGGCAATTGCTGGGAAAGTCGCAAAAATGTGTCTACGGCGGTCGACCATGGAAAACGCATGAATGAGTCTACTTCAGTGAAAGGATTGAAAACGTTGGATTTGCCACTGTTTGTGATAGCAAACATGTTCATTTCCTTCCGCAGCTGAGTTACTTTTACTTTTTTCCGGCTTTCGAGAACTACAGCTACTACAGAACTTGCACTCCGAGCGTTGTGATAGGCGACGGTGAGAAGAAAGCGAGCAGCGTATATTACAAAAAAGCACACCATCTCATTCAATTTTAAAAATGCTTGAAGCAGTACAATGCCTCGCAAAAAGCCTACTGGCCAAACGCAAGAACAGATTGATTCCCGTAGAGAAAGAGACCGAATTCGCAAAGCAGCAGCTAAACGAGCAAAAACTGCAGAGCAAACACAGCTACGCTCACAACGAAACAGAACTGCTACTGCAGCTGCTAAAAGTGCAGAAACTGCAGAGCAAACAGCTATGCCTACAACGAAACAGAATAGCAGCTGCTAGAAGAGCAGAAACCGCTGAACAAACACACGTACATCGAGAGTAGGTCAGAATAGATGCTGCAGCCGGTAGAAGTGCAGACACTACTGAGCCGACCCAGCAGCGACTCAAACAGCTCAGAGCAGCCGCTCAATCGGCCGGACGTGCAGAAACCTCCGAGCAGATGCAGCGGCCACAAGAACATGATGCACTAGCTACAACAGCTGCTCGGCGGGCTGAATTTTCAGAGCAGATGAAACGGTGACAACAGCAAGATGCACTAACTACAGTGGCTGCTACCAGGCGTCGTGTATGTACAAAAAACTTCGCACTTGACTACAGTCCTGCAACACAGTATAGGGCCAAATTTTTCTATGGAACGAATGTCCAAAAATGCATCAGATATAATGCTTTACATTGGAAAGGCGAGAGGCCATATATGTAGTTTGTATAGTAGATTTTATTGATAAAAAATTTTATCAACAAAACCACATTACTGCTGCACAGTTTGTATATACCATGTTAAAACACAGGCTATAGACGAAGAACTGGTGAGTCATGATTAGTGTTTCAAGCATGTAGAAGTCTCAATTCAATAAATGCTGGTGATAGCTTAGCAGTGCTATAGCAAAATATTTTCTAAAATTTCTTAAAATATATAAAGTTAAAATATGTAAAACTTTTCAATAGTGCTAGTATGAAGAACTTCAGTTTGCCAAGACATATCAATTTCATTATCAGTTCTATGTACAAAATTAGGACAATTCCGATTTGAGTGGTTTGAGACTGATGCATTGTAGACTAGCTGTAAAACACATTGCATATTTCCATTGGTCTCTCCAACATTATTGACATGTACGGCTGCATATGTGTATGCAGTCAGACCAGCAAAAATTTTTCAGTAGATTGCATATTTGGAGTTGTTTTACAGTATGAAAGACAACTCTCAATAAAACTATTGCTTTACGTAAATCTGTTCCTAAACGTGGGTAATGCAGCTAGTATACAATAACTCCTGTGCAGAAACTTGTGATAAGATAGCCAATCAGAAAAGTGTTTTACTGTCTTTCAGGCGGTGGAGGAGTGTAGCCAGGAAATAGGTAGAGCTTTTTACCATCAGTTGGTAAACACATCAGGATGGGCTGCTGTCTGCTCACTCTTGGATATCTGTTGTTAACCTCTACGCTTTTTGCTCTTACCTTCTTAGCTATCTGCAAGGTGAAGCATACGTTAGTGTACCCAGTAAAAGCGCCGCTTCGGTTGAAGGAGTATTATGGTAGACAGGAGAACCGGCTTGTGAAGAGGCATGAGTTCCTGATGGCTAGACATGCAGTTGATGAAACTGATAGAGAGTACTTATAACAAGTTGAAAGTGTGAGCAGATATGATGAGGTAGTTAATAATACTGATAGAGTAAGGTTTGCTCTAATAGTAGCAGTCAACGGGTTGAGAGATTGAGAAGTGAGTAGAGACTAGATGAAGAATGCTGATTGGACATGAGATATGTTGAATGAGGTCCTGAGGACTAGAGAGATGGTGAATAGCTTTGACAGGTCGTTGAGAGTGGAGAGTAGAGGTGGTGACTTGAGAAGTGCGATTGAGAAGGGGATAGCGAGGGTGTCAAAGGAAAGCAGCCGAGATAGTACCTTAGAGGTAGTAATAGATGGTGTGATTTGGCAAGCATATACTCTTCTAGAGGTGGTCCTAGAGATAGTAGAAAGTATTATTGAGATGGCAGTGATGATCGTTATCTTATAGTATACAAGATGTATACAAAGACAATAGGCAAGGCGGTAATGGGCAAAGGCAATGGGCAAGGAGTTGAGAGTATAGTAAGGACAGGGACAGTAGGAGGTATAAAGACAATATGTTAGTAGATATGGGGGCAAGGAGTTGAGAGTATAGTAAGGATAGGGACAGTAGGAGGTATGAAGACAATATGTTAGTAGGTATGGAGCAAGGAGTTGAGAGTAAAGTAAGGACAGGGACAGAAGGAGGAATGAAGACAATATGTTAGTAGATATGGAGCAAGGAGTTGAGAGTATAGTAAGGACAGGGACAGTAGGAGGAATAAAGACAATATGTTAGTAGATATGGAGCAAGGAGTTGAGAGTATAGTAAGGACAGGGACAGTAGGAGGTATAAAGACAATATGTTAGTAGATATGGAGCAAGGAGTTGAGAGTATAGTAAGGAAAGGGACAGAAGGAGGAATAAAGACAATATGTTAGTAGATATGGGGCAAGGAGTTGAGAGTATAGTAAGGACAGGGACAGAAGGAGGAATAAAGACAATATGTTAGTAAATATGGAGCAAGGAGTTGAGAGTATAGTAAGGATAGAGACAGTAGGAGGAATAAAGACAATATGTTAGTAGATATGGAGCAAGGAGTTGAGAGTATAGTAAGGATAGAGACAGAAGGAGGTATAAAGACAATATGTTAGTAGATATGGAGCAAGGAGTTGAGAGTATAGTAAGGACAGGGACAGTAGGAGGTATAAAAACAATATGTTAGTAGGTATGGAGCAAGGAGTTGAGAGTATAGTAAGGACAGAGACAGAAGGAGGTATAAAGACAATATGTTAGTAGATATGGAGCAAGGAGTTGAGAGTATAGTAAGGACAGGGACAGTAGGAGGAATAAAGACAATATGTTAGTAGATATGGAGCAAGGAGTTGAGAGTATAGTAAGGACAGGGACAGTAGGAGGTATAAAGACAATATGTTAGTAGATATGGAGCAAGGAGTTGAGAGTATAGTAAGGAAAGGGACAGAAGGAGGAATAAAGACAATATGTTAGTAGATATGGGGCAAGGAGTTGAGAGTATAGTAAGGACAGGGACAGAAGGAGGAATAAAGACAATATGTTAGTAAATATGGAGCAAGGAGTTGAGAGTATAGTAAGGATAGAGACAGTAGGAGGAATAAAGACAATATGTTAGTAGATATGGAGCAAGGAGTTGAGAGTATAGTAAGGATAGAGACAGTAGGAGGAATAAAGACAATATGTTAGTAGATATGGAGCAAGGAGTTGAGAGTATAGTAAGGATAGGGACAGAAGGAGGAATAAAGACAATATGTTAGTAGGTATGGAGTAAAGAGTTGAAAGTATAGTAAGGATAGGGACAGAAGGAGGAATAAAGACAATATGTTAGTAGATATGGAGCAAGGAGTTGAGAGTATAGTAAGGAGAGGGACAGTAGGAGGAATAAAGACAATATGTTAGTAGATATGGAGCAAAGAGTTGAGAGTATAGTAAGGATAGGGACAGTAGGAGGAATAAAGACAATATGTTAGTAGATATGGAGCAAGGAGTTGAGAGTATGGTAAGGACAGGGACAGAAGGAGGTATAAAGACAATATGTTAGTAGATATGGAGCAAGGAGTTGAGAGTATAGTAAGGACAGGGACAGAAGGAGGAATAAAGACAATATGTTAGTAGGTATGGGCAAGGAGTTGAGAGTATAGTAAGGACAGAGACAGTAGGAGGTATAAAGACAATATGTTAGTAGGTATGGAGCAAGGAGCTGAGAGTATAGTAAGGACAGGGACAGTAGGAGGAATAAAGACAATATGTTAGTAGGTATGGAGCAAGGAGTTGAGAGTATAGTAAGGAGAGGGACAGTAGGAGGAATAAAGACAATATGTTAGTAGGTATGGGCAAGGAGTTGAGAGTATAGTAAGGACAGAGACAGTAGGAGGTATAAAGACAATATGTTAGTAGGTATGGAGCAAGGAGCTGAGAGTATAGTAAGGACAGGGACAGTAGGAGGAATAAAGACAATATGTTAGTAGTTATGGAGCAAGGAGTTGAGAGTATAGTAAGGACAGGGACAGAAGGAGGAATAAAGACAATATGTTAGTAGGTATGGGCAAGGAGTTGAGAGTATAGTAAGGACAGAGACAGAAGGAGGAATAAAGACAATATGTTAGTAGATATGGAGCAAGGAGTTGAGAGTATAGTAAGGACAGGGACAGTAGGAGGAATAAAGACAATTTGTTAGTAGAGATGGAGCAAGGAGTTGAGAGTATAGTAAGGATAGGGACAGAAGGAGGAATAAAGACAATATGTTAGTAGATATGGAGCAAGGAGTTGAGAGTATAGTAAGGATAGGGACAGAAGGAGGAATAAAGACAATATGTTAGTAGGTATGGGACAAGGAGTTGAGAGTATAGTAAGGAGAGGGACAGTAGGAGGAATAAAGACAATATGTTAGTAGGTATGGAGCAAGGAGTTGAGAGTATAGTAAGGATAGGGACAGTAGGAGGAATAAAGACAATATGTTAGTAGGTATGGAGCAAGGAGTTGAGAGTATATTAAGGATAGGGACAGTAGGAGGAATAAAGACAAAATGTTAGTAGACATGGAGCAAGGAGTTGAGAGTATAGTAAGGACAGGGACAGTAGGAGGAATAAAGACAATATGTTAGTAGGTATGGAGCAAGGAGTTGAGAGTATAGTAAGGACAGAGACAGAAGGAGGAATAAAGACAATATGTTAGTAGATATGGAGCAAGGAGTTGAGAGCATAGTAAGGATAGGGACAGAAGGAGGAATAAAGACAATATGTTAGTAGACATGGGGCAAGGAGTTGAGAGTATAGTAAGGATAGGGACAGTAGGAGGAATAAAGACAATATGTTAGTAGACATGGGGCAAGGAGTTGAGAGTATAGTAAGGATAGAGACAGTAGGAGGAATAAAGACAATATGTTAGTAGATATGGAGCAAGGAGTTGAGAGTATAGTAAGGACAGGGACAGTAGGAGGAATAAAGACAATATGTTAGTAGGTATGGAGCAAGGAGTTGAGAGTATATTAAGGATAGGGACAGTAGGAGGAATAAAGACAATATGTTAGTAGGTATGGAGCAAGGAGTTGAGAGCATAGTAAGGAGAGGGACAGAAGGAGGAATAAAGACAATATGTTAGTAGGTATGGGACAAGGAGTTGAGAGTATAGTAAGGAGAGGGACAGTAGGAGGAATAAAGACAATATGTTAGTAGGTATGGAGCAAGGAGTTGAGAGTATAGTAAGGATAGGGACAGTAGGAGGAATAAAGACAATATGTTAGTAGGTATGGGACAAGGAGTTGAGAGTATAGTAAGGAGAGGGACAGTAGGAGGAATAAAGACAATATGTTAGTAGGTATGGAGCAAGGAGTTGAGAGTATAGTAAGGATAGGGACAGTAGGAGGAATAAAGACAATATGTTAGTAGGTATGGAGCAAGGAGTTGAGAGTATAGTAAGGATAGGGACAGTAGGAGGAATAAAGACAATATGTTAGTAGGTATGGAGCAAGGAGTTGAGAGTATATTAAGGATAGGGACAGTAGGAGGAATAAAGACAAAATGTTAGTAGACATGGAGCAAGGAGTTGAGAGTATAGTAAGGACAGGGACAGTAGGAGGAATAAAGACAATATGTTAGTAGGTATGGAGCAAGGAGTTGAGAGTATAGTAAGGACAGAGACAGAAGGAGGAATAAAGACAATATGTTAGTAGATATGGAGCAAGGAGTTGAGAATATAGTAAGGACAGGGACAGTAGGAGGAATAAAGACAATATGTTAGTAGATATGGAGCAAAGAGTTGAGAGTATAGTAAGGATAGGGACAGTAGGAGGAATAAAGACAATATGTTAGTAGACATGGAGCAAGGAGTTGAGAGTATAGTAAGGACAGGGACAGTAGGAGGAATAAAGACAATATGTTAGTAGGTATGGAGCAAGGAGTTGAGAGCATAGTAAGGATAGGGACAGAAGGAGGAATAAAGACAATATGTTAGTAGGTATGGGACAAGGAGTTGAGAGTATAGTAAGGAGAGGGACAGTAGGAGGAATAAAGACAATATGTTAGTAGGTATGGAGCAAAGAGTTGAGAGTATAGTAAGGATAGGGACAGTAGGAGGAATAAAGACAATATGTTAGTAGGTATGGAGCGAGGAGTTGAGAGTATATTAAGGATAGGGACAGTAGGAGGAATAAAGACAAAATGTTAGTAGACATGGAGCAAGGAGTTGAGAGTATAGTAAGGACAGGGACAGTAGGAGGAATAAAGACAATATGTTAGTAGGTATGGAGCAAGGAGTTGAGAGTATAGTAAGGACAGAGACAGAAGGAGGAATAAAGACAATATGTTAGTAGATATGGAGCAAGGAGTTGAGAGTATAGTAAGGATAGGGACAGTAGGAGGAATAAAGACAATATGTTAGTAGATATGGAGCAAGGAGTTGAGAGTATAGTAAGGATAGAGACAGTAGGAGGAATAAAGACAATATGTTAGTAGATATGGAGCAAGGAGTTGAGAGTATAGTAAGGATAGGGACAGTAGGAGGAATAAAGACAATATGTTAGTAGATATGGAGCAAGGAGTTGAGAGTATAGTAAGGATAGGGACAGAAGGAGGAATAAAGACAATATGTTAGTAGATATGGAGCAAGGAGTTGAGAGTATAGTAAGGACAGAGACAGAAGGAGGAATAAAGACAATATGTTAGTAGATATGGAGCAAGGAGTTGAGAGTATAGTAAGGACAGGGACAGAAGGAGGAATAAAGACAATATGTTAGTAGGTATGGAGCAAGGAGTTGAGAGTATAGTAAGGATAGAGACAGTAGGAGGAATAAAGACAATATGTTAGTAGATATGGAGCAAGGAGTTGAGAGTATAGTAAGGACAGGGACAGAAGGAGGAATAAAGACAATATGTTAGTAGACATGGAGCAAGGAGTTGAGAGTATAGTAAGGAGAGGGACAGAAGGAGGAATAAAGACAATATGTTAGTAGGTATGGAGCAAGGAGTTGAGAGTATAGTAAGGATAGGGACAGAAGGAGGAATAAAGACAATATGTTAGTAGGTATGGGACAAAGAGTTGAGAGTATAGTAAGGAGAGGGACAGAAGGAGGAATAAAGACAATATGTTAGTAGACATGGAGCAAGGAGTTGAGAGTATAGTAAGGAGAGGGACAGAAGGAGGAATAAAGACAATATGTTAGTAGGTATGGAGCAAGGAGTTGAGAGTATAGTAAGGATAGAGACAGTAGGAGGAATAAAGACAATATGTTAGTAGACATGGAGCAAGGAGTTGAGAGTATAGTAAGGAGAGGGACAGAAGGAGGAATAAAGACAATATGTTAGTAGATATGGAGCAAGGAGTTGAGAGTATAGTAAGGATAGGGACAGTAGGAGGAATAAAGACAATATGTTAGTAGGTATGGGACAAGGAGTTGAGAGTATAGTAAGGAGAGGGACAGTAGGAGGAATAAAGACAATATGTTAGTAGGTATGGAGCAAGGAGTTGAGAGTATAGTAAGGATAGGGACAAAAGGAGGAATAAAGACAATATGTTAGTAGGTATGGAGCAAGGAGTTGAGAGTATAGTAAGGATAGGGACAGTAGGAGGAATAAAGACAATATGTTAGTAGACATGGAGCAAGGAGTTGAGAGTATAGTAAGGAGAGGGACAGAAGGAGGAATAAAGACAATATGTTAGTAGATATGGAGCAAGGAGTTGAGAGTATAGTAAGGGTAGGGACAGAAGGAGGAATAAAGACAATATGTTAGTAGACATGGAGCAAGGAGTTGAGAGTATAGTAAGGAGAGGGACAGAAGGAGGAATAAAGACAATATGTTAGTAGGTATGGAGCAAGGAGTTGAGAGTATAGTAAGGATAGAGACAGTAGGAGGAATAAAGACAATATGTTAGTAGGTATGGAGCAAGGAGTTGAGAGTATAGTAAGGATAGGGACAGTAGGAGGAATAAAGACAATATGTTAGTAGGTATGGAGCAAGGAGTTGAGAGTATATTAAGGATAGGGACAGTAGGAGGAATAAAGACAAAATGTTAGTAGTTATGGAGCAAGGAGTTGAGAGTATAGTAAGGATAGAGACAGTAGGAGGTATAAAGACAATATGTTAGTAGGTATGGAGCAAGGAGTTGAGAGTATAGTAAGGACAGGGACAGTAGGAAGAATAAAGACAATATGTTAGTAGATATGGAGCAAGGAGTTGAGAGTATAGTAAGGACAGGGACAGTAGGAGGTATAAAGACAATATGTTAGTAGATATGGAGCAAGGAGTTGAGAGTATAGTAAGGATAGAGACAGTAGGAGGTATAAAGACAATATGTTAGTAGATATGGGGCTAGGAGTTGAGAGTATAGTAAGGACAGGGACAGTAGGAGGAATAAAGACAATATGTAAGTAGGTATGGAGCAAGGAGTTGAGAGTATAGTAAGGACAGGGACAGTAGGAGGTATAAAGACAATATGTTAGTAGATATGGAGCAAGGAGTTGAGAGTATAGTAAGGATAGAGACAGTAGGAGGTATAAAGACAATATGTTAGTAGATATGGGGCTAGGAGTTGAGAGTATAGTAAGGACAGGGACAGTAGGAGGAATAAAGACAATATGTTAGTAGGTATGGAGCAAGGAGTTGAGAGTATAGTAAGGATAGGGACAGAAGGAGGAATAAAGACAATATGTTAGTAGATATGGAGCAAGGAGTTGAGAGTATAGTAAGGATAGAGACAGTAGGAGGTATAAAGACAATATGTTAGTAGATATGGGGCTAGGAGTTGAGAGTATAGTAAGGACAGGGACAGTAGGAGGAATAAAGACAATATGTTAGTAGGTATGGAGCAAGGAGTTGAGAGTATAGTAAGGATAGGGACAGAAGGAGGAATAAAGACAATATGTTAGTAGATATGGAGCAAGGAGTTGAGAGTATAGTAAGGATAGGGACAGTAGGAGGAATAAAGACAATATGTTAGTAGGTATGGAGCAAGGAGTTGAGAGTATAGTAAGGATAGGGACAGAAGGAGGAATAAAGACAATATGTTAGTAGATATGGAGCAAGGAGTTGAGAGTATAGTAAGGACAGGGACAGTAGGAGGAATAAAGACAATATGTTAGTAGGTATGGAGCAAGGAGTTGAGAGTATAGTAAGGATAGGGACAGAAGGAGGAATAAAGACAATATGTTAGTAGATATGGAGCAAGGAGTTGAGAGTATAGTAAGGATAGAGACAGTAGGAGGTATAAAGACAATATGTTAGTATATATGGGGCTAGGAGTTGAGAGTATAGTAAGGACAGGGACAGTAGGAGGAATAAAGACAATATGTAAGTAGGTATGGAGCAAGGAGTTGAGAGTATAGAAAGGACAGGGACAGTAGGAGGTATAAAGACAAAATGTTAGTAGATATGGAGCAAGGAGTTGAGAGTATAGTAAGGATAGAGACAGTAGGAGGTATAAAGACAATATGTTAGTAGATATGGGGCTAGGAGTTGAGAGTATAGTAAGGACAGGGACAGTAGGAGGAATAAAGACAATATGTTAGTAGGTATGGAGCAAGGAGTTGAGAGTATAGTAAGGATAGGGACAGAAGGAGGAATAAAGACAATATGTTAGTAGATATGGAGCAAAGAGTTGAGAGTATAGTAAGGAGAGGGACAGTAGGAGGTATAAAGACAATATGTTAGTAGATATGGAGCAAGGAGTTGAGAGTATAGTAAGGATAGGGACAGTAGGAGGAATAAAGACAATATGTGAGTAGGTATGGAGCAAGGAGTTGAGAGTATAGTAAGGACAGGGACAGTAGGAGGTATAAAGACAATATGTTAGTAGATATGGAGCAAGGAGTTGAGAGTATAGTAAGGATAGAGACAGTAGGAGGTATAAAGACAATATGTTAGTAGATATGGGGCTAGGAGTTGAGAGTATAGTAAGGACAGGGACAGTAGGAGGAATAAAGACAATATGTTAGTAGGTATGGAGCAAGGAGTTGAGAGTATAGTAAGGATAGGGACAGAAGGAGGAATAAAGGCAATATGTTAGTAGATATGGAGCAAGGAGTTGAGAGTATAGTAAGGATAGGGACAGAAGGAGGAATAAAGACAATATGTTAGTAGACATGGGGCTAGGAGTTGAGAGTATAGTAAGGACAGGGACAGTAGGAGGAATAAAGACAATATGTTAGTAGATATGGGGGCAAGGAGTTGAGAGTATAGTAAGGACAGGGACAGTAGGAGGAATAAAGACATTATGTTAGTAGATATGGGGGCAAGGAGTTGAGAGTATAGTAAGGACAGGGACAGTAGGAGGAATAAAGACAATATGTAAGTAGGTATGGAGCAAGGAGTTGAGAGTATAGTAAGGACAGTGACAGTAGGAGGAATAAAGACAATATGTTAGTAGATATGGGGCAAGGAGTTGAGAGTATAGTAAGGATAGAGACAGTAGGAGGAATAAAGACAATATGTTAGTAGGTATGGAGCAAGGAGTTGAGAGTATAGTAAGGATAGGGACAGAAGGAGGAATAAAGACAATATGTTAGTAGATATGGAGCAAGGAGTTGAGAGTATAGTAAGGATAGGGACAGAAGGAGGAATAAAGACAATATGTTAGTAGGTATGGAGCAAGGAGTTGAGAGTATAATAAGGACAGGGACAGTAGGAGGAATAAAGACAATATGTTAGTAGATATGGGGGCAAGGAGTTGAGAGTATAGTAAGGATAGGGACAGTAGGAGGAATAAAGACAAAATGTTAGTAGTTATGGAGCAAGGAGTTGAGAGTATAGTAAGGATAGAGACAGTAGGAGGTATAAAGACAATATGTTAGTAGGTATGGAGCAAGGAGTTGAGAGTATAGTAAGGACAGGGACAGTAGGAAGAATAAAGACAATATGTTAGTAGATATGGAGCAAGGAGTTGAGAGTATAGTAAGGACAGGGACAGTAGGAGGTATAAAGACAATATGTTAGTAGATATGGAGCAAGGAGTTGAGAGTATAGTAAGGATAGAGACAGTAGGAGGTATAAAGACAATATGTTAGTAGATATGGGGCTAGGAGTTGAGAGTATAGTAAGGACAGGGACAGTAGGAGGAATAAAGACAATATCTAAGTAGGTATGGAGCAAGGAGTTGAGAGTATAGTAAGGACAGGGACAGTAGGAGGTATAAAGACAATATGTTAGTAGATATGGAGCAAGGAGTTGAGAGTATAGTAAGGATAGAGACAGTAGGAGGTATAAAGACAATATGTTAGTAGATATGGGGCTAGGAGTTGAGAGTATAGTAAGGACAGGGACAGTAGGAGGAATAAAGACAATATGTTAGTAGGTATGGAGCAAGGAGTTGAGAGTATAGTAAGGATAGGGACAGAAGGAGGAATAAAGACAATATGTTAGTAGATATGGAGCAAGGAGTTGAGAGTATAGTAAGGATAGAGACAGTAGGAGGTATAAAGACAATATGTTAGTAGATATGGGGCTAGGAGTTGAGAGTATAGTAAGGACAGGGACAGAAGGAGGAATAAAGACAATATGTTAGTAGATATGGAGCAAAGAGTTGAGAGTATAGTAAGGAGAGGGACAGTAGGAGGTATAAAGACAATATTTTAGTAGATATGGAGCAAGGAGTTGAGAGTATAGTAAGGATAGGGACAGTAGGAGGAATAAAGACAATATGTGAGTAGGTATGGAGCAAGGAGTTGAGAGTATAGTAAGGACAGGGACAGTAGGAGGTATAAAGACAATATGTTAGTAGATATGGAGCAAGGAGTTGAGAGTATAGTAAGGATAGGGACAGAAGGAGGAATAAAGACAATATGTTAGTAGATATGGAGCAAGGAGTTGAGAGTATAGTAAGGATAGGGACAGTAGGAGGAATAAAGACAATATGTTAGTAGGTATGGAGCAAGGAGTTGAGAGTATAGTAAGGATAGGGACAGAAGGAGGAATAAAGACAATATGTTAGTAGATATGGAGCAAGGAGTTGAGAGTATAGTAAGGACAGGGACAGTAGGAGGAATAAAGACAATATGTTAGTAGGTATGGAGCAAGGAGTTGAGAGTATAGTAAGGATAGGGACAGAAGGAGGAATAAAGACAATATGTTAGTAGATATGGAGCAAGGAGTTGAGAGTATAGTAAGGATAGAGACAGTAGGAGGTATAAAGACAATATGTTAGTAGATATGGGGCTAGGAGTTGAGAGTATAGTAAGGACAGGGACAGTAGGAGGAATAAAGACAATATGTAAGTAGGTATGGAGCAAGGAGTTGAGAGTATAGTAAGGACAGGGACAGTAGGAGGTATAAAGACAATATGTTAGTAGATATGGAGCAAGGAGTTGAGAGTATAGTAAGGATAGAGACAGTAGGAGGTATAAAGACAATATGTTAGTAGATATGGGGCTAGGAGTTGAGAGTATAGTAAGGACAGGGACAGTAGGAGGAATAAAGACAATATGTTAGTAGGTATGGAGCAAGGAGTTGAGAGTATAGTAAGGATAGGGACAGAAGGAGGAATAAAGACAATATGTTAGTAGATATGGAGCAAAGAGTTGAGAGTATAGTAAGGAGAGGGACAGTAGGAGGTATAAAGACAATATTTTAGTAGATATGGAGCAAGGAGTTGAGAGTATAGTAAGGATAGGGACAGTAGGAGGAATAAAGACAATATGTGAGTAGGTATGGAGCAAGGAGTTGAGAGTATAGTAAGGACAGGGACAGTAGGAGGTATAAAGACAATATGTTAGTAGATATGGAGCAAGGAGTTGAGAGTATAGTAAGGATAGAGACAGTAGGAGGTATAAAGACAATATGTTAGTAGATATGGGGCTAGGAGTTGAGAGTATAGTAAGGACAGGGACAGTAGGAGGAATAAAGACAATATGTTAGTAGGTATGGAGCAAGGAGTTGAGAGTATAGTAAGGATAGGGACAGAAGGAGGAATAAAGGCAATATGTTAGTAGATATGGAGCAAGGAGTTGAGAGTATAGTAAGGATAGGGACAGAAGGAGGAATAAAGACAATATGTAAGTAGGTATGGAGCAAGGAGTTGAGAGTATAGTAAGGACAGTGACAGTAGGAGGAATAAAGACAATATGTTAGTAGATATGGGGCAAGGAGTTGAGAGTATAGTAAGGATAGAGACAGTAGGAGGAATAAAGACAATATGTTAGTAGGTATGGAGCAAGGAGTTGAGAGTATAGTAAGGATAGGGACAGAAGGAGGAATAAAGACAATATGTTAGTAGATATGGAGCAAGGAGTTGAGAGTATAGTAAGGACAGGGACAGTAGGAGGAATAAAGACAATATGTTAGTAGATATGGAGCAAGGAGTTGAGAGTATAGTAAGGACAGGGACAGTAGGAGGAATAAAGACAATATGTTAGTAGATATGGAGCAAGGAGTTGAGAGTATAGTAAGGACAGGGACAGTAGGAGGTATAAAGACAATATGTTAGTAGATATGGAGCAAGGAGTTGAGAGTATAGTAAGGATAGAGACAGTAGGAGGTATAAAGACAATATGTTAGTAGATATGGGGCTAGGAGTTGAGAGTATAGTAAGGATAGGGACAGAAGGAGGAATAAAGGCAATATGTTAGTAGATATGGAGCAAGGAGTTGAGAGTATAGTAAGGATAGAGACAGTAGGAGGTATAAAGACAATATGTTAGTAGATATGGGGCTAGGAGTTGAGAGTATAGTAAGGACAGGGACAGTAGGAGGAATAAAGACAATATGTTAGTAGGTATGGAGCAAGGAGTTGAGAGTATAGTAAGGATAGGGACAGAAGGAGGAATAAAGGCAATATGTTAGTAGATATGGAGCAAGGAGTTGAGAGTATAGTAAGGACAGGGACAGTAGGAGGTATAAAGACAATATGTTAGTAGATATGGAGCAAGGAGTTGAGAGTATAGTAAGGATAGAGACAGTAGGAGGTATAAAGACAATATGTTAGTAGATATGGGGCTAGGAGTTGAGAGTATAGTAAGGACAGGGACAGTAGGAGGTATAAAGACAATATGTTAGTAGGTATGGAGCAAGGAGTTGAGAGTATAGTAAGGACAGGGACAGTAGGAGGTATAAAGACAATATGTTAGTAGATATGGAGCAAGGAGTTGAGAGTATAGTAAGGATAGAGACAGTAGGAGGTATAAAGACAATATGTTAGTAGATATGGGGCTAGGAGTTGAGAGTATAGTAAGGACAGGGACAGTAGGAGGTATAAAGACAATATGTTAGTAGGTATGGGGCTAGGAGTTGAGAGTATAGTAAGGATAGGGACAGTAGGAGGTATAAAGACAATATGTTAGTAGGTATGGGGCCAGGAGTTGAGAGTATAGTAAGGACAGGGACAGTAGGAGGAATAAAGACAATATGTTAGTAGGTATGGAGCAAGGAGTTGAGAGTATAGTAAGGATAGGGACAGAAGGAGGAATAAAGGCAATATGTTAGTAGATATGGAGCAAGGAGTTGAGAGTATAGTAAGGATAGGGACAGAAGGAGGAATAAAGACAATATGTTAGTAGACATGGGGCTAGGAGTTGAGAGTATAGTAAGGACAGGGACAGTAGGAGGAATAAAGACAATATGTTAGTAGATATGGGGGCAAGGAGTTGAGAGTATAGTAAGGACAGGGACAGTAGGAGGAATAAAGACAATATGTTAGTAGATATGGGGGCAAGGAGTTGAGAGTATAGTAAGGACAGGGACAGTAGGAGGAATAAAGACAATATGTAAGTAGGTATGGAGCAAGGAGTTGAGAGTATAGTAAGGACAGTGACAGTAGGAGGAATAAAGACAATATGTTAGTAGATATGGGGCAAGGAGTTGAGAGTATAGTAAGGATAGAGACAGTAGGAGGAATAAAGACAATATGTTAGTAGGTATGGAGCAAGGAGTTGAGAGTATAGTAAGGATAGGGACAGAAGGAGGAATAAAGACAATATGTTAGTAGATATGGAGCAAGGAGTTGAGAGTATAGTAAGGACAGGGACAGTAGGAGGAATAAAGACAATATGTTAGTAGGTATGGAGCAAGGAGTTGAGAGTATAGTAAGGACAGGGACAGTAGGAGGTATAAAGACAATATGTTAGTAGATATGGAGCAAGGAGTTGAGAGTATAGTAAGGATAGAGACAGTAGGAGGTATAAAGACAATATGTTAGTAGATATGGGGCTAGGAGTTGAGAGTATAGTAAGGACAGGGACAGTAGGAGGAATAAAGACAATATGTTAGTAGGTATGGAGCAAGGAGTTGAGAGTATAGTAAGGATAGGGACAGAAGGAGGAATAAAGGCAATATGTTAGTAGATATGGAGCAAGGAGTTGAGAGTATAGTAAGGATAGGGACAGAAGGAGGAATAAAGACAATATGTTAGTAGACATGGAGCAAGGAGTTGAGAGTATAGTAAGGACAGGGACAGTAGGAGGAACAAAGACAATATGTTAGTAGGTATGGGGCTAGGAGTTGAGAGTATAGTAAGGATAGAGACAGTAGGAGGTATAAAGACAATATGTTAGTAGATATGGGGCTAGGAGTTGAGAGTATAGTAAGGACAGGGACAGTAGGAGGAATAAAGACAATATGTTAGTAGGTATGGAGCAAGGAGTTGAGAGTATAGTAAGGATAGGGACAGAAGGAGGAATAAAGGCAATATGTTAGTAGATATGGAGCAAGGAGTTGAGAGTATAGTAAGGATAGGGACAGAAGGAGGAATAAAGACAATATGTTAGTAGACATGGGGCTAGGAGTTGAGAGTATAGTAAGGACAGGGACAGTAGGAGGAATAAAGACAATATGTTAGTAGATATGGGGGCAAGGAGTTGAGAGTATAGTAAGGACAGGGACAGTAGGAGGAATAAAGACAATATGTTAGTAGATATGGGGGCAAGGAGTTGAGAGTATAGTAAGGACAGGGACAGTAGGAGGAATAAAGACAATATGTAAGTAGGTATGGAGCAAGGAGTTGAGAGTATAGTAAGGACAGTGGCAGTAGGAGGAATAAAGACAATATGTTAGTAGATATGGGGCAAGGAGTTGAGAGTATAGTAAGGATAGAGACAGTAGGAGGAATAAAGACAATATGTTAGTAGGTATGGAGCAAGGAGTTGAGAGTATAGTAAGGATAGGGACAGAAGGAGGAATAAAGACAATATGTTAGTAGATATGGAGCAAGGAGTTGAGAGTATAGTAAGGACAGGGACAGTAGGAGGAATAAAGACAATATGTTAGTAGGTATGGAGCAAGGAGTTGAGAGTATAGTAAGGACAGGGACAGTAGGAGGTATAAAGACAATATGTTAGTAGATATGGAGCAAGGAGTTGAGAGTATAGTAAGGATAGAGACAGTAGGAGGTATAAAGACAATATGTTAGTAGATATGGGGCTAGGAGTTGAGAGTATAGTAAGGACAGGGACAGTAGGAGGAATAAAGACAATATGTTAGTAAGTATGGAGCAAGGAGTTGAGAGTATAGTAAGGATAGGGACAGAAGGAGGAATAAAGGCAATATGTTAGTAGATATGGAGCAAGGAGTTGAGAGTATAGTAAGGATAGGGACAGAAGGAGGAATAAAGACAATATGTTAGTAGACATGGAGCAAGGAGTTGAGAGTATAGTAAGGACAGGGACAGTAGGAGGAACAAAGACAATATGTTAGTAGGTATGGGGCTAGGAGTTGAGAGTATAGTAAGGACAGGGACAGTAAGAGGAATAAAGACAATATGTTAGTAGATATGGGGGCAAGGAGTTGAGAGTATAGTAAGGACAGGGACAGTAGGAGGAATAAAGACAATATGTTAGTAGATATGGAGCAAGGAGTTGAGAGTATAGTAAGGACAGGGACAGTAGGAGGAATAAAGACAATATGTAAGTAGGTATGGAGCAAGGAGTTGAGAGTATAGTAAGGACAGTGACAGTAGGAGGAATAAAGACAATATGTTAGTAGATATGGGGGCAAGGAGTTGAGAGTATAGTAAGGACAGGGACAGTAGGAGGAATAAAGACAATATGTAAGTAGATATGGAGCAAGGAGTTGAGAGTATAGTAAGGATAGAGACAGTAGGAGGTATAAAGACAATATGTTAGTAGATATGGGGCTAGGAGTTGAGAGTATAGTAAGGACAGGGACAGTAGGAGGAATAAAGACAATATGTTAGTAGGTATGGAGCAAGGAGTTGAGAGTATAGTAAGGATAGGGACAGAAGGAGGAATAAAGGCAATATGTTAGTAGATATGGAGCAAGGAGTTGAGAGTATAGTAAGGATAGGGACAGAAGGAGGAATAAAGACAATATGTTAGTAGACATGGGGCTAGGAGTTGAGAGTATAGTAAGGACAGGGACAGTAGGAGGAATAAAGACAATATGTTAGTAGATATGGGGGCAAGGAGTTGAGAGTATAGTAAGGACAGGGACAGTAGGAGGAATAAAGACAATATGTAAGTAGGTATGGAGCAAGGAGTTGAGAGTATAGTAAGGACAGGGACAGTAGGAGGTATAAAGACAATATGTTAGTAGATATGGAGCAAGGAGTTGAGAGTATAGTAAGGATAGAGACAGTAGGAGGTATAAAGACAATATGTTAGTAGATATGGGGCAAGGAGTTGAGAGTATAGTAAGGAGAGGGACAGTAGGAGGAATAAAGACAATATGTTAGTAGATATGGAGCAAGGAGTTGAGAGTATAGTAAGGACAGGGACAGTAGGAGGAATAGAGACAATATGTTAGTAGATATGGAGCAAGGAGTTGAGAGTATAGTAAGGAGAGGGACAGTAGGAGGAATAAAGACAATATGTTAGTAGATATGGAGCAAGGAGTTGAGAGTATAGTAAGGACAGGGACAGTAGGAGGAATAAAGACAATATGTTAGTAGGTATGGAGCAAGGAGTTGAGAGTATAGTAAGGACAGGGACAGTAGGAGGAATAAAGACAATATGTTAGTAGATATGGGGGCAAGGAGTTGAGAGTATAGTAAGGACAGGGACAGTAGGAGGAATAAAGACAATATGTAAGTAGGTATGGGGCAAGGAGTTGAGAGTATAGTAAGGACAGTGACAGTAGGAGGAATAAAGACAATATGTTAGTAGATATGGGGCAAGGAGTTGAGAGTATAGTAAGGATAGAGACAGTAGGAGGAATAAAGACAATATGTTAGTAGGTATGGAGCAAGGAGTTGAGAGTATAGTAAGGATAGGGACAGAAGGAGGAATAAAGACAATATGTTAGTAGATATGGAGCAAGGAGTTGAGAGTATAGTAAGGACAGGGACAGTAGGAGGAATAAAGACAATATGTTAGTAGGTATGGAGCAAGGAGTTGAGAGTATAGTAAGGACAGGGACAGTAGGAGGTATAAAGACAATATGTTAGTAGATATGGAGCAAGGAGTTGAGAGTATAGTAAGGATAGAGACAGTAGGAGGTATAAAGACAATATGTTAGTAGATATGGGGCTAGGAGTTGAGAGTATAGTAAGGACAGGGACAGTAGGAGGAATAAAGACAATATGTTAGTAGGTATGGAGCAAGGAGTTGAGAGTATAGTAAGGATAGGGACAGAAGGAGGAATAAAGGCAATATGTTAGTAGATATGGAGCAAGGAGTTGAGAGTATAGTAAGGATAGGGACAGAAGGAGGAATAAAGACAATATGTTAGTAGACATGGAGCAAGGAGTTGAGAGTATAGTAAGGACAGGGACAGTAGGAGGAACAAAGACAATATGTTAGTAGGTATGGGGCTAGGAGTTGAGAGTATAGTAAGGATAGAGACAGTAGGAGGTATAAAGACAATATGTTAGTAGATATGGGGCTAGGAGTTGAGAGTATAGTAAGGACAGGGACAGAAGGAGGAATAAAGACAATATGTTAGTAGGTATGGAGCAAGGAGTTGAGAGTATAGTAAGGATAGGGACAGAAGGAGGAATAAAGACAATATGTTAGTAGACATGGGGCTAGGAGTTGAGAGTATAGTAAGGACAGGGACAGTAGGAGGAATAAAGACAATATGTTAGTAGATATGGGGGCAAGGAGTTGAGAGTATAGTAAGGACAGGGACAGTAGGAGGAATAAAGACAATATGTTAGTAGATATGGGGGCAAGGAGTTGAGAGTATAGTAAGGACAGGGACAGTAGGAGGAATAAAGACAATATGTAAGTAGGTATGGAGCAAGGAGTTGAGAGTATAGTAAGGACAGTGACAGTAGGAGGAATAAAGACAATATGTTAGTAGATATGGGGCAAGGAGTTGAGAGTATAGTAAGGATAGAGACAGTAGGAGGAATAAAGACAATATGTTAGTAGGTATGGAGCAAGGAGTTGAGAGTATAGTAAGGATAGGGACAGAAGGAGGAATAAAGACAATATGTTAGTAGATATGGAGCAAGGAGTTGAGAGTATAGTAAGGACAGGGACAGTAGGAGGAATAAAGACAAAATGTTAGTAGGTATGGAGCAAGGAGTTGAGAGTATAGTAAGGACAGGGACAGTAGGAGGTATAAAGACAATATGTTAGTAGATATGGAGCAAGGAGTTGAGAGTATAGTAAGGATAGAGACAGTAGGAGGTATAAAGACAATATGTTAGTAGATATGGGGCTAGGAGTTGAGAGTATAGTAAGGACAGGGACAGTAGGAGGAATAAAGACAATATGTTAGTAGGTATGGAGCAAGGAGTTGAGAGTATAGTAAGGATAGGGACAGAAGGAGGAATAAAGGCAATATGTTAGTAGATATGGAGCAAGGAGTTGAGAGTATAGTAAGGATAGGGACAGAAGGAGGAATAAAGACAATATGTTAGTAGACATGGAGCAAGGAGTTGAGAGTATAGTAAGGACAGGGACAGTAGGAGGAACAAAGACAATATGTTAGTAGGTATGGGGCTAGGAGTTGAGAGTATAGTAAGGACAGGGACAGTAGGAGGAATAAAGACAATATGTTAGTAGATATGGGGGCAAGGAGTTGAGAGTATAGTAAGGACAGGGACAGTAGGAGGAATAAAGACAATATGTTAGTAGATATGGAGCAAGGAGTTGAGAGTATAGTAAGGACAGGGACAGTAGGAGGAATAAAGACAATATGTAAGTAGGTATGGAGCAAGGAGTTGAGAGTATAGTAAGGACAGTGACAGTAGGAGGAATAAAGACAATATGTTAGTAGATATGGGGGCAAGGAGTTGAGAGTATAGTAAGGACAGGGACAGTAGGAGGAATAAAGACAATATGTAAGTAGATATGGAGCAAGGAGTTGAGAGTATAGTAAGGATAGAGACAGTAGGAGGTATAAAGACAATATGTTAGTAGATATGGGGCTAGGAGTTGAGAGTATAGTAAGGACAGGGACAGTAGGAGGAATAAAGACAATATGTTAGTAGGTATGGAGCAAGGAGTTGAGAGTATAGTAAGGATAGGGACAGAAGGAGGAATAAAGGCAATATGTTAGTAGATATGGAGCAAGGAGTTGAGAGTATAGTAAGGATAGGGACAGAAGGAGGAATAAAGACAATATGTTAGTAGACATGGGGCTAGGAGTTGAGAGTATAGTAAGGACAGGGACAGTAGGAGGAATAAAGACAATATGTTAGTAGATATGGGGGCAAGGAGTTGAGAGTATAGTAAGGACAGGGACAGTAGGAGGAATAAAGACAATATGTAAGTAGGTATGGAGCAAGGAGTTGAGAGTATAGTAAGGACAGGGACAGTAGGAGGTATAAAGACAATATGTTAGTAGATATGGAGCAAGGAGTTGAGAGTATAGTAAGGATAGAGACAGTAGGAGGTATAAAGACAATATGTTAGTAGATATGGGGCAAGGAGTTGAGAGTATAGTAAGGAGAGGGACAGTAGGAGGAATAAAGACAATATGTTAGTAGATATGGAGCAAGGAGTTGAGAGTATAGTAAGGACAGGGACAGTAGGAGGAATAAAGACAATATGTTAGTAGATATGGAGCAAGGAGTTGAGAGTATAGTAAGGAGAGGGACAGTAGGAGGAATAAAGACAATATGTTAGTAGATATGGAGCAAGGAGTTGAGAGTATAGTAAGGACAGGGACAGTAGGAGGAATAAAGACAATATGTTAGTAGGTATGGAGCAAGGAGTTGAGAGTATAGTAAGGATAGGGACAGAAGGAGGAATAAAGACAATTTGTTAGTAGATATGGAGCAAGGAGTTGAGAGTATAGTAAGGACAGAGACAGTAGGAAGAATAAAGACAATATGTTAGTAGATATGGGGCAAGGAGTTGAGAGTATAGTAAGGAGAGGGACAGTAGGAGGAATAAAGACAATTTGTTAGTAGATATGGAGCAAGGAGTTGAGAGTATAGTAAGGAGAGGGACAGTAGGAGGAATAAAGACAATATGTTAGTAGATATGGAGCAAGGAGTTGAGAGTATAGTAAGGACAGGGACAGTAGGAGGAATAAAGACAATATGTTAGTAGGTATGGAGCAAGGAGTTGAGAGTATAGTAAGGAGAGGGACAGTAGGAGGAATAAAGACAATATGTTAGTAGATATGGAGCAAGGAGTTCAGAGTATAGTAAGGAGAGGGACAGTAGGAGGAATAAAGACAATATGTTAGTAGATATGGAGCAAGGAGTTGAGAGTATAGTAAGGACAGGGACAGTAGGAGGAATAAAGACAATATGTTAGTAGGTATGGAGCAAGGAGTTGAGAGTATAGTAAGGATAGGGACAGAAGGAGGAATAAAGACAATATGTTAGTAGATATGGAGCAAAGAGTTGAGAGTATAGTAAGGAGAGGGACAGTAGGAGGTATAAAGACAATATGTTAGTAGATATGGAGCAAGGAGTTGAGAGTATAGTAAGGATAGGGACAGTAGGAGGAATAAAGACAATATGTGAGTAGGTATGGAGCAAGGAGTTGAGAGTATAGTAAGGACAGGGACAGTAGGAGGTATAAAGACAATATGTTAGTAGATATGGAGCAAGGAGTTGAGAGTATAGTAAGGATAGAGACAGTAGGAGGTATAAAGACAATATGTTAGTAGATATGGGGCTAGGAGTTGAGAGTATAGTAAGGACAGGGACAGTAGGAGGAATAAAGACAATATGTTAGTAGGTATGGAGCAAGGAGTTGAGAGTATAGTAAGGATAGGGACAGAAGGAGGAATAAAGGCAATATGTTAGTAGATATGGAGCAAGGAGTTGAGAGTATAGTAAGGATAGGGACAGAAGGAGGAATAAAGACAATATGTTAGTAGACATGGGGCTAGGAGTTGAGAGTATAGTAAGGACAGGGACAGTAGGAGGAATAAAGACAATATGTTAGTAGATATGGGGGCAAGGAGTTGAGAGTATAGTAAGGACAGGGACAGTAGGAGGAATAAAGACAATATGTTAGTAGATATGGGGGCAAGGAGTTGAGAGTATAGTAAGGACAGGGACAGTAGGAGGAATAAAGACAATATGTAAGTAGGTATGGAGCAAGGAGTTGAGAGTATAGTAAGGACAGTGACAGTAGGAGGAATAAAGACAATATGTTAGTAGATATGGGGCAAGGAGTTGAGAGTATAGTAAGGATAGAGACAGTAGGAGGAATAAAGACAATATGTTAGTAGGTATGGAGCAAGGAGTTGAGAGTATAGTAAGGATAGGGACAGAAGGAGGAATAAAGACAATATGTTAGTAGATATGGAGCAAGGAGTTGAGAGTATAGTAAGGACAGGGACAGTAGGAGGAATAAAGACAATATGTTAGTAGGTATGGAGCAAGGAGTTGAGAGTATAGTAAGGATAGGGACAGAAGGAGGAATAAAGACAATATGTTAGTAGATATGGAGCAAGGAGTTGAGAGTATAGTAAGGACAGGGACAGTAGGAGGAATAAAGACAATATGTTAGTAGGTATGGAGCAAGGAGTTGAGAGTATAGTAAGGATAGGGACAGAAGGAGGAATAAAGACAATATGTTAGTAGATATGGAGCAAAGAGTTGAGAGTATAGTAAGGAGAGGGACAGTAGGAGGTATAAAGACAATATGTTAGTAGATATGGAGCAAGGAGTTGAGAGTATAGTAAGGATAGGGACAGTAGGAGGAATAAAGACAATATGTGAGTAGGTATGGAGCAAGGAGTTGAGAGTATAGTAAGGACAGGGACAGTAGGAGGTATAAAGACAATATGTTAGTAGATATGGAGCAAGGAGTTGAGAGTATAGTAAGGATAGAGACAGTAGGAGGTATAAAGACAATATGTTAGTAGATATGGGGCTAGGAGTTGAGAGTATAGTAAGGACAGGGACAGTAGGAGGAATAAAGACAATATGTTAGTAGGTATGGAGCAAGGAGTTGAGAGTATAGTAAGGACAGGGACAGTAGGAGGAATAAAGACAATATGTTAGTAGATATGGGGGCAAGGAGTTGAGAGTATAGTAAGGACAGGGACAGTAGGAGGAATAAAGACAATATGTAAGTAGGTATGGAGCAAGGAGTTGAGAGTATAGTAAGGACAGTGACAGTAGGAGGAATAAAGACAATATGTTAGTAGATATGGGGCAAGGAGTTGAGAGTATAGTAAGGATAGAGACAGTAGGAGGAATAAAGACAATATGTTAGTAGGTATGGAGCAAGGAGTTGAGAGTATAGTAAGGATAGGGACAGAAGGAGGAATAAAGACAATATGTTAGTAGATATGGAGCAAGGAGTTGAGAGTATAGTAAGGACAGGGACAGTAGGAGGAATAAAGACAATATGTTAGTAGGTATGGAGCAAGGAGTTGAGAGTATAGTAAGGATAGGGACAGAAGGAGGAATAAAGACAATATGTTAGTAGATATGGAGCAAGGAGTTGAGAGTATAGTAAGGACAGGGACAGTAGGAGGAATAAAGACAATATGTTAGTAGGTATGGAGCAAGGAGTTGAGAGTATAGTAAGGATAGGGACAGAAGGAGGAATAAAGACAATATGTTAGTAGATATGGAGCAAAGAGTTGAGAGTATAGTAAGGAGAGGGACAGTAGGAGGTATAAAGACAATATGTTAGTAGATATGGAGCAAGGAGTTGAGAGTATAGTAAGGATAGGGACAGTAGGAGGAATAAAGACAATATGTGAGTAGGTATGGAGCAAGGAGTTGAGAGTATAGTAAGGACAGGGACAGTAGGAGGTATAAAGACAATATGTTAGTAGATATGGAGCAAGGAGTTGAGAGTATAGTAAGGATAGAGACAGTAGGAGGTATAAAGACAATATGTTAGTAGATATGGGGCTAGGAGTTGAGAGTATAGTAAGGACAGGGACAGTAGGAGGAATAAAGACAATATGTTAGTAGGTATGGAGCAAGGAGTTGAGAGTATAGTAAGGATAGGGACAGAAGGAGGAATAAAGGCAATATGTTAGTAGATATGGAGCAAGGAGTTGAGAGTATAGTAAGGATAGGGACAGAAGGAGGAATAAAGACAATATGTTAGTAGACATGGGGCTAGGAGTTGAGAGTATAGTAAGGACAGGGACAGTAGGAGGAATAAAGACAATATGTTAGTAGATATGGGGGCAAGGAGTTGAGAGTATAGTAAGGACAGGGACAGTAGGAGGAATAAAGACAATATGTTAGTAGATATGGGGGCAAGGAGTTGAGAGTATAGTAAGGACAGGGACAGTAGGAGGAATAAAGACAATATGTAAGTAGGTATGGAGCAAGGAGTTGAGAGTATAGTAAGGACAGTGACAGTAGGAGGAATAAAGACAATATGTTAGTAGATATGGGGCAAGGAGTTGAGAGTATAGTAAGGATAGAGACAGTAGGAGGAATAAAGACAATATGTTAGTAGGTATGGAGCAAGGAGTTGAGAGTATAGTAAGGATAGGGACAGAAGGAGGAATAAAGACAATATGTTAGTAGATATGGAGCAAGGAGTTGAGAGTATAGTAAGGACAGGGACAGTAGGAGGAATAAAGACAATATGTTAGTAGGTATGGAGCAAGGAGTTGAGAGTATAGTAAGGACAGGGACAGTAGGAGGTATAAAGACAATATGTTAGTAGATATGGAGCAAGGAGTTGAGAGTATAGTAAGGATAGAGACAGTAGGAGGTATAAAGACAATATGTTAATATGGTAGTAGATATGGGGCTAGGAGTTGAGAGTATAGTAAGGACAGGGCCAGTAGGAGGAATAAAGACAATATGTTAGTAGGTATGGAGCAAGGAGTTGAGAGTATAGTAAGGATAGGGACAGAAGGAGGAATAAAGGCAATATGTTAGTAGATATGGAGCAAGGAGTTGAGAGTATAGTAAGGATAGGGACAGAAGGAGGAATAAAGACAATATGTTAGTAGACATGGAGCAAGGAGTTGAGAGTATAGTAAGGACAGGGACAGTAGGAGGAACAAAGACAATATGTTAGTAGGTATGGGGCTAGGAGTTGAGAGTATAGTAAGGATAGAGACAGTAGGAGGTATAAAGACAATATGTTAGTAGATATGGGGCTAGGAGTTGAGAGTATAGTAAGGACAGGGACAGTAGGAGGAATAAAGACAATATGTTAGTAGGTATGGAGCAAGGAGTTGAGAGTATAGTAAGGATAGGGACAGAAGGAGGAATAAAGGCAATATGTTAGTAGATATGGAGCAAGGAGTTGAGAGTATAGTAAGGATAGGGACAGAAGGAGGAATAAAGACAATATGTTAGTAGACATGGGGCTAGGAGTTGAGAGTATAGTAAGGACAGGGACAGTAGGAGGAATAAAGACAATATGTTAGTAGATATGGGGGCAAGGAGTTGAGAGTATAGTAAGGACAGGGACAGTAGGAGGAATAAAGACAATATGTTAGTAGATATGGGGGCAAGGAGTTGAGAGTATAGTAAGGACAGGGACAGTAGGAGGAATAAAGACAATATGTAAGTAGGTATGGAGCAAGGAGTTGAGAGTATAGTAAGGACAGTGACAGTAGGAGGAATAAAGACAATATGTTAGTAGATATGGGGCAAGGAGTTGAGAGTATAGTAAGGATAGAGACAGTAGGAGGAATAAAGACAATATGTTAGTAGGTATGGAGCAAGGAGTTGAGAGTATAGTAAGGATAGGGACAGAAGGAGGAATAAAGACAATATGTTAGTAGATATGGAGCAAGGAGTTGAGAGTATAGTAAGGACAGGGACAGTAGGAGGAATAAAGACAATATGTTAGTAGGTATGGAGCAAGGAGTTGAGAGTATAGTAAGGACAGGGACAGTAGGAGGTATAAAGACAATATGTTAGTAGATATGGAGCAAGGAGTTGAGAGTATAGTAAGGATAGAGACAGTAGGAGGTATAAAGACAATATGTTAGTAGATATGGGGCTAGGAGTTGAGAGTATAGTAAGGACAGGGACAGTAGGAGGAATAAAGACAATATGTTAGTAAGTATGGAGCAAGGAGTTGAGAGTATAGTAAGGATAGGGACAGAAGGAGGAATAAAGGCAATATGTTAGTAGATATGGAGCAAGGAGTTGAGAGTATAGTAAGGATAGGGACAGAAGGAGGAATAAAGACAATATGTTAGTAGACATGGAGCAAGGAGTTGAGAGTATAGTAAGGACAAGGACAGTAGGAGGAACAAAGACAATATGTTAGTAGGTATGGGGCTAGGAGTTGAGAGTATAGTAAGGACAGGGACAGTAAGAGGAATAAAGACAATATGTTAGTAGATATCGGGGCAAGGAGTTGAGAGTATAGTAAGGACAGGGACAGTAGGAGGAATAAAGACAATATGTTAGTAGATATGGAGCAAGGAGTTGAGAGTATAGTAAGGACAGGGACAGTAGGAGGAATAAAGACAATATGTAAGTAGGTATGGAGCAAGGAGTTGAGAGTATAGTAAGGACAGTGACAGTAGGAGGAATAAAGACAATATGTTAGTAGATATGGGGGCAAGGAGTTGAGAGTATAGTAAGGACAGGGACAGTAGGAGGAATAAAGACAATATGTAAGTAGATATGGAGCAAGGAGTTGAGAGTATAGTAAGGATAGAGACAGTAGGAGGTATAAAGACAATATGTTAGTAGATATGGGGCTAGGAGTTGAGAGTATAGTAAGGACAGGGACAGTAGGAGGAATAAAGACAATATGTTAGTAGGTATGGAGCAAGGAGTTGAGAGTATAGTAAGGATAGGGACAGAAGGAGGAATAAAGGCAATATGTTAGTAGATATGGAGCAAGGAGTTGAGAGTATAGTAAGGATAGGGACAGAAGGAGGAATAAAGACAATATGTTAGTAGACATGGGGCTAGGAGTTGAGAGTATAGTAAGGACAGGGACAGTAGGAGGAATAAAGACAATATGTTAGTAGATATGGGGGCAAGGAGTTGAGAGTATAGTAAGGACAGGGACAGTAGGAGGAATAAAGACAATATGTAAGTAGGTATGGAGCAAGGAGTTGAGAGTATAGTAAGGACAGGGACAGTAGGAGGTATAAAGACAATATGTTAGTAGATATGGAGCAAGGAGTTGAGAGTATAGTAAGGATAGAGACAGTAGGAGGTATAAAGACAATATGTTAGTAGATATGGGGCAAGGAGTTGAGAGTATAGTAAGGAGAGGGACAGTAGGAGGAATAAAGACAATATGTTAGTAGATATGGAGCAAGGAGTTGAGAGTATAGTAAGGACAGGGACAGTAGGAGGAATAAAGACAATATGTTAGTAGATATGGAGCAAGGAGTTGAGAGTATAGTAAGGAGAGGGACAGTAGGAGGAATAAAGACAATATGTTAGTAGATATGGAGCAAGGAGTTGAGAGTATAGTAAGGACAGGGACAGTAGGAGGAATAAAGACAATATGTTAGTAGGTATGGAGCAAGGAGTTGAGAGTATAGTAAGGACAGGGACAGTAGGAGGAATAAAGACAATATGTTAGTAGATATGGGGGCAAGGAGTTGAGAGTATAGTAAGGACAGGGACAGTAGGAGGAATAAAGACAATATGTAAGTAGGTATGGGGCAAGGAGTTGAGAGTATAGTAAGGACAGTGACAGTAGGAGGAATAAAGACAATATGTTAGTAGATATGGGGCAAGGAGTTGAGAGTATAGTAAGGATAGAGACAGTAGGAGGAATAAAGACAATATGTTAGTAGGTATGGAGCAAGGAGTTGAGAGTATAGTAAGGATAGGGACAGAAGGAGGAATAAAGACAATATGTTAGTAGATATGGAGCAAGGAGTTGAGAGTATAGTAAGGACAGGGACAGTAGGAGGAATAAAGACAATATGTTAGTAGGTATGGAGCAAGGAGTTGAGAGTATAGTAAGGACAGGGACAGTAGGAGGTATAAAGACAATATGTTAGTAGATATGGAGCAAGGAGTTGAGAGTATAGTAAGGATAGAGACAGTAGGAGGTATAAAGACAATATGTTAGTAGATATGGGGCTAGGAGTTGAGAGTATAGTAAGGACAGGGACAGTAGGAGGAATAAAGACAATATGTTAGTAGGTATGGAGCAAGGAGTTGAGAGTATAGTAAGGATAGGGACAGAAGGAGGAATAAAGGCAATATGTTAGTAGATATGGAGCAAGGAGTTGAGAGTATAGTAAGGATAGGGACAGAAGGAGGAATAAAGACAATATGTTAGTAGACATGGAGCAAGGAGTTGAGAGTATAGTAAGGACAGGGACAGTAGGAGGAACAAAGACAATATGTTAGTAGGTATGGGGCTAGGAGTTGAGAGTATAGTAAGGATAGAGACAGTAGGAGGTATAAAGACAATATGTTAGTAGATATGGGGCTAGGAGTTGAGAGTATAGTAAGGACAGGGACAGTAGGAGGAATAAAGACAATATGTTAGTAGGTATGGAGCAAGGAGTTGAGAGTATAGTAAGGATAGGGACAGAAGGAGGAATAAAGGCAATATGTTAATAGATATGGAGCAAGGAGTTGAGAGTATAGTAAGGACAGGGACAGAAGGAGGAATAAAGACAATATGTTAGTAGGTATGGAGCAAGGAGTTGAGAGTATAGTAAGGATAGGGACAGAAGGAGGAATAAAGACAATATGTTAGTAGACATGGGGCTAGGAGTTGAGAGTATAGTAAGGACAGGGACAGTAGGAGGAATAAAGACAATATGTTAGTAGATATGGGGGCAAGGAGTTGAGAGTATAGTAAGGACAGGGACAGTAGGAGGAATAAAGACAATATGTTAGTAGATATGGGGGCAAGGAGTTGAGAGTATAGTAAGGACAGGGACAGTAGGAGGAATAAAGACAATATGTAAGTAGGTATGGAGCAAGGAGTTGAGAGTATAGTAAGGACAGTGACAGTAGGAGGAATAAAGACAATATGTTAGTAGATATGGGGCAAGGAGTTGAAAGTATAGTAAGGATAGAGACAGTAGGAGGAATAAAGACAATATGTTAGTAGGTATGGAGCAAGGAGTTGAGAGTATAGTAAGGATAGGGACAGAAGGAGGAATAAAGACAATATGTTAGTAGATATGGAGCAAGGAGTTGAGAGTATAGTAAGGACAGGGACAGTAGGAGGAATAAAGACAATATGTTAGTAGGTATGGAGCAAGGAGTTGAGAGTATAGTAAGGACAGGGACAGTAGGAGGTATAAAGACAATATGTTAGTAGATATGGAGCAAGGAGTTGAGAGTATAGTAAGGATAGAGACAGTAGGAGGTATAAAGACAATATGTTAGTAGATATGGGGCTAGGAGTTGAGAGTATAGTAAGGATAGGGACAGTAGGAGGAATAAAGACAATATGTTAGTAGGTATGGAGCAAGGAGTTGAGAGTATAGTAAGGATAGGGACAGAAGGAGGAATAAAGGCAATATGTTAGTAGATATGGAGCAAGGAGTTGAGAGTATAGTAAGGATAGGGACAGAAGGAGGAATAAAGACAATATGTTAGTAGACATGGAGCAAGGAGTTGAGAGTATAGTAAGGACAGGGACAGTAGGAGGAACAAAGACAATATGTTAGTAGGTATGGGGCTAGGAGTTGAGAGTATAGTAAGGACAGGGACAGTAGGAGGAATAAAGACAATATGTTAGTAGATATGGGGGCAAGGAGTTGAGAGTATAGTAAGGACAGGGACAGTAGGAGGAATAAAGACAATATGTTAGTAGATATGGAGCAAGGAGTTGAGAGTATAGTAAGGACAGGGACAGTAGGAGGAATAAAGACAATATGTAAGTAGGTATGGAGCAAGGAGTTGAGAGTATAGTAAGGACAGTGACAGTAGGAGGAATAAAGACAATATGTTAGTAGATATGGGGGCAAGGAGTTGAGAGTATAGTAAGGACAGGGACAGTAGGAGGAATAAAGACAATATGTAAGTAGATATGGAGCAAGGAGTTGAGAGTATAGTAAGGATAGAGACAGTAGGAGGTATAAAGACAATATGTTAGTAGATATGGGGCTAGGAGTTGAGAGTATAGTAAGGACAGGGACAGTAGGAGGAATAAAGACAATATGTTAGTAGGTATGGAGCAAGGAGTTGAGAGTATAGTAAGGATAGGGACAGAAGGAGGAATAAAGGCAATATGTTAGTAGATATGGAGCAAGGAGTTGAGAGTATAGTAAGGATAGGGACAGAAGGAGGAATAAAGACAATATGTTAGTAGACATGGGGCTAGGAGTTGAGAGTATAGTAAGGACAGGGACAGTAGGAGGAATAAAGACAATATGTTAGTAGATATGGGGGCAAGGAGTTGAGAGTATAGTAAGGACAGGGACAGTAGGAGGAATAAAGACAATATGTAAGTAGGTATGGAGCAAGGAGTTGAGAGTATAGTAAGGACAGGGACAGTAGGAGGTATAAAGACAATATGTTAGTAGATATGGAGCAAGGAGTTGAGAGTATAGTAAGGATAGAGACAGTAGGAGGTATAAAGACAATATGTTAGTAGATATGGGGCAAGGAGTTGAGAGTATAGTAAGGAGAGGGACAGTAGGAGGAATAAAGACAATATGTTAGTAGATATGGAGCAAGGAGTTGAGAGTATAGTAAGGACAGGGACAGTAGGAGGAATAAAGACAATATGTTAGTAGATATGGAGCAAGGAGTTGAGAGTATAGTAAGGAGAGGGACAGTAGGAGGAATAAAGACAATATGTTAGTAGATATGGAGCAAGGAGTTGAGAGTATAGTAAGGACAGGGACAGTAGGAGGAATAAAGACAATATGTTAGTAGGTATGGAGCAAGGAGTTGAGAGTATAGTAAGGATAGGGACAGAAGGAGGAATAAAGACAATTTGTTAGTAGATATGGAGCAAGGAGTTGAGAGTATAGTAAGGACAGAGACAGTAGGAAGAATAAAGACAATATGTTAGTAGATATGGGGCAAGGAGTTGAGAGTATAGTAAGGAGAGGGACAGTAGGAGGAATAAAGACAATTTGTTAGTAGATATGGAGCAAGGAGTTGAGAGTATAGTAAGGAGAGGGACAGTAGGAGGAATAAAGACAATATGTTAGTAGATATGGAGCAAGGAGTTGAGAGTATAGTAAGGACAGGGACAGTAGGAGGAATAAAGACAATATGTTAGTAGGTATGGAGCAAGGAGTTGAGAGTATAGTAAGGAGAGGGACAGTAGGAGGAATAAAGACAATATGTTAGTAGATATGGAGCAAGGAGTTCAGAGTATAGTAAGGAGAGGGACAGTAGGAGGAATAAAGACAATATGTTAGTAGATATGGAGCAAGGAGTTGAGAGTATAGTAAGGACAGGGACAGTAGGAGGAATAAAGACAATATGTTAGTAGGTATGGAGCAAGGAGTTGAGAGTATAGTAAGGATAGGGACAGAAGGAGGAATAAAGACAATTTGTTAGTAGATATGGAGCAAGGAGTTGAGAGTATAGTAAGGACAGAGACAGTAGGAAGAATAAAGACAATATGTTAGTAGATATGGGGCAAGGAGTTGAGAGTATAGTAAGGATAGGGACAGTAGGAGGAATAAAGACAATATGTTAGTAGATATGGAGCAAGGAGTTGAGAGTATAATAAGGACAGGGACAGTAGGAGGAATAAAGACAATTTGTTAGTAGATATGGAGCAAGGAGTTGAGAGTATAGTAAGGATAGGGACAGAAGGAGGAATAAAGACAATTTGTTAGTAGATATGGAGCAAGGAGTTGAGAGTATAGTAAGGACAGAGACAGTAGGAAGAATAAAGACAATATGTTAGTAGATATGGGGCAAGGAGTTGAGAGTATAGTAAGGAGAGGGACAGTAGGAGGAATAAAGACAATATGTTAGTAGGTATGGAGCAAGGAGTTGAGAGTATAATAAGGACAGGGACAGTAGGAGGAATAAAGACAATTTGTTAGTAGATATGGAGCAAGGAGTTGAGAGTATAGTAAGGACAGGGACAGTAGGAGGTATAAAGACAATATGTTAGTAGGTATGGGGCAAGGAGTTGAGAGTATAGTAAGGAGAGGGACAGTAGGAGGAATAAAGACAATATGTTAGTAGGTATGGAGCAAGGAGTTGAGAGTATAGTAAAGAGAGGGACAGTAGGAGGAATAAAGACAATATGTTAGTAGGTATGGAGCAAGGAGTTGAGAGTATAGTAAGGACAGGGACAGTAGGAGGTATAAAGACAATATGTTAGTAGATATGGAGCAAGGAGTTGAGAGTATAATAAGGACAGGGACAGTAGGAGGAATAAAGACAATTTGTTAGTAGATATGGAGCAAGGAGTTGAGAGTATAGTAAGGATAGGGACAGTAGGAGGTATAAAGACAATATGTTAGTAGATATGGAGCAAGGAGTTGAGAGTATAGTAAGGATAGGGACAGAAGGAGGAATAAAGACAATTTGTTAGTAGATATGGAGCAAGGAGTTGAGAGTATAGTAAGGATAGGGACAGTAGGAGGTATAAAGACAATATGTTAGTAGATATGGAGCAAGGAGTTGAGAGTATAGTAAGGATAGGGACAGTAGGAGGAATAAAGACAATATGTTAGTAGACATGGGGCTAGGAGTTGAGAGTATAGTAAGGACAGGGACAGTAGGAGGAATAAAGACAATATGTTAGTAGATATGGAGCAAGGAGTTGAGAGTATAATAAGGACAGGGACAGTAGGAGGAATAAAGACAATTTGTTAGTAGATATGGAGCAAGGAGTTGAGAGTATAGTAAGGATAGGGACAGTAGGAGGTATAAAGACAATATGTTAGTAGATATGGAGCAAGGAGTTGAGAGTATAGTAAGGATAGGGACAGAAGGAGGAATAAAGACAATATGTTAGTAGATATGGAGCAAGGAGTTGAGAGTATAGTAAGGAGAGGGACAGTAGGAGGAATAAAGACAATATGTAAGTAGGTATGGAGCAAGGAGTTGAGAGTATAGTAAGGACAGAGACAGTAGGAGGAATAAAGACAATATGTTAGTAGATATGGGGCAAGGAGTTGAGAGTATAGTAAGGACAGGGACAGTAGGAGGAATAAAGACAATATGTTAGTAGATATGGAGCAAGGAGTTGAGAGTATAGTAAGGAGAGGGACAGTAGGAGGAATAAAGACAATATGTTAGTAGATATGGAGCAAGGAGTTGAGAGTATAGTAAGGACAGGGACAGTAGGAGGAATAAAGACAATATGTTAGTAGATATGGAGCAAGGAGTTGAGAGTATAGTAAGGAGAGGGACAGTAGGAGGAATAAAGACAATATGTTAGTAGATATGGAGCAAGGAGTTGAGAGTATAGTAAGGACAGGGACAGTAGGAGGAATAAAGACAATATGTTAGTAGATATGGAGCAAGGAGTTGAGAGTATAGTAAGGATAGGGACAGAAGGAGGAATAAAGACAATATGTTAGTAGATATGGAGCAAGGAGTTGAGAGTATAGTAAGGACAGGGACAGTAGGAGGAATAAAGACAATATGTTAGTAGATATGGAGCAAGGAGTTGAGAGTATAGTAAGGAGAGGGACAGTAGGAGGAATAAAGACAATATGTTAGTAGATATGGAGCAAGGAGTTGAGAGTATAGTAAGGACAGGGACAGTAGGAGGAATAAAGACAATATGTTAGTAGGTATGGAGCAAGGAGTTGAGAGTATAGTAAGGACAGGGACAGTAGGAGGAATAAAGACAATATGTTAGTAGATATGGGGGCAAGGAGTTGAGAGTATAGTAAGGACAGGGACAGTAGGAGGAATAAAGACAATATGTAAGTAGGTATGGAGCAAGGAGTTGAGAGTATAGTAAGGACAGTGACAGTAGGAGGAATAAAGACAATATGTTAGTAGATATGGGGCAAGGAGTTGAGAGTATAGTAAGGATAGAGACAGTAGGAGGAATAAAGACAATATGTTAGTAGGTATGGAGCAAGGAGTTGAGAGTATAGTAAGGATAGGGACAGAAGGAGGAATAAAGACAATATGTTAGTAGATATGGAGCAAGGAGTTGAGAGTATAGTAAGGACAGGGACAGTAGGAGGAATAAAGACAATATGTTAGTAGGTATGGAGCAAGGAGTTGAGAGTATAGTAAGGATAGGGACAGTAGGAGGAATAAAGACAATATGTTAGTAGATATGGAGCAAGGAGTTGAGAGTATAGTAAGGAGAGGGACAGTAGGAGGAATAAAGACAATATGTTAGTAGATATGGAGCAAGGAGTTGAGAGTATAGTAAGGACAGGGACAGTAGGAGGAATAAAGACAATATGTGAGTAGGTATGGAGCAAGGAGTTGAGAGTATAGTAAGGACAGGGACAGTAGGAGGTATAAAGACAATATGTTAGTAGATATGGAGCAAGGAGTTGAGAGTATAGTAAGGATAGAGACAGTAGGAGGTATAAAGACAATATGTTAGTAGATATGGGGCTAGGAGTTGAGAGTATAGTAAGGACAGGGACAGTAGGAGGAATAAAGACAATATGTTAGTAGGTATGGAGCAAGGAGTTGAGAGTATAGTAAGGATAGGGACAGAAGGAGGAATAAAGGCAATATGTTAGTAGATATGGAGCAAGGAGTTGAGAGTATAGTAAGGATAGGGACAGAAGGAGGAATAAAGACAATATGTTAGTAGACATGGGGCTAGGAGTTGAGAGTATAGTAAGGACAGGGACAGTAGGAGGAATAAAGACAATATGTTAGTAGATATGGGGGCAAGGAGTTGAGAGTATAGTAAGGACAGGGACAGTAGGAGGAATAAAGACAATATGTTAGTAGATATGGGGGCAAGGAGTTGAGAGTATAGTAAGGACAGGGACAGTAGGAGGAATAAAGACAATATGTAAGTAGGTATGGAGCAAGGAGTTGAGAGTATAGTAAGGACAGTGACAGTAGGAGGAATAAAGACAATATGTTAGTAGATATGGGGCAAGGAGTTGAGAGTATAGTAAGGATAGAGACAGTAGGAGGAATAAAGACAATATGTTAGTAGGTATGGAGCAAGGAGTTGAGAGTATAGTAAGGATAGGGACAGAAGGAGGAATAAAGACAATATGTTAGTAGATATGGAGCAAGGAGTTGAGAGTATAGTAAGGACAGGGACAGTAGGAGGAATAAAGACAATATGTTAGTAGGTATGGAGCAAGGAGTTGAGAGTATAGTAAGGACAGGGACAGTAGGAGGTATAAAGACAATATGTTAGTAGATATGGAGCAAGGAGTTGAGAGTATAGTAAGGATAGAGACAGTAGGAGGTATAAAGACAATATGTTAATATGGTAGTAGATATGGGGCTAGGAGTTGAGAGTATAGTAAGGACAGGGCCAGTAGGAGGAATAAAGACAATATGTTAGTAGGTATGGAGCAAGGAGTTGAGAGTATAGTAAGGATAGGGACAGAAGGAGGAATAAAGGCAATATGTTAGTAGATATGGAGCAAGGAGTTGAGAGTATAGTAAGGATAGGGACAGAAGGAGGAATAAAGACAATATGTTAGTAGACATGGAGCAAGGAGTTGAGAGTATAGTAAGGACAGGGACAGTAGGAGGAACAAAGACAATATGTTAGTAGGTATGGGGCTAGGAGTTGAGAGTATAGTAAGGATAGAGACAGTAGGAGGAATAAAGACAATATGTTAGTAGATATGGGGCTAGGAGTTGAGAGTATAGTAAGGACAGGGACAGTAGGAGGAATAAAGACAATATGTTAGTAGGTATGGAGCAAGGAGTTGAGAGTATAGTAAGGATAGGGACAGAAGGAGGAATAAAGGCAATATGTTAGTAGATATGGAGCAAGGAGTTGAGAGTATAGTAAGGATAGGGACAGAAGGAGGAATAAAGACAATATGTTAGTAGACATGGGGCTAGGAGTTGAGAGTATAGTAAGGACAGGGACAGTAGGAGGAATAAAGACAATATGTTAGTAGATATGGGGGCAAGGAGTTGAGAGTATAGTAAGGACAGGGACAGTAGGAGGAATAAAGACAATATGTTAGTAGATATGGGGGCAAGGAGTTGAGAGTATAGTAAGGACAGGGACAGTAGGAGGAATAAAGACAATATGTAAGTAGGTATGGAGCAAGGAGTTGAGAGTATAGTAAGGACAGTGACAGTAGGAGGAATAAAGACAATATGTTAGTAGATATGGGGCAAGGAGTTGAGAGTATAGTAAGGATAGAGACAGTAGGAGGAATAAAGACAATATGTTAGTAGGTATGGAGCAAGGAGTTGAGAGTATAGTAAGGATAGGGACAGAAGGAGGAATAAAGACAATATGTTAGTAGATATGGAGCAAGGAGTTGAGAGTATAGTAAGGACAGGGACAGTAGGAGGAATAAAGACAATATGTTAGTAGGTATGGAGCAAGGAGTTGAGAGTATAGTAAGGACAGGGACAGTAGGAGGTATAAAGACAATATGTTAGTAGATATGGAGCAAGGAGTTGAGAGTATAGTAAGGATAGAGACAGTAGGAGGTATAAAGACAATATGTTAGTAGATATGGGGCTAGGAGTTGAGAGTATAGTAAGGACAGGGACAGTAGGAGGAATAAAGACAATATGTTAGTAGATATGGGGCAAGGAGTTGAGAGTATAGTAAGGATAGAGACAGTAGGAGGTATAAAGACAATATGTTAGTAGATATGGGGCTAGGAGTTGAGAGTATAGTAAGGACAGGGACAGTAGGAGGAATAAAGACAATATGTTAGTAAGTATGGAGCAAGGAGTTGAGAGTATAGTAAGGATAGGGACAGAAGGAGGAATAAAGGCAATATGTTAGTAGATATGGAGCAAGGAGTTGAGAGTATAGTAAGGATAGGGACAGAAGGAGGAATAAAGACAATATGTTAGTAGACATGGAGCAAGGAGTTGAGAGTATAGTAAGGATAGGGACAGAAGGAGGAATAAAGACAATATGTTAGTAGACATGGAGCAAGGAGTTGAGAGTATAGTAAGGATAGGGACAGTAGGAGGTATAAAGACAATATGTTAGTAGATATGGGGCTAGGAGTTGAGAGTATAGTAAGGACAGGGACAGTAGGAGGAATAAAGACAATATGTTAGTAAGTATGGAGCAAGGAGTTGAGAGTATAGTAAGGATAGGGACAGAAGGAGGAATAAAGGCAATATGTTAGTAGATATGGAGCAAGGAGTTGAGAGTATAGTAAGGATAGGGACAGAAGGAGGAATAAAGACAATATGTTAGTAGACATGGAGCAAGGAGTTGAGAGTATAGTAAGGACAGGGACAGTAGGAGGAACAAAGACAATATGTTAGTAGGTATGGGGCTAGGAGTTGAGAGTATAGTAAGGACAGGGACAGTAAGAGGAATAAAGACAATATGTTAGTAGATATCGGGGCAAGGAGTTGAGAGTATAGTAAGGACAGGGACAGTAGGAGGAATAAAGACAATATGTTAGTAGATATGGAGCAAGGAGTTGAGAGTATAGTAAGGACAGGGACAGTAGGAGGAATAAAGACAATATGTAAGTAGGTATGGAGCAAGGAGTTGAGAGTATAGTAAGGACAGTGACAGTAGGAGGAATAAAGACAATATGTTAGTAGATATGGGGGCAAGGAGTTGAGAGTATAGTAAGGACAGGGACAGTAGGAGGAATAAAGACAATATGTAAGTAGATATGGAGCAAGGAGTTGAGAGTATAGTAAGGATAGAGACAGTAGGAGGTATGAAGACAATATGTTAGTAGATATGGGACAAGGAGTTGAGAGTATAGTAAGGATAGGGACAGTAGGAGGTATAAAGACAATATGTTAGTAGATATGGGGCTAGGAGTTGAGAGTAAAGTAAGGACAGGGACAGTAGGAGGAATAAAGACAATATGTTAGTAGGTATGGAGCAAGGAGTTGAGAGTATAGTAAGGATAGGGACAGAAGGAGGAATAAAGGCAATATGTTAGTAGATATGGAGCAAGGAGTTGAGAGTATAGTAAGGATAGGGACAGAAGGAGGAATAAAGACAATATGTTAGTAGACATGGGGCTAGGAGTTGAGAGTATAGTAAGGACAGGGACAGTAGGAGGAATAAAGACAATATGTTAGTAGATATGGGGGCAAGGAGTTGAGAGTATAGTAAGGACAGGGACAGTAGGAGGAATAAAGACAATATGTAAGTAGGTATGGAGCAAGGAGTTGAGAGTATAGTAAGGACAGGGACAGTAGGAGGTATAAAGACAATATGTTAGTAGATATGGAGCAAGGAGTTGAGAGTATAGTAAGGATAGAGACAGTAGGAGGTATAAAGACAATATGTTAGTAGATATGGGGCAAGGAGTTGAGAGTATAGTAAGGAGAGGGACAGTAGGAGGAATAAAGACAATATGTTAGTAGATATGGAGCAAGGAGTTGAGAGTATAGTAAGGACAGGGACAGTAGGAGGAATAAAGACAATATGTTAGTAGATATGGAGCAAGGAGTTGAGAGTATAGTAAGGAGAGGGACAGTAGGAGGAATAAAGACAATATGTTAGTAGATATGGAGCAAGGAGTTGAGAGTATAGTAAGGACAGGGACAGTAGGAGGAATAAAGACAATATGTTAGTAGGTATGGAGCAAGGAGTTGAGAGTATAGTAAGGACAGGGACAGTAGGAGGAATAAAGACAATATGTTAGTAGATATGGGGGCAAGGAGTTGAGAGTATAGTAAGGACAGGGACAGTAGGAGGAATAAAGACAATATGTAAGTAGGTATGGGGCAAGGAGTTGAGAGTATAGTAAGGACAGTGACAGTAGGAGGAATAAAGACAATATGTTAGTAGATATGGGGCAAGGAGTTGAGAGTATAGTAAGGATAGAGACAGTAGGAGGAATAAAGACAATATGTTAGTAGGTATGGAGCAAGGAGTTGAGAGTATAGTAAGGATAGGGACAGAAGGAGGAATAAAGACAATATGTTAGTAGATATGGAGCAAGGAGTTGAGAGTATAGTAAGGACAGGGACAGTAGGAGGAATAAAGACAATATGTTAGTAGGTATGGAGCAAGGAGTTGAGAGTATAGTAAGGACAGGGACAGTAGGAGGTATAAAGACAATATGTTAGTAGATATGGAGCAAGGAGTTGAGAGTATAGTAAGGATAGAGACAGTAGGAGGTATAAAGACAATATGTTAGTAGATATGGGGCTAGGAGTTGAGAGTATAGTAAGGACAGGGACAGTAGGAGGAATAAAGACAATATGTTAGTAGGTATGGAGCAAGGAGTTGAGAGTATAGTAAGGATAGGGACAGAAGGAGGAATAAAGGCAATATGTTAGTAGATATGGAGCAAGGAGTTGAGAGTATAGTAAGGATAGGGACAGAAGGAGGAATAAAGACAATATGTTAGTAGACATGGAGCAAGGAGTTGAGAGTATAGTAAGGACAGGGACAGTAGGAGGAACAAAGACAATATGTTAGTAGGTATGGGGCTAGGAGTTGAGAGTATAGTAAGGATAGAGACAGTAGGAGGTATAAAGACAATATGTTAGTAGATATGGGGCTAGGAGTTGAGAGTATAGTAAGGACAGGGACAGTAGGAGGAATAAAGACAATATGTTAGTAGGTATGGAGCAAGGAGTTGAGAGTATAGTAAGGATAGGGACAGAAGGAGGAATAAAGGCAATATGTTAATAGATATGGAGCAAGGAGTTGAGAGTATAGTAAGGACAGGGACAGAAGGAGGAATAAAGACAATATGTTAGTAGGTATGGAGCAAGGAGTTGAGAGTATAGTAAGGATAGGGACAGAAGGAGGAATAAAGACAATATGTTAGTAGACATGGGGCTAGGAGTTGAGAGTATAGTAAGGACAGGGACAGTAGGAGGAATAAAGACAATATGTTAGTAGATATGGGGGCAAGGAGTTGAGAGTATAGTAAGGACAGGGACAGTAGGAGGAATAAAGACAATATGTTAGTAGATATGGGGGCAAGGAGTTGAGAGTATAGTAAGGACAGGGACAGTAGGAGGAATAAAGACAATATGTAAGTAGGTATGGAGCAAGGAGTTGAGAGTATAGTAAGGACAGTGACAGTAGGAGGAATAAAGACAATATGTTAGTAGATATGGGGCAAGGAGTTGAAAGTATAGTAAGGATAGAGACAGTAGGAGGAATAAAGACAATATGTTAGTAGGTATGGAGCAAGGAGTTGAGAGTATAGTAAGGATAGGGACAGAAGGAGGAATAAAGACAATATGTTAGTAGATATGGAGCAAGGAGTTGAGAGTATAGTAAGGACAGGGACAGTAGGAGGAATAAAGACAATATGTTAGTAGGTATGGAGCAAGGAGTTGAGAGTATAGTAAGGACAGGGACAGTAGGAGGTATAAAGACAATATGTTAGTAGATATGGAGCAAGGAGTTGAGAGTATAGTAAGGATAGAGACAGTAGGAGGTATAAAGACAATATGTTAGTAGATATGGGGCTAGGAGTTGAGAGTATAGTAAGGACAGGGACAGTAGGAGGAATAAAGACAATATGTTAGTAGGTATGGAGCAAGGAGTTGAGAGTATAGTAAGGATAGGGACAGAAGGAGGAATAAAGGCAATATGTTAGTAGATATGGAGCAAGGAGTTGAGAGTATAGTAAGGATAGGGACAGAAGGAGGAATAAAGACAATATGTTAGTAGACATGGAGCAAGGAGTTGAGAGTATAGTAAGGACAGGGACAGTAGGAGGAACAAAGACAATATGTTAGTAGGTATGGGGCTAGGAGTTGAGAGTATAGTAAGGACAGGGACAGTAGGAGGAATAAAGACAATATGTTAGTAGATATGGGGGCAAGGAGTTGAGAGTATAGTAAGGACAGGGACAGTAGGAGGAATAAAGACAATATGTTAGTAGATATGGAGCAAGGAGTTGAGAGTATAGTAAGGACAGGGACAGTAGGAGGAATAAAGACAATATGTAAGTAGGTATGGAGCAAGGAGTTGAGAGTATAGTAAGGACAGTGACAGTAGGAGGAATAAAGACAATATGTTAGTAGATATGGGGGCAAGGAGTTGAGAGTATAGTAAGGACAGGGACAGTAGGAGGAATAAAGACAATATGTAAGTAGATATGGAGCAAGGAGTTGAGAGTATAGTAAGGATAGAGACAGTAGGAGGTATAAAGACAATATGTTAGTAGATATGGGGCTAGGAGTTGAGAGTATAGTAAGGACAGGGACAGTAGGAGGAATAAAGACAATATGTTAGTAGGTATGGAGCAAGGAGTTGAGAGTATAGTAAGGATAGGGACAGAAGGAGGAATAAAGGCAATATGTTAGTAGATATGGAGCAAGGAGTTGAGAGTATAGTAAGGATAGGGACAGAAGGAGGAATAAAGACAATATGTTAGTAGACATGGGGCTAGGAGTTGAGAGTATAGTAAGGACAGGGACAGTAGGAGGAATAAAGACAATATGTTAGTAGATATGGGGGCAAGGAGTTGAGAGTATAGTAAGGACAGGGACAGTAGGAGGAATAAAGACAATATGTAAGTAGGTATGGAGCAAGGAGTTGAGAGTATAGTAAGGACAGGGACAGTAGGAGGTATAAAGACAATATGTTAGTAGATATGGAGCAAGGAGTTGAGAGTATAGTAAGGATAGAGACAGTAGGAGGTATAAAGACAATATGTTAGTAGATATGGGGCAAGGAGTTGAGAGTATAGTAAGGAGAGGGACAGTAGGAGGAATAAAGACAATATGTTAGTAGATATGGAGCAAGGAGTTGAGAGTATAGTAAGGACAGGGACAGTAGGAGGAATAAAGACAATATGTTAGTAGATATGGAGCAAGGAGTTGAGAGTATAGTAAGGAGAGGGACAGTAGGAGGAATAAAGACAATATGTTAGTAGATATGGAGCAAGGAGTTGAGAGTATAGTAAGGACAGGGACAGTAGGAGGAATAAAGACAATATGTTAGTAGGTATGGAGCAAGGAGTTGAGAGTATAGTAAGGATAGGGACAGAAGGAGGAATAAAGACAATTTGTTAGTAGATATGGAGCAAGGAGTTGAGAGTATAGTAAGGACAGAGACAGTAGGAAGAATAAAGACAATATGTTAGTAGATATGGGGCAAGGAGTTGAGAGTATAGTAAGGAGAGGGACAGTAGGAGGAATAAAGACAATTTGTTAGTAGATATGGAGCAAGGAGTTGAGAGTATAGTAAGGAGAGGGACAGTAGGAGGAATAAAGACAATATGTTAGTAGATATGGAGCAAGGAGTTGAGAGTATAGTAAGGACAGGGACAGTAGGAGGAATAAAGACAATATGTTAGTAGGTATGGAGCAAGGAGTTGAGAGTATAGTAAGGAGAGGGACAGTAGGAGGAATAAAGACAATATGTTAGTAGATATGGAGCAAGGAGTTCAGAGTATAGTAAGGAGAGGGACAGTAGGAGGAATAAAGACAATATGTTAGTAGATATGGAGCAAGGAGTTGAGAGTATAGTAAGGACAGGGACAGTAGGAGGAATAAAGACAATATGTTAGTAGGTATGGAGCAAGGAGTTGAGAGTATAGTAAGGATAGGGACAGAAGGAGGAATAAAGACAATTTGTTAGTAGATATGGAGCAAGGAGTTGAGAGTATAGTAAGGACAGAGACAGTAGGAAGAATAAAGACAATATGTTAGTAGATATGGGGCAAGGAGTTGAGAGTATAGTAAGGATAGGGACAGTAGGAGGAATAAAGACAATATGTTAGTAGATATGGAGCAAGGAGTTGAGAGTATAATAAGGACAGGGACAGTAGGAGGAATAAAGACAATTTGTTAGTAGATATGGAGCAAGGAGTTGAGAGTATAGTAAGGATAGGGACAGAAGGAGGAATAAAGACAATTTGTTAGTAGATATGGAGCAAGGAGTTGAGAGTATAGTAAGGACAGAGACAGTAGGAAGAATAAAGACAATATGTTAGTAGATATGGGGCAAGGAGTTGAGAGTATAGTAAGGAGAGGGACAGTAGGAGGAATAAAGACAATATGTTAGTAGGTATGGAGCAAGGAGTTGAGAGTATAATAAGGACAGGGACAGTAGGAGGAATAAAGACAATTTGTTAGTAGATATGGAGCAAGGAGTTGAGAGTATAGTAAGGACAGGGACAGTAGGAGGTATAAAGACAATATGTTAGTAGGTATGGGGCAAGGAGTTGAGAGTATAGTAAGGAGAGGGACAGTAGGAGGAATAAAGACAATATGTTAGTAGGTATGGAGCAAGGAGTTGAGAGTATAGTAAAGAGAGGGACAGTAGGAGGAATAAAGACAATATGTTAGTAGGTATGGAGCAAGGAGTTGAGAGTATAGTAAGGACAGGGACAGTAGGAGGTATAAAGACAATATGTTAGTAGATATGGAGCAAGGAGTTGAGAGTATAATAAGGACAGGGACAGTAGGAGGAATAAAGACAATTTGTTAGTAGATATGGAGCAAGGAGTTGAGAGTATAGTAAGGATAGGGACAGTAGGAGGTATAAAGACAATATGTTAGTAGATATGGAGCAAGGAGTTGAGAGTATAGTAAGGATAGGGACAGAAGGAGGAATAAAGACAATTTGTTAGTAGATATGGAGCAAGGAGTTGAGAGTATAGTAAGGATAGGGACAGTAGGAGGTATAAAGACAATATGTTAGTAGATATGGAGCAAGGAGTTGAGAGTATAGTAAGGATAGGGACAGTAGGAGGAATAAAGACAATATGTTAGTAGACATGGGGCTAGGAGTTGAGAGTATAGTAAGGACAGGGACAGTAGGAGGAATAAAGACAATATGTTAGTAGATATGGAGCAAGGAGTTGAGAGTATAATAAGGACAGGGACAGTAGGAGGAATAAAGACAATTTGTTAGTAGATATGGAGCAAGGAGTTGAGAGTATAGTAAGGATAGGGACAGTAGGAGGTATAAAGACAATATGTTAGTAGATATGGAGCAAGGAGTTGAGAGTATAGTAAGGATAGGGACAGAAGGAGGAATAAAGACAATATGTTAGTAGATATGGAGCAAGGAGTTGAGAGTATAGTAAGGAGAGGGACAGTAGGAGGAATAAAGACAATATGTAAGTAGGTATGGAGCAAGGAGTTGAGAGTATAGTAAGGACAGAGACAGTAGGAGGAATAAAGACAATATGTTAGTAGATATGGGGCAAGGAGTTGAGAGTATAGTAAGGACAGGGACAGTAGGAGGAATAAAGACAATATGTTAGTAGATATGGAGCAAGGAGTTGAGAGTATAGTAAGGAGAGGGACAGTAGGAGGAATAAAGACAATATGTTAGTAGATATGGAGCAAGGAGTTGAGAGTATAGTAAGGACAGGGACAGTAGGAGGAATAAAGACAATATGTTAGTAGATATGGAGCAAGGAGTTGAGAGTATAGTAAGGAGAGGGACAGTAGGAGGAATAAAGACAATATGTTAGTAGATATGGAGCAAGGAGTTGAGAGTATAGTAAGGACAGGGACAGTAGGAGGAATAAAGACAATATGTTAGTAGATATGGAGCAAGGAGTTGAGAGTATAGTAAGGATAGGGACAGAAGGAGGAATAAAGACAATATGTTAGTAGATATGGAGCAAGGAGTTGAGAGTATAGTAAGGACAGGGACAGTAGGAGGAATAAAGACAATATGTTAGTAGATATGGAGCAAGGAGTTGAGAGTATAGTAAGGAGAGGGACAGTAGGAGGAATAAAGACAATATGTTAGTAGATATGGAGCAAGGAGTTGAGAGTATAGTAAGGACAGGGACAGTAGGAGGAATAAAGACAATATGTTAGTAGGTATGGAGCAAGGAGTTGAGAGTATAGTAAGGACAGGGACAGTAGGAGGAATAAAGACAATATGTTAGTAGATATGGGGGCAAGGAGTTGAGAGTATAGTAAGGACAGGGACAGTAGGAGGAATAAAGACAATATGTAAGTAGGTATGGAGCAAGGAGTTGAGAGTATAGTAAGGACAGTGACAGTAGGAGGAATAAAGACAATATGTTAGTAGATATGGGGCAAGGAGTTGAGAGTATAGTAAGGATAGAGACAGTAGGAGGAATAAAGACAATATGTTAGTAGGTATGGAGCAAGGAGTTGAGAGTATAGTAAGGATAGGGACAGAAGGAGGAATAAAGACAATATGTTAGTAGATATGGAGCAAGGAGTTGAGAGTATAGTAAGGACAGGGACAGTAGGAGGAATAAAGACAATATGTTAGTAGGTATGGAGCAAGGAGTTGAGAGTATAGTAAGGATAGGGACAGTAGGAGGTATAAAGACAATATGTTAGTAGATATGGGGCAAGGAGTTGAGAGTATAGTAAGGATAGAGACAGTAGGAGGAATAAAGACAATATGTTAGTAGGTATGGAGCAAGGAGTTGAGAGTATAGTAAGGATAGGGACAGAAGGAGGAATAAAGACAATATGTTAGTAGATATGGAGCAAGGAGTTGAGAGTATAGTAAGGACAGGGACAGTAGGAGGAATAAAGACAATATGTTAGTAGGTATGGAGCAAGGAGTTGAGAGTATAGTAAGGATAGGGACAGTAGGAGGTATAAAGACAATATGTTAGTAGATATGGAGCAAGGAGTTGAGAGTATAGTAAGGATAGGGACAGAAGGAGGAATAAAGACAATATGTTAGTAGACATGGGGCTAGGAGTTGAGAGTATAGTAAGGACAGGGACAGTAGGAGGAATAAAGACAATATGTTAGTAGATATGGAGCAAGGAGTTGAGAGTATAGTAAGGACAGGGACAGTAGGAGGAATAAAGACAATATGTTAGTAGGTATGGAGCAAGGAGTTGAGAGTATAGTAAGGACAGGGACAGTAGGAGGAATAAAGACAATATGTTAGTAGATATGGGGGCAAGGAGTTGAGAGTATAGTAAGGACAGGGACAGTAGGAGGAATAAAGACAATATGTAAGTAGGTATGGAGCAAGGAGTTGAGAGTATAGTAAGGACAGGGACAGTAGGAGGTATAAAGACAATATGTTAGTAGATATGGAGCAAGGAGTTGAGAGTATAGTAAGGATAGAGACAGTAGGAGGTATAAAGACAATATGTTAGTAGATATGGGGCAAGGAGTTGAGAGTATAGTAAGGAGAGGGACAGTAGGAGGAATAAAGACAATATGTTAGTAGATATGGAGCAAGGAGTTGAGAGTATAGTAAGGACAGGGACAGTAGGAGGAATAAAGACAATATGTTAGTAGATATGGAGCAAGGAGTTGAGAGTATAGTAAGGACAGGGACAGTAGGAGGAATAAAGACAATATGTTAGTAGATATGGGGGCAAGGAGTTGAGAGTATAGTAAGGACAGGGACAGTAGGAGGAATAAAGACAATATGTAAGTAGGTATGGAGCAAGGAGTTGAGAGTATAGTAAGGACAGTGACAGTAGGAGGTATAAAGACAATATGTTAGTAGATATGGAGCAAGGAGTTGAGAGTATAGTAAGGATAGGGACAGAAGGAGGAATAAAGACAATATGTTAGTAGACATGGGGCTAGGAGTTGAGAGTATAGTAAGGACAGGGACAGTAGGAGGAATAAAGACAATATGTTAGTAGATATGGAGCAAGGAGTTGAGAGTATAGTAAGGACAGGGACAGTAGGAGGAATAAAGACAATATGTTAGTAGGTATGGAGCAAGGAGTTGAGAGTATAGTAAGGACAGGGACAGTAGGAGGAATAAAGACAATATGTTAGTAGATATGGGGGCAAGGAGTTGAGAGTATAGTAAGGACAGGGACAGTAGGAGGAATAAAGACAATATGTAAGTAGGTATGGAGCAAGGAGTTGAGAGTATAGTAAGGACAGGGACAGTAGGAGGTATAAAGACAATATGTTAGTAGATATGGAGCAAGGAGTTGAGAGTATAGTAAGGATAGAGACAGTAGGAGGTATAAAGACAATATGTTAGTAGATATGGGGCAAGGAGTTGAGAGTATAGTAAGGAGAGGGACAGTAGGAGGAATAAAGACAATATGTTAGTAGATATGGAGCAAGGAGTTGAGAGTATAGTAAGGACAGGGACAGTAGGAGGAATAAAGACAATATGTTAGTAGATATGGAGCAAGGAGTTGAGAGTATAGTAAGGAGAGGGACAGTAGGAGGAATAAAGACAATATGTTAGTAGATATGGAGCAAGGAGTTGAGAGTATAGTAAGGACAGGGACAGTAGGAGGAATAAAGACAATATGTTAGTAGGTATGGAGCAAGGAGTTGAGAGTATAGTAAGGACAGGGACAGTAGGAGGAATAAAGACAATATGTTAGTAGATATGGGGGCAAGGAGTTGAGAGTATAGTAAGGACAGGGACAGTAGGAGGAATAAAGACAATATGTAAGTAGGTATGGGGCAAGGAGTTGAGAGTATAGTAAGGACAGTGACAGTAGGAGGAATAAAGACAATATGTTAGTAGATATGGGGCAAGGAGTTGAGAGTATAGTAAGGATAGAGACAGTAGGAGGAATAAAGACAATATGTTAGTAGGTATGGAGCAAGGAGTTGAGAGTATAGTAAGGATAGGGACAGAAGGAGGAATAAAGACAATATGTTAGTAGATATGGAGCAAGGAGTTGAGAGTATAGTAAGGACAGGGACAGTAGGAGGAATAAAGACAATATGTTAGTAGGTATGGAGCAAGGAGTTGAGAGTATAGTAAGGACAGGGACAGTAGGAGGTATAAAGACAATATGTTAGTAGATATGGAGCAAGGAGTTGAGAGTATAGTAAGGATAGAGACAGTAGGAGGTATAAAGACAATATGTTAGTAGATATGGGGCTAGGAGTTGAGAGTAAAGTAAGGACAGGGACAGTAGGAGGAATAAAGACAATATGTTAGTAGGTATGGAGCAAGGAGTTGAGAGTATAGTAAGGATAGGGACAGAAGGAGGAATAAAGGCAATATGTTAGTAGATATGGAGCAAGGAGTTGAGAGTATAGTAAGGATAGGGACAGAAGGAGGAATAAAGACAATATGTTAGTAGACATGGAGCAAGGAGTTGAGAGTATAGTAAGGACAGGGACAGTAGGAGGAACAAAGACAATATGTTAGTAGGTATGGGGCTAGGAGTTGAGAGTATAGTAAGGATAGAGACAGTAGGAGGTATAAAGACAATATGTTAGTAGATATGGGGCTAGGAGTTGAGAGTATAGTAAGGACAGGGACAGTAGGAGGAATAAAGACAATATGTTAGTAGGTATGGAGCAAGGAGTTGAGAGTATAGTAAGGATAGGGACAGAAGGAGGAATAAAGGCAATATGTTAATAGATATGGAGCAAGGAGTTGAGAGTATAGTAAGGACAGGGACAGAAGGAGGAATAAAGACAATATGTTAGTAGGTATGGAGCAAGGAGTTGAGAGTATAGTAAGGATAGGGACAGAAGGAGGAATAAAGACAATATGTTAGTAGACATGGGGCTAGGAGTTGAGAGTATAGTAAGGACAGGGACAGTAGGAGGAATAAAGACAATATGTTAGTAGATATGGGGGCAAGGAGTTGAGAGTATAGTAAGGACAGGGACAGTAGGAGGAATAAAGACAATATGTTAGTAGATATGGGGGCAAGGAGTTGAGAGTATAGTAAGGACAGGGACAGTAGGAGGAATAAAGACAATATGTAAGTAGGTATGGAGCAAGGAGTTGAGAGTATAGTAAGGACAGTGACAGTAGGAGGAATAAAGACAATATGTTAGTAGATATGGGGCAAGGAGTTGAAAGTATAGTAAGGATAGAGACAGTAGGAGGAATAAAGACAATATGTTAGTAGGTATGGAGCAAGGAGTTGAGAGTATAGTAAGGATAGGGACAGAAGGAGGAATAAAGACAATATGTTAGTAGATATGGAGCAAGGAGTTGAGAGTATAGTAAGGACAGGGACAGTAGGAGGAATAAAGACAATATGTTAGTAGGTATGGAGCAAGGAGTTGAGAGTATAGTAAGGACAGGGACAGTAGGAGGTATAAAGACAATATGTTAGTAGATATGGAGCAAGGAGTTGAGAGTATAGTAAGGATAGAGACAGTAGGAGGTATAAAGACAATATGTTAGTAGATATGGGGCTAGGAGTTGAGAGTATAGTAAGGACAGGGACAGTAGGAGGAATAAAGACAATATGTTAGTAGGTATGGAGCAAGGAGTTGAGAGTATAGTAAGGATAGGGACAGAAGGAGGAATAAAGGCAATATGTTAGTAGATATGGAGCAAGGAGTTGAGAGTATAGTAAGGATAGGGACAGAAGGAGGAATAAAGACAATATGTTAGTAGACATGGAGCAAGGAGTTGAGAGTATAGTAAGGACAGGGACAGTAGGAGGAACAAAGACAATATGTTAGTAGGTATGGGGCTAGGAGTTGAGAGTATAGTAAGGACAGGGACAGTAGGAGGAATAAAGACAATATGTTAGTAGATATGGGGGCAAGGAGTTGAGAGTATAGTAAGGACAGGGACAGTAGGAGGAATAAAGACAATATGTTAGTAGATATGGAGCAAGGAGTTGAGAGTATAGTAAGGACAGGGACAGTAGGAGGAATAAAGACAATATGTAAGTAGGTATGGAGCAAGGAGTTGAGAGTATAGTAAGGACAGTGACAGTAGGAGGAATAAAGACAATATGTTAGTAGATATGGGGGCAAGGAGTTGAGAGTATAGTAAGGACAGGGACAGTAGGAGGAATAAAGACAATATGTAAGTAGATATGGAGCAAGGAGTTGAGAGTATAGTAAGGATAGAGACAGTAGGAGGTATAAAGACAATATGTTAGTAGATATGGGGCTAGGAGTTGAGAGTATAGTAAGGACAGGGACAGTAGGAGGAATAAAGACAATATGTTAGTAGGTATGGAGCAAGGAGTTGAGAGTATAGTAAGGATAGGGACAGAAGGAGGAATAAAGGCAATATGTTAGTAGATATGGAGCAAGGAGTTGAGAGTATAGTAAGGATAGGGACAGAAGGAGGAATAAAGACAATATGTTAGTAGACATGGGGCTAGGAGTTGAGAGTATAGTAAGGACAGGGACAGTAGGAGGAATAAAGACAATATGTTAGTAGATATGGGGGCAAGGAGTTGAGAGTATAGTAAGGACAGGGACAGTAGGAGGAATAAAGACAATATGTAAGTAGGTATGGAGCAAGGAGTTGAGAGTATAGTAAGGACAGGGACAGTAGGAGGTATAAAGACAATATGTTAGTAGATATGGAGCAAGGAGTTGAGAGTATAGTAAGGATAGAGACAGTAGGAGGTATAAAGACAATATGTTAGTAGATATGGGGCAAGGAGTTGAGAGTATAGTAAGGAGAGGGACAGTAGGAGGAATAAAGACAATATGTTAGTAGATATGGAGCAAGGAGTTGAGAGTATAGTAAGGACAGGGACAGTAGGAGGAATAAAGACAATATGTTAGTAGATATGGAGCAAGGAGTTGAGAGTATAGTAAGGAGAGGGACAGTAGGAGGAATAAAGACAATATGTTAGTAGATATGGAGCAAGGAGTTGAGAGTATAGTAAGGACAGGGACAGTAGGAGGAATAAAGACAATATGTTAGTAGGTATGGAGCAAGGAGTTGAGAGTATAGTAAGGATAGGGACAGAAGGAGGAATAAAGACAATTTGTTAGTAGATATGGAGCAAGGAGTTGAGAGTATAGTAAGGACAGAGACAGTAGGAAGAATAAAGACAATATGTTAGTAGATATGGGGCAAGGAGTTGAGAGTATAGTAAGGAGAGGGACAGTAGGAGGAATAAAGACAATTTGTTAGTAGATATGGAGCAAGGAGTTGAGAGTATAGTAAGGAGAGGGACAGTAGGAGGAATAAAGACAATATGTTAGTAGATATGGAGCAAGGAGTTGAGAGTATAGTAAGGACAGGGACAGTAGGAGGAATAAAGACAATATGTTAGTAGGTATGGAGCAAGGAGTTGAGAGTATAGTAAGGAGAGGGACAGTAGGAGGAATAAAGACAATATGTTAGTAGATATGGAGCAAGGAGTTCAGAGTATAGTAAGGAGAGGGACAGTAGGAGGAATAAAGACAATATGTTAGTAGATATGGAGCAAGGAGTTGAGAGTATAGTAAGGACAGGGACAGTAGGAGGAATAAAGACAATATGTTAGTAGGTATGGAGCAAGGAGTTGAGAGTATAGTAAGGATAGGGACAGAAGGAGGAATAAAGACAATTTGTTAGTAGATATGGAGCAAGGAGTTGAGAGTATAGTAAGGACAGAGACAGTAGGAAGAATAAAGACAATATGTTAGTAGATATGGGGCAAGGAGTTGAGAGTATAGTAAGGATAGGGACAGTAGGAGGAATAAAGACAATATGTTAGTAGATATGGAGCAAGGAGTTGAGAGTATAATAAGGACAGGGACAGTAGGAGGAATAAAGACAATTTGTTAGTAGATATGGAGCAAGGAGTTGAGAGTATAGTAAGGATAGGGACAGAAGGAGGAATAAAGACAATTTGTTAGTAGATATGGAGCAAGGAGTTGAGAGTATAGTAAGGACAGAGACAGTAGGAAGAATAAAGACAATATGTTAGTAGATATGGGGCAAGGAGTTGAGAGTATAGTAAGGAGAGGGACAGTAGGAGGAATAAAGACAATATGTTAGTAGGTATGGAGCAAGGAGTTGAGAGTATAATAAGGACAGGGACAGTAGGAGGAATAAAGACAATTTGTTAGTAGATATGGAGCAAGGAGTTGAGAGTATAGTAAGGACAGGGACAGTAGGAGGTATAAAGACAATATGTTAGTAGGTATGGGGCAAGGAGTTGAGAGTATAGTAAGGAGAGGGACAGTAGGAGGAATAAAGACAATATGTTAGTAGGTATGGAGCAAGGAGTTGAGAGTATAGTAAAGAGAGGGACAGTAGGAGGAATAAAGACAATATGTTAGTAGGTATGGAGCAAGGAGTTGAGAGTATAGTAAGGACAGGGACAGTAGGAGGTATAAAGACAATATGTTAGTAGATATGGAGCAAGGAGTTGAGAGTATAATAAGGACAGGGACAGTAGGAGGAATAAAGACAATTTGTTAGTAGATATGGAGCAAGGAGTTGAGAGTATAGTAAGGATAGGGACAGTAGGAGGTATAAAGACAATATGTTAGTAGATATGGAGCAAGGAGTTGAGAGTATAGTAAGGATAGGGACAGAAGGAGGAATAAAGACAATTTGTTAGTAGATATGGAGCAAGGAGTTGAGAGTATAGTAAGGATAGGGACAGTAGGAGGTATAAAGACAATATGTTAGTAGATATGGAGCAAGGAGTTGAGAGTATAGTAAGGATAGGGACAGTAGGAGGAATAAAGACAATATGTTAGTAGACATGGGGCTAGGAGTTGAGAGTATAGTAAGGACAGGGACAGTAGGAGGAATAAAGACAATATGTTAGTAGATATGGAGCAAGGAGTTGAGAGTATAATAAGGACAGGGACAGTAGGAGGAATAAAGACAATTTGTTAGTAGATATGGAGCAAGGAGTTGAGAGTATAGTAAGGATAGGGACAGTAGGAGGTATAAAGACAATATGTTAGTAGATATGGAGCAAGGAGTTGAGAGTATAGTAAGGATAGGGACAGAAGGAGGAATAAAGACAATATGTTAGTAGATATGGAGCAAGGAGTTGAGAGTATAGTAAGGAGAGGGACAGTAGGAGGAATAAAGACAATATGTAAGTAGGTATGGAGCAAGGAGTTGAGAGTATAGTAAGGACAGAGACAGTAGGAGGAATAAAGACAATATGTTAGTAGATATGGGGCAAGGAGTTGAGAGTATAGTAAGGACAGGGACAGTAGGAGGAATAAAGACAATATGTTAGTAGATATGGAGCAAGGAGTTGAGAGTATAGTAAGGAGAGGGACAGTAGGAGGAATAAAGACAATATGTTAGTAGATATGGAGCAAGGAGTTGAGAGTATAGTAAGGACAGGGACAGTAGGAGGAATAAAGACAATATGTTAGTAGATATGGAGCAAGGAGTTGAGAGTATAGTAAGGAGAGGGACAGTAGGAGGAATAAAGACAATATGTTAGTAGATATGGAGCAAGGAGTTGAGAGTATAGTAAGGACAGGGACAGTAGGAGGAATAAAGACAATATGTTAGTAGATATGGAGCAAGGAGTTGAGAGTATAGTAAGGATAGGGACAGAAGGAGGAATAAAGACAATATGTTAGTAGATATGGAGCAAGGAGTTGAGAGTATAGTAAGGACAGGGACAGTAGGAGGAATAAAGACAATATGTTAGTAGATATGGAGCAAGGAGTTGAGAGTATAGTAAGGAGAGGGACAGTAGGAGGAATAAAGACAATATGTTAGTAGATATGGAGCAAGGAGTTGAGAGTATAGTAAGGACAGGGACAGTAGGAGGAATAAAGACAATATGTTAGTAGGTATGGAGCAAGGAGTTGAGAGTATAGTAAGGACAGGGACAGTAGGAGGAATAAAGACAATATGTTAGTAGATATGGGGGCAAGGAGTTGAGAGTATAGTAAGGACAGGGACAGTAGGAGGAATAAAGACAATATGTAAGTAGGTATGGAGCAAGGAGTTGAGAGTATAGTAAGGACAGTGACAGTAGGAGGAATAAAGACAATATGTTAGTAGATATGGGGCAAGGAGTTGAGAGTATAGTAAGGATAGAGACAGTAGGAGGAATAAAGACAATATGTTAGTAGGTATGGAGCAAGGAGTTGAGAGTATAGTAAGGATAGGGACAGAAGGAGGAATAAAGACAATATGTTAGTAGATATGGAGCAAGGAGTTGAGAGTATAGTAAGGACAGGGACAGTAGGAGGAATAAAGACAATATGTTAGTAGGTATGGAGCAAGGAGTTGAGAGTATAGTAAGGATAGGGACAGTAGGAGGTATAAAGACAATATGTTAGTAGATATGGGGCAAGGAGTTGAGAGTATAGTAAGGATAGAGACAGTAGGAGGAATAAAGACAATATGTTAGTAGGTATGGAGCAAGGAGTTGAGAGTATAGTAAGGATAGGGACAGAAGGAGGAATAAAGACAATATGTTAGTAGATATGGAGCAAGGAGTTGAGAGTATAGTAAGGACAGGGACAGTAGGAGGAATAAAGACAATATGTTAGTAGGTATGGAGCAAGGAGTTGAGAGTATAGTAAGGATAGGGACAGTAGGAGGTATAAAGACAATATGTTAGTAGATATGGAGCAAGGAGTTGAGAGTATAGTAAGGATAGGGACAGAAGGAGGAATAAAGACAATATGTTAGTAGACATGGGGCTAGGAGTTGAGAGTATAGTAAGGACAGGGACAGTAGGAGGAATAAAGACAATATGTTAGTAGATATGGAGCAAGGAGTTGAGAGTATAGTAAGGACAGGGACAGTAGGAGGAATAAAGACAATATGTTAGTAGGTATGGAGCAAGGAGTTGAGAGTATAGTAAGGGCAGGGACAGTAGGAGGAATAAAGACAATATGTTAGTAGGTATGGGGCAAGGAGCTGAGAGTATAGTAAGGATAGGGACAGTAGGAGGTATAAAGACAATATGTTAGTAGATATGGAGCAAGGAGTTGAGAGTATAGTAAGGATAGGGACAGAAGGAGGAATAAAGACAATTTGTTAGTAGATATGGAGCAAGGAGTTGAGAGTATAGTAAGGAGAGGGACAGTAGGAGGTATAAAGACAATATGTTAGTAGATATGGAGCAAGGAGTTGAGAGTATAGTAAGGATAGGGACAGAAGGAGGAATAAAGACAATATGTTAGTAGACATGGGGCTAGGAGTTGAGAGTATAGTAAGGACAGGGACAGTAGGAGGAATAAAGACAATATGTTAGTAGACATGGGGCTAGGAGTTGAGAGTATAGTAAGGACAGGGACAGTAGGAGGAATAAAGACAATATGTTAGTAGATATGGAGCAAGGAGTTGAGAGTATAGTAAGGGCAGGGACAGTAGGAGGAATAAAGACAATATGTTAGTAGGTATGGGGCAAGGAGCTGAGAGTATAGTAAGGATAGGGACAGTAGGAGGTATAAAGACAATATGTTAGTAGATATGGAGCAAGGAGTTGAGAGTATAGTAAGGATAGGGACAGAAGGAGGAATAAAGACAATTTGTTAGTAGATATGGAGCAAGGAGTTGAGAGTATAGTAAGGAGAGGGACAGTAGGAGGTATAAAGACAATATGTTAGTAGATATGGAGCAAGGAGTTGAGAGTATAGTAAGGACAGAGACAGAAGGAGGAATAAAGACAATATGTTAGTAGATATGGAGCAAGGAGTTGAGAGTATAGTAAGGACAGGGACAGAAGGAGGAATAAAGACAATATGTTAGTAGGTATGGAGCAAGGAGTTGAGAGTATAGTAAGGATAGAGACAGTAGGAGGAATAAAGACAATATGTTAGTAGATATGGAGCAAGGAGTTGAGAGTATAGTAAGGACAGGGACAGAAGGAGGAATAAAGACAATATGTTAGTAGACATGGAGCAAGGAGTTGAGAGTATAGTAAGGACAGGGACAGTAGGAGGAATAAAGACAAAATGTTAGTAGATATGGGGCAAGGAGTTGAGAGTATAGTAAGGACAGGGACAGTAGGAGGAATAAAGACAATATGTTAGTAGATATGGAGCAAGGAGTTGAGAGTATAGTAAGGACAGGGACAGTAGGAGGAATAAAGACAATATGTTAGTAGGTATGGAACAAGGAGTTGAGAGTATAGTAAGGATAGGGACAGTAGGAGGAATAAAGACAATATGTTAGTAGATATGGAGCAGAGTTGAGAGTATAGTAAGGACAGGGACAGTAGGAGGAATAAAGACAATATGTTAGTAGACATGGAGCAAGGAGTTGAGAGTATAGTAAGGAGAGGGACAGAAGGAGGAATAAAGACAATATGTTAGTAGGTATGGAGCAAGGAGTTGAGAGTATAGTAAGGATAGGGACAGTAGGAGGAATAAAGACAATATGTTAGTAGGTATGGAGCAAGGAGTTGAGAGTATAGTAAGGACAGGGACAGAAGGAGGAATAAAGACAATATGTTAGTAGACATGGAGCAAGGAGTTGAGAGTATAGTAAGGAGAGGGACAGAAGGAGGAATAAAGACAATATGTTAGTAGGTATGGAGCAAGGAGTTGAGAGTATAGTAAGGATAGAGACAGTAGGAGGAATAAAGACAATATGTTAGTAGATATGGAGCAAGGAGTTGAGAGTATAGTAAGGACAGGGACAGAAGGAGGAATAAAGACAATATGTTAGTAGACATGGAGCAAGGAGTTGAGAGTATAGTAAGGAGAGGGACAGAAGGAGGAATAAAGACAATATGTTAGTAGGTATGGAGCAAGGAGTTGAGAGTATAGTAAGGATAGGGACAGTAGGAGGAATAAAGACAATATGTTAGTAGGTATGGAGCAAGGAGTTGAGAGTATAGTAAGGAGAGGGACAGTAGGAGGAATAAAGACAAAATGTTAGTAGGTATGGAGCAAGGAGTTGAGAGTATAGTAAGGAGAGGGACAGTAGGAGGAATAAAGACAAAATGTTAGTAGGTATGGGGCAAGGAGTTGAGAGTATAGTAAGGAGAGGGACAGTAGGAGGAATAAAGACAATATGTTAGTAGATATGGAGCAAGGAGTTGAGAGTATAGTAAGGATAGGGACAGAAGGAGGAATAAAGACAATATGTTAGTAGATATGGAGCAAGGAGTTGAGAGTATAGTAAGGACAGGGACAGTAGGAGGAATAAAGACAATATGTTAGTAGATATGGGCAAGGAGTTGAGAGTATAGTAAGGATAGAGACAGTAGGAGGAATAAAGACAATATGTTAGTAGATATGGAGCAAGGAGTTGAGAGTATAGTAAGTAGAGGGACAGTAGGAGGAATAAAGACAATATGTTAGTAGATATGGAGCAAGGAGTTGAGAGTATAGTAAGTAGAGGGACAGTAGGAGGAATAAAGACAATATGTTAGTAGATATGGAGCAAGGAGTTGAGAGTATAGTAAGGACAGAGACAGTAGGAGGAATAAAGACAATATGTTAGTAGATATGGAGCAAGGAGTTGAGAGTATAGTAAGGATAGGGACAGTAGGAGGAATAAAGACAATATGTTAGTAGATATGGAGCAAGGAGTTGAGAGTATAGTAAGGATAGGGACAGTAGGAGGAATAAAGACAATATGTTAGTAGATATGGAGCAAGGAGTTGAGAGTATAGTAAGGACAGGGACAGTAGGAGGAATAAAGACAATATGTTAGTAGATATGGAGCAAGGAGTTGAGAGTATAGTAAGGACAGGGACAGTAGGAGGAATAAAGACAATATGTTAGTAGATATGGAGCAAGGAGTTGAGAGTATAGTAAGGATAGGGACAGAAGGAGGAATAAAGACAATATGTTAGTAGATATGGAGCAAGGAGTTGAGAGTATAGTAAGGACAGGGACAGTAGGAGGAATAAAGACAATATGTTAGTAGATATGGGCAAGGAGTTGAGAGTATAGTAAGGATAGAGACAGTAGGAGGAATAAAGACAATATGTTAGTAGATATGGAGCAAGGAGTTGAGAGTATAGTAAGTAGAGGGACAGTAGGAGGAATAAAGACAATATGTTAGTAGATATGGAGCAAGGAGTTGAGAGTATAGTAAGTAGAGGGACAGTAGGAGGAATAAAGACAATATGTTAGTAGATATGGAGCAAGGAGTTGAGAGTATAGTAAGGACAGAGACAGTAGGAGGAATAAAGACAATATGTTAGTAGATATGGAGCAAGGAGTTGAGAGTATAGTAAGGATAGGGACAGTAGGAGGAATAAAGACAATATGTTAGTAGATATGGAGCAAGGAGTTGAGAGTATAGTAAGGATAGGGACAGTAGGAGGAATAAAGACAATATGTTAGTAGATATGGAGCAAGGAGTTGAGAGTATAGTAAGGACAGGGACAGTAGGAGGAATAAAGACAATATGTTAGTAGATATGGAGCAAGGAGTTGAGAGTATAGTAAGGACAGGGACAGTAGGAGGAATAAAGACAATATGTTAGTAGGTATGGAGCAAGGAGTTGAGAGTATAGTAAGGACAGAGACAGTAGGAGGAATAAAGACAATATGTTAGTAGATATGGAGCAAGGAGTTGAGAGTATAGTAAGGACAGGGACAGTAGGAGGAATAAAGACAATATGTTAGTAGGTATGGGGCAAGGAGTTGAGAGTATAGTAAGGACAGGGACAGAAGGAGGAATAAAGACAATATGTTAGTAGGTATGGAGCAAGGAGTTGAGAGTATAGTAAGGATAGGGACAGTAGGAGGAATAAAGACAATATGTTAGTAGGTATGGGGCAACGAGTTGAGAGTATAGTAAGGACAGGGACAGAAGGAGGAATAAAGACAATATGTTAGTAGGTATGGAGCAAGGAGTTGAGAGTACAGTAAGGATAGGGACAGTAGGAGGAATAAAGACAATATGTTAGTAGATATGGAGCAAGGAGTTGAGAGTATAGTAAGGATAGGGACCGTAGGAGGTATAAAGACAATATGTTAGTAGATATGGAGCAAGGAGTTGAGAGTATAGTAAGGATAGGGACAGTAGGAGGAATAAAGACAATATGTTAGTAGATATGGAGCAAGGAGTTGAGAGTATAGTAAGGATAGGGACAGTAGGAGGAATAAAGACAATATGTTAGTAGATATGGAGCAAGGAGTTGAGAGTATAGTAAGGATAGGGACAGTAGGAGGAATAAAGACAATATGTTAGTAGATATGGAGCAAGGAGTTGAGAGTATAGTAAGGACAGGGACAGTAGGAGGAATAAAGACAATATGTTAGTAGATATGGAGCAAGGAGTTGAGAGTATAGTAAGGACAGGGACAGTAGGAGGAATAAAGACAATATGTTAGTAGGTATGGAGCAAGGAGTTGAGAGTATAGTAAGGGTAGGGACAGTAGGAGGAATAAAGACAATATGTTAGTAGATATGGAGCAAGGAGTTGAGAGTATAGTAAGGACAGGGACAGTAGGAGGAATAAAGACAATATGTTAGTAGGTATGGAGCAAGGAGTTGAGAGTATAGTAAGGACAGAGACAGTAGGAGGAATAAAGACAATATGTTAGTAGATATGGAGCAAGGAGTTGAGAGTATAGTAAGGACAGGGACAGTAGGAGGAATAAAGACAATATGTTAGTAGGTATGGGGCAAGGAGTTGAGAGTATAGTAAGGACAGGGACAGAAGGAGGAATAAAGACAATATGTTAGTAGGTATGGAGCAAGGAGTTGAGAGTACAGTAAGGATAGGGACAGTAGGAGGAATAAAGACAATATGTTAGTAGATATGGAGCAAGGAGTTGAGAGTATAGTAAGGATAGGGACCGTAGGAGGTATAAAGACAATATGTTAGTAGATATGGAGCAAGGAGTTGAGAGTATAGTAAGGATAGGGACAGTAGGAGGAATAAAGACAATATGTTAGTAGGTATGGAGCAAGGAGTTGAGAGTATAGTAAGGACAGGGACAGAAGGAGGAATAAAGACAATATGTTAGTAGGTATGGAGCAAGGAGTTGAGAGTATAGTAAGGGAAGGGACAGTAGGTATAAAGACAATAGCAAGGAGAGGTATGTCTCTAGACATGGAGCAGGTAGTAGAAAAAGTAGTGGAGAGAGTTTGCTACAATCACAAGTGTAACGGTCATGAGATGCGGAGTTGTCTTATCGTTAAGAGTTTTCCTTGTCAAAAGAGAGTCCATGTACCCTTGCAGGGATAAGAGTAGAGAAGTGAGATAAAAAGGAAAAGAATACTGCAATTAATAAGGAACTGAACTCATACATTTGTATGAACGGATGTGAAGTCAAGCACACTACAACTAAGCCTTAGAAGTTAGGCTGGGGATAAGGCTACGAATAATTGTGCTTCTGTGATCTCTCACGGCGAATGAGACTGGAGGCCAACAAACGCTGCAAACACGCTAGCAAGTAGAATGAAAGTAAAAGAGAGTTCTTACAACAAGTTGAGTGTTTGAGAAGATATGATGAGGTAGCTATTAATAGGAGGTACAAGTTATTGAAGAGTTCTTACAAGTTGAGAGTTTGAGCAAAATGAGACTGGAGGCCAACAAACGCTGCAAACACGCTAGCAAGCACTCATATTTAAACAAATCGCTCTTAATTAAACATACGTGCAATGAAAAGACAAAAATACAAACACATGACTTTATATATTTAGAAAGATGGGTAATAAGGGTGTCACAATAAATGGAAGACTAAACTAGAATTAGTCATCTCCTGAAGTGCAAAATAAGCAGAGTTTTCTTATGGTTTGTCAAATGACCTACTTTACAAATCTGTGGTGTCTAAGAAGCTGAGAGAAACACCTCAAAGTATAACAATATTTACTAAGATACTGTTTAGTCAGAGGTGAAAAATGAATAATGAGAGTTATTGACACTATTATAGCTATTATTAGGTAGTACCTGCTCCTCAAACAGCCTCTTTACATCCCGATGACAGCTGTGTTTATAGAAAGCTTCCACAAGGGCTCTTATAAAGAAGGAGCCATGAGCATCATGTCTTTCAGAGACATAACCTGTAAATACCAATACAGCAGTAGCTCCATTTACTCACAAGCTGTTACTTACAGAACTAGAAATGCCATTGGACACTGCAAACATGACATACTTCCGTTGATTTCGAGAACACAGCACGTGACACTACGTGTAGACATAAAAGGTTTTATGAACAAACTCATCTCATTATTGTCTAACAAATCTGAGCCGTGGAAAATGAGGAGCGGTAGAGATTGTACAGTAATATCTGTTACCAGGGAAAATGAGGAGCTGCAGAGATTGTACAGAAATATCTGTTACCAGGGAAAATGAGGAGCTGCAGAGATTGTACAGTAATATTTGTTACCAGGGAAAATGAGAAGATGCAGAGATTATACAGTAATATCTGTAACCAGGGAAAATGAGAAGCTGCAGAGATTGTACAGTAATATCTGTTACCAGGGAAAATGAGAAGCTGCAGAGATTGTACAGTAATATCTGTTACCAGGGAAAATGAGAAGCTCCAGAGATTGTACAGTAATATCTGTTAACAGGGAAAATGAGAAGCTGCAGAGATTGTACAGTAATATCTGTTACCAGGAAAAATGAGAAGATGCAGAGATTGTACAGTAATATATGTTACCAGGGAAAATGAGGAGCGGCAGAGATTGTACAGAAATATCTGTTACCAGGGAAAATAAAAAGCTGCAGAGATTGTACAGTAATATCTGTTACCAGGGAAAATGAGGAGCTGCAGAGATTGTACAGTAATATCTGTTACCAGTGAAAATGAGACGCTGCAGAGATTTTACAGAAATATCTGTTACTAGGGAAAATGAGAAGCTGCAGAGATTGTACAGAAATATCTGTTACCAGGGAAAATGAGGAGCTGCAGACATTGTACAGAAATATCTGTTACCAGGGAAAATGAGAAGCTGCAAAGATTGTACAGTAATATCTGGTACCAGGGAAAATGAGAAGCTGCGGAGATTGTACAGTAATATCTGTTACCAGGGAAAATGAGGAGCTGCAGAGATTGTACAGTAATATCTGTTACCAGGGAAAATGAGAAGCTGCAGAGATTGTACAGTAATATCTGTTACCAGGGAAAATGAGAAGCTGCAGAGATTGTACAGTAATATCTGGTACCAGGGAAAATGAGAAGCTGCGGAGATTGTACAGTAATATCTGATACCAGGGAAAATGAGGAGCTGCAGAGATTGTACAGAAATATCTGTTACCAGGGAAAATGAGAAGCTGCAAAGATTGTACAGTAATATCTGTTACCGGGGAAAATGAGAAGCTGCAGAGATTGTACAGAAATATCTGTTACCAGGGAAAATGAGAAGCTGCAGAGATTGTACAGTAATATCTGTTACCAGGAAAAATGGAGAGACTAATGATTAAGGATGATCTCCATTAGCAAACATTAAAAAGTACAAAAACTATAATTTTAGTGATAAATTTAAAGCTAAGCAAACCTTTACATGGCATGAAAATATATAACCTACAGTTATTACAAACTGAAACTTACTATGTGTATGTACACAGGGGTTGACAGAGAGTCTATAGTCTAAATATATACAGTAATACTTGAAATTTTTAGTGTCTGGTTCAACTACTAAACTGTTTAACAGAAGGTCCACAGGCTAACAGGATTAATTGTTGTGAAGGAAAACAGAGACAACAATAGAGGAGAATTTAAACAGATGAAGTACATATCACCTTCTCTGTGTTACAATCCAATTTATAGGTAAGATAATCTCCTACCAAAGACCCTTCAATATACTCATAAGTAGATGATTTACCAGGAAAACTCGCATTCATGATGAAAAAGTCATCCCCCGCCAAAAAATCAGCGGAGTTAGTACTTGTAGATTGAGAGCTAGATGTGGAAGGGATGGCAACAGTTGGAGTTGGGTCTGGAGATCTAGAGGAATGAGGGATATTCCCAAATGGTAGATCATAGCCGCCTGTAATAGATACTCATATGTTATAAGCAGCAGTATAACTACTCTGTGTTGTGGAGGAGGTAACAGTAAGTAATTTAGGTATATCAGGTGGCGATCAGAACTATAAAATGGATAGTAGAGATCTTCAAGGGTTGTGTAAAGTTGGTTGATTTCTGTAGAGTTGTCTACTCTCACTATACATACAATGAGTTACCATGAACTTTATCAATACCTATAAAAACAGTTAAGCATCAAAACAACATTAATTGATCAAAAACTCGTTTCAACCCTACCCTAATTTATTCGCAGAGTTAAATTTCGAAGCCATGCCGAATAACTTGTGGAAACCTTGAATAATTTTATAAAGTTTGATGCAATGGCAATAAAACTCGAAGCCCGCCGATGATTTTAAAGAAGTTTTGGAACTTGGCTACGTTCAGTACTTCTGCCTAGCGGCTATTTTTGCGATGACACCATTCTGCATATCTTGTGACGACCTTGAATAATTTTGTAAAGAAATGTGATGCATTGGCAATGGTGTTAGCTCAAAGCCCAGGCAATGATTTTTAAAATGTTTTGGAACTCAACTACGTTTAGTATTTATATTAAAAACTAGCCTAGCGACTAGTTTTCAATTTGATGCAGTAGTTATTCTCCCTTGTGATTAAAAATAGAACTAATTATTCACGGAATTTAATAATTCGCGGAATTGACTGTTCGCGAAATCGCAAATTTTTATAACCAATGAATATTTTCATCGTGTAGGGTATATCCATTTTCATTATATGTATTTACAGAAAAAACAACGTCAAGTCAGCGTTTTCATAGAAAAATTATGAGACTTTCTACTCGCTACCAGTCTAAAGTCAGTAGCTAAATTACCCACAAATCTCATGCTCCCACAGCTCTAAAACACAGAACAACCCTGCACCTACTATATAGCTGGATATTACTGGCATGTGTTAAAGTTTTCAGTATATTTACTTAATACAAAGATATAATTTATATAATTAATTTACTACTGCTGAAAGACATTGACGTAAAAGGGAACCATAACCAAAAGTCAGTAAAATCTGATGGTAGTTGCTAAAGTCAGCAGGTAAAATTTCTCAACTGACAGTAATAGTCTTTGGCTGTATAAATTAAAGTGTCAATGAAGAATTGTCAACCTACCTCCAGAGCAAGCTTGAAAAATAAGTAGCTTGGGTTTTCCTGCCATGTGAGGGAAACACCGAGGAGACAGCAGATCGTATACTAAAGTACGAGGAATTGCTTGTCGGTCTGTACCGTAGAGATGTGTCTCATTCCCATGTGTCATGACTACGAGTACAAACATGCCATAGTCTTTGTGATCTTCAACCTCTGTCTCCTCACGTATAACTTTCAGCATCCCCTGTATATATTATATGAAGTTGACCTTAACTCTGTATCATCTACTTAGTTGTTCATTTAAGGCTGCTTACAAAGATAAAACAAGTGGTCTTACATTTACTAGCTACTAAAAGCTATGAAACCAGACAGACTTGATAACAAAAACTTAATCAATCAATTCAGTCCAAACTCTATTCCATAACTGCACTGTTAAAACTTCTGTTGCCATGGAAACCAACATTATATACAATAGAGAAAGCTTAATAACAAGATTGTCTATTAACCTGCGCAGGAAGATCTTCATGAACTTTGGTTACAAAAGACAGACTTTTAAAGAGCCCATCTATATTTTGCTGATCTATTTGTGACCCAGTTCTTTCACTCTCGTCGCTGTCTGCGCTGCCATCAGGTGCAGCGAAGTGGATGTTGTTGATAACCAAACAGCGCCCTCTCACAGGATTTGTCATCTCATAGACCTAAACAAAAAAGTATTGGCAGTTGACAAGAGTTCCAACTTTAATGATCCATTGGAGGTGCCATGAATGATGAAGTTTCATATCATGAAAAGAAACTTACAGATGACGAATCAAAGAGCTTCTTAGCCCAGGCTTTTTTACTCGATTTCACTCTCAAGCTGATGATAGCCAACTCAGCTTGATGTTCGTCCAAGTAATCCAAGCTATCAGACAGCTCACTGTCATCACCTTCAGCTGTGATATGAGACTGGAGTTGTACTCTTTTCCCTCTCACATCTTGTTTGGATGATACAGCCTGTGGCCTTAGATGTGCTGTAATGTTGATAACTTGGTAACATATATGACAGTTTGATGAGAAGGAGTAGAAAGAGAGGACCTGTCTTTGTAAGAACAGTTGATATTATCTAAGATAGTAGATTTAACTAAATGCATACATGGAAATTACTACATTGTAACTCAAGAACAATCAGACCTTGAGTATTTTCAGGTAATCTATTATAAAATTCCAGATACTTATCAGAGAATATGAGTGCTTCTTCTTTAACCAATAAAAAATAAAAAATTGCAAGTTACATGGAGCACATACCACTAGAAATGGCATGTCGTTGAGAGATAACTTTGGACAGGTACTCTGTCACTTTCTGTGTTTCATCATCTGAAAGGCTGTAACCTGCAACAAACAGAAAGATTAGCACGAATACAAGTTCTTTCCATAGCAACCATTAAAACCAAATTGAAATTCACTCACATGGGTAGACGAGTGGAGAAGGAATGGTGGGCCTCCCACTTGCCTTGCCTTCAGCCTCTCGCTTGCTGCAGAAAGTAGGCTGAAATCCAGAGAAACCTTCTGCATCAACTTTTAATTGGCATTTCATAGGATGATCAGCTACTGTTGAGAACAAGGGACAGAGCCAATCTGGATCCACAAAGGTACCAGGGTGAGGATCCCGTAAGTACAGACAGTGTGGGCATACAACTTTAACTGACGGTCGACAGGCTTTCCAGGTTGATGTGATGTATTCCAGGATAAGCTGAGTGGTTTTTATGAGACGCTTCCAAGAGGAGGCAAGCAGTTGCGCTGAAGTTGAAACTTGAACAGTAACTCTTTGCTCTGCGAAGAAATGGACAAAATGGGTTGAACTTTCCCCGTGGTAAATCGTCGAGCCGTTGTTTCGAACCTTCATAGTTGAATGAAGACTGGTTTCCACATTCAAGAATTTGACTATCGCTAGATGAAATGCATAGATGGGTAAAGGCAAGCCTCCAAACTCTATTCCAAGTCGAAGCTGAAGATCTCCATCCGTCTCCCAAGAGCCATCCATGCTAGACTGAGAGGCAAAAGGAATAAGATAGTATTCTTTTGAACGCTTACGCACTCGCCCATGCAACACCTTAAAGCTCTTCAAAAGCTCTACAGACACTTCCCCGGGAAACTTGCCTGACTCCTTTGTCAACAGATAGTACAGAAGAGCTGTGTCTAGTATACCATCATGTTCAAAGTCCTCAACCATTTCCTCGTATTTACGTTTGTTTATCTGCCGACCTTGATACAGAAATGATGTAAAGGTAGCCAGCCTCTCTTTCCACTGCTCTTCCGGTTGATGATGAAACAAAAGAGATATTGTTTCGCTGATATGACGAATCTGGTGAAAGACAAATGGTTTAAGGGATGCTATTTGGTTATACCAGAGGATGCTACCAGTGTTATGCATATATCGTAGCACTGTGTGAGATTCCTTGACGGAATACTTCTCCTCAATAAGTGAAAGATTTATGACTGACTTATCAGTTTGATCCGTCACAAACTGTGTGATTTCATTCCATGCTTCAGGAATAATTGTTTTGAATGTTTTACATCTCTTACCTAAAGCCAGCTTGAGTTTCTCTATGTTCGATGTATCTGACTGGTCATCACTGAATATAAAAACCTCTTCAGGATGAAATACTGGTGCTTTGGTATTAGACAAATGTAGGATCTTCTGAAACTCCCCTTGCTTTGTGCCATAAAATTCCCTTTCCTCTGCTAGCATATTTCTTCGAAGATGCTCGATCTCCTCCAAGAAGTTGTCTTTGCACACTTCTACACTCTGACTTGTGACAGCATCAGCATGAGTGAACACGAGTAAAGGTGGGCCGAGAAAGGGACAGGACAAATACAAATGAGACATCCAGTCCCAGCACGTTTTTTTCGCAGCCACTTGTGAACCCTTTTTGTGTGAAATTTCCAGGAAATGTTTGAAACTCACAACAAACAATGGTATATTATTTTCTTTTAGCGCATATTGGTAAGCAATATGGTAAACATCTTGGCCTCCGTGATCGATAAGGTTGGCAGTAGAATCTGGTAGCTTCAAATCGTGAACTTCAAAGCCTTTTGTGGCTTCATCTATGAAGGACACATCTGACTCGGATCGCTTTGTCAAAACACGTTTCCCTTGCCGAAGACTTTTAACGATACTAGTTTTTCCAGCAAGGAAATTGCCAACGATGGCGACTGGTGCATTACAGACTTCTATTTCTCTTCCCTGGCTAAGAACTTTGAAATATTCCCGAATTGCGTGAATTCCTTCCTGACATACAGCGTATGGAGGAGATATTAGTTTTGAACATCCATAACAGTTCAGCATTTGAAGTTTGTTGAGAGCCATAACCTTTTCATCTATCTTTGTCAGTTCATAGTTACCGCTGATGTCAAGCTCCTTCAACTCTGTGAGATGAAACACAGCTTCAGGTACTTCCTTCAACTTATTCCCGCTGATGTCAAGCTCCTCCAACTGACTCAACTTGCTCAGCCTACATAACAACTGAAGCATATTAGTCTTATCTTAATGTTATTTATAATTATATTTATTTACTAGGAAATCTTAACAGTAACACAAACTAACATCACAACCATAATATTCCATCTTATTTTAACTGAGTGTATATTCTACCTCTAACAATGCAGTACCAATTAGTAACCTTATCATACCTGCTGAACATGTCAAAGAGACTAGATAGTAGACATAAAACTTTCTTTAATCATAACAGGTGTTTTTGTAGCAGTTATGAAAAAACAAGAATTTTGGGCTAAATAATTTCTTTCCCGGTTATTTACAACACTCACAAATGATGCCTGGAATCCTTTGTTAGAAGCATTTATAAATCTATAGAGTATAATCTATTAGAATATAAATACTCCACATGGAGGTTAGATCAGGTCTAAGAAAATCCAGCCCAACCCAGGCCAGCAAGTATTGAAGCCAGACTAAAGCCCGATCATTAAACTTTATTTGCAAGTCTGAATCAACAAAACCTGAAATTTTATATCGCAAGTTTTTTAAATGAAAATATTCAACATATTTTCATCATCACAATCAATGCATTTACACAATGAAATAACAGATTTCACAGCATAATAATCACAGTCATTACAATTATTTTCTAATACACAGTATTGGTGCAATGGAGGTATTACCTACTGCACAATAAGCAGTGCTGGATGCAGTTGCAGTGTTGCTAGCGCGTATTTTACAGTGCTGGATTCATCAATAACCTTTTCATGCACTATAGATCTATTAGGCCATCTGACATATGTGTATGTGACGTATCTATATCATATAGACATCCTCATGTCTATGTATTGATATGTCCATATTATATAGACTGATATCCGTGCCTTGGTTATATGTACATGTGTGTTTGGAATTAGTTTCTCACATGAACTTAGCATACTTAGGCAGATCTCAGCAGCCAGAATTTCTCACACAGACCGGCTTGTAGTGGATTTCTTTGACAGCTAATAGTAGGAACAGACTCAATCTGCTGAGACCACACACGAGTGATCAGATTGGTTGACAGACTGAAGACAATCAAAGCTGAAGCTGTTTACGCTGAAGCTGGTTTCGTTTCCAACTTTCAAACACCATTGATTGTGTGCAATGTGTAGTAACAGTGGCAATGCTGAACAGACACATGGAAATCCAGCAGTGTCAGGTTATCCACAGTATCAACTTCATACTAATGCATAGTTGCAGTACGTATGCAGTTTAAAGTTTTGAAGAATACATATTCACAGTATGCATGAAATGCTGGGTTTCAGGTAATACATCATGGAAATAAATGTGCAGTAGACCGTAGTGGGTAATTGCCAGTTGGAGTGCAGTTGCAGTAAATATCTACTGTGCATTAGAGAGATGTAATGCACTAAAATGTACTGCCATGATGCAGTGCAGTTCCAAGGCATCACAGCCATAGTTTGTGGACATGAAAATGATTTTGTACCATTATTATCCACTACCATGATTATTATTCAATGATATATTATTGTACATGTAATGTATCGATTATTTCATCAATATTTTTAGAGTGTTAAATTTGTAATGAAAAAATTTAGTTAAATATATGACACCTGGTACACAAATACTGTGTGAATTAATTAAAACCTTTAGAGTATGAAAATTTCACTGACAACAATTATTATATACCATAAAACATTTATGTAATTTTAAAAATTTAAATAGATCTTTGCATGTGGTAACAAGAGCAAGAAAGATCCTGAAATGCTCTGGTAGTGAATATACTTCTTTTGCTCAGAAACTTCCTACAGAGAGACTGAGTTATACTCACGATTCAGGGAGGTCCTGAAGTTGGCACCAGTCCAAGAGTAGCTCAGTGAGAGTAGTAAGAGTACCAACGACCTCAGGGAGGCCTTCTTTGAAGTTGTTGCCAGTCAGCGCTAGCCCCTTCAGTTGAGTCAGAGAGGATAGACTGTAATATATACATGTGATAAATTTAAGGTATAATAGTATAGGTTCACAGGCTATGATAAAGTATCTCAGTACATAAAAATGAATTTGTTCTGCTATTAAATGAAGAACTACAGAGCAGATGGGCAGCTAGGTTGAATGCTCAGTTATCATAATAATCTGTATGAATTATTAAAATAAACCAAACCATCACATTTACTGATAAGAAATCAATCCATGATTTATTATTGTACATGTAATAAATTGATTAATTAATCTATTTTATTGTTTTCCAAATGTAAATATACTAAAACTAAACAGTTAAATATATAAAGTATAGTGAACAGTTATTATATGGGAGGATAGAAGAGATTACCTAGAGGGGCACTTCCTGAGAAATTAGTATGGAAATACATATTTGATCAGTATTTATTCCTCTTATATCCTGAATGTGATGTGTGAATGTTAAGATAATACATGATACAGAAAAGAAGCAGCAAAAATGTAATAGATTTGCATTCTTATCTGTAAGAATTTTTTCTTTGTTTCATTATTTTATGTTTAGTTTTATGTTATTTTAACTGAGTGTATATTCTACCTTTAACAATTTGATATCTAGTAAACTCCTTCTGAGAGCCATAGATGGTGAATCTCATCGAACACTGTATAAAAATTATGGCTGGATATTTACTAGTGAAAATGTTGAGTAATAACGAATAAATAGATATTTATTGTTATATTGCCCAAAATCCATGTGAAATGAGTCTAGAATCAGCAATGCATAGGTTTAGTGACAGCTAATTTCTTTGACAGCTAATAGTAGGAACAGACTCAATCTGCTGAGACCGCACATGAGTGATCAGATTGGTTGACAGACTGGAGACAATCAAAGCTGAAGCTGTTTACGCTGAAGCTGGTTCCGTTTCTAACTTTCAAACACCATTGATTGTGTGCAATGTGTAGTAACAGTGACAATGCTGAACAGACACATGGAAATCCAGCAGTGTCAGGTTATCCACAGTGTCAAATTCATACTAATGCATAGTTGCAGTATGTATGCAGTTTAAAGTTTTGATGAATGCATATTCACAGTATGCATGAAATGCTGGGTTTCAGGTAATACTTCATGGAAATAAATGTGCAGTAGACCGTAGTTGGTAATTGCCAGTTGGAGTGCAGTTGCAGTAAAGGTCTACTATGCATTAGAGAGATGTAATGCACTAAAATGTATTGCAACCAGCAGTGCAGTTCTAATGCATCACAACCATAATTTGTGGACATGAAAATGATTTTGTTCCATTATTATCCACTACCATGATTATTATTCCATGATTTATTATTGTAAATGTAATGTATTGATTAATTCATCGGTATTTTTGTATTTTTAAATTTGAAATGAAACTCTTTAGTTAATTATACGGCACCTGAAACACAAATACTGCGTAAATTAATTAAAACCTTTAGAGTATAGAAACTCTACTGACAAAAAGTTATTGCATAACATAAAATATTCATGTAGGCTAATTTTAAAATTTAAACATTTTTTCGCATGTGGTAACAAGAGCAATAAAGGTTCTGAAATGCAAGAAGTGAATATACTTCTTTTGCTCAGAAACTTCCTATAGAGAGACTGAGTTATACTCACGATTCAGGGAGGTCCTGAAGTTGGCAGTTGTCCAAGTATAGCTCAGTGAGAGTAGTAAGAGCACCAACGACCTCAGGGAGGCCTTCTTTGAAGTTGTTTTTACTCAGCACTAGCACCTCCAGTTGAGTCAGAGAGGATAGACTGTAATATATACATGTGATAAATTAAAGATATAATAGTATAGGTTCACAGGCTATGATAAAGTATCTCAGTACATAAAATTAATTTGTTCTACTATTAAATGAAGAACTACAGGGCAAATGGGCAGCTAAATTGAATGTTCAGTTATCATAATAATCTGTATGAATTATTAAAATAAACCAAACTATCACATGTACTGATACGGGATCAATCCATGACTTATTATTGTTCATGTGTTGATGAAGTTATTACAGATAATAAATCTTCAAAATATATATGTTAAATATATGTATTGTACAAGTTACTGTAACATATCAATTAGATATATAATAACATTTCCGGTGGATGAAGGAAATGTAAGGGTTATAACTTGGTATGAACTACAGACTGTTATATAGTAGGATATTCCCATACTATGGTATAGTGCTGGGCACGGGTAGTAATACTCGTTGAACTCGCGGGTTTATCTTCTCTCGAGTATCAGGTAATAGAGATTTCGGGTATTCCGGTCCTTCGGGTTCGGGTTTTGACTTTTGAGTTCAGGTTTTGGTACACGGATCATTCGGGTAGTGTGAACAAAAACTCGGTCTATTGCACCCTGCGCTCTTAGTCTGGAGCCACAGAGTATTTCTGTGTCATTTTTGCTAAGGAGGCACGACAATGGGGTTTAACGAGTCTTCAATTTAATAGATAGAATAAAGCATCTCATACCTTATTTACCATACCTACCGGAGATATTGCAGTCAAGCAGTGATTACTTGTCATTAAAAGGTGAGTAGAAGATTTAATACTTCAATCAAATTTTATTTGCGCAATTTGACAAATCGGCTTCGTAAACAAATCTATGCCTTTTTTAATACGGCGCGTGTTTGCTTTCACCGATAACAAATAGGTCCTTAGTCTGTTTCCGCAATCGCCTTGTTAGAAACTGTCATTAGCGTTGGTAGTAGCAGTGACAATTTAATAACTCTGTTTAAATTGATTACCTCAGCTAGCTATTATGGATTACATAATTCATTATAACCAAGTTCTACTAAGCCAACAAGCCTTACTAACCGAAAAAGCCGATAATGTAAAGTTTTTATGAGATTTGGAGCACCATCTACGCAAAATCGAGAGGTCCATAGAACATGCTTAAGTATTAAGCTACCATAGACCCTATCTTCTGCCACCTGTTGACACGAAAATGCCCTGTGGCCCCAGACTATCTTGACTGTTTAACAATCCCCTTGTTAACGCTGCGAGTACGAATGTCAGTCGATAAAAACTGTGAAAAGTGATAAATAAATTGAAAAGAAATATAATTGCTTTGTAAATTTGAAGATATATCTGTTTAGAAAATTTAAACATAAAACCCATATCAACAAACCCGATACCCGAAAAACCCGTAGGCAAAGAAATACCCGAGCCTAGCACTACTAGCTACCCGATACTCGAAAAACCCGAACAGAAGGGGGCGGGTTTAAACCCGTTGACCAAGAAGTACTCGTGCCCAGCACTACTATGGTATGGTATGTTATTTATTCACCTAGTTTATTACAGTTGGAAGGAGAATCACTACTCTGGTAGTATAAGTGAAGGTAACTCTGTACAGTTTTACCTTTCCAACTGGCAGTTCTCTGGAATGTTGTCTAACTGCAGCTCCTTCACCATAGGACAAAGTATATTCAATGGAGGAATCTTTCCATCGCATTTAAAGCCTGTAATGTAGTCTTCACCAACATCATTAAGTACCTCCTCTACTGTTTTGTCTTGCAGTGAGTCAAAGAGCCAGCGAAAAAACTCCTGTGTAGACAGTCTGTAGGAAACTCTGTAGACTATAAAATAAGTTGTGAGAATATAATAAACCTCCTTTATTACTTACAACCATATTTTTGTCATATCAACAACAGTAAGCTCTTGACCAAAATAAAACACAACTATCATCTCTCTTGTTCTGTACCAAAGGTTGATAATTACTAGATGTTTCTGAGAGATTTTATAGTTTGAAGATAAAGCATAGACATCCTTTTCATAGAGTTCTTTCCATAGATATAGTAAACCTTCTGTACCATTACCATTGTGAAGACAAATCTGTACATAGCATTGTTCAATATCCTTTCAGCAACTACCCTTACATCAACTACGTCCTAACTTTTAAGATCAATCAGGATCACATCGAGACTCTGTTTTCCACGATACGATCTAAGGGTGGCTATAACAATAACCAGGATGTGCAGTGCTTTAGATCTGCACTTCGAGCACTGCTCAGAAAAGCAGATATCACACCGAATCCCAATGCTAACTGTATTGATCTTGTATTGTATTAAAACTGGCCAACTCCTGATACATTCTCTGGCTAGATAAAAGAAGGAAGAGATAAAAGCTGGGGGTCCTACCACACAAAGTTGTCGTCAGAATAGTCACTTTTAAAATCCCTTTTGTCACTTTTAAAATCACTGTCACCTTTTTCAAGTTGGTAACCAAAACAACTTCTTTTTTCTCATTCGTTATTTTAATACAAATATCCATTCTGGTGGCACTGGGTTGCGTTAAAACCCTGAAACCTACTCAGCTTGAACTTCTGCTAATCAAAAGCATGGCTCAACCAGCGACCTTCACAAACTTGTTAGTAATGTTTGGGAGCGAGCATTGCTGGTCACTCCGCGAAGAGTGACAGGCGTTTTAGGTTTTTAGAGCTATATTTCTTGTACTGAAAATAGACCGAGATTGTCCTTAATAATCGCTGTCAGTCACAGACTTGGAAACTGATTTGCTGTCAATGTCGTGGCATTTCATTGCTGTTTACTTTAATTATTTGGCAGTCTATAAATGCTGGGCCAGATGCTTCAAACCAAAACTAGTGAAGTTTCGGTTGAACGTGTTGATTTATGGACAAATAAGTTAGCAAAGCATAGGCTACACGTAACAAACTTTTCATTGGTTATAACCGTAATCACGAAATGATTCAAACACACCGAATTATTCTGCGCTGCTAGAATCGTGCTAGCGAGCACGATTCCAGCAGCTTTTGCAATTAGTATAGTCCAAGAGACGTATAATGACACACAATAAAAGTATAAGTGCAATTCAACATAGTACACACGATGCAACTGCTTAGATTGCGTTATTGTATGTATTTATTGTTTGGACGCTATAGCTACAAATTGTTTATTTTTTAATTGTATTTCCTTTTTAGCAGCAAAAGTTTTGTGCTAGAAAATGTTGCTATCTTTAGCGCAATCAAATCGGTTGCATCGTATTTACTATGGTGAATTTCCGTAATATATTTCTTGCGTGTCGCATTATGTTCTCGGGCTACATAAATTTTAAAATTTTTTTGCTAGAGTCGTGCTCGCTCACCAAGAATAGCGCAACTTAAACAGTTATATCGTGTGTTCTATGTTGAATTGCTTTCATACTTTTATTGTGTGTCTCGATACATGTCTTGGACTATACTAATTGCTAAAGCTGCTAAATTCGTGCTCGCTAATAATTTGTTTACAGTAATCTGTTAAAAGCGTTACGTCGACGAACTCGGTGGGCATGCACAGCTCAAATAATTCTGTGAATTTCGACCGATTAATTCTGCGTTTTTCGTGATTTTGGCCAGAACTCAGAACCAACGAAAAATTTGTTGCGTGTCGCCGTACCTTTAGTAATCCTACTTACACAATCATTGTCACCTCGTCACCTACATTAATAAATGGTCGTCTCATCTGTCACTTTTTAAATATCCCTGTCGTCGGGTCGTCAGAATCGTCACAAAACATGGGAGGACCCCAAAGCTGAGGAAGGTGAAGATGAGTTGGGTTATGAGGAATTTTTTCTAACTCAAATGTGATGACTGTATCAAGTTCTTGACCAATGCAGAAGTAGGGGAAGTACAAGTAGTGATAAAATAACCCTAATATCAGTTAAAAACAAAGGATTGGTGACGCCAACACCACTGATAGGTCGAATATGTATTGCTGCAGAAAAGTGCTTACGTTCACACATGGAGAGCTATGGTACCACACAGATAGTTTTTAAACAAGTGTAAATAAATATAAATAACATATGTCTTATTACATAACCTCAATCAAGGTTTCACATGCACAGTGCATGCCACTAATCTACTCAAAACTATAGTAAATCGCTATATTAAAGTCAGAATACACTATGCCGCTTCAAAGCAGGAATCTAGTTCAACCAACCTTAGACAAAAAATATATCGTCTAGTTATTTTCAGTCATGTCTAATGGGTGTTTAATACAGTGGTCCAGGTTAACTGCTTCTAAATCTCATTTGATTCATTAGTTTGTTATTAGTTTAATTTCTATTTGGTCACTCTTTGTATTATCAATGATATAGAAGCTTCTAAATCATTGGTATTATCCATTACCATGGTTCTAAGATTCTTGCCTTTTTCATCCAAAGTCATTATAAAATTTTTAAATATTTTCATTAAAATATGCAGTCTCAGATGCACAAACTATGGAATAATTGTGCAGGTTTTAGTGTTAAAGATGTGGTTGCGTCAAATTTGAGTTGATCTTAAAAGAAAGCATTTTTTTTCTCTATTAGTTGATATGTTGTTTGTTGTGTTACGCGATTTGATTGCCAAGATATTTGAAGATTAAAATCGAAAAAATCTGATCGCAGTAAAAACGCTCAGGCCACAAAACTGTGCCGAGACTTGCCCAAAACGATGTCACGCGTTATACAACCTGTCTCTATCTCTCGTATTCACATCGGCTATTTGCGATAAAAGTCTAGTCCTACGCGGTTCTATTGGCATATATCTTATTTTGTATTTGCTCATGTTGGCTAAAATAAAATTTTTAATTCAGCTACAGATGCATTATTATGAATGTTTTAAAGGCCTCAAATAACGAATATTGAAAATTTGTTCTACTCACTTTCTCCAAATGTTGTGTAAACATTTGAGTACCGACTACCAATTCTATCGGTCTACGGTGATTCTGTCAAGCTAACTATGTAAAGCAAGGTCTTTGTATCAGCACAGTTCCGCCGCTACCCATACTAACAATATACAGCCTCCCACAAGTCCCGCCCACATTATGTTCGTCGCCTATCCTTGGGGCGGGGCTGTATATCATTGCCTACACCGACTACTAGTTTCTTACGAATAGTTTCTTACTAGTAGTATTCTTACCGAATACTACCGAAGTAAAATAAGCAAGCCTCGTCTTTGAAAAGAATATACGTAGAGATAGAGTTTTAAGAATGAGAAGTCTGCTGCAAACTGGATTTGAACTCACATTCTCCAGTTCTGCGGACATCCATATACTGTATCCAATTCTCTACAATATTCTGCAAATCATGTTTTGCATTATCTTCAACAATATAATTTTATTATATAATTTTTACAAGCAAAAAGATTTTCATCTCGGCATAAAGCTTTTATTAAAAATATTCATCAAGTCGTGGCCACTCACATAGTTTTAGCTGATACAATAAGACAAATTCATCTACTGCAACAAACTCAAACACAACATCATGGTTTATGCAGCATACATTCAAGTCTCTCTTTCCCCTTTAAGGCAGTTTCCACACTGACAAAGCTGCTTCGGCTGGTGGGACGACGTAAACATTCTGTAATCAGTAAAACAAATGCAATAAATATATGTCATTCATAGAGATGTGATTCTGAAGCGTATCTATTGAAGGCTTTCGAATTGGGAGTTAAATAGATTGCGAGTGTAAATTTAAAAAGGAATAAACGTTTAACAAAGGCACAAGTACGCCAAGCCAACGATTCGAAGCTTTGGTTCTGAAAATTAAAGACTTGCATTGATCAATCGACTTTTTTCACTTTCTACAAGTGAAAAGTGAACATCTAATGTCAAATCATAAATCTAATTTACTAGATAAAGCTGCCACAGAAAATTTGAAGCACATGTAGCTAGGTGAACCGATAAAAAAATATAAAACGATGATTAGTGATAGCAAAAAATTATAATTTTATTAATTAGTACATGTATTAATGAGTACTAAAATATTACCTTTAATATATTCATCAATCTAAGCCATTGTATAGCTAGATGCTAAAGATTAAAAAGAAGCCGTAAAGAACTCACTGTACATACGTATCTCGCACGAGCAGAAAATTACATTATAGCCTCAAACAGGGAAATATAATCTGAATGTAAACTCAACAGGAAACTCTATAGGAGACTCAAAGTAAAAGATAAATTTACCTCCATTCTCCGATCTTCCTCGGTAGAACTTGAACTACCTGATGCCAAGAAAACTCGGAGTCACATTCGCAGTAACTTTACAGCAATTTTACAATTACATGTATGTTGTTCGCCAATACAACGTGTCGATCGAGTAATTCATTAAAGTAACGATGTTAATTAATTTAGTAAATATCGATGTCCATGCGAATTAATAATAGAGTAAAATCCCTAAATTTGAGATCACAGACAACGCGTTTTACGAGTGATAACATTTATTACGGCCTATATAAAAATTTCGCGCTGATGATTGGCTAAGGAGGCGACCTCATATTTGTCGCTCGTGGTTTCTTTTCAGATATATTGCTTGTGACGTCACGAAAGAAGCACCCGCTGGAACGTGAGCTTCTTAAAAGAGGGCCTCATTCAAACGCATATATCTCTGAACAGGGTTGGTCTACAAATACAAAAATGGCATCAAATTGCAGCTGATGCTTTAGCCTTTTATGGGTCTTAATTTCATTAAATCGAATTTTTTGACGCAACCACATCTTTAAGTCAATAGGAATTCATAGATCAGCTGATTCACTTTACACATCACCATGACGTTGCGTCATGCTATTTATAGGCCTCAATTATTTTGATTATTCACATATCTAGGGTTTACTATATTTATGGTTCTTTCATAAGAAATCAGCCAATAAAGTTTGATCATTATTATTTATACGATGACCCTTAGCGTCAACAGTGTAATCAGTCACAGCAAGTCAGACTGTGTGGCAGCATACAAAAGAGTTAATTGTTATTAATGTATCCAAGTCATTATGAGTACTACTTTGTGGACACTTCTACTGATACCTTTCTATTATGGGTTTGTTAAAATTAAAGAATGTCGAAGTGGCAGTCAAATAGAGGTGGCGTTCAATTAAAGGGCAGCACTCTATTTTTCAACCTTGATCCTACAGTGGCAGTCAAATAGAGGTTTTATGGTAGCTACAACTCAAAAATTGGCTGAACTTGAAAATGGAGACAGACATACTATTGTGAAAATACACAAGTTTAAAATATACAGGCCTCATGACATCTTTATTCTCTAATGGAGATGTCATGGTGCCTGTATATTCTAAAATTATGTATTTTCACAATTAGTATGCATGACTCAATTTTCAGGTCTCTGTCACATATTTGACTATGGTGAGCATGGTTTAGTCAATCAGTGAAGCCATATTGGGTTAAATAGCTGGCTGATACTGCAGAGACTCATGTAAACAAGGCTATTAGAGGTCATTTTGTCTACCTCTTACAGGTCAAAGCTAGCAGTATACTTGTACAAAGTGAGATACAATATTCATCATGCTAGCACCACACAACCAGTAGACTGACTACTAGTAAATTACTGACACACACTGCAGGTTTCATATACAGTGAAACATGGATAACTAGCCCTCGGATATATCGAACACATGGTTAACTCGAATGGATTTGCTTGGTCCGTTCCCACGCAATGATGAATGGCTTTATATAACTCGACCTCGGCACCGTTAACTCGAACTGTTTTTCGCCGAATTCACAAACGTGGTTTCCGTTCAACTTATTTCGAAGGAGTTTCCACTAGTCGCGGAGCTGAGACTACTCTGCTTTCGTAACGAAAGGGCTTTTTATGCGCGCAGTGTACATATAATTTCCCCCGTACCATATAATGGAACCGAAAAAGAAATCGTATAAAAATGATTAATAGGGTCGCTAAGACGTTCGCTTAGTTACGGCCAAGCTATAAACGTTAGAAAGTATCAGCGATAAAAATTTAATAAAGATAGAGACAGCATGCAAAAAATATATTGTAATAGTGATTATATGCGGATACATTAAGATGAAATGTCACAAATAGGCTCGTGGCTTGGCGTCCGCTACAACAGACATACGCTTTACGATGGCATCATGCAAGCAAAGAAAAGCGTAGAAACCTTCTGACAAACTTAAGTACTCGAGGAAATCGAAGCAGGACAAAAGCTATCAGCATTATCAAAAAGAGAAAATCTTCCAAAAAGTACAGTGTCAACATGGATTAAACAAAAAGAAAGAATAAGATCGTTATGTAACCAAAATTCATCAAGGCTAAGAGATCGTTCAACGTCGCACGATGATTTGGATGGTGTATTATTGACTTGGTTTAGACAAGTGCGTAGTGAAGGCGTACCTATCGATGGGCCAATTTTGTTAGAAAAGGCTAACAAGTTTTTAAAGACCATAATAACTGTTTAAAATCTATTTCTACAATAAGTCACACTGTTGATCTTTGTCAAAAAAATACCTTGTCACAGACTACACTCGATAAGTTTTTTAAATGAAACAACTGATCAGATGTAAAACATGCTTTTTTGCATTGGTCATAAATGTTTACTTATGTCCAGTTTTAAAAATTGGCAGAAAGAATAGATATTTTTCTATTGGGCTGAGATATGTTTGCAGTTTTAGGTGATGTGACTGACAAGACGTTTTAAGATTAAAATTGGCAAAATTGATCTCGAGTAAAACACTCAGAAGAAAAAATGTCTTCTGAGCGTTTTAACCGCGATTAGGTTTTGCCAATTTTAATCTGAAAAAGTTCTGGCAGTCACATCACCTAAAACAACACACAAATCTCAAGTGTATAAAAATATCCATACTTTCTGATAAATACTTTAAAACTCTACATCAGATGCCCTTTAACTTACAACAAACAACCTACACTTTAGTTTTATATATATACATGTAGTTTGTATATGTATCTACTAGAGCAGCACAACGATTAAAAGAATTAATCGCGATTAATAACTGGTCTAAACCAGTTAATCTTCGATTAATCTTAGAATTAATCTCGCAAAAACCTGCATATTTGAAAACAAATAATACAGCTACATACAAGTTAATTTTATTTGAGACAATTATTGTTAACAGAAGTACATTTTATGTACAATGTATATAAGTTACAATGTGTTAGTTATGAATATGAAAATAGTCCATGAAAGTCTATAATTAAGCCAGCCAAAAGTTAAGGCAGCATAGTTTATTTACATTATCCAAGTGAAGAAATGCCCTCTGCCTACATACAATATTGCCAGCTTTAAAGAATAGCCGCTCACAGGGGACAGTAGTGGCTGTAGTCAATAGTAGTAGTTATTGTCTGCGACAGCCGGTTATAAATTCTGAGCGGTATGATTAAAGTTAGTTAAATGATATTTAATGATGATGTGCTGTGGTGTAGGCAGATTCTTCTTGGCATATATTGCACTTCACATTCTTGTTTATGCTTCCAACATCGTCTGAAAATGCGTCAGCTAGTACGGAGGAAATTCTTCTGCTTTTATGTTCCAATAAAGTGTCGATCTTATACTACTATTATTCTAAAGCTGAAATATGATTGTGATTTTTTTAAAAATCAAATTACTTGTATAGTTTACATAAAAATGTTTTTAAAATATAAACAAAAAATAGACTGTAAAATATTAAATAATACTAAAATCGCTTTTGCTGCTATTACCTAGAAACATGTTCAAATAACTAACGACACGGCTGCTTACAACTAGATAACTAGATCGACACCTCGCTTATTTTGTTGCATAAACAAGTTTTATGTTAGTGACTCACTTAATGTTTTTATAGTTGAGTGCAAAATAATTGTGGTTGTATTTAATTGGTAAGAAAGTGTTGCTTGTGTAATGGATTTATATATATAATATCTGCGATATGTTGGCCATTTTTTGTTTGGCTGAGAATTTTACCTTCATGACAAACAACCGGTAGACTTGAATTACGAAATTATGAATCATGTTGTTTGCTGAGAACGGTGGTCAGCTTGGTATTTCTGCTGACGCCGGAACTACAGAGTAAACAGCCTACACATGAAAAGATAATGATTGGACCAAGTAAATAAAGACATTAAGTTCATTGGTCTATCATTTATGTTGAGAAGGTATAAAATACTGTGTTACCTTATTTTTACTCAGTCTTTTTCCTGCTCTTATCTGAATATATTCCAAGCCTTATTCTATATTCAAGGTATGTCTTAGTCTGAATTAGTAAATAAAAGGAATTATAACCTGTGAAATTAAGCTTGTTGTTATATCTATCAATCTAGATTGTGGATAAGAGATTTTAGTCGCATGCTATGCTATTCTAGGCTGTAACGGCTTATCACCGAACAGTGTTGGTCTATCAATATCTGATTATCTCAGATATTGTTCGAGTTTGTACAACTTTTCATAGTCATCATATCACTATGTCAAGTTGATTATCCTATGTCAATTGATTGTCTCAATTACATAGGACTACGTTACTGAAGTGGCAATTATAACACGAAAGTCATCCTTTCGGGGTTATGGGGTTACACTAGTACTGTTCATCACAGTTTAGTGTAGCTGTGGGCAATATCAATAACCCGAAAGTCATCCTTTCAGGGTTATGTGGCTATGCTAGCACTGTTCATCACAGTTTAGTGTAGCTATCTAGGCCTATTTAAATATTAGGGTTAATATTAATCTGACAGCATTTAAACTATAGCCCGTGAGTTCTTGAAGGTGTAGTAATACAAAGGTATTAGGGAAAATCCTTCACACTTGTCATAAATTAAATGGTAGTAACCTGCTATGTTAATGTTATATTTTGGCGGACGCTAGGCCACGAATTTATTTCTGATAAAGTTGTGGCCATAAGAATTTATCAGAAATAAATTCTGATAAATTTTTATAGTTCATACTCGCATATAATTACTCTTATATATATTTTGAATATTGTGTCTGTTTTTATTGTGTTTTATTTGCATATAATTACTCTATATATTTTACATGTTGGGCCTGTCTTTATTATGTGTATTATCGCTAATACTTCGTTAGTTTGGCCGTAATTAAGCCAACGTGTTAGCGACTCTATAAATCATTTATTCTTATACGGTTTCCTACCTGGTTCCATTAAACGGTCCGGGGAAAATATATGTACGATATATGGGAGCGCTCTCCCTAAGAGAGCAGAGTATTCGCAGTTCCACAACTAATTTCCTTCGGAATAAAACAAACGAAAAACCGTACTCACTTCTCTTACAATTTATGCAACATTTATTACTATCTAGATCGTGCCTGAGGAAAGACCTGCAAAATCCTTTACAATATATTAAACAATACCAAAGAACCACATTATGATCATCACCTCGGTTGCATTTTATCTGAAGATTAATTGGCTCAACGCAGTTAATCGTGTATTTGTATTGATTGCGTTAATCGTTTAATTAACGCGATCATTGTGCAGCTCTAGTATCTACCGATAAATACATTCACTTGTGACTGTGCTCTGATAACTTGAACGCTCTGATAACTCAAACACTTTTGCTCGGTCCCGTGAAGTTTGAGTTATCCATGTTTCACTGTATACAGATAAACATACCGTCTGGACTGTAGCTTGTTGTGTTTGAGGGAGACAGCGGAGAGTCATCTAACTGTGAGCTGTATGATGAGTCTGAAAGATCACTGGTACTAGAAGATGATGGCCATTCATCCTGACTGCTAGATGGACCAGACTCGCCTGATAACGAAGTAGAATTTACGATACACAAGCTTAGCAGCATAAAATTGTAGTTCATCAGGAGCCTTGTTGCTATAGCGATGCAACCATGAAGTTGGTTTCAATTTCAATTAGAAATTGAAGCTTAGAGATAATGAAATCCCAAGCCTCTGACTAGTGCACCTATCATAAGATGTCCTGGTTTATTTTCTCAAGTATTATTTAAACTTGGGTGGTCATTGATAATCCAGGCCAGTCGTGTGTCAATTTACAGGCACTAGTTATGAAAAAGCAACCCTGATGGATGACTACAGTCAAAACCTTTAAACAGAAAATTTGCTTTAGAAATTTTAGAACGAAGGTCTCTTTCTAGAACAAAAACATTTTAAATTAATATAACACACAAGTTTTGCTTACCTTCAATAATTCTCTAATCTTTTTAATTACAATCCTTATAAACTGATCAATTGTTTAAATATAATAACCGCAGTTTGATTGCAACTAATGTATAAACTTGTTCACCTTATCCAATGTCCAGCCTAATGGATACTGTTTTAGCAAGGGTCGACTGTAGTCCCTGAATGTTATGGTGATTAGTATAACTGTATATGTTACCATTAGTTTATAATGGAAGTTAACAAGTTAATAAGGGAGAGTATTGTAGAAGAACAACTATGATAATAGTAAGGAAGATTATTAAATGACAAATATACAGATAAACATACCATCTGTACTGTAGCTTGTTGTGTTTGAGGGAGACAGTGGAGAGTCCTCTAACTGTACTCTGTATGATGAGTCTGAAAGAGCACTGGCACTAGAAGATGATGGCCATTCATCCTGACTGCTAGATGGACCAGACTCTTCTGACAAACAAGTAGGAGACACAAGTGAAATATTCGCTGTGAAGCGAACTTTTATAGCACACCTGATGCTACTAGCAGATGATAGTAATGCTAAATATTAGTATCATCTGCTAGTCACATGACTTTGAACATCGTTTTACAATACACAATCTTAGTAGCATAAGTTGTAGTTCATCAGGAGCCTTGTTGCTATAGCGATGAAACCATGAAGTTGGTTTCAATTTCAATTAGAAATTGAAGCTTAGAGATAATGAAATCCCAAGCCTCTGACTAGTGCTCCTATCATACGATGTCCTGGTTTATTCTCTCAAGTATTATTTCAACTTGGGTGGTCATTGATAATCCAGGCCAGTCGTGTGTCAATTTCCAGGCACTAGTTATAAAGAAGCAAACCTGATTGATGATCACAGTCAAAGCCTTCAAACAGATAGTTGGCATTAGATATTTTAGAATGAAGTTCTCTTTCTTGGACAAAGACATTTTAAAGTATTTGCCAACCAAGCTGTTTTTATTTACAGACAATCCATTTATTATTTTGGTTTGGTAAAAATTTGAGTTGTATTTTCAAGAGACAATAAATACTGTTGTTTATTCCTAATATCGGTTGAAAAAGTTATAGAAACCCAGAAAGATGCAATAGCAGAACCCTTGTGCATGCTGTTTGAGAAACAGAAACAACAAAGGCTCTGAACACTTAGTACCAGCATGGGTCGGTCTTTAGGCAAGTTGAAAATGTTTCCTTAGAACAACAGATGCCTTTAGTGTAAAAATGACAAACATGTGAGTTTGGATGACAACAGACATTTAGTAGTGAAATCTCGCTTCAAATTACTAAAAAGTAAATTACTTCTAAAGTAGCATATGAAAACACAACAGATTTTTCTTTGTCTTTTGATCTACGATATAAACCCACTTTCTACATCCATATCATAAGAAAGTGCAACTATCTTGAGAACAGGAGCTAATGCTATAAGCTTTAGCAAGGTAAAGTGACATTGTTTTAACAAGTGCATCTGATAAAGGAAAATGTTGAAAGGATTGGATTTATAAATATCAACTGATCTTCTTATAGACCATCAACCAATCAAGAATATACTAACATAATTACTTGGTATCAAACTATACAATATTATTTTATTAAGGAATAATAAGATATTTTGTTAAAATATACAATGACAGTCAGCATATTCAGTGCTGACCATACTCTCTCATCTAGCACCTTATCTTACCAGAGGGTTCTGAAGTCTTGGCCTTTTTACTGGGGCTGCTTTTGAGCTTCTTCAATTTGCGTTTTGGCATCACTCCAGAATGACTGCAGCTGAATATACCATATACCACAGTTATTAGGGTCAGATTTAACGCATCATAAATACCACAAACAACACCACTTTTAAAGTTGGCACCATTAGAGTGTAGATATAAAATAAAACATTGTATAATAAACAAAAATTTGCTGTGCTTTACACTCATAAATTTTAACTGCTGAGATAGAAGACAGCATGTGGGAGTCAGTATTCTTGAAGTATTCTGAAACAAACGCATGATATACTTGCAACATTTAACATTGAAAAACTATAATAGTACAAAATTATAGAACAGTTAAAGGTGACCAACAAAATACTATCATAAAAAGAATAATTTACTATCACCTCAGAAATTATGGTAAAGTTTATATTATTTGACATGAATATGAAAAAGCCAACATAAACATTTAGTTGCATCTGAAGTTATTCAACTGAACTAAGACAGTCATGTGCAGAATATTGGAAGACCAGATGATAATTAAATATTTTCAAAATATTCTGACTGAAATTCACATAATCACAATTCTAATTAATTGCTAGTTTTATTCACCAGTACCTTTAGTAAAATATCAGAAATACAAATATTTATATTAAAATCATCATACATCAGCTGAGTAGTAATTTCTGTTGTTGAGTAAAACCCTTTTTACTCTTATTGACTCATATTCGATGACTCATCTACCTTCAGAAGTTAATTTCCAAACTCTTGAGTAAGAAATCGTAGAAGATTCCTATGCAAGTGGTTCATTTAAACACAGCAAAATAATTTCATTTATATTTTTATTTTATAATTTCCAAATTACATTAATTTTGAAGCTTGGAGTGAAAAAGTTCTTTGAAAATTTGTACAAAATACACGCATTAACTTGGACTATTTCTAAGCTAATTGAAATAAATTCGTTTTTAGACCCAATACTTACCGAGAAACCTTCGAAACCAAAGGCGCCTGTACAAATGACAGTTGGGTAAGGGTAACTAGCCAGTCAGATCAGTTGATCGAAAACTTGCTTTTAATTGGTTGGAGCAGAATCAAAAACCCCTAGAGATTTCACATAACAAAATTCAAGTTGATTGTGTTAATCCTTTCATAGCAATAAATTAGTTAAACCGAATACTTGACTCCAGATATCAATTACAAATTTAAAAAATAAAAACCACTCAATTCAGCGATTTAAACTTTAAAATAGGTTGCATCTTGCAGAGAATTTTGTGGAGAACACAGCTAAAAATTATTTAGCTACTGTTAGTGGTTGCCATGCAACAAGCAAACAAACTGGGCTGTGTCAAAAAGCCGATGGGAGGGTTTGCTGACTCTGAAGAGTTAAAAAGTTGGCATATTCCATGATGATAACTAACATGTCATAGTGATTTGTCTGGTATTAGGATATTCCATTTGTAGCTATCAAAATGATGTTCTGAAGCAAGTAACAGAGGAATGCTAATGATTTTCATTCATGTGTTGATACAGAGTCTGATGAAGGAGACATATTTATCTATATAAACTAGAAATTCCACTGTCATACAGCCCACGACCAAAGAGATGGCCAGAGATACTGGCTAAGAGCAAGAGACAAGCTAATAATAGTCATATATTGTAATTAACAGAGTCAGCGCTATGTATTGTTAATTTGACAATTGTCCAAAATATTCAGCATCCTGGCTATTTTAAACATAACATTACACGCGCTAGAGGGTTAATCATTATAATATATGTGATGGGAAAAACCTCCTACAATCAATTACTAAGTAGTGCACTACATCTGTCAAACTCACCTTATAAAACGTGTGGGTAACTTTTCGATTCAGTCTTTCTGTAGTCTCAATATTGCTCTATGTTCAACACGCCTACAAATGAACATACAATCATATTAATATGACAACTCTAACTTAATTTTTAGTATACAGAGAAACCTCGGTTCTCGAACATAAACTGTTCCAGAAGGCTGTTCAAGAATCAAGTTGTTCGAGATCCGAAAAAATTATTCCCATTAAAATCAATGTATGTAAATTTTAATCTGTTCCAAGCCGAGATAAAAACTTTGGTAAGGTATTTTTTTAACATTTAATACAATAAACTGTACTGTATACTACATACTATGAATAAAAATAGGTAGATACAGATCGTGTTTAATTTAATAGAATATTTTATATTTTTGATGAAAACAGAAAACAAAAAGTGAACATTTTATGTGTTTTGCTCTTAAAACATCCAAACCATTCTAGGTTAAGATACAATACCAAAAATTGCAGAAATTGATAATGAAACAGCAAAAAATGCAACAGATCAGTTACATCAAAATCGTGTAAAAAAGAAAATATAAACAGCAATGGCGCGTTCATTTCCCATCTTTGAAGGAAAATCCTTCTTCAAAACAATTTAGGGTAACTCGACTGGAGGAGTTGTCTCCCTAGCAAATTTCTTCGCTAGAGGGCCGTCATCCCAGATAACTCCTTCCTTTTTGTAAAGGGTTTATGGAGCGTAACTTGCTTCTCCCGTTTTTTTACAAATGTGTTCATGCTGTTTCAGGAGCTGTTCCGAACGTTTAATTCTAATGAGCATGCTCCGGTTTGGCCGAGAAACGAATTTATGTTCGAGATCCGAGACGAACAAATCTCAATTTGTTTGGTCGAAAACCGAATTGATCGAGAACCAAAGCGTTCGAGAATCGAGGTTCTACAGTAATTGATGCTGACAGCACAGATTTATACTTCATTTCACTTTATTGTTTGGTATTGGTTCTGATAGAGATACCCTCTGTAGGAGTCTAATTGAAAATCTGTACATCATCATCTAAATATGGAGTGAGTTGTTAGTAACCTGTCAGATTTAGTAGAATTATAACACTCACAAATGATTACAAGACAGACAACACTGTCACTATCTGTAATAGTTCCCTTGTGAAATCTATTGTAATCCATCGACATGTTAGCATACAAGCAGTCTCACAGGTCATAGACAAATTATTATAAAATTCACTACATAATCTACATTAGCTAGGTTAACTGAAGACTTATAACGTATTGTTGATGAAGTTAAGTCTATCATAAGCCACTGTATACTATTACTACTCATCGTCTATCATTATTGAAATAGTTCACAAGTCAGTAAATTTATTGCTACTTAGTGTTTAATTCTTTTTATAAAGCTTATTAGAATAATATAAAAATGGCACACACTAAAACTTCTATTTTCCACTATACTATAAATATGGAAACAACTGATTCCAATTTTAATTACCGTATTTGCTCAAATGAAGCATTAGGTAGGCAGCATTATAATATTAGCCCTGGGGATGAGCTCACCTTTGAAAATTACAATTATCCAGCAACAAAGAAGTTTTAAAGTGACAGACAAATAAAACCTCCAGGTGAGTCACCAGGTTATACTAAGTAGAGTTACTTACAAGGCTGTTATTACTATTCATCAAATCAGTTTATGATGAAAAGATGATGTTTTGTTGTGTAGTTCTCTACTATAAAGAATAAGGAAAGAGCTAACTAGGTTGCAGATGAATACTACTTGCACAGACGCTAGCTGCAGATGGAATGAGCTTAGGGCTTCCCAGGCAATCAGGATTGAAGTTGATCACGTGATGAAAATGCTAATGCTAAAAATAGCAACTAGTCGTCATGATCCAGAAATGACACCAAAGCTATGCAGGACTTGGAAGCATTGAACTTAAAACCCCTGGAATGGCAAGAGGTCATTCGCGAGTACGGAAATCCGGTCGACGCCATTATCAGTTAATGTTCAAGTTAGTTCCATTGTGTTCAATGTGAGAAAGAAATCTAATTTCAGATTTAACAGCTATGGAAGGTCACGAATACACCGCTCAATCAAAGGAACAGACTACTGAGATTGCTACTAATAATTTATGTACGAGAGATAGGGTGTAGGTGCACAGTGCTATTGCTATTCCATGAACTGCAAAAACCGCAAGAATGGACTTTTAAAGGAAAAGGCATGACATTTCACAAGTGAGTCACTTCTACTACTAGTTCTGTTACTATTGCTCAAGTCTACGATTACTAATAGTTGTGCTACTACTAGTTAGTACTGCCACTAGTTAGTTCTACTACACTAGTCACTGGGTGAGTGAAAGTCGATCAGTGTCACTACTGAGTGTACGAGTTTGACTGTATTTTGTCGGTGATTAGATAAATTTATAAGCTAGTGAGTGAAATGTTCTTCCTTCATAACGAAGGTTTTTTATTATTTAAATTTTGAATTTTTTTTATATTAATATTTTGGAACTACAACCCATTAGGTTATTTCTAAATATTTATATTTGAAGGAAGTGTTTGTCGTGCTTATAATATTATTTATTGTTGTACCTGGATCTAGCTAGCAGTAAGGAGATAAGAGTAATAATACTATTGTTATTACTACTGTTGCTAACTAACTACTACAGTTTCATTTTAATTTTTAGATTTCCAAACAAAGCAACTGAGAACTCTCGTTATTTACAATGGTATCGCAACCGCAGAAGAGTGAATAAGCCTGATCCTTGAGCACTTATCTGCAACGAACATTTCAATGATCCATGTTTTAACAGCAGGTTAAAACGTTCGACTGAAGCCATTTAAAGGTAATATTTTTCATTGTTGAATGATACTTTTCAATGATTAAATTTAAAACCAAATTGTCAAGCACAGTGCTGCAAGGTTGCTCAACTTTAAGTAGCTATATCTAAAAATAATTTAGAAACCTCAAACAGCACCCAAAACAGTGACAGCTGCCACAGCAAGTGCCTATGAATATGTCTGCAGCTTAGCAGTTGTGTGATCTGTTCTCTGTGATTCTTCATCTTCGTTTCTGGGATTTAATGTCCAACGCATAAATTATGCTGTCCTTTTTATCAAATTTTAACTGTGTAAATGTTTTTTTCATTTCCTAGTTGTTGTAATAAAACTACATAATACTCCTGCAAATCATAAATTCCAAATTGATAGCAATAACTTGCAATTTAGAACACAAAACATCTTTTTGGAATAAAAAAAATCGATTTAAATAAAAAAAATCAAATAAAACAATGGAAATCGATTTTTTTGATTTAAAAAAAATCATCTATTTTTAACAACCCTGCCTACAACACAACAGGGTAAGACATGGTGAATCTTTTCATATCAAATAACGGTAATGTGAATTTTGTTGCAAGTCAACCATTAAGCTTTATGCCTAAGATGGGTGTGAATGACTTCCAGTGAAAATTGCTACATTTTCATTTTACATAGCAATATGGTAGCATTTTGAGCTGTTTTATTTTCATTTATTTTATTACTTGTATGGTTGTTTATTAAGAGTACTATGTTTATGTGAATAAGACATTCATTTTTGTTGATTTTATGTAATTGTTATAATTGATGCTTTTGTTTAGGGGGTTGGAATAATAATCCTACTGTTACTCAGTTTAAGGCTACCTTCGCAAACTTATCATCAAATGTGGTGCAGAATCAGATGCTAGTAAGACAGGTAATGTTACTGCTCAAAACGAGATTCTCATCATACAGGCTACTCCAGAAGTTGATCAGTTTGTGGAACTCAATGATTTCAGATGTCAAATTTCTGTTATAGGTAACAGTATAGTCTATATAGCTGGCTACATTGTGCAAAAGCTAACTAAAGTGCTGTCGTGACATTGGCCGTCAGTTGCTGGTTACCACTAAGTCAAATATCCAGTACCGACATCTCTATACTCTACTCAAGCTACAAAACAATGGAGGATTGGTGCGTCCATCAGACGATGTCATCAGATCAATACTTTCGTATTCATACAAAGCCAGATCCACTCCATTGTGTGGTGTATTTCATCAGTAGTGTAAGGTCTAGTGATGTGTTATGCTTTGGGAACACCTTACGGATACGGCAGATGGCATATCCAACCACTGCGTCATTGATGAAAAACTTTATTCAGTCGTTTTATGATCTCCGACAGCATCATTATGCTAAAATCCTGCACTCAAACTGCAAGGTGCATCTTTGTGGCATACAATACTAAAGTAGTACTTTTTAAAGGCCAGTAACAATATAATCACTGTAATATTCATCTGCAGCTGTTGTTGTGCTGTTATTCCTAATCTAATTTAGTTCTAAGAAACTGATGCACCTTGGCTCAATATCCACTTCTATACAAATCTCCTTTTACACAGTTTCTGTAACGTGTATGTATAAGTTTAATCATCTGATTATACTAATTCCTGCATTTCCTTGTTTGCACTATTTTGATTATTCTCTATTACAACGGTTTTTAATTTCCGTTTAGTTGTTGCAGTAGTTCATTCCATCTTTTACAGATACTGTATTATACATATCATACATTCATAAGCTATTATCACTTAAATCTTGAAACCAGTTTCTGTTTTGGCAGCATACCTATGTGTTGTTTTTATCGAAATACTTCATGTGCTAAGTTTTTCCATATGCATTTATGCATATGTAATATAAATTTTAATATAATGGAACAGTTGTTATTTGTCTGAATATATCATTTGCTGGGTTTATGCATTTGTAATACAACAGTTTGTATGAGTAACATGGTCCACGAAAATCTATTATACATCTACTTATCATTTGATATATCCTACTCCATATGTTATAAATATGTTTTCTTCTATCAGGGCACTCTAAACGTTGTGTAGGAGTAGCTTTCATTAACACCCAGCTGGAAAATAACTATTCAACGTGTACATTTCTGTCATTTTACATCGTTTGTTTACAAACGGAACTAGCATTCGATTAGCTCTCCAATATGGCGCATACGTTTACGTATTATTATAAACGTAAAAGTCACGTGATTGCCATTCCAGGGGTTTTAAGTTCAATGCTTGGAAGTGTAGTGAAGTCCATCATATTTGAACACGAGAAATCTTCATCTTCAATGGCTAAGTTACCTCATGTCAGCTTGCTGTCTTGGTATGACCAAAAATATTTTGGAAATTGAAATAGACCATTATTATTCACATTTGAAATTTAGCTCACTCCTGATGGTCATCTATGTAAAAACAGAGAACTACATGTATAACATGACTCTAATGTTAAACTATGGTTATTACAGTATGTCTATCAGCTATGACAGTACTGAAAACTAGCAGTGTCTTGACCTGTGAGAGGTCATTGTGTGGGTATAACTTGTAGTGGATGGTGTCTATGAGCAACAGTTCATCATGTAAGTTAGAGCCTCCTTTAGCAGTTCTGAGTAGACTGAAGCACTGATATTGATATTGGAATGTGTAGAAGTTATTGCTAGGATCCAATAAAATATTAAATGTATTACAAATTAATAATAACTGGAAGCGGCGAGAATAACTGCATTGTCGAGAGAATCTGTGAAGAAATGTCCTAATATGTGTTTGATAATAACAATCCAACGTGTACTAGCTGACACATAGGAAATTAATCATTGAGTGAATTACTATGAATATTTACTATAACAGTTCAATAACCCACAAGTCTAAATGATTATGTACATATTCATATTCTAATCACACATCCCCACAATTTTAAGATAAATACAATAGTAATTGCCCTAATTAGGATGCATGATAACAGAGTAGGGTAAGGTATGTTAACAATAGTCATGTGCATATGTAGCTGTAGCCAGAACTTATGATGAATATTTTGATGTTTTTAGGCTACAATAACTGAGCTCTTGTATATACAGTCATACCTCAACATACGAACTTAATATGTTCTAGGACTTAGCTTGTATGTCAATTTATTTGTGTCTCAAACCACTATTTCCTATATATAATAACTAAGTACCAACTAATCCGGTACCATATGAAAATCTATCTAAAAATATTACGGTGGAAAACTTGTTTTTAATTATTATAATTCAGCACCTATAGTATCTCAGTAACATATACCTATTTAGTTGTTTGATAAAATGTAACATCACTATGTACACTAACAAATGGAGTTTTAACATTCAAGAAAGACGTTGTAGTTAACGGCTGTCTTATAGAGAGACTTAAGAGCAAGGCTTCAGTACACTGAACTTTTGTGACCATACGAGATAGAAACTTTGAGTTCAACTTCACTGAATTAAACCTAGTGAATTTAACTTACTAAACACACACTTGAGGCTAAGTTTCAATTATTCACTAAACTTAATTTAATTTCCCGTCAGGTTTTTAGTATATGTTTCTGGTTATGCCCTTTTACCTCTGGTACACTATAACTTTTAGCCAACCTATTAAAAAGTTTTTCAAACTGATTCGAGGATAAATACTGATCGATGCTGTTCTCAAAAATGGCTTCTCACCGACTTGGCCATATAGTGTAATGGCCATATAGTGTAATGGCCATATAGTGTAATGGCCATATAGTGTAATGGCCATATAGTGTAATGGCCATATAGTGTAATGGCCATATAGTGTAATGGCCATAAAGTGTAATGGCCATATAGTGTAATGGCCATATAGTGTAATGGCCATATAGTGTAATGGCCATATAGTGTAATGGCCATATAGTGTAATGGCCATATAGTGTAATGGCCATAAAGTGTAATGGCCATATAGTGTAATGGCCATATAGTGTAATGGCCATATAGTGTAATGGCCATATAGTGTAATGGCCATATGGTGTAATGGCCATATAGTGTAATGGCCATATAGTGTAATGGCCATATAGTGTAATGGCCATAAAGTCTGATGGCCATTGAGAACCAGCTTGTACACTCATATCTCAAAGATTACTTGTATATCAAGGAAGAAACTTGCTAGAAAGTCAGCTCGTATCTCGAGTTGGTTAAGGCACTCGTATGTAGAGGTAGGACTGTATAACAAACTCAATTGATTTATGGGAAAATATTGATTGGATTCATTTGCAGGTCAATAGAATAATTACCATGTTGACAGCACTTCAGTGCAAGCAGTACATAGAAAGTAGACAAAGAGTTTATAAATATGGGTTGAGCTAAACAAATGGTTATTAGTGCACAACTCGGGGTAAATAATTCTATGATATTCTACCAAACCACGAAAAATCAAAACCACCCTTAGTAAATGAAGATGTGGTTGGCTTTTTGCCAATTTCGAGGCAAAATATAGGTGTATCCATGGGAATACACCCACCTGTCGGAACCTAATCTAACAGAACAGCTAAGCATGGTGACGCTTCATGGTATATCTGTCCATCGAGTCGCATATGCTAAGCCTCAAAGACCTACTCAAGTGGGTCATAAATGTCAATGTTATCTCCATTAGAAAAGCTGTAATGTACATGTGAGCATAGTTGTTGAGAATACACCCACCTGTCAGAATCTAATCATTTTGTATTGAGATAAGGTCTAATCCATGGGTCGTGCTCTCTAATCGTACCAGTGTGAGAGGTACCCATGCTACAGCCTAACTCCACTCAGTATGCTGGATATTCAAAAGAAGGCTACAAAGTTCACACCCTCTAACCAAAGCGTGTTTGTGAGCAGTAACTAAGCAGTGCCTTGCTAGTTTGTTGACATTACTTATCACCATACTTGAATCTTAGACTAAGGTGCCTGATTGTCTCCCTCGTTATTTATAAGAGGCTTGGTATGATATGAGAGGAGATAAGAGCTGCTGTAGCAACTATCTGAACTGAAAATAGCAAGTAGATAGCACTGCTGCCCCTTTTACTTCTCACCATCGTCTCCTTGACTGTGTATTTTAGTGAAGTTCAGTTGTTGAGTGTGTTTAATATTCTTTTAGTTACTGTAAAACTTGGATTTGAATACCATGGCACTCTATTTTTCAATCTTTTCCTTAAAGGTTGACTTGCAACAAAATTCATATTACAGTTATTTAGTATCAAAAGATTCACTATGTCTTACTCTGTTGTGTTGTAGGTGCAAAATGTGTGGAAATGTGATTACAAGCTTTTAAAAGCTGAAAACGAACAGTTAATCGCAGCCACACGAGACCGCCGTTGTTTGGAATCTCTTTCCAAACCCGCACAAATGGGACATAGTTGTACAAGATGGCTTCTGTTTACAGTTTCACGCAACCTCATTCGTCGAAATATTTTCACAAATATACTTCACACATTCAATAAAACCATGTCTATTGTTCTTACGCGTCTATTTCATCATCATTGTAATGCTGTCACTTTCAGCACTGATATCTTATAACCTACCGTGAAAATTTGTTTAATTTTTTAACTTTAGCTCGAAGGAGTGCATATCATTGTCTGATAAACATGGCGAGCCTGTTGGTCACCTGTGATAATCGAAAAATGCGACTGAAATTAATCGTGAAGTATGAGTCACATGATCAGATTACGAGTAGACGATTAGGCCAAGCCAAAACAAAACTGTAAAGTAGCGAGTATCTATATTTGATACGGGGTCTTCGGTAAAACCCGAAGTGTTTGTCATGAACTAGTGCTACGATAAGTTTTATATTGAGCCGCTTATTGGCCTTTCAATTTATGTGAGAACATCACGTGACAAAACAATAACAAAATATATAGACTGCGTCAGAGAAATAAACAGATTCCAATCTACGGCGGCTTTTTGTTTTTGAGCTTTTAAGAGCTTGTAATCACATTTCCACATATTTTGCACCTACAACACAGCAGAGTAAGACATGGTGAATCTTTTGATACCAAATAACTGTAATGTGAATTTTGTTGCAAGTCAACCTTTAAAGAAGCACTTCATTAGGGGTGGCATTCGAATAAAGGGTGGCGCTGTATTTTCCACACACCTCGACCGAATGTTGAGAAGATAATCGAATGTCACCTATAATTTGTACTCTCTTTCAGGCGATACAACATTAACCCTTTCGAATGCAAGACATTTGCTAGCATACCTCCAACTTAGCGTAGATCTTTAAATAAATATGCACAAGGAAGGTGATACATGTTTCTATCCATTGATATTTATTGCTTGCAATTAACCTATGATGATCTTATAGAGTAAGTTGCAATTTCTTAAAACTTTAAAGTTTTTTATTTCATCTTAAATTTGAAGGCGTAATTTACATTTTATAATTTTTTTAATAAGGTTTCATAAGAGCTCATTGCACTTATCGATATGTTTGTTACAGTTTAGTTTTCAATAAAACTATGTCTATTGTTCTTACGTGTCTATTTTATCGTCATTGTAATGCTGTCACTTTCAGCACTGATATCTTATAACCTACCGTGAACATTTGTTTAATTTTTTAACCTTAGCTCGAAGGAGTGCATATCATTGTCTGATAAACATGGCGAGCCTGTTGGTCACCTGTGATAATCGAAGAATGCGACTGAAATTAATCGTGAAGTATGAGTCACATGATCAGATTACTAGTAGACGATTAGGCCAAGCCAAAACAAAGCTGTAAAGTAGCGAGTACCTATATTTGATACGGGGTCTTCGGTAAACCCGGAGTGTTTGTCATGAACTAGTGCTACGATAAGTTTTATATTGAGCCGCTTATTGGCCTTTCAATTTACGTGAGAACATCACGTGACAAAACAATAACAAAATATATAGACTGCGTCAGAGAAATAAACAGATTCCAATCTACGGCGGCTTTTTGTTTTTGAGCTTTTAAGAGCTTGTAATCACATTTCCACATATTTTGCACCTACAACACAGCAGAGTAAGACATGGTGAATCTTTTGATACCAAATAACTGTAATGTGAATTTTGTTGCAAGTCAACCTTTAAAGAAGCACTTCATTAGGGGTGGCATTCGAATAAAGGGTGGCGCTGTATTTTCCACACACCTCGACCGAATGTTGAGAAGATAATCGAATGTCACCTATAATTTGTACTCTCTTTCAGGCAATACAACATTAACCCTTTCGAATGCAAGACATTTGCTAGCATACCTCCAACTTAGCGTAGATCTTTAAATAAATATGCACAAGGAAGGTGATACATGTTTCTACCCATTGATATTTATTGCTTGCAATTAACCTATGATGATCTTATAGAGTAAGTTGCATTATCTTAAAACTTTAAAGTTTTTTATTTCATCTTAAATTTGAAGGCGTATTTACATTTTATAATTATTTTTAATAAGGTTTCATAAGAGCTCATTGCACTTATCGATATGTTTGTTACAGTTTAGAGAGTCGATCCATTGTTAGCTGAGTGGAGATTATCGCAATCGTTCTATCAAATAATATGCTATAAATCGGCAAAATTACAAGTTTTACAATAATAATGATCTATCAAATGTTACAAATATATATCCAAAAAATGTGAAATAAACAAACCATAATTATAATATATGCAGCAACTAAAATTAACATTTCAAAACAAAATTATTCCTAATAAAACAAAAATATTAGCATTATTTGCTTGGCCAGTTGCTTTACGATTGTTGCTTCTGTTTAAAACCATTTCATATTCTTCCGGCTGTTTACTACCTTCCACACTGTCTTCTCAACTTAATCTGTCTTCTGCACAGCTGAGCTATGCACTGAGCCATGCTAGAACATTGGCGTCTTAACTAGTTTTAGAAGAACAAAACACACGAGGCCATTTTGAATAAAAACTTCTAGCGCGATTAAAGAGAAACCGCGTGTAATCAAAATAACCTAAATATATTAGCCTCAAAATATGTAGTAGCACATTTCCCACCAAAATTGTAAGAACTTTTTCATATACATCAATACATCAAGACTGCGTTGAAAAAGGAACTACTATTAGCTTGATACTGTTACTAATCACTCCTATGGTGTTGCTTTCAAAGTTTGTAACGAAAAAACCTGAAGATATGGAGTTGGAAAACAGACTTCGCTTCGAACAGAAATGATGAACGAATTAATTTTTATTGAGATAATCAACTCACTATTAGTAGTTTTATGGACACTATTCTACTGATCCCTTGCTATTATGAGTTCGTAACAATTAAGAATGTCAAATAGCGACGGTCGAATAAAAACTGGCCTTGAAATAGATGTGACATTTAATTAAAGGGTGACGCTCTATTTTTCAACCCTTCTCCCATAGTGATGGTCAAATAGAGGGGATGTTCAATTAAAGGAGGAGTTCAAATGAGGGTTTTACGGTACATGGAAAGTTTACGGTTACCATTAAAGCTAAGCAAATGGTTGTCAGATGGCCCATTCCTGTCACGGCCTACCTCTGCAGAGAATCAAAAAGCCGCGTCACTGGGTGTTGGGAGGAGGTGGTTGGCGGTTTGCCAGTACCAAGGCAAAATATAAGTATAGGCGAAATTGTTGAGAATACACCCACCTCTCAGAATCTAATCATTTTGTGTTGAGATATGGTCTAAGCCTTGGGTCATGATCTCTAATCTTAGTAGTGTGAGAGGTACCATGTTACAGCCTAACTCTCTTCAGTATGCTGGATATTCTAAGGAAGGCTACAAAGTTCACACCATCTAACCGAACTAATGGTGTTTGTGAGCAGTAACTAAGCAGTGCCTTGCTAGTTTGTTGACATTACTTATCACTATACTTGAATCCTAGACTAAGGTGCTTGATTGTCTCCCTCGTTATTTATAAGAGGCTTGGTATGATATGAGAGGAGATAAGAATTGGTGTAGCAACTATCTGAACTGAAAATAGCAAGTAGATAGGACTGCTGTCCCTTTTACTTCTCACCATCGTCTCCTTGACTGTGTATTTTAGTGAAATTCAGTTGTTGAGTGTGTTTAATAGCCTTTTAGTTCAAATTATATCACAGCATATCTTGTGGTTGTATAACACAGTGTTCTTAGTACATCATATGGTTGTACAGCACAGGACTCAAAATATATCATAGCATATCTTATGATTGTATAACACAGTGTTCTTAGTATATCATATGGTTGTACAGCACAGTAATCAAATTATATCATAGCATATCTTATGATTGTATAACACAGTGTTGTCAGTATATCATATGGTTGTACAGCACAGTACTCAAATTATATCATAGCATATCTTATGATTGTATAACACAATGTTCTTAGTATATTATATGGTTGTACAGCACAATACTCAAATTATATCATAGCATGTCTTATGCTTGTATAACACAGTGTTCTTAGTACATCATATGGTTGTACAGCACAGCACTCAAATTATATCATAGCATATCTTATGATTGTATAACACAGTGTTCTTAGTATATCATATGGTTGTACATCACAGTACTCAAATTATATCATAGCATATCTTATGATTGTATAACACAGTGTTCTTAGTATATCATATGGTTGTACAGCACAGTACTCAAATTATATCATAGCATATATTATGATTGTATAACACAGTGTTCTTAGTATATCATATGGTTGTACAGCACAGTAATCAAATTATATCATAGCATATCTTATGATTGTATAACACAGTGTTGTCAGTATATCATATGGTTGTACAGCACAGGACTCAAATTATATCATAGCATATCTTATGATTGTATAACACAGTGTTCTTAGTATATCATATGGTTGTACAGCACAGTAATCAAATTATATCATAGCATATCTTATGATTGTATAACACAGTGTTGTCAGTATATCATATGGTTGTACAGCACAGTACTCAAATTATATCATAGCATATCTTATGATTGTATAACACAATGTTCTTAGTACATCATATGGTTGTACAGCACAGTACTCAAATTATATCATAGCATGTCTTATGCTTGTATAACACAGTGTTCTTAGTACATCATATGGTTGTACAGCACAGCACTCAAATTATATCATAGCATATCTTATGATTGTATAACACAGTGTTCTTAGTACATCATATGGTTGTACAGCACAGGACTCAAATTATATCATAGCATATCTTATGATTGTATAACACAGTGTTCTTAGTATATCATATGGTTGTACAGCACAGTAATCAAATTATATCATAGCATATCTTATGATTGTATAACACAGTGTTGTCAGTATATCATATGGTTGTACAGCACAGTACTCAAATTATATCATAGCATATCTTATGATTGTATAACACAATGTTCTTAGTATATCATATGGTTGTACAGCACAATACTCAAATTATATCATATCTTATGATTGTATAACACAGTGTTCTTAGTATATCATATGGTTGTACAGCACAATACTCAAATTATATCATAGCATATCTTATGATTGTATAACACAGTGTTCTTAGTATATCATATGGTTGTACAGCACAGGACTCAAATTATATCATAGCATATCTTATGATTGTATAACACAGTGTTCTTAGTATATCATATGGTTGTACAGCACAATGCTCAAATTATATCATAGCACATCTTATGATTATATAACACAGTGTTCTTAGCATATCATATGGTTGTACAGGACAGTACTCAAATTATATCATAGCATATCTTATGATTGTATAACACAGTGTTCTTATTATATCATATGGCTGTACAGCACAGTACTCAAATTATATTATAGCATATCGTTGATTGTATAACACAGTGTTCTTAGTATATCATATGGTTGTACAGCGCAGTACTCAAATTATATTATAGCATATCGTTGATTGTATAACAAAGTGTTCTTAGTATATCATATGGTTGTACATCACAGTACTCAAATTATATCATAGCATATCTTGTGATTGTATAACACAGTGTTCTTAGTATATCATATGGTTGTACAGCACAGTACTCAAATTATATCATAGCATATATTATGATTGTATAACACAGTGTTCTTAGTATATCATATGGTTGTACAGCACAGTACTCAATTATATCACAGCACATCTCATGCTTGTATAACACAGTGTTCTTAGTATATCATATGGTTGTACAGCACAGTACTCAAATTATATCATAGAATATCTTATGATTGTATAACACAGTGTTCTTAGTATATCATATGGTTGTACAGCGCAGTACTCAAATTATATTATAGCATATCGTTGATTGTATAACACAGTGTTCTTAGTATATCATATGGTTGTACAGCACAGTACTCAAATTATATCATAGAATATCTTATGATTGTATAACACAGTGTTCTTAGTATATCATATGGTTGTATAGCACAATACTCAAATTATATCATAGCATATCTTATGGTTGTACAACACAGTGTTCTTAGTATATCATATGGTTGTACAGCACAGTACTCAAATTATATCATAGCATATCTTATGATTGTATAATACAGTGTTCTTAGTATATCATATGGTTGTACAGCACAGTACTCAAATTATATCATAGCATATCCTTTGATTGTATAATACAGTGTTCTTAGTATATCATATGGTTGTACAGCACAATACTCAAATTATATCATAGCATATCTTTGATTGTATAACACAGTGTTCTTAGTATATAATATGGTTGTACAGCACAGTACTCAAATTATATCATAGCATATCTTATGATTGTATAACACAGTGTTCTTAGTATATCATATGGCTGTATAGCACAGTACTCAAATTATATCATAGCATACTTTATGAATGTATAACACAGTGTTCTTAGTATATTATATGGTTGTACAGCACAGTACTCAAATTATATCATAGCATATTTTATGATTGTATAACACAGTGTTCTTAGTATATCATATGGTTGTACAGCACAGTACTCAAATTATATCATAGCATATCTTATGATTATATAACACAGTGTTATTAGTATATCATAAGGTTGTACAGCACAGTACTCAAATTATATCATGGCATACTTTATGAATGTATAACACAGTGTTCTTAGTATATCGTATGGTTGTACAGCACACTACTCAAATTATATCATAGCATATCTTATGATTGTATAACCCAGTGTTCTTAGTATACCATATGGTTGTATAGCACAGTACTTAAATTATACTATAGCATATCTTATGATTGTATAACACAGTGTTCTTAGTATATCATATGGTTGTACAGCACAGTACTCAAATTATATCATAGTATATCTTATGATTGTATAACACAGTGTTCTTAGTATATCATATGGTTGTACAGCACAGTACTCAAATTATATTATAGCATATCATATGATTGTATTACACAGTGTTCTTAGCATATCATATGGTTGTACAGTACAGGATTCAAATTATATCAAAGCATATCGTATGATTACATAACACAGTGTTCTTAGTATATCATATGGCTGTACAGCACAGTACTCAAATTATGTCATGGCACATCATATGATTGCATAACACAGTGTTCTTAGTATATTATATGGTTGTACAGCACAGTACTCAAATTATATCATAGCATATCATATGATTGTATAATACAGTGTTCTTAGTATATCATATGGCTGTACAGCACAGTACTCAAATTATGTCATGGCACATCATATGATTGCATAACACAGTGTTCTTAGTATATTATATGGTTGTACAGCAAAGTACTCAAATTATATCATAGCATATCATATGATTGTATAACACAGTGTTCTTAGTATATCATATGGCTGTACAGCACAGTACTCAAATTATGTCATGGCACATCATATGATTGTATAACACAGTGTTCTTAGTATATTATATGGTTGTACAGCACAGTACTCAAATTATATCATAGCATATCTTATGGGTTGTTATTTTAAAAGGCTGTTTATAAACTGTTGTACACTTGAGCTTAGTGAATGATGAAACTATTGCTTGAAACATTAAGATTAGCGCTCAAATGAGAGCGGACAACTCAAGGTGGTGATGTTCAATGGGAATACTCATCTCATAAGTTAAGCAGAAAACAGCTAATATTACAATCAACTAACCTTGTGATCTACATGTAGATCAGGAAACTCATCACCCACTTCGCAATCATCTTCTGTCATACAGAATACAATTCCAGGCCTTTAATAAAAACAGGCAAAAATCAGATGGTTGAGGTAGAAGCCACATGCCGCAAAGGTGAAAAGCTGAAGCCCAGCAGCATCTCCTAAGGTACATGAAGAACATTAATTTGACAATCATTCTCAACAGAAAACTCCTAAATATTTAAATGTATATCCAAAATTTTGTGTGACTCAATTGGCATTATTCATTGCCATTGTACATCGGCAGTAGTGTTGTGAGATATTGCTAAGTATGCCAGTACTCAGCATGATGTATGATTGTATAATACAATGTTCTTAGTATATCATATGGTTGTACAACACAGTACTCAAATTATATCATAGCATATCTTATGATTGTATAATACAGAGTTCTTAGTATACCATATGGTTGTACAGCACAGTGCTCAAGTTACATCATAGCATATCTTATGGTTGTATAACACAGTGTTCTTAGTATATCATATGGTTGTACAGCACAGTACTCAAATTATATCGTAGCATATCTTATGAGTGTATAACACAGTGTTCTTAGTATAACATATGGTTGTACAGCACAGTACTCAAATTATATCATAGCATACCTTATGATTGTATAACATGGTGTTCCTAGTTTATCATATGGTTGTAAGCACAGTACTCAAATTATATCATAGCATATCTTATGATTGTATAACACAGAGTTCTTAGTATACCATATAGTTGTACAGCACAGTACTCAAATTATACCATAGCATATCTTATGATTGTATAACACAGGGTTCTTAGTATATCATATGGTTGTACAGCACAGTGCTCAAGTTACATCATAGCTTATCTTATGATTGTATAATTCTTATTCTAAAGAAATTCTGTTTCCTCAGCACATATTAAAATGTCATAATTCTTTCCGTTAGTTTGTCTTACTCGAATATCAGACTAGTTTGTGCTGCCTGGATACGAGTCTAAGTATGATAGACATTTGATGGATTCTACTTACCCTCTGCTAGTCTATTCCTTTCTAATATTATTAAACCTGAAGTGTAGAAAGAGATAACTCTACATTTAAATGAACAGCCTGATGGAGATCCTAAAAAGTAAAACAGAGAATGTTACTTTTACAATTGGGGAAAAACTAACACCAAACTGAAAAATAATCTAGAGTGACATTGTTCATTTACCCCACAGCCGTACTTGACTACAAATATCAATGATTTGTAGTTAGTTTATTTCTTAAAGATGTGGTTGCGTCAAATTTGAGTTGATCTTAAAAAAGAATTTTTTCCTCTATCAGTTAATTTGTTGTTTATTGTGTTAGGCGATTTTATTGCCAATATATTTGAAGATTAAAACCAAAAAAATCTAATCGCGGTAAAAACGCTCAGGCCAAAAAAACATGCCCGGACTTGCCCAAAATGATGTCACGTGCGATATATCTGTCAATATATCTCGTATTCACATCGGCTATTTGCGATAAAAGTCTAGTCCTACGCGGCTCTATTGGCATATACTTTATTTTGTATTTGCTCGTGTTGGCTACAATAAAATTTTTAATCCTGCTACAGATACATTATTATGAATGTTTCAAAGGCCTCAAATAACGAAAATTGAAAATTTGTCTTACTCACTTTCTCTAAATGCTGCGTAAACATTTGAGTACTGACTACCAATTCTACCGGTCTACGGTAATTCTGTCAAGCAAACTATGTAGAATAAGGTCTTTGTATCGGCAAGGTTCCGCCGCTACCCACACTAACGATAGACAGCCTTCCAAAAGCCCCGCCCACATTATGCTCGTCGCACATCCTTGGGGCGGGGCTGTATATCATTTCCCACACCGAAAACTAGTTTCTTACTACCGTAAGTAAAATAAGCAAGCTGCGTCTTAGAAAAGAATATACATAGGGATAGAGTTCCAAGGATGAGAAATCTGCTGCAAACTGGACTTGAACTCACATTCTCCTGTTTTGCGGACATCCATATACCGTAACCAATTCACTACAATATTTTGCGAATCATGTTTTGCATTATCTTCAACAATATAATTTTATTATATAATTTTTACAAGCAAAACAATTTTCATCTCGGCATAAAGCTTTTATTAAAAATAATCATCAAATCGTGGCCACTCACATAGTTTTAGCTGATACAATAAGACAAATTCATCTACTGCAGCAAACTCAAACAAAACATCATGGTTTATGCAGCACACATTCAAGTCTCTCTTTCCCATTTATGGCAGTTTCCACACTGACAAAGCTGCTTCAGCGGGTGGGACCACATAAACATCCTGTAATCAGTAAAACAAATGCAATAAATATATGTCATTCATAGATATGTCATTCTAACGCGTATTTACTGAAAGCTTTCAAATTGGGAGTTAGATAGATTGTGAGTGTAATTTTAAAAACGAGTAAATGTTTAACAAAGGCACAAGTACGCCAAGCCAACGATTCGAAGCTTTAGTTTTGGAAGTTGAAGATTTGCATTGATCAATCGATTTTCTTCCTTTTCTACAAGTGAGAAGTGAACATCTAAAGTCAAATCATAAATCTAATTTACTAGATAAAACTGCCACAGAAATATTGAAGCAAATGTAGCTAGGTGAACCGATAAAAAGTATAAATCGATTATTAGTGATAGCAAAAAGTTATAATTTTATTAATTAGTACATGTATTAATGAGTACAGAAATATTACCTTTAGTATATTCATCAACCTAAGCCATTGTATTGCTAGATGCTAAAGATTAAAAAGAAGCCGTCAAGAACTCACTGTACATACGTATCTCGCACGCGCAGAAAATTACCTTTTTAGCCTCAAACAGGGAAATATAATCTGAATGTAAATTCAACAGGAAACTCTATAGGAGACTCAAAGTAAAAGATAAATTTACCTCCATTCTCCGATCTTCCTCCGTAGAACTTTAACCACCTGATGCCCAGAAAACTCGGAGTCACCTTCGCAGTAAGTTCACAGCAATTTTTACAATTATGTTGCTTGCCAATAAAACGTGTCGATCGAGTAATTCATCAAAGTAACGATGTTAATTGATTTAGTAAATATCGATGTCCATGCGATTTAATAATAGAGTGAAATCCCTAAATTTGAAATCACCGACAACGTGTTTTACGAGTGATAACATTTATTACAACCTATAAAAAAATTTCGCGCTGATGATTGGCTAATGAAGCAACCTTATATTTATCGCTTGTGGTTACTTTTCAGATGTATCACTAGTGACGTCAGGAAAGAAGCACCCGCTGGACCGTGAGCTTTTCAAAAGAGGGCCTCATTCAAACGCATATATCTCTGGACAGGGTTGGTCTACAAATACAAAAATGGCATCAAATTGTAGCTGATGTTTTAGCTTTTTATGGGTCTTTATTTCATTTAATCGATTTTTTTTGACGCAACCACATCTTTAAAGGCTATTTATAAATACTAGTGATGCTTGCTTCGTTAATAGCTCTTGAAAAGCTAAACTATTATATTTCTACCATCAACTTCTTCTAAAGACAGCTCTGTGTGATTCCTTTTACAGGTACCAAATCATCGATGACTGCTGTTTTTCATTGTTGGGTAATGAAACAAAGCTTAACAGAAAACACCAAAAGACCACGCTAAGTTGCAACGATATTTTATTTTTGGGGCAAGCATGACATTGTGTGAGTCGCAATGTTTAGGATAAAGTCATAATAGATAATTACCAGATTATCTAGAAAATAGATAGAAGCATTCACCATGTTAGTAGTAAACACAATTGCAAAATTTGACTGCTCTGCATTGGTGACCAGGTCAAATCAGGGAAGACATGATTTGTATATTACATATAAACAGTATACTGTACAAAGGTACAGTATAAGTTTATAATGTGAGGAAACATCATAGCTAACATAAACATCAAGAAAGTCCTAGTATAGCACACTATAGTTTATGATTGTATAGAAATGCACTCAGAGTGTGCTTAGCATACTATATGAAGTCTTTTATTTGTCTAGCAATTGTTCATAGAATACCATACGGTTGCATAGCATAGTTTGCATATGTGTTAGCAATTCTCCAACTTTCACAATTGGTAAGCTAATGTGCTACATGGTCGACATTCTCTCAGAGCTCTACGACCAGTTAACTAATACAAAAATAAATAGCTATATATAAATATAAATTATTACCTAATTGTTAAAGTTAACTAATTGACAAGACATGGCTATATATAAATACTAGTCATTTGGTCTAGCAGGTAATATTTGAGTTGATTAACAACTATGATCCTTACTACCTGCATAAGTATATACATGTATATGCACCAGCTGAATGCCTCGCATTTGCACGGGTAATAAAGAACAGTTTATATACATTAACTTATCTGCATTACCTTACCAACTATATTACTTTTACACTACATTACCTGCAACTGTTTACAAGATTTTTTTTATTACCCGTGCAACGCGGGCATTGAGCCGTGAGGCCAGCCGGTAATCGTTACATGTAATGCAACATCATATATGTTTTAACCAACACATCATATATTTTAACCGACGTAATGAATATCTTCATTATTATTAATTGCTATGCTCAGTTTGATACCTAGTCGATTGGGTAAGCACACTGCCTCTAGAACTGAAGGCGCGCAGTACAAAGCCAATTTTTTGTTTCTAAAACTTTCCACTATGATTGTACAGATAGACAGACACTGAGATTTATATATAGACTAGCTGCGCTACCCAGCGTTGCCCGGGTAATAGAAATCTTTGGACAGAAAATTGATTTGTATTTACCATATAACAACATTTGCCATTCTAACTTTCAAACTACATATCATGAGAAAAGTGTTTTGTCTTATAAACAATGAGAAGTAGTGAGAGTTTCGCGCTATCAGCCAGTACGTTTAATAATGTAAGCGAACAGCTTCTCGTGACATTATGCTATGACCCGCATTGTACACAAATATGTTGGGTATTTGCTCTCATATACTGATTTATATTGGCAAGGTAGCAATTCGATTTCTGTGGTCCAGTGGATAGCATGTCTATCGAGCGAACGGCTTTTTTATCTCTATTCCAAGATTTTAAGATCTATAGCCGGAATGAGTACCAACGTATCCACATATATACATACAGAAGAAGACAGGCATACTTTGAGAAATATATATAGATAGTACTACTGGTAGTGATTATTAAATATAGATATATAACATTTACCACAGAAACTGTTTAACCCTTTTCTTTAGAAACCGGTTACATCGTACTAAGGGACTTGTCCCCTCGTACTAATCCCATGTCTAAACCCGTCTAGATTCAGTATTTCATCGATATTTTTTAAATCCAAAGATTTGTTTGTAAATTTGTATTATAGTAACTAAGTTTTGATTTGTACGACAGAATTTGTATTAATATTTGAATAAAATTTGTGCTTTGCACACATGAACAAGCTGGTCACGTGGTTAAAAGTTTCATTTTATTTGTGCAAAAAATTTGTATTATTAATGACTACGTGTTAAAGTTTAGCTCAGCTAAAAAAATGTTTGACCGCTGTATCGATTAGTTCAGTTGTACAGAAAAGGAATTGGGGTCAGAAGACACCGTGGAAGGTATTGAACAGACAGAAGAAAATTTTGTTGCAAGTCAACCTTTAACACTGGACCAATGATATTTTTGGCTACTACACTTTTATAATAAAACCTTTAACAATGGACCAATGATAATGTGGCTACTACATTTTTATAATAAATAATGTTTGTCTGCATTTTAGTCAAACTGCTTGAAAAATAGCAATTTTTTTGCAGTTTCACTAAACTACAAAAAATACAACATTCCTTTTTACACATGCATTGACTCTTGTGCAGAACTATTGTGCTAGCCGAACTCTGCTTTAGCCACAAAAATAGTGTATGCCAGCACAAAATGGGAAGCATGAATTAATTCCGCTCAAAAAAGCATTCTACACAAAAAAGCAATGAAATCCCTGATGAAATAGTTGATATTTGCTATACAAGCAGTCAACAGCCTGAGTTAAATCATGTAGCAGAACTAGTAATTGTGGTTTAATGTTATTGTGATATATTGCAAGTGAATTTTTGTAACAATTGATAGAAATTTGATTTTGTCTATTTGGGAGAATTGAATTGAAGGGAGTCATTGAAGTGATAATAGCTAAAGAATTGAATTGTGATATTCTTGCACTTAATTGAGAATCGAATCAATTCTTATAGGAAATATGATGCAAAAGAATTGAGAATTGAATTGTTAATTTTTAGGTGAGAATTGAAATAAATCGTGTCATGTTTCAAAGACTTATAAATAATCATTGGAATAAAATAAGAAATATGCATTCACATTTAAAATTATAAAATAAAAATTGAAAACTCCAACTTTTTGCAGTGCAGCCTAAAATATTTTCATGAGTTAACTGCAAGCAATAATAACCAACTTGTAAAACAATTTTTCAACTTTCCAATGTATATTTATTCAGAGATCCATGACCAGTTGGAGATAAGTTAGGTCAGCCTTTTCGTAACTATGTCAAACGATAAAATTGCTAACCGACAGGCTCGATTCCCTGAACAATTCTCACACGTTAGGCTCGGTAGAAGACACATACATCAAAAACTCGAGCATCACTCATAAGCAAATAAGTACACACATTGTTTTATTATCTATAGTAAAAAACCTTATAAAAATAGGCTAGATACCAAACATCATTGCATTAGTACGACGTTCTATGAGCCTGAAATATTTTCTAAAAGCGGTAAATTGTATGACAAGCAAAAATCAGATACACTACATAAAAATTTCAGCACTGCATGAGTAGTCCATACCTTAATTCAGAAATGCAGTTTTAATCTCATTCTAAACTAACCTCTGCGCCCGCCAGAAAAAAAACCGAATAAAAATATCGACTTTATCGTCCTTAGTCTAGCTTGGTTTTATTCACAACACCGGGTTTATACAAAATTTTAAAATTTTCAGGATTTTGGGTTATTGTAAATAAAAAGCATCACACGGAATCACTAAAAATGATCTAGTGACTTTCTTTTAATAACATGACAGGTGTGACAACTTCTCAAAACTTACATCCTCAATTTGTGATTATTTCAGTCATGGTCCTAATAAAACATGATGCACAAGTATACCAGGTCTAAATGAGAAGCCATGTAAATGGTTAATTACCTAAGTTCTAAATACTATTTTTAGCATCTCTCAAATTTCTAAAATGTCATCATTTCACAAAACAAAAGTTTGACTGGTACAAACCTAAATATTCTGCTATGTATTCAACAGTTGCTTAATAAAATATTGACTACTCAAGTAATACAGATGGTATATTACAAGCCAATTTTTTATCATAAATCCGTGTAGTAGGGATCTTGTGTGATTGGCATAAATTTATTAAATTTTATTATTTTGTTGAACTTTTAACTAAAACTATCTGTACAACATAAGAGACAAAAATAACATACTATATTGGCAAATTCCTATAGTGATGCAGAATCAAATAAAACTTTATTGAACGATTGATACCAGCCAGTCATCTGGTTATTATATTAAAATAGACCATTCACAATATCGTTATGAACAAATGAGAACGCATGGATATAATTAAATTGAAAGTTGTCTTCTACCGTATATACAATAACTCCTGTGCAAGAGCTTGTGATAAGATAGCTGTCAGATATCAGTTCTGGAAGAAAACCAGGAGAACCTATTTTGCCAAGGAAACCAGAAACTACTATGACCTATGATGACAACAATACACGCAGAAAGGAAATTTAATGACCTATTCATCTTAACACAACACACAGACCACCTCAAAGAATGTCAGATGCTAACTGAACGGAAAACCACAAATCACTTTATCTCACCATAATATATACATTTATTTATATATCTATTCAGATTCAACACAACTCATCAAAATATTGCATAAACATCGGAAGATGAGACATGAGAGCTGAGCAGCCATCCAATCCTATATAGAGCCTGTACAGAGTAGAAGAGAGCCTCCATGCGTACATCCCGAGCTACAATGAAAAGATTGAGTATATAACATGAACAATAACTGCATGGCTTACACTTTTACCTCTTTTACTACTGTTTTACCTCGAGGAGATAAAGCCATTTGGCTGAACACTACGATAATACTTGTACGTTTCTGAGGACATCTTTTTTTATCGCTCATTTTGACGAGATATACATTTATTATACTACAGATTATTTAAACAATTTTCTTTATTCGTTTTATGCCCAAGTGAGGCTTGTTATTGATAAATATACTTTATATCGAAGACTGAGATAGGCCAATCTATTACTGATACGACAACGATACTTGAGTTTGCAACCAGCATTTGAAATTGACGCCCGAGAGAGGCTATATACTGATAAAACAACAGTGGTTAACACTCATTCTACAAAGGAACATACATTGGTGCCCAAGCGAGGCAGGACAACTATTGAGTAGGCAGTTAAGTATAAAATATTCAAGAGAAGACAACTTGTGTCAGAATTGCAAATACGGTAACAGATCATACACAAATTCGCAGTATTGATTTGACAGTTGATTGATATAGAGAACATTTCTTTGCCTGGCAGGAAGAGCCACTTTGCCAGTTCAAAAAATTTATTTGTCACGTGAGAAAATCAGTCAGGAGTGCTACCTTACATAACATTATATAGAACCACACGAAAAACACGATTGCACTTATAAGTTACATTTTATTAAATTTTGAAACTTTCATTTAGTTTAAATAATTATATACATATTAATAAAATATTATCAAATTTTCTCCAGTGACAAAGCTGTAGCTTTGCACCACACTACGAGTAATTTAGAAATTTAGAAATTATATCAACAACAAAAATATATTTATATAATTTAAATATAAATATATTATTTTATTTATTACATATTATATTAATTATTATTTTTCTCATGTGACATAGCCAAACAGAAAAGTGTTCTATTGTTTTTCAGGTAGTGGAGGCGTGTAGCCAGGATATAGGTAGAGCTTTTAACCATCAGTTGGTAAACACATCAAGGTGGGCTGCTGTCTGCTTATTCTTGGATATCTGTTGTTAACCTCTATGCTTTTTGCTCTCACCTTCTTAGCTATCTACAAGGTGAAGGATACTTTAGAGTACCGGGTAAAAGCCTTGCTTCAGTTGCAGAAGTATTATGGTAGACAGGAGAACAGGTTTGTGAATTCTGATGTGTTTACCATCAGAATTCTACAAATTTTTACAAGTATCCTTCACCAAGGTGAAGGATACTTCAGGGTAAACGGCACTATTCAATTTTAGTTCTTGAATCATAAAGTTAGCAGACTTTCCTTATGGTTTGTCAAATAATAAAACCTACTTAACAAATATGTGGTGTCTAAGAAGCTGAGAGAAACACTTCAAAGTATAACAATATTTACTAAGATGCTGTTTAGTAAAAGGTGAAAAATGAAAGATGAGGGTTAGTGACAATATTATAGCTATTATTAGGTAGTACCTGCTCCTCAAACAGCCTCTTTACCTCCCGATGACAGCTGTATTTATAGACAGCTTTCACAAGGGCTCTTATAAAGAAGGAACCATGAGTATCGTGTCTTCCAGAAAAATAACCTGTAAATACCAACACAGCAGTAGCTCCATCTACTCACAAGCTGTTACTTACGAAACTGGAAATGCTGTAGTATACTCCAAACATGACATACGGTGCTTCTTATCACATTATATAATATTTGCAGAATAAACAGCTCTTATTGGTCACTATGAGATATTCTAGCAAGAGAAGACAAATCATAACACAATATAAAAAAGGTTTCTGAAATGTTTATTTCATTCTCATTAGGTAACTCTAAGCCATGAAAATGAAGAGCTGTAGCAATTTTACAGAGATATTTGTTATCAGTGGAAACAGAGAGACTTCATATTAGAGATGGTCTTCACGAACAGCCGTTTAAAATCACAAAAAACTGGTCATTTTAAAATTGAGCAACCCTTATCAAAGGGTAAGTACATGACACTTGGTGTACAATATCCACACCATGTGTTTAATAGTGACACATTGTGTAAAATAGGTACACTTTGTGTACAATAGTAACATCCGATGTATAATAGTGACATTCAGCGTATATTAGTGACATCCGATGTACATTGGTGTAATAATAATATGAGGTATAATAATAGGGTATAATGGTGACATTCTATGTGCTTTTTAGAGACACCCGGTGTACTAAGTGAATACTATCGTTATAACAAGTGAAGAATTGATTGAAATTCAATTGCAGCAGCCTATTGCTGTGGCAACTCATTTCCAATTTGGAAGGAAGAATCATCACTTTATTGCTGAGCGTCAGGGTTTTTCTGGTTACAAAACTGAAATTTTTTGGTTGCTTTTCGTGCAATTTGGAAATACATCCTCAGTAAGCATGCAACATTACAAATAAGAGAAACTATTAAAACAGTACAGGTAATTTTAACAAAAACTTTGGATCCAACCAATATGTTGCCTGACAACAAAACAGATGTTGAACAGACAACTCATAGATATTCATATCTAGAAACTGTATGATTTGCTGGTTCTTCTGAACGTATTCGAAATGTAAAAACTCGCTCTATTAATTTGTTCTACTTGAATACAAGTCGAAGTACATAATACAAATTATGTAGCGATGTCAGTCAAACAAAATATTACATATTATTTGCTAATAAATTCTCATCAAACTTGTGCACTGGTAATAAAGTGATGAAATTACTAAGTCCATAAGTGATTACTCATCAGTAGATATAATCTCATAATCAAACCTGTTTGTTTCAAGTCTTTTGTCTCTACTTGATGGATTCTACTTTCACTCTGCTGTTTTTCCTTCATTAATATTGTAAAACCTAAGGGTTGTTTCTTCAGTGTAGGATGAGACAACTCTAAAGTTGACTAAGCAGTTTGAGGAGCTCCTACAAATGTACAACTAATGTAGGTGTATCATTTTTTAAGTTCGTGAGAAGCTAGCGTTTTTGGCATAAAATTCAAAAGAAATGATGTGTGAAATTATTTAATTACACCAAAGCAGTACTTGATGACAAAGATTGATGATTTGTATTTAGTTTCTTCCTCGAAAGCCAATTATAAAATACTAGTATTGCTTGCTGCTACAATCTTTACTATAATAATAAGAATGCAAGTCTGTCCTTCTGTCTGTCTAAATCCATGCCAGGAGAATGATAAAGAATAACTATAAATTGAATGAAATCATATTTTAAAAAAGATTATGAAGTGCTACTTTCTGCTTGAGCAGCTGGTATGTATGAAGATGCAGAAACAGCCGCACACATTTCCAGGTGCTTTAAAGTAAATATGATAACTTCCACCTATTTAGCAGCTGGTATGTATGAAGATGCAGAAACAGTCATACACATCCAGGTACTTTAAAGTAAATATGATAACTTCCACCTATTGAGCAGCTGGTATGTATGAAGATGCAGAAACAGTCATACACATCCAGGTACTTTAAAGTAAATATGATAACTTCCACCTTTTTACATACACCTGCATTTATAGCAAAAGGTACCGACTTTAATCAGTTTAAACAGCTATCATTTCACTAAATGAGTTGACCTAATATAAACCATTAAATGGATTTTGGAACAATTTTTTCGTTTCATAAATCGAGATAAGACAACTCCCATTAAACAAGGATAGCATGTTTTTAGCAGCCCTATACCTATAGTAAACCAACATACTTTAAAATGATTTGTCATGTTCTCCATTTAAGTAAAAGAATTAAAACAATTCCCTTTTATTGGTATAAATAAGATAACAATAACAAATTTAAAAGTCTAAATTATCAAAAGTTGAAAAATTATTAATAATATAATTATTAATATTATGACGTTGGCACCGGATGAAAACAATAAGAGATGAAAATATGGCTACTTTTAATATAACAGAGTTGGACACTATTCCAAAATAAGAAGCCATAATGAACAGGTTAGTAAACAGAAAAGATCTTTATAAACTTTTACGACTAAAATTTAATTATGAATTGGAAGTTTTTATTCATGTATAATTGAGCTCCATCTGCATGAACAATTCCATTACCTATAATGATTGTGTAGGTCAATATATTTTATGAATCATCAAATGTGATGAGACTGTATAAAGTTACATTAGCTGTCCTCACACTGACTGAAATACTGAAGTACTTTCATAATGCTGCTGTTATGGCTGCTCTATAACATGATATCTTCTAATGGATTGACAGCATGTATACATGTCAATTGATATAATGTTTTTAAGCTCATCTTGTTTTCTGCTTATACACTGTGAGACCAATAACCTGTCTTTACATGTCAAAAAGCTTATGACACAAGGATTAGCATAATCCAATTCCACTGCTGAGTACACCTGCACTTACAGTCAGATACTAAATAAACCAGATGGGTTAACAGGGTTAAACACGTCTGGGACAAACATTGTTAAACTCGTCTGAGACTAACAGAGTTGAACACAACAGGGAATAACAGAGTTAAAAAAGCTGTCCGGTCAAGACCTACAGATGCTAACCCACATACAAACATTTATATTATGCACTACGGTAGATACGAATGGTGTTGTTTGTACAGACACTAACCTATAACTCTTTATAACTATATTTAACAGTGTTACATGGAAGCTCATCACACTAAGTGATATGTTTGCTACAGTTTGCATCCCAACTGGCTTTTTATGTGTAATAGAAGAGGAGTTATAAGAGAGGATCTACAGTAAGCTGAGTCTATATAACAGCAATTATGCTATCAAATAATATGCTATAAACCCGCAAGCTTATAGGTTTTATAAAAATTTATTGAATGCTACAAATAGATATTCAAAAACAAGTGACATAAACAACCCATAATTATAATACATGTACATGCAAAAACTCAAATTACACTTTTTGAACAAAAATCTTTATGAAAAATCTTTATCTTGACTTTATTGCTGAGCGTCAGGGTTTTTCTGGTTACAAAACTTTTGGTTGCTTTTCGTGCAATTTGGAAATACATCCTCAGTAAGCATGCAACATTACAAATAAGAGAAACTATTAAAACAGTACAGGTAATTTTAACAAAAACTTTGGATCCAACCAATATGTTGCCTGACAACAAAACAGATGTTGAACAGACAACTCCTAGATATTCATATCTAGAAATTGTATGATTTGCTGGTTCTTCTGAACGTATTCGAAATGTAAAAACTCGCTCTATTAATTTGTTCTACTTGAATACAAGTCGAAGTACATGATACAAATTATGTAGCGATGTCAGTCAAACAAAATATTACATATTATTTGCTAATAAATTCTCATCAAACTTGTGCACTGGTAATAAAGTGATGAAATTACTAAGTCCATAAGTGATTACTCATCAGTAGATATAATCTCATAATCAAACCTGTTTGTTTCAAGTCTTTTGTCTCTACTTGATGGATTCTACTTTCACTCTGCTGTTTTTCCTTCATTAATATTGTAAAACCTAAGGGTTGTTCCTTCAGTGTAGGATGAGACAACTCTAAAGTTGACTAAACAGTTTAAGGAGCTCCTACAAATGTACAACTAATGTAGGTGTATCATTTTTTAAGTTTGTGAGAAGCTAGCGTTTTTGGCATAAAATTCAAAAGAAATGATGTGTGAAATTATTTAATTACACCAAAGCAGTACTTGATGACAAAGATTGATGATTTGTATTTAGTTTCTTCCTCGAAAGCCAATTACAAAATACTAGTATTGCTTGCTGCTACAATCTTTACTATAATAATAAGAATGCAAGTCTGTCCTTCTGTCTGTCTAAATCCATGCCAGGAGAATGATAAAGAATAACTATAAATTGAATGAAATCATATTTCAAAAAAGATTATGAAGTGCTACTTTCTGCTTGAGCAGCTGGTATGTATGAAGATGCAGAAACAGCCGCACACATTTCCAGGTGCTTTAAAGTAAATATGATAACTTCCACCTATTTAGCAGCTGGTATGTATGAAGATGCAGAAACAGTCATACACATCCAGGTACTTTAAAGTAAATATGATAACTTCCACCTATTGAGCAGCTGGTATGTATGAAGATGCAGAAACAGTCATACACATCCAGGTACTTTAAAGTAAATATGATAACTTCCACCTTTTTACATACACCTGCATTTATAGCAAAAGGTACCGACTTTGACCAGTTTAAACAGCTCTCATTCCACTAAATGAGTTGATCTGATATAAACCATTAAATGGATTTTGGAACAATTTTTTCGTTTCATAAATCGAGATAAAACAACTCCCATTAAACAAGGATAGCATGTTTTTTGGCAGTCCTGTACCTGTAGTAAACCAACATACTTTAAAATGGTTTGTCATGTTCTCTATTTAAGTAAAAGAATTGAAACAATTCCCTTTTATTCGTATAAATAAAATAACAATAACAAATATAAAAGTCTAAATTATCAAAAGTTGAAAAATTATTAATAATATAATTATTAATATTATGACGTTGGCAATGGATGAAAATAATAAGAGATGAAAATATGCCTACTTTTAACATAACAGAGTTGGACACTTATTCCAAAATAAGAAGCCATAATGAACAGGTTAGTAAACAGAAAAGGTCTTTATGAACTTTTACGACTAAAATTTAATTATGAATTGGAAGTTTTTTTCATGTAAAATTGAGCTCCATCTGCATGAACAATTTCATTACATATAATAATAGTGTAGATCAATATATTTTATGAATCACCAAATGTGATGAGACTGTATAAAGTTACATTAGCTCTCTTCATGCTGACTGAAATACTGAAGTACTTTCATGATGCTGTTGTTATGGCTGCTCTATAACATGACATCTTCTAATGGATTGACAGCATGTATACATGTCAATTGATATAATGTTTCTAAGCTCATCTTTTTTTCTGCTTATACACTGTGAGACCAATAACCTGTCTTTACATGTCCAAAAGCTTATGACACAAGGATTAGATGTCCAATTCCACTACTGGGCACACCTAGAGTCAGATACTAAATGAACCAGTTGGGTTAACAGGGTTAAACACATCTGAGACTAACAGGTTTGAACACAACAGGGACTAACCGAGTTAAAAAAAGCTGTCCGGTCAAGACCTACAGATGCTAACCTACATACAAATATTTGTATTACGCACTACGGTAGATACGAATGGTGTTGTTCATACAGACACTAACCTATAACTCTTTATAACTATATTTAACCGTGTTACATGGAAGCTCATCACACTAAGTGATATGTTTGCTACAGTTTGCATCCCAACTGACTTTTTATGTGCAATAGAAGAGGAGTTATAAGAGAGGATCTATAGTAAGCTGAGTCTATATAACAGCAATTATGTTATCAAATAATATGCTATAAACCTGCAAGCTTATAAGTTTTATAAAAATTTATTGAATGCTACAAATAGATATTCAAAAACAAGTGACATAAACAACCCATAATTATAATACATGCAAAAACTCAAATTACACTTTTTGAACAAAAATCTTTGCATCATTTGCTCGGCAGGTTGCATTCTGATTGCTTTCTTTGGAACAATTTTATTTTCTTGCTGTTCAAAACCTTTCAACTTTTGACTTCAAATCTCTTTCTGCACTGCTGAACTAGTCGATATTAGTGTCTAAATAATTGTTTTAGAGAAGCAAAACTTTTACGATCTTCTGTTTAAAAAACTTTTCGCAAAAATAATGATAATTCTTTAGCCCAGGCTCACTGCACAAGTTATAGTGCAAGACAACTTACGAAGAAATTCGTTTACCAAATTACCGTCTGAAACGCACTTCATCTGTAAATTGGGAACCCTCTGTACTACAATGAACTAAGACAATAGGAAGGATGGTGCTACATACAAACACATAGAGAACTGTTTGTGTATAAAAACCTACCGAGTTCTGGATACTCCAGCACCTCCACCTTAATGCGGTTTTGAGCCAAGACTGCTGCTGGGTCTCCTATTGACCATAAATATAATCCTCCATCTGTCTTACAAGCCTACTTTACCTGTGAAACAAGGTACAAGCCAAGAAAAGAAGGTACAAGAAACAAGGTATCATACAAAATATTAGCCTGGGAGACAAGATATTAGAGTGTGATATAAGATATTAACATGTGAGACAAGATATTAGCCTGTGAACAAAGACAGTAGCCTGTGAGACGAGACATTAAACTGTGAGACAAGGCATTAGCCTATGAGACAAGATAATAACCTGTGAGATAAGATATTAGCCTGTGAGACAAGATATAAGCCTGTGAGACAACATATTAGCCTGTGAGACAAGATATAAGCCTATGAGACAGGATATAAGCCTATGAGACAAGATAGTAGCCTGTGAGACAAGATATTAGCCTGTAAGACAAGATATTAGCCTGTGAGACAAGATATTAGCTTGTAAGACAAAATATTAGCCTGTGAGACAAGTCACTAGCCTGTGAGACAGAATATTATTCTGTGCGACAAAATATTAGCTTGTGAATTAAGATATTAGCCTGTGAGATAAGATATTAGCCTGTGAGACAAGATATAAGCCTATGAGACAGGATATAAGCCTATGAGACAAGATAGTAGCCTGTGAGACAAGATATTAGCCTGTAAGACAAGATATTAGCCTGTGAGACAAGATATTAGCTTGTAAGACAAAATATTAGCCTGTGAGACAAGTCACTAGCCTGTGAGACAGAATATTATTCTGTGAGACAAAATATTAGCTTGTGAATTAAGATATTAGCCTGTGAGATAAGATATTAGCCTGTGAGACAAGATATTAGCCTGTGAGACAGTATATTATTTTGTGAGACAAAATATTACCTTGCGAACCAAGATATTCGTGTTTGAGACAATATATTAGCCTGTGAACAAAAACCGTAGCCTGTGAGACAATATAACATTAAACTGTGAGACAAGGCATTAGCCTGTGAGACCAGGTATTAACCTTGGAGATAAGATATTAGCCTGTGAGACAAGATATAAGCCTGTGAGACAAGATAGTAGCCTGTGAGACAGTATATTAGAATGTGAGACATTCATGAGTTGTCATCCTTTTGCCATCATTTGTCATCTAAGTAATCCTATGTTAGTAATTGTCATATTCATGGCCTACTGATGAGTGTTGTCTTACATACATCTTATTATCAGACATATACTAGCTTCTTGTAACTCTTGTACTTATATATTTACAAGCACTTGTCATGAGGTGTCATACTTACAGCCTTCATTCCAGTTCCTTTGGCAAGCATGAACCTGCCACTACCGGCAGCCTGAAATTCTTCAACATATGAGTCCATTCACCCAGCTGTTGGCCTGAATGAGACACTGGCATAATCCTGCAAAGGTCAGCAGCAATACAAAATAGCCTCATAGTTTCTAGTGTTGGGCCAGTAAGGAGTTATTTGCTCGTACTGACACCGAGGGATTCCCGGTATCTGGGAAAACCAATCATTTTTGGTGACAGCTAGATATCCGTGGCCGATTTGATATGATCGGTATTTATCCGTAAGAGCCTATCGGTAAATGGTTATCCGGATAGATTTCTGTTTTTGACAGGTAACAGCATTACCAGCGACGTGATGCGACAAATGAACTGCTTATGAAAGAGCTCATTTGACGTCTCGCACACAATCACCATGTAACGGCATGAGATTACAATCGTGCGTCAATTGATGTTATGGTTAATTGTAAAAACACCTCTTTGACGAACATGCTAATCAAAAAGAGTTTCTCAGCGCATATTGGCAACCACAAATTTTTTTCTCAGACATTCTGAAAACACAACACAAACATATACCGAACTACAATACCCACAATACCGAACTTTCTTAGTTGGCAAAGAATACCGAAAATGGTAAATACCGAGGATACCGACACCAGGAAAATCGATAAAAAGTGCAAGGATATCCTACCCGGCACTAAATTCTGGAAACATGAGTGAACAACTCTAACTGCAAATGAGAATGTGGTACATGTAGCAAGGCTAAACGGTACACATAATATGTCAACAGTTTAAAACAAGAAACTAAGGCATATTAGCAGCTGTAAAATCTGCATCACTCAATAATATATGGTAAATAATATTCAGCTTTATATAGTTTATATATAACTTTAAAAATTTCCCTAAGGCTAACTGTTTACAGTATATAGACTCTGTGATCATAAGCATATTACTAGCTGTAAAAACTGAGTAGCTGTAAAAACTGCATCGCTCAATAATATATGGTAAATAATATTATATATATTATATAATATTAGGCCTTTTATAGTTTGTATATAGCTTTACAATGTTCCCTAAGGCTGAATGTTTACAGCGTATTATATACTCTGTGACCATAAGCATACCCGGGGAACTTTATGGTGAAAATGCTTTTTTGATCTGACTAGCAAAAATACCTCATGTCTCCAGGATTACTTCTATGAAAGGAAATTTGCATGTGGCTACTTTTCGACTTTATTAATCAATCTCATCATATTCTATAATAATTATCACTTTCACTGAATATAACACTAATCTCTGGATACATTATTAAGCAATTTTGTTTTTTTCAATAAAAAACTATAAATGGGAGTAGCAAAGTGAGATCGTCTCATTATATAAACTTCAAAAAAGAAATATGTTGAAAAATGTCAGATAGGTAATTTATCTAAGGGAAATCTAAGCGTTATCTAAGCGTTTATCTAAGCGTTATCTACTATAATTATCTTGGCGCAATTATTCTGAGGTTTTGGCAGGTGGCTGATTAGATCCAATTTGGATTGAAGCGTCAATCCAACAAGCTGAGGGTCAGAGGTCAGCTGAAACTCAACTAAGCCAAACTTTTTTGCGAAATCGCGTTCAGCGTTATTTTCTTTAAAACAACTTTTTATATCTAAAACCTGAAGGAGTATCAGAGTAAACCAAATGCAGATTTCTACAGAGGACAAACAGACAGAAAAACAAAGACAAATTATTCATACATAACTTAATAGACTACCAGAAGAGTTTCCACGAAGTGATTTCAGTCTAACCAAACTTCTAATATCTTTACCAACCCAGTCTACAGTTGTATTTATATGTTTCCTGTAAACTAGGCTAGATTAACTACCTCTGGTGTTTTAGCAGGTCCTGCATAATAGACTGGGTACTTCAGCATATAATCAGGCATGTCCTCTCCATTGTCTAACCTCTCCTTAAGCTTGGTATGAGCAATATCTCAGGCTACCACTAAAGTTCCTGTTAAACTCAACCTGGTCTTGACAGGATGTTTGCTCAGATCAGAGAGTATCTCAGACATGGGCTTGTTTAGGTTGATCTGCAGACAAAAAATATTCTAATCAGAGATGATCTGTAGTTGTTGCATTGAGTGTATGACACGGTTGTATACATATCCTTTATGAATGTCCAGCATTGCACGAGTAATAAAAATAGCTTATAAACAGTGGCAGGGAATGTAGTTGCCATTGGCTAAGTTCACTAATTTGCCAATGAAAAACTTTGCAAATTTGACTAACTTAAATGTTGACTTGCAACAAAATTCACATTACAGTTATTTGGTATCAAAAGATTCACCATGTCTTACTCTGTTGTATTGTAGGTGCCAAATATGTGGAAATGTGATTACAAGCTCTTAAAGCACATCAATTACATAATTTTTTCATCGTATATTTCAATACATCAGAGTCTTGGCTTTCGAATGAGCTATTGTTTGCCATGGTGAGACAGACATTGGTTGGTGTTTATAGCATTTCCCCAGAGCTCTACCGCAGAAATGTTTACCGGCATAGGCTCGGAAATTGTGACGTCAAAATTTTCTTATGCGGTGTTGTGTGCTCTTACCGCTTATTTCACTGCTTACCGCTTATATTTATCAACTACAATAATGACGCTAATGTCAGGCGAAGATAGGACAACTCCAGAGAACCAATAAAGATGACAAAAGAATCAGTGTCATTATTTTTCTATATACAGATTATTTCTATGATAAATAACTTAGATTCCAAGCACCATACTATGTTTTCCCGATGATATTATGCACTAGCCCTCTCATTTTATTGTGATGCTGAGGGTTACAACTGAGACTAATTAATTTCAAGCATTGCGTGATCTCGCGAAAGTGCGAATGACATATCATCCTAGCGCCACGCAACTGCAGGTCACAATTTAATCGATGTGATTTCATTACCTTTATCAACGACAGCATATTTATTGAAACATAATTAAATAACACAGAACAAGTGTTTGTATTGGTCGAGCCCCGGACATTGTTGATTATTTAGAATCCTAGTTTATTAATAGCGCTCTCTGGGTTTAACAGCACTGATTGTCACAGAAAAACGCAGCCTCAATAGCAGCGAAAGGGATCGACTATACCTAAGGCTAAATCATAATTGTGACATCACATTTTGAGAACCTGAACCAAGTGTTTTTTTTCGCAGGACGTACTTTTGACTCGCTATTTGTTATAGTTCTATTGTTCTTTGTGTATTGAATATAGGCTCATTCGAAACCCAAGACTCTGATGTATTGAACTATATAATAAAACAATTATGTAATTTATGTGCTTCAAAAGCTCAAAGACGAAAAGCTGACGTAGATTGGAATCTCTTTATTTCTCTGACGTATTCATTACAGTTTGGTTATCGTCTTGTCAAGTGATGTTCTCACGTGCATTGAAAGGCCAATAAAAAGCTCAATATAAAACTTATCGTAGCACTAGTTTATGACAAACACTTCGGGTTTTACTGAAGACCCGTATCAAATATAGATGCTCGCTACTTTACAGTTTTGTTTCAGCATTATCTAATCGTCAAGTCGTAATCTGATCATGTGACCGAATAGTTCGCCAATAATTTTTGCAGCACTTTTCGATTATTACAGGTGACCAACAGGCTCGTCATGATTATTAGACAATGATATGTACTCCTTCGAGCTAAGGTTAAAAAGTTTAACAAATTTTTTTACGGTAAGTTATAAGATATCAGTGCTAAAAGTGACAGCATTACAATGACGATAAAACAGACGCGTAAGAACAATAAACTACCCATGAAGCTCGTGTGGCTAAGTGGATAGACTGTCCGTCTGCAAACCATTAGGTTCAGAGTTCACATCCAGTGAAAAGTGGATTTTTTGGTCCTAAAACTTTATTGCTATAACCAGACACATGATTGATATCTATATATAGATAGATACACCGCATGCAGAGATGCTCAAATCGCAAAGAGTAATCTGCAGCTAGAATGATTATTTTAGCTGCAGATTACTCTGATCAATCAATGATTATTCAATGAAATATGATCTTCTACTCAAATGTCATATTCTGGGACAATTTTTCAAAAACAAACACAATTATCAAATCTGATGTTAAATCTTATTATTGTGTTTATAGAAGTACTCAAGTGTGCAGGACTTTACAATTAGCATGGTCATGCAGGAGGAGATAACAAATGTTGTGCAAGCGTCAGTGCTGTGGAAAGCTGCTGAGCCAAATCTGTTGGTATCAACTAAATTTGGTTTTCTGTTTAACACAGTTTTATGAATTCCATTTTCATTGATCAACAGGAAGTTACTTTAAACCACCCATTACCCAATGATATCTTAATAACTGCAGACTGTCAACATGTTTAATGACAAATAGAAGTAAATAGATATAAGACATCATTACCTTCACAACATCAGAGCTGAGGGACTGTGAGGTAACATCAGGCATATATTTTAAATGTCTGTTTCAAGCTTTTCAAGAAATATACCCTCAGATGTGATCTTTTTCAAAGCCTACCAATAATATACATCTAAATATAGTCTTGTCACTCCCTGGCAGGTGTTCTACACTAAAAGCCTATATACGTGTCACTTTTTTTCTGACATATATTCCATCGACTCTCTTTTCATGAGCCGGAATTAGATATTAAAGACTCTCAATAGAAATAGTTGTGAAAATACGACATAGTTGCTTTTGTAATAAAGGTTTTTTGGCCAAAAAAATTTAGTGTTTGACAATATTCGCTGGTTTATGCTTGTTGTTTGAAAAATATTTGCAAGAACAAAATTACGGAGCCAATTATGAACATTTGCAAAATTGGTTTTTGAATTGAGACATAAAAAGTGTAGAAAGCGCAGTGTATATTGCAAAAAGCTAAAGTAATAACATTACATTACATCATAATCTAATCATCAGCAAAAACCTCAAATTTATAAACTTGTTCTAACACAATTTGTTCTAAATTGCGTTTTGATTCAAATCATCGCATTTTGAATCGTCCTAAAACGATTCTAATCTGGTACATATGGAAGTCATCACAACAAAACTTGACTGACCTAATGTTGAACCATTATTGCTATAACTAAGGTAGGATTATATTAAAAGCCCATGTTTCCATGACGATAAGTCATGGACTAATAGTTTACCCGTGAATATCGCAGATTTCTACTTGTATACGTATTGTACACTCCTTGTGACAAGGCCTCCGCATCATCTCCACCTGTCCACACTTGCTGACCTTTCTTTCCTGGGAAATTATATTCTGATGTACACATTCTGTACACATGATATATGCATGATGTACGCATCATGTGTTCAAGATATCTTTAGAACAAAAGTACAGATCTATTTTGAATGCGGCCTTGTTAAATCTAATTGCAACATCTAAAGTTGGTACAGCATAGCATACCCATAATTATGGCTGTTCCAGTATCCTGACAGCCAGGTAGAACCATACCAGCCACAATGTTAGCATTCTTCAAAAACTTCAAGGCTACATAATTGTCATTAGGGGATGCTTCTGGTTCTTTGAGAATATTAGACAGCGACTAGAAATAAAATATCACTTTGGCTCAAAATGAACAATAATTTTGAATACCCGGAAAATCTTTTGGTTGCTAAATAAACCAGACAATAAATCAAAGTAAAAATCTAAAAGACGGAATCCAAAATATAAGTGTAATAAATACTAATAAATACAGAACAGGAAATGATGAGTAAAAATGAGGAAACCTACCAAATAATGCTCTTATTGTATGATTTCTTCACTATCTAACCATGACAACCATGTTAGTAAAAATCGATTACTAGTCCACATAGTTTTTAAGTAATACCTGAAGATGAGCTGGCCTGAGGAGGTGAGATATGTCAACCATAGCCTGTTCACAGAGCAGTGTCAGTGCTTGAGGATTAACCACCAACATATTTTTGCCTTGAAAAGTGCTCAAAGACACAAAGTAAGTTAAAAAATAAAATTGGATACACTGTTGCGTTCCTGAGCAGACCTATCCAATAAACTATAGCGTTATATACAGTATATTATTTGTATTTACCATTTTGGAACATTTATTTACCTTTATTTAATCAACCAGATGTTGAGCCACTGAACTAGAAATAATTCCAATATTGTAAAAGACAAACCTATTTGTATCTGTTATACATTGAAAATGTACAAAAAGGCACACTAAAAGCTAGAACACCGTGTGAAAACCTAGGAGTTAGCTGTTTGTAAGGTGGGTTTAGAGGCTCTGTGTTTTCAAACATATCCTGGTAATAAAATGGCTGAAGTGTTCCAGTTGACCGTCTAAGCAGACATAGTGGCAGCTTATATACAGCGTGAAGGAAACTTTTTGCAAGTGACTGCATGTTCTGCAATAGATGTTAAAACTAAACAGAGCAATAGTCATAATTCAAACTGCTGAAGCAAAAAAAGAACAGTACATGGCGTTGTAGTGAAATAATAAAAAAATTATCTAATCGGAAAAACATTGAAGAAGGGTCTTAATTGCGGTAAAACAAATAGCACACGTAAACAATCATTGTTTGCAAACATGAAAATATATTTGCAACATGAGCTGCCCAGACTCAAAGGCATAATTGTTTTTGCAATAAAGTGAGATGCAAATGTCTATGTACTGTTGCTTCAACACTGCATGTCGGTGTGTATAGACTGCTGGATAAATAAAACTAGTCATATAAAGGGGTACCAGAGCAATGATTTTACCGTTGCCAGATTTCGAGTTAAAACAATATAATTGAGTAGTTAATTTAGCCAATGATCTAGAGGGCTGGTCATAAAGGTAGATATTAGATATTATAAATGTTTCACAGCGATGTTAACAAATGTTATTGACAAAACTTTAGGATCTTGGGTTATAAAAAACGGAATCGCTTAAGATTAAATTTAAGGTGTGATAACTCCTAAAGCCCGTTATAGAAATGATAGATATACATGTATACAACTTACATGTGTATATATGAACAATCTTTATTGTGGTAATCAATAGTCATATTTTACCAACATGTTTTCCACAAGGTACTACAGCAAATAAACTAACTAAAAAGTGTACAACAAAAAACATACAAAATAAAAGTATAAAGTTGAACTAAAAACTAATATAATAATGTGGGAACTGAAAACATAAAATATGTAAAAAGCAAGCTTGAGGATTGATATGAGTGTTTAAACAAAAAGTAGACAAATAAAAGTTCTGTGAAAATAGCTCTATGTATCTATGACAACAAATTCCTAGTTATGAGAATAACAGATAATTTTTTTTAAAAATAGGTAAGACTAGATGGTGAATGATATTATTGGTCAGAGGATAGTAATTATAGTTTGAGTTTTGTTTTAAAAGATTGCAGATGAAGAGTTTTTAAGTGAGTGCAGAGGTTGTTAAATGAACTTAGCAGGTTGCTGTTGAGTTTGTTGTGGTTTATGGCACTAGGGCGTTTAAATCTGGTCCTGGTTTTGTGATCATGGTTTACGGTTTGAAAGTTAAAGCTGAGATATTTAGGGCAGTTATTGTGGAGTATTAAATAAGCAGTGAGGCAGATGAAGTACCGTCATAGCTTAGGTAAAAGAAGAACACCAGTATTGCTTGTTATTAAGTTGGTAGGAGGAAAGCGATGGTTTTATGGGGTATATTTAGGTCTTTCCATTTAGGTTGCAAAGCTTTTTTTGTACCATAAATAGTGTGTTGGTATAATTTACAGGTTTTGTAGGGTGGAACACATGTAGGCCATATATAAGATAGGAATGGATAAAATTATAGTAATATAGTCTGGCAGTATCAAAGTTCATAAGATGACGAATGTTATAAAATAAACGTAGGTTAGATTATATTTTATTTGAAATGAATGAGATGTGGTCTAGCCATGATAAAGAGTCGTTGATGATAAAGCCAAGTAGTTTAGAAGTAGATTGTCTTGCTAGGGTACTGTCAAATATAGAAATTGTCAGAGGGAAATTCAATGGTAGATTTACTAAGATACGGTGCGATTTTGAGATGTTAAGAGATATTTGATTCATATTTGATCACGCATCACTGTTGTATAAGTGTTAGGTCTGCATTTATTGTAGATTGGAGGCATGAAGGGTCCGTTTTGGATATAGCAAATGAGGTATCGTCAGCATAAGCATGAGGTGTGCTGTGGAGTGGTAATTTAAGTAAATCATTCATAAAAATTTGAAAGTGTGGGTGCAAGAATTGAACCTTGTGGAACGCCGGCAGCTATAGGGAGAACATCTGAGCAGATATTTTTCATTTCCACGCATTGGTTCCGTCCATTTAGGTATGACCTGATGGTGTCAAGAAGCTTACCAGTTATTCCTATGTTTGCAAGTTTTGAAATAAGGATGTTATGATTAACCATTTCAAAAGCATTTTAGAAAACCAAGAAATAAAATGACTAAAATATTTTTCTTTCTGACCATGTTTGACCAAGTAGAGTAGAAATGATGAATGGTAGTGATGCAAGAGTGGTTTTTTCAAATCCTGTTTGTAATTAAGCTGCTTATAGTTTTGTTGCTATCTAAGTGTATTTGAAGCGCAGTAAGTATATGTCTTTCTTAAATTTTAGAAAGTATCAACAACGTGTAGCTAGAAATCGGTTGTATTGCACCAGCATTCACAACGCACCAGCAAGCATCATCATCAATAAGTGACTAGGTGTGAGATCACTTAAACTGTACCAGCATTCACAGTGCGCCAGCAGAACAACTGTATCTCCTGGGCCATTTCCACTTGTCAGAAGCCAGAAGAAGTGGTATTTTCCTTCAAAAGCAGTGACAAGTTCGGAGTTGTGATCCTTGCGAGTAGAGGGTAAATGATCGGACCACCTCCCTTAGCCTACTAACCAATATTTACTTCAGACAATAGAGAATCTTTTTGCATTTGTATTTTAGTTATGTATTTTTCCTATATTTTGATCTAGGAACTTTTGTATATATATATTTCTCAAAGTTTATGTATTGTTCGTCGTTGTATATGTCCATTTATAGTTATCAAAAACATGGAATAAAGAATCCGTACCGCAGAAGATTTGATCTCAGACCCTCCCCTTCGCCAGTCCAAAGCCTTACCAATTCAGCCCCTGGCAATTTCCCAGGCTAACAGGAAGTGGCAGGCAACTGTCATAGTCTATAAGCTGATTGTTAATACCCAACCAACTTCGGGTAGCACAGCTAGTATTATATATAATAACCCTCTTGTATACGACTAAAGAACACACTGTTGGAAATGTTGTCCTTTTTAATGTGATTCAAACAGCCTGTGAAATATGTTTGGTTGCATACAAGTAGTGAATAACCTGTACATGGTTATGTCAATAACAAATCAGTATGTTAACAGTCTGTGCTGCTTTGTCCTGGGTTGTTTCAACCTAACTGACATCAATTGACAAATATACATTTATGAAACTCAGGCTAAGGATTAGACAGTATCCCATGAAGCAATGGATGGATTATACCAAGTGATTAGTTATACTAGTAAGTTGTTGTTGGAGGAGATATACCCAGCCTTTGAGAACATTTGCAGCACAAGGTTAGGTCTAATATATCAGCGTGATCAATAAAAGGCCAAGTCTTTTGCCTTTGAAGGATTTTATTGCAAATACATTATTATTCTATAGATATCGATGGGAGTGGACTATGAAAATGAGTTTATTGAAAAAAATAGTATAGCAGATGCTCTACTCTCAGATATATTTTGAGAAAACATGCAGCACAGGAAATAAAAGGAAAATACTTGTCACCTGGTCATAAGATAAAAACAGATCACCCAGAATATTATAAATAAGAACATATTCATATACAGTAGATGCTACTACAATGTAAATAATCCGTAAGGGGAACATTTACCAAAAATTCTGGTGTGGGAGTCGACCTGGATATAAGTCGATGGCCAAAGTTTGATTTAAAATTCCTTCGTTTTCACATGTACCTGCTATAGTCGACCTCATTTTTTGGCTCACATCTTTTGATTACCAATAGTTCAGTCGGCATCACAGGCAGGTGACGGCTAGCTGAGGAAATGATATTCTCAGACGCCAACAACAAAAGCACCCATGCGTTTTTGTGTGGTCAGCAATACGTAAAATTAACATAAAACGAGATAAAACAGTTCTAGTGAAGACCACAAAGCATAAAAACTTCACTTTCATAGTGGTCCACCTCAGTAGTATAGTGAGAGCAGATCTACACATTTGTGCACTTAAAGTTGGATTTTGGGTACATTTTAGCCCGAGAACCTCGGAGAATGGTGTTGTCTGATGGAAAGTTTGGGGGGGTAGGTGTGTGAGTGTTGGGAGCTAAGGTTATGAAGTTTGAGAGGAATTGTGGGAAGGATGCGGTGCTGGTCGAGAGGAATTGTGGGAAGGATGAGGTGAAGAGGGCGATGGTTTCGGGTTTCGATGCGATGGGTTTGGGGTTCGGGTGTTGACGAGTTGAGCGATCGATCGTCAAATGGTTGGGGTCGGGTTGGCGACCGGTGGGGTGAACGGTGTTATGTCGTTTCGGTTGAATGAACGCTGATGTTGGACGAGTTCGGGCGTGTCTATTCGTGGAATCGGTTAAGTCTCCCTTCGTTATAAAACTCTTTAAAGATGAGTAATAAAAAAGGGGAAAGTCGAATGAATTATTCATTATGAAAAATTTCTTTTGAGAAGACATGAAGAGTCTTTATAGAAAACTAGATGATATAATTCAAATTTCTCCAATACTATTTATTAGTTTTGGATTTTTTCCGGTTAACGGTGAATTTTTACGAAATTTAATTCAATTTGAACATAACCCCTCGGATTGTACTTATGGTATAGCTAGTTATGAAATTATTCAAAGGTTGGGAATTACTGAACGACTTGTTCAATGGGCTAATCCATCTTCACGATCAGCGAGATATTGTGTAGGCAACTCAGCTCGTTCAAACTTTTGTGGATGGAGATCAATGCCTATTAAGTTTGTTTGTTATCATCCACAATTCGAAGAAAATAATGGTAGATTTACAGCTCCAATTAATTCTTCCACTACTCGATCCACCATCAGAACTACACATACATCCAGAATTCCTACCACCACCACAACTACACTCGCTAGTACAATTCCTACTACCACCACAACTACACTCGCTACCATCATTCTAGCAAGTGGAATCACAACTCTTCCATCATCTGAAAATCTTAAGGAAAATATAACTAATACCCCTCCAAGTAATAAAGAAAGAGGCTATGGAAATGAAAGTTTTTCTGTAGACAAATTACAGGATGTCGAAATTTTTTATCATAATCACATGCTGCTGCTAAAGTTGTAATCTAATTTTCATGCTTTCCTAAATTTTTATTCCACAATGAAAATGATATGTGAATATTGTATTGATTTTATTTTAATAATAGTATCTTAAAATATACAATAAAATATAAATTCTCCATCTTTGGAGATGAAGATTTTATTTCTAAAGGATCTATTGATTTGCATATATATTCATTCAAAAAAAAAAAAAAAAAAAGAATTTTTTTTATAAATACTAATTGTCAGTTTTCTATGGAGATGAAGAGCTTGTCACTTCAGAATATTGTAATTCTTTCTTATCGAGAAAGAAGTATGTGCTGCTTGACTCGCTTTTCTCATCATCTTCTTTTTGTTTTGCATCATCACTGTTTAAATATATAAAACATTGAGGAATGAGAAAGGATGAAATAAATGGATAACTATATATCTTTGGTTTTAAATTTCTCAAAATCTACTTACCAAAATATACATTGAGCTAAGCCATCGTATACGTCTTGTCCACATGTGTAGGAAGGTAATCTGTCTATAGGATAATCCAATGGTAAATCCAATTGCAACTCCGTTTCACTATTTTGAGAGTTTGTTTCTTTCGAGATGTTTATTTCATCACTTTCCTCACCATCTTCTTGATACCTGTTTAATTTTTTGAAAATCCATTGAAAATTGAGAAAAGATGATGTATATAAAATGAATAATTATATATTCATATAAAACTTTAGAATTTAAAATTTCAAAATGTACTTACCAATGTACACATTGTGCTAATCCATCATATACATGTCCACATGTACAAGAAAGTAGTCCGTGTGTACAATATTCCCATGGTGTAGCCCAAATTTGAACACAACTATCTGTACATTTCCCTTCTGACATTTTACCCTTCTCAGAATTCTGTTAGCTTATGAAGAGTGTTATGATAATAATGATTTGTTCTCGATTGCTTTTATAAAGTTGAGCATCTGTAAAACGCTTGAGTGAGTTTAATGAAAATTTATAAATAGATTACAAAACATTTCTCTATGCTTACAATTTCGCGAAAATGAATTTCGCGAAATTACACATATATATTATATAGTCAACTTTCGCGAAATTGGATTTCGCGAAATTTCACATCATATATATTATATAGTCAACTTTCGCGAAATTGAATTTCGCGAAAAGTGAATTTCGCGAAATTGGATTTCGCGAAATTTCACATCATATATATTATATAGTCAACTTTCGCGAAATTGGATTTCGCGAAATTTCACATTATATATATTATATAGTCAACTTTCGCGAAATTGGATTTCGCGAAATTTCACATCATATATATTATATAGTCAACTTTCGCAAAATTGAATTTCGCGAAAGTGAATTTCGCGAAATTGGATTTCGCGAAATTTCACATCATATATATTATATAGTCAACTTTCGCGAAATTGAATTTCGCGAAAGTGAATTTCGCGAAAGTGAATTTCGCGAAATTGGATTTCGCGAAATTTCACATCATATATATTATATAGTCAACTTTCGCGAAATTGAATTTCGCGAAAAGTGAATTTCGCGAAATTGGATTTCGCGAAATTTCACATGATATATTATATAGTCAACTTTCGCGAAATTGAATTTCGCGAAAGTGACTTTCGCGAAATTGGATTTCGCGAAATTTCACATCATATATATTATATAGTCAACTTTCGCGAAATTCAATTTCGCGAAAGTGAATTTCGCGAAATTGGATTTCGCGAAATTTCACATCATATATATTATATAGTCAACTTTCGCGAAATTGAATTTCGCGAAAAGTGAATTTCGCGATATTGGATTTCGCGAAATTTCACATGATATATTATATAGTCAACTTTCGCGAAATTGAATTTCGCGAAAGTGACTTTCGCGAAATTGGATTTCGCGAAATTTCACATCATATATATTATATAGTCAACTTTCGCGAAATTCAATTTCGCGAAAATCTGTTTGCTATTTTCGCCTCATTAATTCCTTTGGACACACCCATCATTCTTCAATTCACTATATAAGCATTGCATGATCTGATGGAATATTCTGCCTCATTAACCATCTCTTGATGCCTACTTATATTTGAGAATTTGGGTCGATCGAGCGTTGATACCATAAGGCTTGTATGCTTCAGCTAGAATTCTGTTAGTCGGCTACTCGCGATTAAGTTCGTTGAGTGTCGCTGTTTTCAGGGGCTGTTGTGTGGACAAGCGCCTTGGCATTCGACCTGATTGTTTTCCTAGGTTTACCTATGGAATTCTCCTGTTTGGTTTGGCTTAACCATTCCATAACAGCCTCTTGACCAGTAAATAGATGAAGATGATGAACTAGTAAAGAGGCATACATGGATTAATATGTGGATTATTTTGAGGATAACTCCAACTCAGCGTGAGTATATCAATATATAAAACTTATATCAAAAAAGTAAATAACATTCGGTTGTATTTTTTACCAAGTTTATTTCGATATAAAGTATATATGTATATTCAATTGTAAAATATAGAAAAAAAAATTTTTTTTATGTCAGTTCTTCTAGTAATTTAACAATTTGGGAAGTTCCTTGAATATGTACATTGTCAATACCTTCATTTTCTTCGTTATTAAGACTTTTACTAATTTTTCCATTCCAATCATATCTATCTAGTATAGTTTTTCGAACTACATGATTTCGTGTATCTTTTTCAGAAATTTTTAGCATAACTGTTAGAAAATCTTCTATTGAACATCCTCTGCTCCAAAATATTGCAAAGAGAAGACAGTAATCTCCACATGTTGTTGAAAGAAAACCTTGGAGTAGAACATCATTCCATTTAATTAACTTTATTCCAGAAAGTTTTAAGATTTGAGCGACATCTGGATATGTTGAAGGATCTCGTCCTGTTGAATCGAAATAATTAATTTCGGATTTTGTTCGAATAACTCCTATCCAGTGTTCTCCTGGTTGATAAGAATAGTGTGTGTTAAAAATATATATTCCTTCATTCGATAAAAATTGTTCTATAAATTCATTTCTTGCACAGACAGCAAAAAAATGATTATTAGTCATGTGATCTTGGGAAAGAACATCGAAAATATTTGCTGTATTCATCCTTAGAATATGCTTCCACCACTGAGTCGAACGCTAAAGTCAGAAGCGATTTCCATCATTCCATCTTTTTGTATATATGTATTAAGATAGACATTTTCTGGTGTTGCAACCCGAAAACCGATATCGATTGTTAGTGAAACGTGTCTCATTAAATGAAACCCTTCGGATGAGAGATCTCCTGTCAAATCGAAAGCGTATATTGCAAGTCCAGTTTCATATTCACTCAGTCCAATTCCACTTCCTTCAGAAGAAAGATCTTTTCCCATTGCATTTAGAAGTTGTACATATGGTCGAGTATACATTCTATTTACAAAATTTGGAGTATATCGTTTTCCAAAAGGTAGTCCATCAATTTGTAGTTCTACATGACTCACATCGTAATGACCAAATTTGAAAGGATTACGATTGTATGATCCATTTTCTCCATCGTGTGATGAAAGTGAAACAAGTATTAAATTTGGTCTAAGTGTGTTATCAGCAATTTTTATTTGAGTATGGGTTAATCCAGTATTCACATTATAAGATCTGGTGTATACCCGAGAAAGAGGATACTTTGCATTAACACCATTAAGTAGTTTTTCGTTATGTAAAAGCTGAATTGTTTGGTTGATTTTTAATTTTCGAAGATGAAGTACACATTTCGTCAACTTTACTTTTCCCCCTCCTCCAGGAGTAGCTGTTGCTGCCATCAAACAATAACTTGGTTTACTTCGGTCTAGTTCTAATTTACAATTCAATCCTGGAATGAGATATCTTTCCTGTTGAAAAATGCTAAGATGGAGTCGTCCAAAAAACTCAAATGTGTTTGAACCTCTAATAAGATTCTTTCTTGCTGTAGTCGCACTATTATCGAATTCCGCACCATCTTTTGCAAGATTATCATCTTGAAACCATCCTTCTGCTTTTAATTGGTATTGTTTTGCTTCTCTGCTATTATTGAGAAGGGATTCTATGAACGATCTCATAGGATAATCACTTGAATGTTCAACAACAGATCCATTAATTTTGAATGTTGCTGTTTTGATTAGCGAATGAAAAAACGCATCCCCTGGTACAACATTTACATTAGCAGCAGTATTGTCTAAATCGGAACCATCGTCCTTGACTACTTTTCCTTCGATTTGCAAATATGAATTACTTAAATCGATATAGTGTTCTACATCTCCAGGTATTTCAATTTCAATTGGCCCATATTCACTGAGACGTGACGGAGCTAATTCACTATAATATCCGTGCTCCACCGAACTATGTGTGCCTGGAACATCAAATATACCCAAACTTTCGTTTATCGTAAAAGGAGAACCCGATATTTTTAAACCTGTTGAACCAATCTCTCCAGAACTCATCTTTCACTATTGATGTATGTCAATGAAATGAACTAAAAAATATTGAGATAATAATATATAAAGCATTTTCAAATTTTAAAAAATATTTGGAGTGGCTTTTCTCCGTCGCTTTGCAGGTTTGCTACGGTTATTTAATTTTCTTTTCCCAGGTTTTCTAACTCTTGGAATTACTACTTCATCTGTTTCTTCTTCTTCTTCTTTTGGTCTCTCTACCATGTTATTAAGATAATTGGATGCAGCATCTAACCCTTTTTTCCCTAATGAGATAGCCGTTTTTTTTGCTAGAGGCGCAACAGCTTTTGCTAATTTTTTAAATATTCCTGATAGTCGTCCATTTCCCATCACTCTCTTTCCTTTATATGGTGTCAATCCGCCATTTCCTGATTGATTAGACGTGTAATATTGAATGTAAAAGTTTTTTGAGTCTTCTGGAGTATATGGAATTAATATGGAATTCATTGTTTCTTTCTGAAATGAACCGTTAGTATAACCTTCCCTCCATCAAATGGTACTTTTTCTCCATCATCACTTGTTATAAGGGTCTCTATCACATCAGTAGAAATTTTATCCACTTCAACGTAATGCGCTTGACTGAATTCTGTATAAACTCGAGAGAACTTCTTTCCACTTACTGGGACAACTCGTAGCAATCGTACATTTGCATCTCCAACGAGTCTGTTACTTACAATTGATGAATATACGTAAAATGATGTAAATCCATAGTTGATATCCGGAGATGTGATGTTTCCGTGTTTTCCCACATTATAAGTTATCTTCGGATCTAATCCTAAGATATTTGCGAAATCTTGTGAAAACGAAACCTGAACACTCGAATCTCTTACATACAACATAGATTTGTTGGATATTTTGTCGTATTCGAATTCCATAGTTGGATGGAGATTGAAGGGTTTTAGAACATCATGAGTTCGTTGAATTACTTCATCTATATCTTCGTATCTTCCATTTCCAATTTTTATGTCGAAACGACGAAATCTCCCATTAAGTTCCGCTTTTGTGATGCTTATTATTCCTTCTACTACATTTGGCCAATTATTTAAAAACGATATATCTTTTAGAGCAACTTCCCATTGTCCTTCAGTAAAATCTACATATCTGGCTAGTCTAACTGTAAAGTTTGAATTAGTATTTTTAGGAAAGTCACCAAAACTAGCATCAGAAGGAAGAGTTACGAACTCCGACATTTTCAATTCTTTCAATGAAGTTCAATTCCTTATCATCCTCTTTTATTTAACAAAATCTCTTTCATTGACCCAGCTATTGAATGAATCAGGATATCCCATCCATTTAACGAGTATTTCCTTTGTTCTTCCTCGTTTCCGAGATTTGAGAATTTTCTCAATTCGAAAAAATGCGGGTTTTTTTACTTTCTGTAGTTCATCTTCATAAAAAGTTCCATCAACCGGTTCGTTTGCTAAATCACGTAATTTATAGATAATCGGTCTTTCAAAATCAAGCACTTCTGTAATTTGAAAAACTTCAACTGTCCAATTTATTGTGAAACCTCTTTCGAAAACTGTTCTAGCTTTACTAATACGAACGTAATCATCAATATTGAATTTGGGAGTACTGTCAGAACTATATTCTCCATTTTCATAAATCCTATTCCAGATTCTTTCTTGATTTTCATAATTTACATCATTCGGTTTTATTCCTAATGTTGTGTGAATAGTATTGTTATATGCTTTTACCATTTGTGGTAAAACATCAATATATCTACGATCATCCGAATATGTCATGAATCTATACATCTTCACCCGTAATGTTTTGTTGAATCGTTCTATGATGGAAGCTTTAATTGTCTCATTCTCAGATGTAAACCATTTTACTTTATTTTCTTTCAAAACTTTTTTGACATCTCGATTATTAAACTCTTTTCCTTTTCCTATTTTGACATGATGGGTGGCTCTGTCAATTGGTTTAGTTTTTGTGTGTGCTGCTCATCGGATTAGTGAGATATTTGGATGGATACTTTAGTTTTTGCTCATAACTACGTGGACCTTTGTTGTTTTTGTTGAATATGTACTAGTTGTTGACATTGACCACAGTCATTATCTTGTATTTGTATATAGCCGTTGTCAGACTCATTGTTCATATTGACTTGCTCATCTGTTAAGTAATTCTTATGTAATCATCCTCTTACTCTCTTGTCTCACTTATGTGGTAAGCCAGCTGCTGTTCAGCTTTCAAATATACAAGAGTAACGGTTTTGTGTGTGTGTGTAGACAATGGCCTCGGCCATATCTCGCTAAAGGCCACCTGTGCATGAAATAGCGGTTTTATTAAAATTTGTGTTCTACGAACATATTTGACTAATAAGGGTAGTATATAAATGTATAAAAGTATATATAATAACAAGCAATTAAAACATCATATTGTGTATAAAATGCAATCTACATTCTCTTCCATAGCTGTTAACTTATCTTCATCACCACTCCACTGGAAGACTGCCATTTTTATCGCTGAATTGAAGCCTATACACATCCACTACTAGCTACTACGCGTTGTTACTAACTGATCCCGATGTTGAACTTTGAACACAAATTGACTGGCATTTGCCGATAGCTGTTTGACCAGTCTAATGTCTGCAAACATGTCTGAAGGTCATGCTTAGCTTTGTAGGTATAGTGTAACTGTAAGCAGGTTCTGAATATAGATGGATGAGTAATGCAACTACGAAAAACCTAAAAACCGGCTAATGAACTTGAAAGGAATATACTCGAAGCCGCTATAGCGGCACATGACCCGAAGTAGTTAAGTTAGAAATTCTAAAACAAGATGTAAAATTAAATTTTAGGTTAATTTTATAGAGAAATCTTTGGACAACACTGTCACTATCATAAAAAGTCTTCAAGATCGTTGGTTATGTTATTAACAGATAATAAAATTCAGTTACTAGCAATTGCTGGGAAAGTCGCAAAAATGTGTCTACGGCGGTCGACCATGGAAAACGCATGAATGAGTCTACTTCAGTGAAAGGATTGAAAACGTTGGATTTGCCACTGTTTGTGATAGCAAACATGTTTATTTCCTTCCGCAGCTGAGTTACTTTTACTTTTTTCCAGCTTTTGAGTACTACAGAACTACAGCTACTACAGAACTTGCACTCCGAGCGTTGTGATAGGCGACGGTGAGAAGAAAGCGAGCAGCGTATATTACAAAAAAGCACACCATCTCATTCAATTTTAAAAATGCTTGAAGCAGTACAATGCCTCGCAAAAAGCCTACTGGCCAAACGCAAGAACAGATTGATTCCCGTAGAGAAAGAGACCGAATTCGCAAAGCAGCAGCTAAACGAGCAAAAACTGCAGAGCAAACACAGCTACGCTCACAACGAAACAGAACTGCTACTGCAGCTGCTAAAAGTGCAGAAACTGCAGAGCAAACAGCTATGCCTACAACGAAACAGAATAGCAGCTGCTAGAAGAGCAGAAACCGCTGAACAAACACACGTACATCGAGAGTAGGTCAGAATAGATGCTGCAGCCGGTAGAAGTGCAGACACTACTGAGCCGACCCAGCAGCGACTCAAGCAGCTCAGAGCAGCCGCTCAATCGGCCGGACATGCAGAAACCTCCGAGCAGATGCAGCGGCCACAAGAACATGATGCACTAGCTACAACAGCTGCTCGGCGGGCTGAATTTTCAGAGCAGATAAAATGGTGACAACAGCAAGATGCACTAACTACAGCAGCTGCTACCAGGCGTCGTGTATGTACAAAAAACTTCGCACTTGACTCCAGTCCTGCAACACAGTATAGGGCCGAATTTTTCTATGGAACGAATGTCCAAAAATGCCCCAGATGTAATGCTTTACATTGGAAAGGCGAGAGGCCATATATGTAGTTTGTATAGTAGATTTTATTGATAATAAATTTTATCAACAAAACCACATTACTGCTGCACAGTTTGTATATACCATGTCAAAACACGGGCTATAGACGAAGAACTGGTGAGTCATAACTAGTGTTTCAAGCATGTAGAAGTCTCAATTCAATAAATGCTGGCGATAGCTTAGCAGTGCTATAGCAAAATATTTTCTAAAATTTCTTAAAATATGTAAAGTTAAAATATGTAAAACTTTTCAATAGTGCCAGTATGAAGAACTTCAGTTTGCCAAGACATGTCAATTTCATTATCAGTTCTATGTACAAAATTAGGACAAATCCGATTTGAGTGGTTTGAGACTGATGCATTGTAGACTAGCTGTAAAACACATTGCATATTTCCATTGGTCTCTCCAACATTATTGACATGTACGGCTGCATATGTGTATGCAGTCAGACCAGCAAAAATTTTTCAGTAGATTGCATATTTGGAGTTGTTTTACAGTATGAAAGACAACTCTCAATAAAACTATTGCTTTACGTAAATCTGTTCCTGAACGTGGGTAATGCAGCTAGTATACAATAATTCCTGTGCAGAAGCTTGTGATAAGATAGCCAATCAGAAAAGTGTTTTACTGTCTTTCAGGCGGTGGAGGAGTGTAGCCAGGAAATAGGTAGAGCTTTTTACCATCAGTTGGTAAACACATCAGGATGGGCTGCTGTCTGCTCACTCTTGGATATCTGTTGTTAACCTCTACGCTTTTTGCTCTTACCTTCTTAGCTATCTGCAAGGTGAAGCATACGTTAGTGTACCCAGTAAAAGCGCCGCTTCGGTTGCAGGAGTATTATGGTAGACAGGAGAACTGGCTTGTGAAGAGGCATGAGTTCCTGATGACTAGACATGCAGTTGATAGAAGTGATAGAGAGTTCTTATAACGAGTTGAGAGTTTGAGCAGATATGATGAGGTAGTTAATAATAGAGTAAGGTTTGCTCAAATAGTGGCAGTCAACGGGTTGAGAGATTGAGAAGTGAGTAGAGACTAGATGAAGAATGCTGATTGGACATGAGATATGTTGAATGAGGTCCTGAGGACTAGAGAGATGGTGAATAGCTTTGACAGGTTGTTGAGAGTGGAGAGTAGAGGTGGTGACTTGAGAAGTGAGATTGAGAAGGGGATAGCGAGGGTGTCAAAGGAAAGCAGCCGAGATAGTACCTTAGAGGTAGTAATAGATGGTGTGATTTGGCAAACATATACTCTTCTAGAGGTGGTCCTAGAGATAGTAGAAAGTATTATTGAGATGGCAGTGATGATCGTTATCTTATAGTATACAAGATGTATACAAAGACAATATGTTAGTAGATATGGAGCAAGGAGTTGAGAGTATAGTAATGACAGAGACAGTAGGAGGAATAAAGACAATATACTAGTAGATATGGGGGGCAAGGAGTTGAGAGTATAGTGAGGACAGGGACAGTAGGAGGTATAAAGACAATATGTTAGTAGATATGGGGGGGGGCAAGGAGTTGAGAGTATAGTAAAGATAGGGACAGTAGGAGGAATAAAGACAATATGTTAGTAGATATGGGGCAAGGAGTTGAGAGTATAGTAAGGATAGGGACAGAAGGAGGAATAAAGACAATATGTTAGTAGATATGGGGCAAGGAGTTGAGAGTATAGTAAGGATAGGGACAGTAGGAGGAATAAAGACAATATGCTAGTAGATATGGAGCAAGGAGTTGAGAGTATATTAAGGACAGTGACAGTAGGAGGAATAAAGACAATATGTTAGCAGATATGGAGCAAGGAGTTGAGAGTATAGTAAGGATAGGGACAGAAGGAGGAATAAAGACTATATGTTAGTAGATATGGAGCAAGGAGTTGAGAGTATAGTAAGGAGAGGGACAGTAGGAGGAATAAAGACAATATGTTAGTAGATATGGAGCAAGGAGTTGAGAGTATAGTAAGGACAGGGACAGTAGGAGATATAAAGACTATATGTTAGTAGATACGGAGCAAGGAGTTGAGAGTATAGTAAGGAGAGGGACAGTAGGAGGTATAAAGACAATATGATAGTAGATATGGAGCAAGGAGTTGAGAGTATAGTAAGGACAGGGACAGTATGAGGAATAAAGACAATATGTTAGTAGATATGAAGCAAGGAGTTGAGAGTATAGTAAGGATAGGGACAGTAGGAGGTATAAAGACTATATGTTAGTAGATATGGAGCAAGGAGTTGAGAGTACAGTAAGGACAGAGACATTAGGAGGAATAAAGACAATATGTAAGTAGACATGGGGCAAGGAGTTGAGAGTATAGTAAGGGAAGGGACAGTAGGAGGAATAAAGACAATAGCAAGGAGAGGTATGTCTCTAGACATAGAGCAGGTAGTAGAAAAAGTAGTGGAGAGAGTTTGCTACAATCACAAATGTAATGGTCATGAGATCCGGAGTTGTCTTATCGTTAAGAGTTTTTCTTGTCAAAAGAGCGTCCATGTACCCTGTGGTTGCAGGGATAAGAGTAGAGAAGTGAGATAAAAAGGAAAAGAATACTGCAATTAATAAGGAACTGAACTCATACATTTGTATGAACGGATATGAAGTCAAACACACTACAACTTAGCCTTAGAAGTTAGGCTGAGGATAAGGCTACGAATAATTGTGCTTCTGTGATCTCTCACAGCGAATGGGACTGGAGGCCAACAAACGCTGCAAACACGCTAGCAAGTAGAATGAAAGTAAAAGAGAGTTCTTACAACAAGTTGAGTGTTTGAGAAGATATGATGAGGTAGCTATTAATAGGAGGTACAAGTTATTGAAGAGTTCTTACAAGTTGAGAGTTTGAGCAAAATGAGACTGGAGGCCAACAAACGCTGCAAACACGCTAGCAAGCACTCATATTTAAAAAAATCGCTCTTAATTAAACATACGTGCAATGAACAGACAAAAATACAAACACATGACTTTATATATTTAGATAGATGGGTAATAAGGGTGTCACAATAAATGGAAGACTAAACTAGAATTAGTCATCTCCTGAAGTGAAAAATAAGCAGAGTTTTCTTATGGTTTGTCAAATGACCTACTTTACAAATCTAGGGTGTCTAAGAAGCTGAGAGAAACACCTCAAAGTATAACAATATTTACTAAGATGTTTAGTAAAAGGTGAAAAATGAAAGATGAGGGTTAGTGACACTATTATAGCTATTATTAGGTAGTACCTGCTCCTCAAACAGCCTCTTTACATCCCGATGACAGCTGTGTTTGTAGAAAGCTTCCACAAGGGCTCTTATAAAGAAGGAGCCATGAGCATCATGTCTTTCAGAGACATAACCTGTAAATACCAATACAGCAGTAGTTCCATTTACTCACAAGCTGTTACTTACAGAACTAGAAATGCCATTGGACACTGCAAACATGACATACTTCCGTTGATTTCGAGAACACAGCACGTGACACTACGTGTAGACATAAAAGGTTTTATGAACAAACTCATCTCATTATTGTCTAACAACTCTGAGCCATGGAAAATGAGGAGCGGTAGAGATTGTACAGTAATATCTGTTACCAGGGAAAATGAGAAGCTGCAGAGATTGTACAGAAATATCTGTTACCAGGGAAAATGAGGAGCTGCAGAGATTGTACAGAAATATCTGTTACCAGGGAAAATGAGGAGCTGCAGAGATTGTACAGTAATATTTGTTACCAGGAAAAATGAGAAGATGCAGAGATTATACAGTAATATCTGTAACCAGGGAAAATGAGAAGCTGCAGAGATTGTACAGTAATATCTGTTACCAGGGAAAATGAGAAGCTGCAGAGATTGTACAGTAATATCTGTTACCAGGGAAAATGAGAAGCTGCAGAGATTGTACAGTAATATCTGTTACCAGGGAAAATGAGAAGATGCAGAGATTGTACAGTAATATCTGTTACCAGGGAAAATGAGAAGCTGCAGAGATTGTACAGAAATATCTGTTACCAGGGAAAATGAGGAGCTGCAGAGATTGTACAGTAATATTTGTTACCAGGAAAAATGAGAAGATGCAGAGATTATACAGTAATATCTGTAACCAGGGAAAATGAGAAGCTGCAGAGATTGTACAGTAATATCTGTTACCAGGGAAAATGAGAAGCTGCAGAGATTGTACAGTAATATCTGTTACCAGGGAAAATGAGAAGATGCAGAGATTGTACAGTAATATCTGTTACCAGGGAAAATGAGAAGCTGCAGAGATTGTACAGTAATATCTGTTACCAGGAAAAATGAGAAGATGCAGAGATTGTACAGTAATATATGTTACCAGGGAAAATGAGGAGCGGCAGAGATTGTACAGAAATATCTGTTACCAGGGAAAATAAAGAGCTGCAGAGATTGTACAGTAATATCTGTTACCAGGGAAAATGAGGAGCTGCAGAGATTGTACAGTAATATCTGTTACCAGGGAAAATGAGACGCTGCAGAGATTGTACAGAAATATCTGTTACTAGGGAAAATGAGAAGCTGCAGAGATTGTACAGAAATATCTGTTACCAGGGAAAATGAGGAGCTGCAGAGATTGTACAGAAATATCTGTTACCAGGGAAAATGAGAAGCTGCAGAGATTGTACAGTAATATCTGGTACCAGGGAAAATGAGAAGCTGCAGAGATTGTACAGTAATATCTGTTACCAGGGAAAATGAGAAGCTGCAGAGATTGTACAGTAATATCTGTTACCAGGGAAAATGAGAAGCTGCAGAGATTGTACAGTAATATCTGGTACCAGGAAAAATGAGAAGCTGCGGAGATTGTACAGTAATATCTGATACCAGGGAAAATGAGGAGCTGCAGAGATTGTACAGAAATATCTGTTACCAGGGAAAATGAGAAGCTGCAGAGATTGTACAGTAATATCTGTTACCAGGGAAAATGAGAAGCTGCAGAGATTGTACAGAAATATCTGTTACCAGGGAAAATGAGAAGCTGCAGAGATTGTACAGTAATATCTGTTACCAGAAAAAATGGAGAGACTAATGATTAAGGATGATCTCTATTAGCAAACATTAAAAAGTACAAAAACTATAATTTTAGTGATAAATTTAAAGCTAAGCAAACCTTTACATGGCATGAAAATATATTACCTACAGTTATTACAAACTGAAACTCACTATGTGTATGTACACAGGGGTTGACAGAGAGTCTATAGTCTAAATATATACAGTAATACTTGAAATTTTTAGTGTCTGGTTCAACTACTAAACTGTTTAACTGAAGGTCCACAGGCTAGCAGGATTAATTGTTGTGAAGGAAAACAGAGACAACAATAGAGGGAAATTTAAACAGATGAAGTACATATCACCTTCTCTGTGTTACAATCCAATTTATAGGTAAGATAATCTCCTACCAAAGACCCTTCAATATACTCATAAGTAGATGATTTACCAGGAAAACTCGCATTCATGATGAAAAAGTCATCCCCCGCCAAAAAATCAGCGGAGTTAGTACTTGTAGACTGAGAGCTAGATGTGGAAGGGAGGGCAACAGTTGGAGTTGGGTCTGGAGATCTAGAGGAATGAGGGATATTCCCAAATGGTAGATCATAGCCACCTGTAATAGATATTCATATGTTACCAGCAGCTGTATAATTACTCTGTGTTGTGGAGGAGGTAACAGTAAGTAATTTATGTATATCAGGTGGCGGATCACAACTATAAAATGAATAGTAGAGATCCTCATGGGGATGTGTGAAGTTGGTTGATTTCTGTAGAGTTGTCTGCTCTCGCTATACTTACAATGAGATACCATGGACTTTATCAATACCTATAAAAACAGTTTAGCATCGAAACCACATTAATTGATCAAAAACTCGTTTCAACTAATTTATTCGCGGAGTTAAATTTCGAAGCCATGCCGAATAACTGGTGAAAACCTTGAATAATTTTATAAAGTTTGATGCAATGGCAATAAAACTCGAAGCCCGGCGATGATTTTAAAGAAGTTTTGGAACTTGGCTACGTTCAGTACTTCTGCCTAGCAGCTATTTTTGCGATGACACCATTCTGCATATCTCGTGACAACCTTGAATAATTTTGTAAAGAAATGTGATGCATTGGCAATGGTGTTAGCTCAAAGCCCAGGCAATGATTTTTAAAATGTTTTGGAACTCAACTACGTTTAGTATTTATATTAAAAACTAGCCTAGCGACTAGTTTTCAATTTGATGCAGTAGTTATTCTCCCTTGTGATTAAAAATAGAACTAATTATTCACGGAATTTAATAATTCGCGGATTGACTGTTCGCAAAATCGCAAATTTTTATAACCAATGAATATTTTCATCGTGTAGGGCATATCCATTTTCATTAAATGTATTTACAGAAAAAACAACGTCAAGTCAGCGTTTTCATAGAAAAATTATGAGACTTTCTACTCGCTACCAATCTAAAGTCAGTGGCTAAATTACCCACAAATCTCATGCTCTCGCAGCTCTAAAACACAGAACAACCCTGCACCTACTATATAGCTAAATATTACCGGCATGTGTTAAACTTTTCAGTATATTTACTTAATACAAAGATATAATTTATATAATTAATTTACTACTGCTGCAAGACATTGACGTAAAAGGGAACCATAACCAAATGTCAGTAAAATCTGATGGTAGTTGCTAAAGTCAGCAGGTAAAATTTCTCAACTGGCAGTAAGTCTTTGGCTGTATAAAATAAAGTGTCAATAGAGAATTGTCAACCTACCTCCAGAGCAAGCTTGAAAAATAAGTAGCTTGGGTTTCCCTGCCATGTGAGGAAAACACCGAGGAGACAGCAGATCATATACTGAAGTACGAGGAATTGCTTGTCGGTCTGTACCGTAGAGATGTGTCTCATTCCCGTGTGTCATGACTACGAGTACAAACATGCCATAGTCTTTGTGATCTTCAACCTCAGTCTCCTCACGTATAACTCTCAGCATCTCCTGTATATATTATATGAAGTTGACCTTAACTCTGTATCATCTACTTAGTTGTTCATTTAAGGCTGCTTACGAAGATAAAACAAGTGGTCTTACATTTACTAGCTACTAAAAGCTATGAAACCAGACAGACTTGATAACAAAAACTTAATCAATCAATCTATCATAACTGCACTATTAAAACTTCTGTTGCCATAAAAAACAACATTATATACAATAGAGAAAGCTAAATAACAAGATTGTCTATTAACCTGTGCAGGAAGATCTTCATGAACTTTGTTTACAAAAGACAAGCTTTTAAAGAGCCCATCTATATTTTGCTGGTCTGTTTGTGACCCAGTCCTTTCACTCCCCTTGCTGTCTACGCTGCCTTCAGGTGCAGAGAAGTGGATGTTGTTGATAACCAAACAGCGCCCTCTCACAGGATTTGTCATCTCATAAACCTAAACAAAAAAGTATTGGCAGTTGACAAGAGTTCCAACTTTAATGATCCTTTGGAGGTGCCATGAATGATGAAGTTTCATATCATGAAAAGAAACTTACAGATGACGAATCAAAGAGCTTCTTAGCCCAGGCTTTTTTACTCGATTTCACTCTCAAGCTGATGATAGCCAACTCAGCTTGATGTTCGTCCAAGTAATCCAAGCTATCAGACAGCTCACTGTCATCACCTTCAGCTGTGATATGAGACTGGAGTTGTACTCTTTTCCCTCTCACATCTTGTTTGGATGATGATACAGCCTGTGGCCTTAGATGTGCTGTAATGTTGATAACTTGGTAACATATATGACAGTTTGATGAGAAGGAGTAGAAAGAGAGGACCTGTCTTTGTAAGAACAGTTGATATTATCTAAGATAGTAGATTTAACTAAATGCATACATGGAAATTACTACATTGTAACTCAAGAACAATCAGACCTTGAGTATTTTCAGGTAATCTATTATAAAATTCCAGATACTTATCAGAGAATATGAGTGCTTCTTCTTTAACCAATAGAAATTAAAAATTGCAAGTTACATGGAGCACATACCACTAGAAATGGCATGTCGTTGAGAGATAACTTTGGACAGGTACTCTGTCACTTTCTGTGTTTCATCATCTGAAAGGCTGTAACCTGCAACAAACAGAAAGATTAGCACGAATACAAGTTCTTTCCATAGCAACCATTAAAACCAAATTGAAATTCACTCACATGGGTAGACGAGTGGAGAAGGAATGGTGGGCCTCCCACTTGCCTTGCCTTCAGCCTCTCGCTTGCTGCAGAAAGTAGGCTGAAATCCAGAGAAACCTTCTGCATCAACTTTTAATTGGCATTTCATAGGATGATCAGCTACTGTTGAGAACAAGGGACAGAGCCAATCTGGATCCACAAAGGTACCAGGGTGAGGATCCCGTAAGTACAGACAGTGTGGGCATACAACTTTAACTGACGGTCGACAGGCTTTCCAGGTTGATGTGATGTATTCCAGGATAAGCTGAGTGGTTTTTATGAGACGCTTCCAAGAGGAGGCAAGCAGTTGCGCTGAAGTTGAAACTTGAACAGTAACTCTTTGCTCTGCGAAGAAATGGACAAAATGGGTTGAACTTTCCCCGTGGTAAATCGTCGAGCCGTTGTTTCGAACCTTCATAGTTGAATGAAGACTGGTTTCCACGTTCAAGAATTTGACTATCGCTAGATGAAATGCATAGATGGGTAAAGGCAAGCCTCCAAACTCTATTCCAAGTCGAAGCTGAAGATCTCCATCCGTCTCCCAAGAGCCATCCATGCTAGACTGAGAGGCAAAAGGAATAAGATAGTATTCTTTTGAACGCTTACGCACTCGCCCATGCAACACCTTAAAGCTCTTCAAAAGCTCTACAGACACTTCCCCGGGAAACTTGCCTGACTCCTTTGTCAACAGATAGTACAGAAGAGCTGTGTCTAGTATACCATCATGTTTAAAGTCCTCAACCATTTCCTCGTATTTACGTTTGTTTATCTGCCGACCTTGATACAGAAATGATGTAAAGGTAGCCAGCCTCTCTTTCCACTGCTCTTCCGGTTGATGATGAAACAAAAGAGATATTGTTTCGCTGATATGACGAATCTGGTGAAAGACAAATGGTTTAAGGGATGCTATTTGGTTATACCAGAGGATGCTACCAGTGTTATGCATATATCGTAGCACTGTGTGAGATTCCTTGACGGAATACTTCTCCTCAATAAGTGAAAGATTTATGACTGACTTATCAGTTTGATCCGTCACAAACTGTGTGATTTCATTCCATGCTTCAGGAATAATTGTTTTGAATGTTTTACATCTCTTACCTAAAGCCAGCTTGAGTTTCTCTATGTTCGATGTATCTGACTGGTCATCACTGAATATAAAAACCTCTTCAGGATGAAATACTGGTGCTTTGGTATTAGACAAATGTAGGATCTTCTGAAACTCCCCTTGCTTTGTGCCATAAAATTCCCTTTCCTCTGCTAGCATATTTCTTCGAAGATGCTCGATCTCCTCCAAGAAGTTGTCTTTGCACACTTCTACACTCTGACTTGTGACAGCATCAGCATGAGTGAACACGAGTAAAGGTGGGCCGAGAAAGGGACAGGACAAATACAAATGAGACATCCAGTCCCAGCACGTTTTTTTCGCAGCCACTTGTGAACCCTTTTTGTGTGAAATTTCCAGGAAATGTTTGAAACTCACAACAAACAATGGTATATTATTTTCTTTTAGCGCATATTGGTAAGCAATATGGTAAACATCTTGGCCTCCGTGATCGATAAGGTTGGCAGTAGAATCTGGTAGCTTCAAATCGTGAACTTCAAAGCCTTTTGTGGCTTCATCTATGAAGGACACATCTGACTCGGATCGCTTTGTCAAAACACGTTTCCCTTGGCGAAGACTTTTAACGATACTAGTTTTTCCAGCAAGGAAATTGCCAACGATGGCGACTGGTGCATTACAGACTTCTATTTCTCTTCCCTGGCTAAGAACTTTGAAATATTCCCGAATTGCGTGAATTCCGTCCTGACATACAGCGTATGGAGGAGATATTAGTTTTGAACATCCATAACAGTTCAGCATTTGAAGTTTGTTGAGAGCCATAACCTTTTCATCTATCTTTGTCAGTTCATAGTTACCGCTGATGTCAAGCTCCTTCAACTCTGTGAGATGAAACACAGCTTCAGGTACTTCCTTCAACTTATTCCCGCTGATGTCAAGCTCCTCCAACTGACTCAACTTGCTCAGCCTACATAACAACTGAAGCATATTAGTCTTATCTTAATGTTATTTATAATTATATTTATTTACTAGGAAATCTTAACAGTAACACAAACTAACATCACAACCATAATATTCCATCTTATTTTAACTGAGTGTATATTCTACCTCTAACAATGCAGTACCAATTAGTAACCTTATCATACCTGCTGAACATGTCAAAGAGACTAGATAGTAGACATAAAACTTTCTTTAATCATAACAGGTGTTTTTGTAGCAGTTATGAAAAAACAAGAATTTTGGGCTAAATAATTTCTTTCCCGGTTATTTACAACACTCACAAATGATGCCTGGAATCCTTTGTTAGAAGCATTTATAAATCTATAGAGTATAATCTATTAGAATATAAATACTCCACATGGAGGTTAGATCAGGTCTAAGAAAATCCAGCCCAACCCAGGCCAGCAAGTATTGAAGCCAGACTAAAGCCCGATCATTAAACTTTATTTGCAAGTCTGAATCAACAAAACCTGAAATTTTATATCGCAAGTTTTTTAAATGAAAATATTCAACATATTTTCATCATCACAATCAATACATTTACACAATGAAATAACAGATTTCACAGCATAATAATCACAGTCATTACAATTATTTTCTAATACACAGTATTGGTACAATGGAGGTATTACCTACTGCACAATGAGCAGTGCTGGATGCAGTTGCAGTGTTGCTGGTGCGTATTTCACAGTGCTGGATCCATTAATAACTTTTGCACTCCAGTGTAGATATATTAGACAATCTGACACATGTATATGTGACATATTTATATAGACTAATGCGCAGTATTGGTGCAATGGAGGTATTACCTACTGTACAATAAGCAGTGCTGGATGTAGTTGCAGTGTTGCTAGTGCGCATTTCACAGCGCTGGATCCATGAATAACCTTTTAATGCACTATAGATCTATTAGGCCATCTGACATATGTGTATGTGACGTATCTATATCATATAGACATCCTCATGTCTATGTATTGATATGTCCATATTATATAGACTGATATCCGTGCCTTGGTTATATGTACATGTGTGTTTGGAATTAGTTTCTCACATGAACTTAGCATACATAGGCAGATCTCAGCAGCCAGAATTTCTCACACAGACCAGCTTGTAGTGGATTTCTTTGACAGGTAATAGTAGGAACAGACTCAATCTGCTGAGACCACACACGAGTGATCAGATTGGTTGACAGACTGAAGACAATCAAAGCTGAAGCTGTTTACGCTGAAGCTGGTTTCGTTTCCAACTTTCAAACACCATTGATTGTGTGCAATGTGTAGTAACAGTGGCAATGCTGAACAGACACATGGAAATCCAGCAGTGTCAGGTTATCCACAGTATCAACTTCATACTAATGCATAGTTGCAGTATGTATGCAGTTTAAAGTTTTGAAGAATACATATTCACAGTATGCATGAAATGCTGGGTTTCAGGTAATACATCATGGAAATAAATGTGCAGTAGACCGTAGTGGGTAATTGCCAGTTGGAGTGCAGTTGCAGTAAATATCTACTGTGCATTAGAGAGATGTAATGCACTAAAATGTACTGCAATGATGCAGTGCAGTTCCAAGGCATCACAGCCATAGTTTGTGGACATGAAAATGATTTTGTACCATTATTATCCACTACCATGATTATTATTCAATGATATATTATTGTACATGTAATGTATCGATTATTTCATCAATATTTTTAGAGTGTTAAATTTGTAATGAAAAAATTTAGTTAAATATATGACACCTGGTACACAAATACTGTGTGAATTAATTAAAACCTTTAGAGTATGAAAATTTCACTGACAACAATTATTATATACCATAAAACATTTATGTAATTTTAAAAATTTAAATAGATCTTTGCATGTGGTAACAAGAGCAAGAAAGATCCTGAAATGCTCTGGTAGTGAATATACTTCTTTTGCTCAGAAACTTCCTACAGAGAGACTGAGTTATACTCACGATTCAGGGAGGTCCTGAAGTTGGCACCAGTCCAAGAGTAGCTCAGTGAGAGTAGTAAGAGTACCAACGACCTCAGGGAGGCCTTCTTTGAAGTTATTGCCAGTCAGCGCTAGCCCCTTCAGTTGAGTCAGAGAGGATAGACTGTAATATATACATGTGATAAATTAAAGGTATAATAGTATAGGTTCACAGGCTATGATAAAGTATCTCAGTACATAAAATGAATTTGTTCTGCTATTAAATGAAGAACTACAGAGCAGATGGGCAGCTAGGTTGAATGCTCAGTTATCATAATAATCTGTATGAATTATTAAAATAAACCAAACCATCACATTTACTGATAAGAAATCAATCCATGATTTATTATTGTACATGTAATAAATTGATTAATTAATCTATTTTATTGATTTCCAAATGTAAATATACTAAAGCTAAACAGTTAAATATATAAAGTATGGTGAACAGTTATTATATGGGAGGATAGAAGACATTAGCTAGAGGGTCACTTCCTGAGAAATTACTATGGAAATACATATTTGATCAGTATTTATTCCTCTTATATCCTGAATGTGATGTGTGAATGTTAAGATAATACATGATACAGAAAAGAAGCAGCAAAAATGTAATAGATTTGTATTCTTATCTTTAAGAATTTTTTCTTTGTTTCATTATTTTATGTTTAGTTTTATGTTATTTTAACTGAGTGTATATTCTACCTCTAACAATTTGATATTTAGTAAATTAAAATGCTTCGGAAAGCCATAGCTGGTGAATCTCATCGAACACTGTATAAAAATTATGACTGGATATTTACCAGTGAAAATGTTGAGTAATAACCAATAAAGAGATATTTATTGTTAAATTGCCTAAAATCCATGTGAATTGAGTCTAGAATCAGCAATGCATAGGTTTAGTAATAATGAGTAATACAAATAAAGGGTACAATATACTCTAACATATTCTAAACATTATAAGCCAACCTGATTTATATATTTTTACTAGCTGCACAACCCGGCGTTGCTAGGGTAAGAAAAAGTCTTTGGACAGAAAATTTATTTGTATTTAACATATAACAACATTTACCGTTCTACCTTTCAAACTACATATCATGAGATAAGTGTTAGTTGAAATACTTTAACATAAAATAAAACTACTGTAAAGGTTTTCAAACTTTGTCAAACAACTGTAACTTTTAAACTTCATATCATTAGGAAAATGTTTTGTGCAAGTCAAATAAATTAAAAAAATAGAACTATAAAAGGGTTTAGATGTAAATGTGAAATAATTAGCAAGCACGTAATAACTCAATTAAACCCGTTTTGCAACAAATACAACAAAAGATGATTCGGTAATGATACGATTAATACGAACTGAGAAAACAAAATAAAAATCCTGAATATGTTGAATTAATAACAATTTTGGCATAAAAGTTCATGTGTATAAAAAGGTTACTGTTCCACCAGAAGCTTTTCATGAAAGTGTTGTATACGCGGAGTTGTTACCTCTCGACTTCGGTACAAATGTTAAAATAAGATATCAAACTGTCTTTGTCTGACCGAACAGAGAGAATCTTCCTATGGAGACCTTATAATTCTCCACAGGAAAAGAATTGGCTTTGAGCCCAGATATAGTAATTGAACCTTACGAAAAATATTTATTAACAGGGGCATCGTCACGCATGGGCACATTGGTAAAATAATCAGCGTGCGCTGAAACAGGAGTGGCACACATATCCACACACACACTTTGAGAAATATATACATGTATATAGATTGTTTAGATGATTTATTTATAGTTTGGACCCCATTTGATTTAACAGACTGGATTTAACAGACATACATTTAACAGACTAATAATCATATTAGGTGATTGTATCTTTAATTTCATCTTTAAAACTGCTGAACAGATGATAACATTTGAATTTCGACTTACCAAGAATATTGAAAATGATCAACTTGGTATGTCAAGGTTTTACTGTACTAAGCTAGAAACCAGCTATGTTTTTCCTTTGATCTCTTCTACTGATTACTAAGTGGTCCACACAGGATTCCTTAAGCCAATTAGAAATATCGAATGGGATTAATGAAAGCCAATTAAGAGCTGCCACTTGGCTAGAGCAGATAAACTTTGACTAAAAAGCCAAAGTTGAAGAACTAGTAATATTAATACAGGAACATTAAAATGGTAATTTCATAAAACTTATAAGAGATAACTTAGATATGACATATTGTAAGACTAGCTTTTGAGTTTATTAGAGTATAAATGCTCAGCATGGAGGTTAGATCAGATCTAAGGATAATCCAGTCTAGCCCGACCCAGGCCAGCAAGTAGTGAAGCCACACTCAAGCCCGATCAATCAACTTTATTTGCAGGTCTGAACTGAAAAAACCCGAAATTTTATACCCCAAGTTTTTTGATATTAAAAAAATCTACATATTTTTATGGTTACAATAAATGCATTCACACGAGTGCTAGTCACGGGTAATAATACTCGTTGAACCCACAGGTTTATCTCCTCTCGAGTATCAGTTAATAGAGATTTCTGGTATTTCGGTCTTGCCCGTTCGGGTTTTGACTTTCGAGTTCGGGTTTTGGTACAGGGATCTGTCAAGTAGTGTGAACAAAAACTCGGTCTATTGCGCTGCGCTTTTGACTGTTTAACAACCCGCCAGTTAACGCTGCGAGCACGAATGTCAGTCGATAAAACAGTGGAAAATAATAAATAAATTGAGTGCGTGAATTAAATAAATAAATAATAATCCTTGAGTGCGTGACCCGGACTAGCCGGGTCACGCACTGAAGGATTTCCGCCACGCATACGTGTGCGTGTTTTGCGTGAGCGTGGCGAAAATCCTTGAGTGCGTGACCCAGCTAGCCCGTGGTTTTATCAAACATAAAACATATATTACGTTTTACATGTTATCAATGTAAGACGTAATATAAGACTAGATACCTATAGGTAAGCGGGGAAATGTTCGTTGAAGAAAGATTATAATATAATTCGCGTGGGTTGTGTTTTCAGAATGTTTGAGAAAAAAGTTGTGATTGCCAATGCGCGCTGAGAGACTCTTTTTGATTAGCGTGTTTGTCAAAGAGGCGTTTTTGCAATTAACCATAACATCAATTGATGCGCGATCGCAATCTCATTCCGTTACATGGCGATTGCGCGTGAGACGTCAAATGAGCTCTTTCATGAGCAGCTCATTATGCGTGAAACTCTCCCACGCATCACGTCGCTGGTAATGCTGTAGCCTGTCAAATACAGAAATATTTCCGAATAACCAATTACCGATAGGCTTTCACGGATAAATACCGATCATATCAAACTGGCCGCTGATAACTAGCTGTCACCGAAAATGATTGGTTTTCTGGATACTGATAATCGCTCGATGTCGGTAAAAGCGGATAATTCCTAGCCGGCCCAACACTAATGTGTATTAACAGTGACCATGCTGAACAGACACATAGGCCATTCCATGGGGACTGGTCCAATGTGTGTATTGACCCGTCACAGATATGATTAAAACTAATCCTATGTGAAAGAGCATGTCAAACTTGGTGGGCATCCAAATTTTTTAGTCTCTAAACATTTCGTGGCGCTGCCGGCATCACCCCAAAGTTTGCCGTTCAGGAGGGGCGACTCCGAATCGGAATTTTTTAGGTTTTTTGACAACAAACATCTCGAAAACTATATCTTCTAAAACTCTGAATTTTTAGTTATGTCTTCTTCCACATGTGATCTATCATTTTCATTTAAAAACCTGTCTGTCGGAGGCTGTCATTTGGGTCAGAGGTCGCTAAAGTAGGTCAGCGGGCCCTATTTTTGGCAAGTTTTGTAGATTTAAGCTATTTTAGCGTCACGTAAAACCCGAATTTTTTTTCATTTTTTGGCAATGTAACTCTTGATATATGCTTATTAATGTATTTTCTACATAAAAATAATTTATATTTGTCAGATTTCATCCTCATGTGGGTGTGGGCGGGACAAATCCAACATGGCTGTCGTCGGCAGCGATGGAAAAGGGTGACAGAAACCACTAAAAATCACAGAGATAGCGTGAAAAATTATATAATAAAATAATGTTTTCTACATATTTCACATGCGCTGATTCCAAATCTTGCTTCAAAATCATTGATATCATGGTAGAAGTTTGCCTTTTAACCACTTTAAAACTGGTCACGCCACAGCCAAAAATCACTGCAGGTATGTTATTAGCCATCCCGATTATGGGCACCTTGAGTTATAGCCTCTGCAACATGGATATACAGTCAAACATGGATAACTCGTCCACGGATAGCTCGAGCACATGGTTAATTCGAACATTTCCTTTGGTCCTTTCCCACGTAATGATAAATTGCTATAGATAACTCAAACTCAACACTGTTAATTCGAACTGTTTTTTTGCCCAACGGATACCGAAACGGTTGTTATCGCTTTAGAAAATCACTTTATTCAAAGCCATAGAGGTAAACTTCATCTTTTCGTAATTCATAAGCGTCGTTATTACCACCATCGGCAAAATATTTTTGTCAACGACTTTTCTAAAAGTTTGGTGAAATTTGATTTATACTGCTATACGATGAATTGCACGGGCTAGCCGGGGCACGCGTGCAAGGATTTTCGCCACGCACATACAAAACAAAAATCGCATGTTGTTTTTGTTTTGTATGTGCGTGGCGAAAATCCTTGAGTGTGTGGCGTAACCCAGCTAGCCCGTGATGAATAGTTTTCCGACGTTGATTCCGTGTTGAATCAACGTCGGAATGTTGAATGTTTAAATCGTCTTAAAAATTCTTGTAATTAAACGTATACGTTGTCTGAGCTACAAAAAAACTATTCATCGTTTGACCTAAACACAGAATACGTGTGTACATTCAATAAGTATCTATTAAAAAAGCGTGAGTGATATAGAATGTACCGTGAAACCTCGTAAAACTTCTAATTGAACTGCCTCGGAGTGTTGCTCTTAACGAATCCCAGGTAAAGTAAGGTAATCTGCATAAACTTCAAGAAAAAACGGCAAAATTGATCGTGGGTAAAACCCCAAAAAAAAATGTCTTTTCTTTTGAGCATTTCAACAACGATCAAGTTTTGCCAATGTCAATCTGAAAAACGTCCTGGCAATAACATCACCTCAAACAACAAACCAATCTCAAGTGATAGAAAAATCTCTATACTTTTTCATGAAAACGTTTTAAACTTTACATTAGAAGCATTTAATTTGAAACAAGCCATTTGTGCTTTTGATTTATATTATAGTTTGTATATGTACATGTATCTACTAATAAATAAGTAAATATATGGACTTGTGACAGTGCTCTGATAACTTGAATGCTCTGATAATTCGAACACTTTTGCTCGGTCCCATGAAGTTCGAGTTATCCATGTTTGACTGTATATATCTTCCAAGCAGTTTTGGGACTTCCTCTTTTGAGCAGGGAAAATTTTCCTTGCAGCACTCATTTTTTATAAATATGCTCTTGCTAGTTAGTTGATAATTGGTAAAAGACGTGAGAGCATGGATTGCAAACTATCTGCGCTTTCGAAGTGCCATATAGGCACTTACATAGCCAAGACAGACCAAGGAAAGCTGCAAGTAGTAGACAAAGAGCTGCGGTGGATTGTAGCGGAAAAATCAGGTAAAAATATTTAGCATTTTTGAAGTTGTTAAATTTCACATGGATAAGAAATTGAACATTTTACCATGAGGAGAAATATGTCGTGGGCATCCAGTAAGGCATCAAAGTTTTCTTTTTTTGGTTTGGCGCTCTCTAAAACAGACAAGGTGTGTGCCCACCATCTAGCAATATACACTAGCAAAAACAGTAACAATGTGATTGTCAACAGGTCCTGCCTTGATCCATTCGATAAACATTCACGCGGAATAAAAACTGGCTTGACACTAGTTGACCAATCAATTAAAGAAAAGCTCGAAGCATTTTCGGTCAAAACACACATTGATCGTAAAATATGCAGAAACTGTATTTCTAGTTTGGATACTCGCAAAGACAATGTCGAAGAAGAGTATTGCCCTCAAAACTCAAAGGAACTGATAGAATCTAATGTCGAAGAACTAAATACGTCTTTAGAATCTTTAACAACACCCATTAAAACGAGTCAAGTTTTAAAGTTACCTCTGAAAAGAAAGGCAGAATATGCTGAAAGGAAAGCAGAAAAAACTAGAGAAATCTAACGTGTAATAAAAAGATCTATTGGTGTAGCGGCTGCCAGCGAAAGACCTAAAAAAGATCCTTTTGCGGACCTTATGGAGGATATCAGAGAGAAGTTGAAAATAAGCACATTTAGGGAGCAAGTTTCTTTGTTAACACTTTTGTCCCATTCCTGGCCAATAGATCAGATTAGCAGAGATTTCAATGTGTCCGAAAGGCAAGTCAAAGAAGCAAGAGAGCTAAAGCGAACAAAAGGCATCTTAGCCACACCCCAATCCACCAAAAAAAGGTAATAAAGGTTTAGCGGCTAACATAAAAGCTGATGTAGAAAACTTCTACAAAAACAGTGAATTTGTTCATTTCATGCCTGGAGCAAAACAGGTCTCAACACATAGAAGCTCTGATGGTACTAGAGAATATGAACTGCAACGACTGATTTTATGCAATCTTTCCGAGTTGTATAACCATTTCTGCCAACAAAACCCCATCAGTGGTAACCAGATAAAGCTTTCAAAATTTTGCGAACTTAGGCCAAAGTTTTGCAAAACTGCCAGTGCCAATGGTACTCATTTCGTTTGTGCGTGTACCATTCACCAAAACTTTCGTTTCATGGTTGAAAAGGTACCGGAACTGAATCACTACACGGATGTTCTTGAAAAGCTGGTTTGTGATCGTAAGCAGGCAAACTGTATGTTGAGAAAATGTGAGAATTGTCCAGGTCAAGCAAACATTAAAAATCGCCTTTCTGAGCTGTTTGAAAAAGCTGACTATGAAGGAGACGATGAAATCACATATAGCCAGTGGGTTACTACTGACCGGTCAAACATTGTGAAACACTGTGCAACCATCTCCGAATTTATCGACACAATGTGCCAAAAAGTTGATGAACTAAGTACCCACCATTACATAAAAGAGGAGCAGTCTGCATTTCTCCAGAATCTGAAACAAAATCTTCAGACTACGGAAATCACCATACAGATGGATTTCGCGGAGAATCACTCCTTTATTGTACAAGATGCCTCCCAATCGTTCCACTGGAACAATCTCCAGGCCACACTACATCCTATAGTAGTATATTACAAATCAACCGAGGGAAAACTTTTACACATATCTTACTGTTATGTAAGTGATTATTTGCATCACAACCATTTAGCTGTCTATACGATGCTCAAAGATTTCCTTCTTCGACTGAGACGTATACTGCCAAATCTTCCGATGATACACTACTTCACAGATGGCTGCACAGGCCAATATAAGTCATAAAAAGCCTTTTGTAATTTGATGTTTTACACTGAGGATTTTCAGGTGACGGTCAAATGGCACTACTATGCAACATCGCATGGAAAGTCTGCTTGCGATGGTGTAGGGGCCATCATTAAATACCAGGCACGTCGAGCAAGCTTGCAGCGAGCTTTGGAACATTTTATTACTACGCCTCAAGATCTATATAACTTTGCGAAATCAAACATTACGAAAGTGCTAACTTTATGGTTTGATGAGACAGATATCGACAAAGTGCGTTTACTCCAAGAACAACGATTTGAAGCAGATGGCGTCCCTGTACCTGGATCCCGTAGCCATCATTGTTTCCCTTATGGCCTGTAGCTATCACCAACCCTTATAGGCAGGTGTACATCTAATGGTGAAGTATCTATCAGTATAGATTATGACAAAACCTTTACAGGAAATTTGCTGACAGGGCTAATTCAGACTCGGCAAATTGTGTTGGCAGAAATTAAACCAGGGGATTACCTTGCCTACAAATATGAAAAGGACTGGTACATTGGATCTATTATAGATATAGACTTGAAAGAAGAGGATGTAAAAATTAACTCTCTCTTACCTCATGGACCAGCCAAGGTATTCAAATACCCATTACGACCAGATGAACTGTATGTTCCAATTCAACATATCTTGATGCGGGTAAATCTTGAGACAGCTAACCACCGCCAATATACCTTGAGTCAACATTTACAGGAAGAAATCGCTCAGCTATTAGCATGATGTCAATGTGAGTTAAAACTAGCATATGTTCAAGCAGTTACTAACTATGCTTCAAATGTGATGACTGTCACATAGATGGTAATTGTGAATTCAATGTCTATGCAGATACACTGGACAGGGCAGCTTTATTGTGTTGAAATCGGCTTTGAATGGTTTTTTATATAAAAGTGTCTTTAATTCATTGTGCTATTAACCTATTTTCTAGCAGAATATCATATATTTTGAGACAAGATTTGGAATCAGCGCATATGAAATATGTATAAAACATTATTTTATTATATAATTTTTCGCGCTATCTCTGTGATTTTTAGTGGTTTCCGTCACCCTTTTCCATCGCTGCCGACGACAGCCATGTTGGATTTGTCCCGCCCACACCCACATGAGGATGAAATCTGACAAATATAAATTATTTTTATGTAGAAAATACATTAATAAGCATATATCAAGAGTTACATTGCCAAAAAATGAAAAAAAATTCGGGTTTTACGTGACGCTAAAATAGCTTAACTCTACAAAACTTGCCAAAAATAGGGCCCGCTGACCTACTTCAGCGACCTCTGACCCTAAATGACAGCCTCCGACAGACAAGTTTTTAATGAAAGAAGACATAACTAAAAATTCAGATTTTTAGAAGATATAATTTTCGAGATTTTTGTTATTAAAAACCTAAAAAATTCCGATTCGGAGTTACCCTTCCTGAACGGCAAACTTTGGGGTGATGCCGGCAGCGCCACGAAATGTTTAGAGACTAAAAAATTTGGATTCCCCCCAAGTTTGACATGCTCTTTCACATAGGATTAGTTTTAATCATATCTGTGATGGGTCAGCACACACATTGGACCAGTCCCCATGGAATGGCCCTCATGGAAATCCAGCAGTGTCAGGTTATCCACAGTAACAACTTCATACTAATGCATAGTTGCAGTATGTATGCAGTTTAAAGTTTTGAAGAATGCATATTCGCAGTATGCATGAAATACTTGGTTTCAGGTAATACATCATGGAAATAAATGTGCAGTAGACCGTAGTGGGTAATTGCCAGTTGGAGTGCAGTTGCGGTAAATATCTACTGTGCATTAGAGAGATGTAATGCACTAAAATGTACTGCAATGACTCAGTGCAGTTCTAATGCATCACAACCATAGTTTGAAGACATGAAAATGATTTTGTTTCATTATTACCCACTACCATGATTATTATTCCATGATTTATTATTGTACCTGTAATGTATTGATTAATCCATCAATATTTTTGTATTTTTAAATTTGAAATAAAACTCTTAGTTAAATATATGAAACCTGACACACAACTACTGCGTAAACTAATTAAAACCTTTAGAATGTAGAAAGTCTACTGACAAACATTACTACATGGCATAAAATTTTAATGTAATTTTAAAAACTTAAATAAACTTTTGCATGTGGTAGCAAGACCAAAAAATATCCTGAAATGCAATGGTAGTAAATATACTTCTTTTGTTCAGAAACTTCCTACAGAGAGACTGAGTTATGCTCACAATTCAGGGAGGTCCTGAAGTTCGCACATGTTCAAGCGTAGCTCAGTGAGAGATTTAAGAGCTCCAACAACCTCAGGGAGGCCTTCTTTAAAGTTGTTGCCACTCAGCACTAGCTCCTTCAGTTGAGTCAGAGAGGATAGACTGTAATATATACATGTGATAAATTAAATGTATAATAGTATAGGTTCACAGGCTATGGTAAAGTATCTCAGTACATAAAATGAATTTGTTCTACTATTAAATGAAGAACTACAGAGCAGGTGGGCAGCTAAATTGAATGCTCAGTTATCATAATAATCTGTATGAATTATTAAAATAAATCAAACTATCACATGTACTGATAAGGAATCAATCTATGATTTATTATTGTCCATGTGTTGATGAAGTTATTACAGATAAGAAATCTTCAGTTGAATACACTCACTGATAGTAAAAGTTGTTTGATGATACTTTGTGTTGATTTATTACTGAGTAATATACTATCATGCATCAGAATATGTGTAAGTATTCAAACTATTCAAGAATGTAAGATATCAAACTACCGTGATTGACCTAGATAAAGTGATGCCTACCTGAACAGTGCTAGTATTAAACATGTGATACAGGAGTAGATATAAGTACATAGAGATAGTCCAGTAGTAAAAGGAACAAGTAAATACTCATAGAATACTTGATGATTTACCATAATGGTTTTGATAGATTACATAATACTGCACATGAGGTACTTTATTACCTTTTTGTCACAAGAGTTTCACTAAAGTACATGTTGCTGTAACTTATCAATGATGAATATTATAACATTTCTGGTGGATGAAGGAAATGCTAGGGTTTTCACAAATACTTTAGTGAAATTACAAGAGTTTCACTAAAGTATATTCCGTTGCATTATACAAGTTACTGTAACAATTCAGTTAGATATATGATAACATTAACGGTGGATGAAGGAAATGTAAGGGTTATAACTTGGTATGAATTGCAGACTGATGATATAGCAGAATATTCCTATACTAAGGTATGGTATGTTATTTATTCACCTAGTTTATTACAGTTGGAAGGAGAATCACTACTCTGGTAGTATAAGTGAAGGTAACTCTGTACAGTTTTACCTTTCCAACTGGCAGTTCTCTGGAATGTTCTCTAAACGCAGCCCCTTCACCATAGGACAAAGTATATTCAGTGGAGGAATCTTTCCTTCACATCTAAAGCCTGTAATGGAGTCTTCACCAACATCATTCAGTACCTCCTCTACTGTTTTGTCTTGCAGTGAGTCACTGAGCCAGTCATCAGACTCCTGTGTAGATAGTCTGTAGAAAACTCTGTAGACTATAAAATAGGTTGTGAGAACATAATAAACCTCTTTTATTACTTACAACTACATTTTTGTCATATCAACAACAGCAAGCTCTTGACTAAAATAAAACACAACCATCATCTCTCTTGTTCTGTACCAAAGGTTGATAATTACTAGATGTTTCTGAGATATTTTATAGTTTGAAGATAAAGCATAGACATTATTTTCATAGAGTTCTCTCATGAGAAGTCAGCCAATAACATTTGATCATTATTAATTATATGATGACCCTTAGCGTCAGCAGTGTAATCAGTCACAGCAAGTCAGACTTGTGGCAGCATACCAAAGAGTTAATTGTTATTAATGTATCCAAGTCATTATTAGTACTATTTTGTGGCCACTTCTACTGATTCCTTTCTACTATGGGTTTGTTAAAATCAAAGAATTTAACCGGTAGTCACATAGAGGTGGCATTCAATTAAAGGGCGGGACGCTATATTTTTAATCTTTTTTATAGTGGCAGTCAAATAGAGGTTTTACGGTAGCGACAACTTAAAACTTGTCCGAACTTAAAAATGGAGACAAACATACTAACTGTGAAAATAAATAAGTTTAGAGTATACAGGCACCATGACATCTTCATCTCTAATGAAGATGTCATGGTGCCTGTACATTCTAAAATTACCTATTTTCACAATTAGTATACGTGACTCAATTTTCAAATCTCTATCACATATTTGACTATGGTGAGCATGGTTCAGTCAATCAGTGAAGCCATATTGAGTTAAATAGCTGGCTGATACTGCAGAGACTCATGTAAACAAGGCTATTAGAGGTCATTTTGTCTACCTCTTACAGGTCAAAGCTGGCACTCATACTTGTAAAAAATGAGATACAATATTCATCGTGCTAGCACCACGCAACCAGTAAACTGACTACTAGTAAATTACTGACACACAATGCAGGTTAACCCCTTGATAATTTGCCATGAATTTACTAGATATTCCACCTTCATCTCTACCTAAACCCTTACTATACCTTCAACTTTAATATCTATGGAAGGGAATGTTACGTTGTGATATGGCCTTGTGAAAACATGGTGAAAAATTAAAGACTGAATTATAATCTAAACACAGAAATATTCTTTCAAATCACACAAAACTAGCATAGGAGTTTGTAATACTTTGAGTAAATGGAACTTTTCACAAAATCTCAGTTTTTGAAATTTTTAAGAAAACAGCGAAGGGTAGACAACTGCTATAATGATAAATTAGTAGCAGAGTTTACAACTGTGTTGCTCTCATGAATGTAGAATCAGTTACTACTTCAAACTTATGTTGTGTTTTTAACATATTTATAATTCATACAAAATATATTTCACCATCATAAATGTAGAATAGCATACAAATGATATGATATGTATTTCATTTTTGTGAGTCACTTATATAAACAGCTAACATACAAGTTTTGCTTACCTTCAATAATTCTCTAATCTATTTAATTAAAATCATTATAAACTGATCAATTGTTTAAATATAACCGCAGTTTGATTGCAACTCATGTATAAACTTGTTCATCTTATCCAATGTCCAGACTAACGGATACCGTTTTAGCAAGGGTCGACTGTAGTCCCTGAATGTTATGCTGGTTAGTATAACTGTATATGTTACCATTAGTTTATGATGGAAGTTAACAAGTTAATAAGGGAGAGTATTGTAGAAGAACAACTATCAAGAATTGAAACTTAGAGATAATGAAATCCTGAGCCTCTGACTAGTGTATCTATCATAAGACCTTCTGGTTTATTCTCTCCGGTATTATTTCAACTTGGGTGGTCATTGATAATCCAGGCCAGTCATGTGTCAATTTACAGGCACTAGTTATGAAAAAGCAACCCTGATGGATGACTACAGTCAAAGCCTTTAAACTGAATGTTTGCATTAGAAGTTTTAGAATGAAGTTCTCTTTCTAGAACAAAAACATGTTAAATCATTTGCCAACGCAAAACAATGAAAACATATTTTTATTTCCAGACGATATATTTATTTTTTAGTTTTGTTAAGAATTTGAGTTGTGTTTTTAAGAGGCAATGAATACCGCTGTTTATTCCTAACATTGTTTCAAAAAGTTATAGAAAACCCAGAAAGATGTAATAGCATAACCTTTTCACATGCTGTTTCAGAAACGGAGACAACACAGACTCTGAACACTGAAGTACCAACATGGGTCTGTCTTCAAACAAGTTGAAAATATTTCTTTGGAACAGCAGATGCTGTTCATTTTAGTGTAAAAATGACAAACATGTGAGTTTGCATGACAAGAAACACTTAGTAGTGAGATGGTGCTTCAAAGTACTTCCAAACACATAAAACACAATTGATTTTTCCTTGTCCTTTGATCTACAATATAATCCCATTTTCTACATGTATACCATAAGAAAATTGCATCTTAAGAACAGGAGCTAATGCTATAGGCTTTAGCAAGGTAAAGTGACATTGTTTTAACAAGTGCATCTGGTAAATGAAAACGGTGGAAGGACTGATTTATAAATATTAATTGATCTCCTTATAGACCATCAACCAATCAGGAATATACTAACATAATTTGTATCAAACTATACAATATTATTTTAATGAGGAATAATAAGATATTTTGTTAAAACTATAAATTGAAAGTCAGCATATTCATTGCTGACCATAATCTCTCATATAACACTTTATCTTACCAGAAGCCTTTTCCTTTTCAGTGTATTCGCCTCTAATCCTCTCCCAAAACCATTTCAGCATGACTCCTGAATGACTGCAGATAAATATAACATATCAGTGCGTTTAGAATCAGATTTAACACATCAAAAACTATGTATGACTCCAATATTCAATTATGTATGACACTACAAACAATAAAGATCACTGCTTAGAGTTTTTGCCGCAAGGGAGTGTATATTTCCAGAAATTAATAATATAACTTACAGCTTCCTGAAAATACATACATCAATTTTACTTTCTGAGATAAAAGACAACTCCCAGGTAGGAAATAGTATTTGAATATTTCTTATGTAAGATATACTTGTAACCATTGTAACAGGTCAACATGATCCATGAACTACTTAAGATAGTTCTAGAATTTACCAGAAAGAAGCTTTATAACTTTAGGTGAGTAGTACATTCAGTTGATAGTTTGTTTGTTGATCAGAAAAGGCTCTCAGACTAGCTAATAATAGTCATATATTGTAATTGACAGAGTCAGCGCTATGTATTGTTAATTTAACACTTGTCCAAAATATTCAGCATCCTGGCTATGTTAAACATAACATTACACACGCTAGAGGGTTAATCATTATAATATATGTGATGGAAAAAACCTCCTACAATCAATTACCAATTAGTGCACTACATCTGTCAAACTCACCTTATAAAACGTGGGGATAACTCTTCAGTCTTTTTGTAGTCTCAATATTGCTCTATGTTCAACACGCCTAAAAATGAACGTACCATATTAATATGATAACTTAATTTTAAATTACTCGTAATGATTACAGGACAGACAACCCTGTTCCAATCTGTAATAATTCCATCGTGAAATCTATTGTAATCCATAGGCATGTTTGCACACAAGCAGTCTCACAGTACCACAGACAAATTATTATAAAACTCACTACATAATCTACATTAGCTAGGTTAACTGAAGACTTACGATTACAACTGAGGATTTCATATTACTATGTTTATGGTAAAATAAACAAATGACTAACAAAGACATAACTGTGGACAAATATTGTTGATGAAGTTAAGTCTATCATGAGCCACTGTATACCATTACTACTCATAGTCTATCATTATTGATATAGTTCACAAGTCAGTAAAGTTATTGCTACCTAGTTTTTAATTCTTTTTATAAAGCTTATTTAAATAATATAAAAATGGCACACCCCTTAAAACTTCTATCTTCCACTCTACTGGAATTTTTGAAAAAATCTGATTTCAATTTTAATTACCGTATTTGCTCACATGAAGCATTAGGTAGGCAGCATTATAATATTAGCCCTGGGGATGAGCTCACCTTTGAAACTTACAATTATCTAGCAACAAAGAAGTTTTAAAGTGACAGACAAATAAAACCTCCGGATGAGTCACCAGGTTATACTAAGTAGAAGTTACTTACAAGGCTGTTATTACTATTCATTAAATCAGTTTATGATGAAAAGATGATGTTTTGTTGTGTAGTTCTCTACTATAAAGAATAAGGAAATAACTAACTAGGCTGCAGATGAATACTACTTGCACAGACGCTAGCTGCATGTGGAATGAGCTCAGGGCTTCCCAGGCAATCAGGACTGAAACTGATCACGTGATGAAAATGCTAATGCTAAAAATAGCAACTAGTCGTCATGATCCAGAAATGACACCAAAGCTATGTAGGACTTGGAAGTGTAGTGAAGTCCATCACATTTGAACACGAGAAATCTTCATCTTCAATGGCTAAGTTACCTCATGTCAGCTTGCTGTCTTGGATTGACCAAAAATATTTTCGCAAATAGAAAAAGGATGTTATTATTCACATGGGATATTTAGCTCACTCCTGATGGTCATCTATGTAAAGACAGAGAACTACATGTATAATATGACTCTAATGTTAAACTATGGTTATTACTGTATGTCTATTATACAACTATGACAGTACTGGAAACTAGCAGTGTCTTGATCTGTGAGAGGTCATTGTGTGGGTATAACTTGTAGTGGATGGTGTCTATGAGCAACAGTTCATCATGTAAGTTAGACCCTCATTTAGCAGTTCTGAGTAAACTGAAGCACTGATATTGATATTGGAATGTGCAGAAGTTATTGCTAGGATCCAATAAAATATTAAATGTATTACAAATTAATCATAACTGGAAGCAGTGAGAATAACTGCATTGTCAAGAGATTCTGTGAAGAAATGTCCTAACATGTGTTTGATAATAACAAACCAACATGTACTAGCTGACACATAGGAAATTAATCATTGAGTGAATTACTATGAATATTTACTATAACAGTTCAATAACCCATAAGTCTACAAGATTATGTACACATTCGTATGCTAATCACCCATTACTCACAATTTTACAATATATACAATAGTATTTGCCCTAATTAGGATACATGATAACAGAGTAGGGTAAGGTATGTTAACAATGGCCATGTGGAGATGTAGCAAATGCAGAAAATGAATATTTTGGTGTTTTTAGGCTACAATAACCGAGCTTTTGTATATACAGTCATACCTCTACATACGAACTTAATATGTTCTAGGACTTAGCTTGTATGTCAATTTATTTGTGTCTCAAACCACTATTTCCTATATATAATAACTAAGTACCAACTAATCCGGTACCATATGAAAATCTATCTAAAAATATTACGGTGGAAAACTTGTTTTTAATTATTATAATTCAGCACCTATAGTATCTCAGTAACATATACCTATTTAGTTGTTTGATAAGATGTAACATCACTATGTACAATACCAAATGGAGTTTTAACCTTGAAGACAGACGTTGTAGTTAACGGCAGTCTGAGAGAGACTTAAGAGCAAGGCTTTAGTACACTGAACTTTTGTGACCATATGAGATAGAAACTTTGAGTTCAACTTCACTGAATTAAACCTAGTGAATTTAACTTACTAAACACACACTTGAGGCTAAGTTTCAATTATTCACTAAACTTTATTTAATTTCCCGTCAGGTTTTTAGTATATGTTTCTGGTTATGCCCTTTTACCTCTGGTACACTATAACTTTTAGCCAACCTATTAAAAAGTTTTTCAAACTGATTCGAGGATAAATACTGATCGATGCTGTTCTCAAAAATGGCTTCTCACCGACTTGGCCATATAGTGTAATGGCCATATAGTGTAATGGCCATATAGTGTAATGGCCATATAGTGTAATGGCCATATAGTGTAATGGCCATAAAGTGTAATGGCCATATAGTGTAATGGCCATATAGTGTAATGGCCATATAGTGTAATGGCCATATAGTGTAATGGCCATATAGTGTAATGGCCATATAGTGTAATGGCCATATAGTGTAATGGCCATATAGTGTAATGGCCATATAGTGTAATGGCCATAAAGTCTGATGGCCATTGAGAACCAGCTTGTACACTCATATCTCAAAGATTACTTGTATATCAAGGAAGAAACTTGCTAGAAAGTCAGCTCGTATCTCGAGTTGGTTAAGGCACTCGTATGTAGAGGTAGGACTGTATAACAAACTCAATTGATTTATGGGAAAATATTGATTGGATTCATTTGCAGATCAATAGAATAATTACCATGTTGCTAGCACTTCAGTGAAAGCAGCACATAGAAAGTAGACAAAGAGTTTATAGATATGAGTTGAGCTAAACAATTGGTTATTGGTGCACAACTCAGGGTAAATAATTCTATGATATTCTACCACACCACGAAAAATCAAAACCACCCTTAGTAAATGAAGATGTGGTTGGCTTTTTGCCAATTTCGAGGCAAAATATAGGTGTATCCATGGGAATACACCCACCTGTCGGAATCTAATCTAACAGAACAGCTAAGCATGGTGACGCTTCATGGTATATCTGTCCATCGAGTAGCATATGCTAAGGCTCAAAGACCTACTCCAGCAGGTAATAAATGTCAATGTTATCTCTATTAGAAAAGATGTAATGTACATGTGAGCATAGTTGTTGAGAATACACCCACCTGTCAGAATCTAATCATTTTGTATTGAGATAAGGTCTAATCCATGGGTCGGGCTCTCTAATCGTACCAGTGTGAGAGGTACCCATGCTACAGCCTAACTCTACTCAGTATGCAGGATATTCAAAAGAAGGCTACAAAGTTCACACCCTCTAACCAAAGCGTGTTTGTGAGCAGTAACTAAGCAGTGCCTTGCTAGTTTGTTGACATTACTTATCACCATACTTGAACCTTAGACTAAGGTGCCTGATTGTCTCCCTGGATATTTATAAGAGGCTTGGTATGATATGAGAGGAGATAAGAGCTGCTGTAGCAACTATCTGAACTTAAAATAGCAAGTAGATAGGACTGCTGCCCCTTTTAGTTCTCACCATCGTCTCCTTGACTGTATTTTAGTGAAATTCAGTTGTTGAGTGTGTTTAATAGCCATTTAGTTACTGTAAAACTTCGATTTGAACACCATTGCAGTCTATTTTTCAATCCTTTCCTTAACTCATTCGCACCCAGGCGCGGGTTAACTCGCATATTTATAACGTTGCTATGCACCCAACGCGAGTTAACTCGCGTCTGAAATTTGCCAACTCCTTGCATCGTTATTTTTCAATTATAAAAGAATATTTTTGATTAGTTAGAAAGACAAATTTCTGGCCAATCAGACAAACTTTAAAACGTGCCTCTATGACGTCTCCAGCGAAAGTTATAACCAAATTAGTACACCCATCTCAGTTTCTACCAAAACCGGAAATCATCTTGCCGACTTGAAATTTTATCGTTCGTGATAATTTTTTTTCAACTCCAGAAGTAAATATGCAGATTCAGAAGTGGTAAGACATTGAAAGACTGCATAAATCAAATCAAAACATTATTTTTAGTGTTTCAAAGTTTTTATTAGCTTTTACTTTTGCCAATTCTAATCGTTATGCTCGAATAAAAATGCACTCTTTACGCTGCCAGCCGTAGTCGGACTAACGTTATCTTTCAGTTTCGATAGGATCATATTGATTCTTAGAGCTGTCTACTAAGTCTGAAAAATCAAGAACAGAGTTATTGAACATATTTTTATTATTTGAAACATTTTCATGATGCTTTATTTGGGTTATATTGGCATATAGGTTTGCTATGATTTTGTTTGAAGGATGATGCTCGTGAGGAAAAGTTCGAAGTTAGAGTTTCAGAATTTTCATGTTCATGACTAACTGCATATGTATAAATAATAATCATAAATATGTATTGTCTGTAATAAATGAGTAATTTCAGTCAAACTTTGTATATTTTGTAATTTTTATGGTGCAAATCTAACTTTGTTCATCAAATGACAATTTTTTCAAAATTGGATATGTCCTAAAACTACCCTCTTTGAGGCACGGATCTACATAAAAGGGATACAAGGTGTCTATATGAATGTAATATATTTTGAAAGAGGATACTTGGTTGGTTCTTTTGAAATTTGATTGAATAAATTATCTCAAGTCTGCCTCCTGTAGTAGTAATTTGAATTACGACAATTTTTTGAAAAATAAGCGGTATCTGGGGCTAATCGCCTAGAAATTCGTCGGGTGCGAATGAGTTAATAAAGGTTGACTTGCTAGTTGACAGTTGACAGTTATTTGGTATCAAAAGATTCACCATGTTTTACTCTGTTGTGTTGTAGGTGCCAAATATGTGGAAATGTGATTACAAGCTTGTAAAAGCTAAAAACGAACAGTTAATCGCAGTCACATGAAACCGCCGTTGTTTGGAATCTCTTTCCAAACCCACACAAATGGGACATAGTTGTACAAGATGGCTTCTGTTTACAGTTTCACGCAACCTCATTCGTCGAAATATTTTCACAAACATACTTCACACTTTCAATAAAACCAAGTCTATTGTTCTTACGCGTCTATTTTATTATCATTGTAAGGCTGTCACTTTTAGCACTGATATCTTATAACCTACTGTGAAAATTCGTTTAATTTTGTAACCTCAGCTCGAATGAGTACATATCATTGTCTGATAAACATGACGAGCCAGTTGGTCACCTGTGTATAATCGAGAAATGCTGCAGAAATTAATCGTGAAGTATGGGTCACATGATCAGATTACAACTTGCCAATTAGACCGAGCCGAAACAAAACTGTAAAGTAGCGAGTATCCATATTTGATGTATTTGTGTTTGTGTACGAAGTGTTTGTCATGAACTAGTGCTACGAGAAGTTTTATATTGAGCGTACAGTACTCAAATTATATCATAGCATACCTTATGATTGTATAACACAGTGTTCTTAGTATATCATATGGTTGTACAGCACAGTACTTATATTATATCATAGCATATTTTATGATTGTATAACACAGTGTTATTAGTATATCATATGGTTGTACAGAACAGTACTCAAATTATATCATAGCATATCTTATGATTGTATAGCACAGTGTTCTTAGTATATCATATGGTTGTACAGCACAGTACTCAAATTATATCATAGCATACCTTATGATTGTATAACACAGTGTTCTTATTATATCATATGGTTGTACAGCACAGGACTCAAATTATATCATAGCATATCTTATGATTGCATAACACAGTGATCACAGTATATCATATGGTTGAACCAGTAAAACATGCAAATTTGTTGTCTTGGTAACGCAAACGCTTAGTCAGTATACCATCAACTCGTTTAAACTAACACAAATGTTAACAAGTGAACATCATGAAAAAACTATAGCACGAAAGAAACACAGTACAATAAATACCTATATTATACACAACTTACGTAGTGATCAGTTGAGTATTCCTGTCTAGTGTGTCAGCTGCATTAGACTTCCTTACTCTAATTGCTGCATCAGTAAGTCATCGGTGTGGAGACAGGCTATGGAGGGTGCTGCTCTGCCAGATCTACCTTAGTGAATCCAAGCTTTTTAATGGGTTCTGGGACATGAGAGACATCTAATGACAACTAGATAAATATGAAAGAGTTTTAGACTATCTATGGAATGTTATTGCTCTTAATTAACTAGGATTCGTTTATCATTTCTCAAAGGCTGTTTATGAACTGTTGTACACGTAACCTTAGTAAAAAAATGCAACTATTGCTACAGATATTAAGGTTAGCACTCGATATCACCCAGAGCAGACAACTCCCAGCCTGAATGTTCAATCATAAACTCATTTCATAAGTTGAGCAGAAGACAATGTTACAATCGACGAACTTCATGATCCAGAGAAGGAACTTACAACGACTTCGCAATCATCTTCAGCAATGTGAAGGGAATACAATTTTAGGCCAAAACAAGCAAAAGTCAGATGGTTGGCGTAGCAGCCACATGTAACAAAGGTAAAATGCTGAAGCCCATCTGTATGTGCCAGGTATATGAATAAGAAAACCAGCAGCCATTCAACCCAGTGTAATAATTATTAGATACAATACGGTTAGCAACTATTTTGCAACTCTACCCAGTATATTAGTAACACCCAGTTTACTAGTAACACCCAGTTTTCTAGTGACACCCAGTTTACTAGTAACACCCAGTTTTCTAGTGACACCCAGTTTACTAGTAACACCCAGTTTTCTAGTGACACCCAGTGTACTAGTGACACCCAGTGTATTAGTAACATTCAGTGTATTAGTGACACCCAGTGTACTAGTGACACCCAGTGTACTAGTAACACCCAGTGTATTAGTAACACCCAGTTTACTAGTGACACCCAGTGCACTAGTAACACCCAGTGTATTAGTAACACCCAGTGTACTAGTAACACCCAGTGTACTAGTAACACCCAGTGTATTAGTAACAACCAGTGTACTAGTGACACCCAGTGTACTAGTAACACCCAGTGTATTAGTGACACCCAGTGTACTAGTGACACTCGGTTCACTAGTAACACCTTGTCTACTAGTGACATCTATTGTACTGATTTGATTTGAGTTTATTTTCATCATAAAAACAGATGCACACAGAGACACAAACTAAATAAATATATAAATATATATATATGAATAAGCAATCATAATACAATAGGGAGCGATAGAGGCCCACGTGCATAGTAGCAGGGCTAATCAAGGTGCAGGGCCCGAGTTGACAATTTTCTTAATAATAATGTTCACATATTAAAACCTAAAGCCATCCTAATGAGTCAAGTAGATGCCTCTTTAAAGAATAGAGAAAGCATAATATTATTATGCTTTATTAGTTATCTTGAGGTGTTGATTGATGTTCTAAAAAAAGAATCAAGGAGATTTACCCACTAGAAGCTGAGATATAGCCAGCCAAACACAGGTCTACCTAATAAAGAATCAGAGGAAAACCCTTCAAAAATCCCGAAAACTGTGACGTATAAAATCGACTTAATGTTCATGTGTCGGAGTTGTGCACCCTTACCGCCGTTACGTATAATGATTGTTTTGGCTACGAGATGTGAAACGCTTCTCGCGATAGTAAATAATTTACATACTAGCTCTGGTTTCTCAGAAAAATCAATCAAACATTGTGTGGTAAAGGCATTTGCCCACAACCCCTCGCCGTGATTTTTCAAAGCAGAAGAGCAGATTTTGACTATTGTGTTTCAAATTTTAACTCGATCTCCACGGATATGCTCCGAAGATCATCTGTTCAACGAACGGCGCGTGTATAGTCTATATGCGATATCCGCGAGTTGCAGTTTGTTTAGAATAAGAAATAGGAATGGGACTTTTTGTTCCTTCATCATTTTTCTACTGTGTATCTACTGCAGCATTCTTCTATTGTGTATCTACTGCAGCATTCAGTTGATTTTCATGATTATCGTCACTATTAACAGACTGGAAGTTCACTACAGCCATAATCTTAAAAAGACTAACTTGACCGTGCTGCTCTTGCTATAAGAAAAGAAAACGATATCTTTTGCTTTGATTTTTCTATTGATCTATTATCTTATCTATGATTATTTTTTATGATTTATATAATATTCATAATGTATATTATACAAAATAATAATATAACTGCGTATAGAATAAATGATGTAACTAATATAATTTGTAGAAAATTCCAAATGATAACCGAGATTGATGATTGATTCTATTTATTAGCTATAGCTATAGTTAAAAAAATCTGAACAACGCTAAAGATGAGTCTGAGTAGGGAAGCTAAGTAGGAGAACAACAAAACTGAGCTGAACTAGCAAGATAGCGAAATGTTGCAAAATAATAGATGCGTGTAATTATTTTATGCTAAAACTAATCTACACGTCAGAGGGACTGGTTCGGAATTCTAAGAGCGATGATTGTTAGGCCCAATTTGATTGTTCTATACTTCCAGGGATTAAACCAATTAAAACGCCGTGGTTGTTATAGGAGAGCGCATTAGTTGGCTTAATTGACCAATGGCACACAAGCCGATTTCATACGTCATATAGTGATGATTACCAAAACACTTATGTTTTTTGGTAGACCTGTGTTTGGCTGGCGATATCTCAGCTTTTGGTTGGTCAATCTCCTTGATTATTTTTTTAGAACATCAGTCAACACCTCAAGATAAATAATAAAGCATAATAATATTATGCTTTCTCTATTCTTTAAAGCAATCCTAAAACGATTCGAATTTTTAATGTACCTGATCAATATTGGTAAGTCATTCCAAATACTGGACAACTGGTAAGTTGCCTGTCGATGTCCAGCTGTAGATGTAGACTTAGGGTAAAGTAAGGCATAAGAAGAATAACGAGTAGCATAAGAGTGTTGTTGAACATGAGTGTCAGAGTAGAATGATGAATGAGCGAGAATACCTAAACGAAGTTTGTATAACTCTTTAATTGGAAGAGCATTAGCCTTTATGAACAGATCAATTGTGTGGTCTTTGAATTTTTTATGGAAGATTATTCGCATTAGACGCTATTGATCAGGAATATTTTATTCAAATGACACTCTGCAACATTGCCCCATGCTTCTAAACAATAAATTAGTTTACTGTTCATTTAACTGTAATAAAGCAATATCATAATGTCAGTTGGTAAAATTTCTGAGGCTTTGAAAATTATAGTTATTATACCCTAATTTTTATGCAGTTGACTTCTCAAATAATCAATATGAGAAGACCAGTTTAATGAGTTGTCAAGAATTATTCCTATTCCTATTCCTATTCCTATTCCGAAAAACTATTCCTAAGAATTTCATATTTGTAACATTATTTTTTGGCTTACCGTTCATACTTATATTTTGGCTAAGTTCGAATTTATTTTGATGATTTTTGATTATAAAATTTGTTTTATCGATGTTAAGAGTTAGTTTGTTTGCAGTACACCAATTTTGAACTCTATCTAAAGCTGAATTGATTTCGTGGATATTATCATTTAATTTCTTGTCAGTAAAAAACAGATTTGTATCATCAGCAAACAAAATAGCAGAGAAGGGTTTTAAATAATAAATTAAAACATTTATATAGAGAAGGAACAATGTAGGGCCAAGAATAGAATCTTGTGGAACCCAACATTCAATTTGTTGTGATTCTGATAGAGTACATGTAGATATATTCAAATATACTGACTGAGTTCTATCAGAAAAGTAACTTTTAAATAGTTTGACAATGCTACATGAAAAAGTATAAGCTGTGAGTTTTTGAAGCAAAATAGAGTGATTTATGGTGTCGAAAGCCTTTGAGAAGTCGATAAAAATACCTAGGACAATGTTTTTTTTTATTTAAAGCAGAAAAGACTGATTTGAAAAATCTATCAGAGCATTATGTGTGCCTTTCCCTTTTTGAAACCCATATTGATGTTTGGTTATAATGCTGTGTCTTTCCAAATGATTCTGCACCTGAGCATTCACGACTTTCTCAAAAACTTTTGAAAAAACTGGTAGAATTGATGTAGGTCTATAATTGCTAGACACCATTTTTGATTCTTTTTTAAACAACGGTAGCACCTTTGCAATTTTCATGTTAGTAGGAACATTGCCAGTGTTAATTGCCATGTTTATTACAGTCATACTTCAACTTACGAGCTTAATGCGTTCCGAGACTGAGCTCGTATGTCAAATTACTCGCATGTTGGTGCAATTTATTTATATATAGAACAATTAAATATATATTTATTGGTTTCCATACTCTGTAAAATGCAAATAAAACACTCAAAACAAGGTATTGTAACAGAAAAACTTGCTGGTAACTGTGGTAACTTACCACATGCTTTCAAAAAGCAACAAATAAAAATTAATGCCAGGAAATGTGATTAATCAATTTGTGAAATTAAATACATACAATAGCAGCTAACGCTAGCATTGGCCAAAGAGGGAGAGAAAAGTTACAACATTTGATGTAAATAAATTTAGATTCTGATGCACAGATTTGAAAGCAAACTTTTCTTTTAAACTCGAAGTAATTAAAAGTTTTCTTTGGCGCTCATAGTTTTAAATTTATTCTCGCGGCTTAACTAATTTTTCCTGCATTTCGCTGTCACTATCAGCCGATCGTTTTAAGAGAAACCTATCTAACGACGTTTGCCTTTGTCGCCCTTTTAACATGTTACGAAAAGGACGGACACAGGTGTCGTCACAAAGCGCTAATACACGATCACTAGCCAATTTGTCCGGATGTCTATTTTTTATATATTCGGAAAACGTTTGCCATTTTTGTAACATATCTTTTATTTCCTTAGTAGAAATGCGGTCTTCTTTTGTAATCTTATCTTCCTCCTCACTACCGAGCTTACGTAATTCTTCAGAATATTCCCTCTCCTGAAGCTCTTTTAATTCCTCTGTCGTGAGTTCTTCCTGTTGCTCCTCGACAAGGTCGGTCACGTCTGACTCGTCCACCTACAGCTCCATGGACTTTCCAAGTGACACGATTTCGTCTGTTAGCACTTGTTCAGTTTCATCAAGGTGTGCTGCTCCGGTTCCTTTGCAATGTCTTTCAGCGACGGAAGCTGGCCACAATTTCTTCCACGCCGAATTAAGGGTTCGCTGTGTAACACCCTGCCACGCATCGTCAATGATTTTTAAACAATGAACAATGTTAAAATGGTCTTTCCAAAATTCTCGAAGTGTGAGATTCGTATTATCTGTAACATCAAAGCATTTTTTGAATAAATATTTAGTGTATAGTTTTTTAAAATTTGAAATCACTTGTTGATCCATGGGCTGGAGGAGTGGGGTGGTATTGGGAGGAAGATAAAGCACCTTGATGAATTTGTATTCATCAAAAATATTTTCTTCAAGGCCAGGAGGATGACCAGGAGCGTTGTTGAGGACCAAGAGACATTTCATCGACAGCTTCATTTCGGTCAAATATTTTTTGACTGCTGGTCCAAAGCACAGATTAACCCATTCTGTGAAAAACTGCCGAGTAACTAATTTCGCGGCTCTAATGAGTGTAAAAATATAGTGATGTGAAAATAAATGTAGTGGAATAAACAGATTACATTCCTCAGGTCCAATTCGCTAATAAGAAAAAAATTCAATTTGGGACTAGTTCGTATTTGACGTCTAAGTCATAAAACAGGTAGGGTATAATTAGTTTATAATGACATTATAGCCAATTAAGATTTAGATTTTCGTGATTATACAGATAATTAAAGTAGCAGCACTGTCTCTGACAGTGGTGAAAGTAACAGTATTGTAAAATTATTCTTCAATTTTATGACTTCACCTACCAGATTTTCATCCTCATCAGCTAGTGACACACCGGGTATTAGTGACACATGGTGACATAGTGGTACAATTGCAAAATTTGACCATATTAGTATTAAATATAATTGCAAAATTTGACTGCTATGCATTGGTGACCCAGTCTAATCTGAGAAGACATGATTTGTATATTACATATACACAGTACGCTGTACAAGGTTTATAGAAAGATTATGCGGTTTGACAGCATCAAATAAGCTCTGCAGCTTTGCATGTAGTAAAAATATCATACGAATGGTTAAGTAATAATATTATTATAACCATTATAACTATAACCATTGTGGTATATAACTTCTGACTAAAACATATGAGACTAACAGGGTTAAACAAGTTTGGCACAGTAGAAAATATTGAACAGTCAGAAGACACTGCGGAAAGTATTGAACTGTCAAAAGACACTGTAGAAAGTATTGAGCAGTCAGAAGACGCTGTGGAAAGTATTGGACAGTCGGAAGACACTGTAGAAAGTATTGAACAGTCAGAAGACACTGTAGAAAGTATTGGACAGTCAGAAGACACTGTATAAAGTATTGAACAGTCAGAAGACACTGTGGAAAGTATTGAACAGTCAGAAGACACTGTAGAAAGTATTGGACAGTTAGAAGACACAGTAGAAAGTATTGAACAGTCAGAAGACGTAGAAAGTATTGGACAGTCAGAAGACACAGTAGAAAGTATTGAACAGTCAGAAGACACTGTAGACACAAGTATTGCACAGTCAGAAGAAAATGAACTGAGTCAAACAAAAGCAACCATCAGAACACAACTGGCCAGTAAATGACGCCAAGATTTTTGTCTAAGAAATATTGGTTTCGTTTTTGCATGTATGATGACTATTTTTGTTTACGTCACATATTTTCAACTATATAATTGTAGCACTTGATAGACTATTTATTTTGCAACTTATTAATTTGCAGATCGATAACATATTTTCAAATTATTTTTTAAAAGCATCATTGCCATTATCCGAACTCGGCTTTTGGTAGATCGATGCTAATAACTCATCCTTTACCAGAGATGGGCACTCCAGTTAACACGCTTGCTCGCACAAGCCTCAAGGCTCATTTTGTTAATGAATTGAAAAAATTGATTCTCTAGAATTTTGTAATTATCATAGATTTGTATCGACTCGGAGCATCCTACAAGAATCAAATTGAATCTTTACTGTCACCATAAAGGAATTGACTTGATTCTCTATTTCCAATAACAAAACAATTGAGTTAGAAGAAGCTAACGCTTCCTTTTATAATTACTGCGATGACAAAGAATCCACATTGAAGTGATGTCCTTAAGTGTCACAATCTGTAACTAGATGTGGGCCAAAGTGAAGATACCAGTGCAGTCCCATGCTGCTACCTGCATAGATTTTTAAGAGACTTTGATATCACCGCATATAATTTATTGATCAATAATATGTACTATGTACTAGCTTTACGGTTTCCCTTGGCAAAAGCAATAATCTTACACTCTTTAATAGCTGCTCGCAAATATCGTTCATTCTACAGAAAAGCCTTTAAAACGACTCGCCTTTGTACTTATACCAAACCAACGACCACGGATCACAATGTAATCAGATTCACCCAAAACTTTGCCACAATCAACTTTAGAAGTTAGGTCATCATTGTGCCAAAAACATAGGTTGCATAGTTTTTACTTTGTTTAAGAAACAAAGCATAAAATTGTGGTATTAATTTTTTTAATTTTCAGCATAGGAAAAAAATATTGCAAACTGTTACCTCTTCGTATTTTCTTAAGTGAAATCATTTAACACTGGACCAATGATATTTTAGCTACAACAATTTTATAATAAATAATTTGCGTCTGCGTTTTAGTGAAGCATCTGGGCTCACAAAACTACGAAAACATTAAACTTTTCTTTTTTCACGTGCATTAATTCTTGCAAAAAATTCTTGTGCAGATTGCAATAACTTTAAATTAAAGGTATATGAAAAGAACTCTGCTTTAACAGTAAAAAACAAGTGTATGCTAGCAAAAATAGTAGGCATGACTTAACTCCTTCAAAAAAAAGGATTAAAATCCATAGTAAAATAGTTGATATTTGTTATACATACAGTCCATAGACTGAGCTAATGTGTGTAGCTAAATTAGCCGTGGTTAATTGTTATTTTGATATATTGCCATGATCAATCTTTGTAAGAATGATTTATTTTGGGGAATTGAATGGAGTCCTTGAAGTTAAGGTAGCGTGAGAATTGAATTGTGATGCTTTTGCAAAGGACTACAAATTGAATCGATTTTCACACAACATATAATGCAAAAGAATTGCAAATTGAATTGTTAATTTTTTGATGAGAATTGAAATGAATCAGTCATGTTTCAAACCCTATTAAGCATCTCTGTTTTTACAGCACATAATAAGCCAGTTTCTGTTGCAAACTGTAGTAAACATATTGTTGTATATAATTAAGAGTCATCTTCTCTCACACTATACATTCGTTTACATTTCATAGTTATCTTACCGTATATGCTTAGCGGTTATCTTATCTTTTATATTTGTGGTTGACGCATGTGCACGGATCGTTTTCCGGCAGTTACTGAGTACACGCGCTTATATTAAATACTCGTACTTGTGTTATCACAGCATATTCGATATTTACTAATAAAGATATATACAATAGACACACAAATACAACATGGTAGCAGCAGTGGAGCCTACAATATTCGGTTGACATTTTGTTAAACGTTTACATTGAATAGTGATACTGTAAAATAAATAGTTATTTCATCACCGATGTGGATGCTTACGGACGTTCATACGAGAATAATAGAAAGAGATATTTACGATGGCAGAAGAAACTCAAGATGCATCGGCCATCAGATATCGACCTCCTCCGCTGAGTATGCCAGAAAAGTTTGACTTTGATGATCCAGGCAGTTGGGCACGATGGTCAGCTCGGTGGAAGCGCTATAGGGAGGCGAGTGGCCTCAAAAACCAGCCAGAGACCGACCAAATAAACTCTTTGCTTTATGTCCTTGGTGATCAAGCTGAAGATATAGTGCTGAGCAGGAACATTACAGAAGACACTCATAACAATGTACTAGGAGCATTTGATACATATTTTGGACTGAGGAGAAATTTGATTGCCGAGAGGGCAAAGTTCAATCGTCTCAGCCAAGGGAGTGACTCTGTGGACGTGTTTATTAATAAACTCCATCGACAAGCAGAATATTGTGACTACAAGGCACTTAAGCAAGAACTGATCAGAGACCGCTTAGTAGTAGGAGTACAAGATGATGAGTTGTCGGAGAAACTCCAGGCTATGCCCGATCTGACTCTAGACGTCGCTACACTCACAGTGAGACAATATGAGGCTGCAAAGCAAGCTCAAACAATAGTAAGAGGAAACTGTAGCGGTGAAGTGGACTCGATACGGAGACAAACAAAATATCAGAGTGACAAAAGGCAACATTCGGCATCAATGGTAGCTAAATCAGAGAATAACAATAGCTATAGCAGTAGCAACGAATGCGCCAGATGTGGTAGTAGGCCTGGGCATCCTAGAAGTAAATGCCCAGCTATCAGCAAGAATTGCCTGAAATGTGGCATTATAGGACATTTTGCTCGAAAATGCAGAAGCGTAACAGCGCGTAAGCCAGTAGCAGAGGTAGAGCAGGAAAAGCTCACCGATTTATTTCTAGGCGTTATTGAGGTAAACGAGGCATCTTCAAAGCCATGGACAGCACAGGTAACCACTAAGCTACCAGATACTAAGCCAGTTGACATTACATTTAAACTAGACAGTGGGGCTGCAGTCACTGTCTGTTCACCCAAGGAAATACCCTCTGATGTAACAATGTTGAAAAGTGACAAACGTTTAGTAGGTCCTGGAAATGCAGAGATACCATATTTAGGATTTGTAAATGCTGTCCTGTGTCATAAAAATTTTTCTGTAAAAGAGGACATTTTTGTGGTCAACAACCAGAGAGTCAATCTATTGAGTAAACGTGCCTGTGCAGATTTGTCTTTGCTTTCATGTTCAGTAGATGAAACTGATGTGAATAGGTTTGAGTTGAAGTTAGACAAATTCTTGCCAGTTTTTGAGAGCCTGGGCCAAATGAAGGATGCATTTTACGATATCAAACTTGTTGACAATGCTGTACCATGTGCTATAACTGTTTCTAGACCAGTACCAATACCATTGTTGGATGAAACTAGGCTCGAATTGGAGAGGATGGTGAACCTGGGTGTGGTTGAGAGGGTCACTGGGCCGACCGAGTGGTGCTCGCCGATGGTAGTGATCCCCAAGAGCAACGGTCGAGTAAGAATATGTTCAGATGTAACTCAATTAAATAGATATGTCAAACGCGAAGTGTATCCAATGGCCACAGTAGATGACAGCTTATCACAAATAAGTGGGAAAGTATTCTCAAAACTGGATGCCAATAGTGGCTTTTGGCAGATCCCTTTGACTCCAGCATCCTGTGAACTAAAACCACCTTTCTCACTCATTTCGGGAGATTCATGTACAAAAAACTACCATTTGGATTGTGTTCATCTCCAGAAATATTCTACAGAGATATGTTACGTATACTGGAAAACACGGAAGGCGTAATCGTCCACATGGATGACATATTAGCCTATGGGAAGAATAAATGTGAACACGACAAGAGACTAAACGATGTACTGCAGAAGATCAAAAGTGCTGGAATGACACTTAACCGCAGTAAGTGTGAATTTGGGAAAGCTAGCGTTACATTCTTAGGCCACAGAGTAGACTCAGACGGCATTCACACTAGTGAGGAGCGAATTCAAAGCATACTCAATTTCTATACGCCGACCTCAACACACGACATTCAGAGTTTTTTAGGATTGGTAAACCAATCAGCAAAATTTAGTCCGAACATTGCTAAGCTTAGCGAGCCACTTAGAGAGCTGTTGAAAAAAGATGCACCATGGATCTAGGACAAACCACAAGAAGATGCTCTACAAGCACTCAAGCAGGAGTTCGCCAAACCACCTGTGTTGGTTCCTTATGACCTCAAGAAAAGGACTATTATTTGAACAGATGCGTCTAATAAAGGCCTGGGAGTTGTCATGACGCAAATACAAGAGGACAACTCCGAGCGTCTAGTAGCAGCAGCTAGCAGGTCGCTGACGTCAGCAGAAGAAGGATATTCTACAATTGAAAAGGAAGCGTTAGGTGTTACATGGGGGTTAGAGAAGTTTTCTAGATATCTACTAGGGCTACAAAACTTTGAAGTACACACGGATCATAAACCATTAGTGTCACTGTTGGGATCTAAACCTATACACAAGCTACCACCCAGGATATTACGATTCAAGCTCAAACTTATGCGGTACAAGTTCAGCAAAACAGCTCAGCAGATGCATTATCAAGGTATCCGTCAGAAAAGCCAACAGTTCGTGAGATGCTTGCAACAGATGAAATAGAAGCATTTGCCAGGTCATATAGTCTCCCAGCTACAGATATTAGGCTGGAAAAGTTGTCAGCAGCTCAAAAGTCAGATGAAGTGCTACAGATCATACGAGAATATGTCGAGAAAGGATGGCCTGCATACTTATCAAACACCGATTCAGTCATAAAGCCGTACTTCGAAAAAAGAGGCCTTATTACACTCCACCCCGCACACGACCTTCTTTTATACCAAGATAGAATCATCATTCCGCAACTAGAAAGAATGGAGATCCTGGAAAGGATTCATGAAGGGCATTTAGGAGTTTCTAAATGTACCCAGAGAGCAAAAAGAGCAGTGTGGTGGCCTTCATTGAACAAAGCTATAGAAGAAATGATTAGCCACTGCTCTGTCTGCAGAAACAGAGCACCCGAAGTGAGAGAACCTTTGAGGCCTCTAGACACCCGAAGACATCCATGGCAAGTATTGGCTTCAGATTTGTTCCATCACAACGGACGAGATTATCTTTTAGTAGTAGATTTGTACTCCAGATATCCGGAAATAACTGCCCTGCAATCCACCACATCAAAGGAAATAGTTAAACACCTCAAAAGCTTTTTTGCTCGACATGGAATACCGGAGTTGCTAATTTCAGACAATGCTGGTCAATATACCTCGGAAGAGTTTCGCGAGTTTACCCACAATACCAGTTTCGCTCAGTGACTTCATCCCCACGGTACCCAAGAGCTAACGGGGCAGCCGAGCGGATGGTACAGACGATGAAAAACATTCTGGATAAGTCGGCAGACCCATTTCTAGGCTTATTGGCATACAGAACTTCTCCACTGTCCACAGGCTTTTCTCCAGCTGAACTCATGATGAACAGGACACTTAGGTCAACAATACCGTCAGCAAATGTTGAGTTCAACGTAACTAACCATCAACAGCACTACATTAGAAATCAGATATACAAACAACAAATGAAGCAGAACCATGATGCAAGGCACAGAGTTAAGGAGCTTTCAACATTGGCTCCAGGAGACCAAGTATTTATACGTGACATGCATCGCCAAGGAATTGTACAACAAGGACATCCAGGCACCCGCAGCTACACAGTTAATTCTAATGGCAACATTCTAAGACGTAATCGGTCAGCATTAGTGTATACTCCTCATCCTGCTCAGAAAGGTGACCTGCCAGAGGCATCACCAACTCGGTCCCCGTCAGCCATCTCACCCGCACCCAGGCCATCAGATTCTCCAATTAGAAAATCATGTCGTGTAATTCATAAGCCACGCAGACTGATTGAGGAATGTTAGTCATATTAATTATTTTGCATTTTTAGGATTAGATGTCAGGTCAAACTGTGAGAGCTAGCTTGGGAAGGAGATGTTGTATATAATTAAGAGTCATCTTCTGTCACACTATACATTCGTTTACAGTTCATAGATGACATTACCTCTAGAGCATATCAAAGGTTAGGGATGTTGAGGAGAGTATTACACGGAGCACCCAGAAACGTCAAAAGAATTTCATATCTTAGTCTGTGCAGGCCCGTTTTGGAATTCGCTTGTGAGGTATGGGATCCATACCTCATAAAACATGAAACACAACTGGAAAATGTCCAGAGGCGCGCTGTGCGTTTTATTGCGGATCTTAAAGGGGTGGAGAGCATAACTATGGCCAGAGACAAATTAGGGTTGGAATTGCTTAAGAACAGACGGAAGTCGGCTCGAATGGTTTTACTTATAAAAATTCTCTCCAGCAGTGTGCATGAGTCTTTAATCAATAATTTTAACAATATACACAATGACACACACTCACATCATACCAGATCGGTATCCAATGACGTACCTAGGGCTGTTCCAGCCAGCAAAACATTTTATCATAACAGTTTTTTACCGAGAACTTCTCGCGACCTACGAGGAAATTTTTAACGCACTTTTTATAGTCATGATTTTACTTACTTCGAATATTACTTGACTTTTATTGAAAACATTTGAACTAGATCTAGATACGTACATGATGGCCCTTTTTTTCCTCGGTGATCGAGGTCTTAGGGTGCGATTGACCAAGACCAAGATCTTACCGTATATGCTTAGCGGTTATCTTATCTTTTATATTTGTGGTTGACGCATGTGCACGAATCGTTTTCCGGCAGTTACTGAGTACACGCGCTTATATTAAATACTCGTACTTGTGTAATCGCAGCATATTCGATATTTACTAATAAAGATATATACAATAGACACACAAATACAACACATATCATTGAACTTGAACGTCAAAACAATGAGTTTTCCACAAAATTGTTAAGTATTAGGCTATTATAAAATAAAAACTATATCTACAAATTAAAAAAAATCAAATAAAAATTGAAAGCTTTAAACATTTGCAGTGCAGTCTGTATGATCTTCATGGCTTAATTTCATGCAAGAAATGCTAACTTTTAAAGACGCTGTTTAGCTTATTTAGAGCTCTATGACCAGTTAGAGGTAAGTTAGATCAGCCTTTTCGTAACGATGCCAAACGATAAAATTACCAACTTGCAGGCTCGGTACGATGGACAACTCCCACACGTATGCAACCAATAGAAAAAATATAAAAGAAAACTCGAGCATAATTTATAAGCAACTGAGTACACAAATTGTTATACTATATTTGGTCAATAACCTTATAAATAAGTAGATATCAAACATCATTGCATTAGTAGGGCCTACAACTTTATATGAGCCTAAAATACTTTTTTAAAATAGTAAATTGTATGACAAGCAAACGATCTGATGAAATAATTCATCTGATCATTCCTAAAAAAAATCAGCACGGCATGAGTAGTCTATACCTTAATTTATTAATGTAGTTTCAATCGCAAACTAATTTAACTACTCCTCACGATCAAAAAGCCGAACAGAATTTATCGACCTTGCTTTAGTTTGGTTTTATTCACAAAAACGGGTGTATACAAACTTTGAAAAATCTTAGGATTTCTGGTTACTGTAAATAAAAAGTATTAAACGGAATCACTAAAAATAAAATGATTCCCGTTGATTACTTTACAAGTGTGACAACTCCTCAATAGTTACACCTTCCAATCGTGATTATCTCTCGGTCCTAATAAAGCATGATATACAAGTATACCACTAATACCAGGTCTAAATGAAAAGCCATGTAGGTGGTTGAATACTTGAGTTCTAAACACTATGTTCAGCATATCTTTCAAATTTCATCATTTTCCGAGATAAAATTTTGACTGGTACAAACCTAGGTACTCTGCTATGTATGAAATAGTTGCTCACTAGAATCTTGAGTACTTAACTGACAGCAATGAGTTGTGAATATTTACAATAGTGGTTCAGTTACTGACAAGTATGTAATATAGCTTTGAGATATTATTTTATAATACAGTGCACTCTCGGGATACAATTATCCTGTTATACAATTTTTCTGTCTCTTGAGGTGGACCATAATGACTTTTTCTCCTCGTCCTTCAAATATTGTTTCATCATGCAAATTCAACAAAATATTTACTCGAATTCAAATTTGGCTGTCGGTGTGCTTATTACATATGATGAAATAAAAAAGCTGCTGAAATGCTGTTTGCCGACAACATTTTCATACCGCCTGAAAGAGACACGATGACCAATTTTTCTCAGTTTAGCATTGTTGGAAATTTTGTGAAAGTACATAATATTCATTTTGAGCACCTATAAACGTTTTTACCATAAAATATTTAGTATATGACTGCAAATATATATATATTTAATTTGTCAGCTAGGGAATCTGAGGTTGATAAAATTTTTAAAGGAAGAGGGAAATAAATTATTCCCATGGCAACAAAGTTAAAAATCATAAAAAAAACAAAGAAAGTATCCTTATTTTTATAATATTACATTTAATATATTATATTAATGATATTATCCTTATTTTAATAATGCTAGAAAAATAGCTTCATTGCTTCAAATTGCAACTACTATCACAAACAAAAAGTCCATTATTCATTAAAACCATTCTTGTGCACATTTCATGCCAAACAAATTACAACCTTTTTTAACTTTTTTATAAGCATTAGCTAGCAATTGTCTGCATTGCACCTGCATTTACAGTGCACCAGCCAGCATCATCCTCAATAAGTGATCAAGTAGACAATCTTCTACATTGCACCAAGTTGGCTTGTTTTCTTCAAGCACTCTCTGCACAAGCATAAAAGCTGCGTCTTCCTGGCCATTTCTGCTTTTCATGACCCAAAATTGCTAAAATCTTTCCTTTAAAACCAGTAGCAAAGTTGTGATCCCCGCAAACAGAGGATCAGAAATAAACAGCTTCTCTTTGACTTCAAATAAAAAACAATTCATTTCGCATTAAATTTATTATTAAACGTACAGTAACATAATTAACATTAATATGTTTCTTGCCTCCTATCTGCGCTACTCGCTACATGTACCAGCTCAAGTCATGTCACTTCAAAGGTAGAGTAAATTAAATTTCATTTTCATTTCAATGGCATTTAATTGGTCAAGTGTGTGAGCGGCCGCTTTCGAGAAATGCATCGTTTAGACTTTTTTGTCAAAATAGGTTGAAAAATTGTTTAATACGGTCGGCTTATTAAACTCATGTAGATAAAAGTTCATACAACACTAAGTATGTGTTGATGTGGATACCGCATGTGGAAGTGGTAAAACATTCTGGTAGTAAGAACAGGTTGCTCTTTCGTGGTTAATGGTTTGTAGAAGGAAGTGCTCCATATTCCAAAGAAGCATATTTTCTAATGATAATGAGTACATGCTAAAGACAGGTTTACACATATTTAGAAATGCAGTGTAGAAGAATTCAAAAAGGTAACTCTCTTTTAGAGCAAACAGTATAGAGTGCTGTGATAGACTAGCCTTCAAAGAGTTTTTAAAATTTCTTTGAACCACTAAAGTCTGCACAATTTTTAGGGCAAATCTGGATCGATTGTCTATACTTTTAATGAGCATCAAAGTTTCATTGACTCTTGCCACCGAGGGGTTCATTCCCATAAGCATTAGTTATTGTTCATTCAGGAGGTGTTGTCACTCATTTTAAAACACATGCTAACTAGAGCTTCCCGATATGGCAATTTAAATTTTGGGTTCCAATTTTTTGATGATGAAAATCGCCACAATTTAAATAAATATCGTAAATTGTATAAACGATATAGTCATGTAATGGTGACTCATCTCGCACCCAACGATTTTCAGATTGAGCGATAATGGAACTAAAACGCACGGACCTGATTCCATGGCCTTCTACGCTCATGAACATTCATGAAATAAATATTCCTAATAACAATGAACACAAAACAGTTTATTTGCATTTTAAAATATACAACAACATAAACAAAAGTTGACAAAATTTTCTACATAATGATAATGCAAACCGTCCATTTGAAATATCGAATCTTCTGCTGATTTTATGATATCGGGAAGCTCTAGCAAAGTACAACTTGGTTTTTTGTTTTGTGCAATGCAAACATCTGTGAACTTTATTTACCTTTGCGTAATATAAATCACTTAGCCAGTTCAAGTGAGAAAATCTTAGCATAGCAGTGTTGTGGCCAACTTAATAAATATATTATAGTAAAGATGGAGTGGAGGCTTCAGCAGCAATCTTTGTCATCTGCTAGCACCATAAATTCCAGCGCATAAGTCAAAAAATGGACACCAAGTTTCCAGCTTAAAAATCTACTCTTGGCATATAGGGCAGCCACGTTTTTCATAACACTAACTCTAGTAAAACTGAACTTCAAAAAACTATCACAAATCAAAATTACATAATAATTATGACATATACATGAGTAATGTTCTCACGTGAATTGAAAGGCCAATAAACAGCTCAATATAGAACTTATCGTCGCACTAGTTTATGACAAACACTTCGGGTTTTAAGACCCCGTATTAAATGTAGATGCTCGCTACTTTACAGTTTTGTTTCGGCTTGGTCTAATCGGCAAGTCGTAATCTGATCATGTGACCCAATACTTCGCAAATAATTTTTGCCGCACTTTTCGATTATCACAAGTGACCAACAGGCTCGCCATGATTATCAGACAATGATATGTACTCCTTCAAGATAAGGCTAAAAAGTTAAATGAAATTTTACGGTGTGTTATAAGATATCACTGCTAAAAGTGACAGCATTACAATGATGATAAAATAGACACGTAAGAACAATAGACATGGTTTTATTGAACGCGTGAAGTATATTTGTGAAAATATTTCGACGAATTAGGTTGCATGAAAGTGTAAACAGAAACCATCTACTACCGAAACATCGAATTTGAGCCGTTTTAGAAAGAGAATCCAAACTACGGCGGTCTCGTGTGGCTGCGATTAACTGTTCGTTTTTGAGCTTTTAAGAGCTTGTAATCACATTTCCACATATTTTGCGACTACAACACAACAGAGTAAGACATGGTGAATCTTTTGATACTAAATAACTGTAATGTGAATTTTGTTGCAAGTCGACCTTTAAGTGGTAATGGAAATGCATAAAACTGTCTTTGCCTAGTGTGGTTATTAGCATGAAAGCCTCACATAGGCAAAACCATTATGAGTTTTTATACTATAGTAACGTCTATCTAAAAAACTAAAGCTATTTTTTAGGTTCAAAATAAAGATATCTGTGCTGAAGGACATTTTTTTATTACAAAACTATTTTTGGCAAAATTTTCCAGTTATTCTTTAGCTACTACCCCGTTTTTTTAAATTTTGCAGCTTTTTATCTGTTATTATAAAACATTTTCTAAAATTAAATGCTTCTTAGATACATTATATCACTTTTTTGTGGTTTCTTTTAGATGTTGTGAGGTATTCTAAAAATGTGTTGAATTTAATGTATAGCTTAGGGCTCCTGAGGCCATAGAAGTTGTGCTCTCCTTAGCAAAAATTCTAATGCAAAAGTCATTTATTTCACTGACAAGCACTTCTAGATATTTAGATTGGAATATGATTGGGCAATGTGGAAGAACGAGGAGATCAATGGGATTAGTATAATGTCTAGAGTAATTAAGAATGGACCGGTGAAAGATTTTAAGGTGAGGCCTTCGTAATAATAATCCGACACTTCTCAATTGGTTAATGTAATGGTGGTAAATCTTGATTGATTTGAACATTGCTGAGCCCGATTGTTCTATGTGGTACAGTACATTTGGCTAGCATATTGAGCATAGTACGGAAAAAGTGAAAAGTCAAAACTCTGAATCTTTACTTACCTTTCTTATGTAACCTACTTGTAAATAAAATGAAATTACTGCAAGAAAACTGGTTGTTGCTGAGAGGTTTTGTTACAGAATGTTAATAGTGAATTTATGGTTTGGCTTTAAAAATCACTGGTTAGTCTATTAGAGATGTGAATCCAGAATTTTTCAAGCTTCAATTTAGATCACTGGAATCTAAGTTATACACTGAGAGGTCATGTGATTTCAAGCAGCAGCGTAAACTGCTGTTTGTGATAAAACAGCAGTGATAGTTTTGTGTTCTCTATTTCCTACGCGGAGTCAATGAACTTTCTCTGCAGTTTCAATCATACTGTGCTGATAAATGGAATGTAAGAACAACTGTAATCCCAGTAGTCATTGGGGCACTGGGCGCAATAACACCGGCGCATAAAATGTGGCTTGCCCAAATACCAACAACAATCAACTCAGGTGAGTTTCAGAAAAGTGCGCTATTGGGAACAGCTAAGATCTTGAGGCGAGTGCTAAAACTCCCAGGTCTCTGGTAGGAGACCCGAGTTAGAGCAGAATTTACCACCCATACGGGGTATCCGGGGTGAGGAAACAATATACGTATATTATTACGATTAACAATTACGTATATATATATATATACGTAATGTACAAAAAGCTTAAAAAATTTACTTATCTATATATCTACAGCTGATCTATATATATATATGCATCTACATCTATTCCTATACTTGTTTATATATATACATCTATAGGATCTACAGACTGATAACTAAACTAGCACGAAACTGTCAGCAGCTAACCAAGATATGTATTCTATGTAATTATCCACTAACTAATATACATATAGGTATACACAAAATTTATATAATAATAGGTGCTAGCATAATATATAAATATATATACACAGATATTTATATATATTATAATGAAACTTATATATATATATTACAATATTATCAATATATATGTTTATTTATATGGATATTGATTATACATATTATAATATATATAAATGTATTATATATATTATACATTGATAAAAAATGTATATTTACTAGCAAAATGTCCAGATCTGCAGGGGTTTTAAAAATCAGCTTATAAACAGTGACAGGTAATGAGTTGCCTGCCAGTTGCCATTTGCCTGGCAAATCTATAAAAGTCTGTTTTGACGATTGAAAAACTGAGCACATGTGGCAATATATACAGTCATGCTATTATTGTTAGCACCATGCGAGAAGTTTTAACCTTTAGAATCATATAGTGTTTGAGTAATGAACACCCTAAAACAGTATATCAAATAAAGGTTGCGATGCAAAGATCGGTTTTTGCAAGTTTCAAATCATTACCAATAGTTTTATTTGCACAATAGTGCATTGAATGCAACAACGACAGTTACGAACTAATTGTGACATGCAGATGTTTGTGTTTAATTTTATTAAACACAAACATCTTATTAAACAGATACAAACAAACTTTTTGGAGGTAGTTGCAGGCCTGTATTTACCGGTTGCAAGTTTGAGCGGCTAATATTAGGGGGCTAGTTATGAACACCTGGGGGTGTGGAGAGGGGGCGGTGTGAGCCCCCAACAGGTTTCTCTTACGTAGGGCCTCAGCCGGGCCTCTCATGTGAAGTTTTAAAAAATTTTATCGGAAAGTATCAACATTTTTATATTTTTTGAGATTTGTTTTGTTTTAGGTGATGTGACTGACGAGACGTTTTTAAATTAAAATAGGCAAAAATTGACCGCAGTTAAAATGCTCAGAAAAAGACATATTTTTCTTTTGAGTGTTTTAACAAAGATCAATTTTGCCGATTTTACATGTATTTTAAGTTCACACGTAGGTTTCCACGCTTTCGATGGGACATGGCCAAGCGGATGTTTGGTAAAACTTGATATTTTGCAAACTTTTATAAAGGTCGTCAACAAGAATATTTTGCCACTGATGATGATAATAATGACGCGTAAGAACTACTAAAAGTTGATTGGCCCAAACGATTCCGTTCGAGTTAACCTTGTGTTTGAGATGAAATGTTACATTTTATCCGAGGGTGAGTTATCCGAGTTTGACTGTACTTAGCCGCGGAAGGTTCCTCAAAAGTTGGGGCGGCTCAACCGACCAGCCGCCCCAGGGAATACGAGCCTGGGTAGTAGTGCCAATAACACCTCTCTTCTTTAACACCAATGAACCTGAAAAAGGCAATTGGTGCTAGAGGAAAGCTTAGTAGAATATCTTTTTGTGTGAATATCTATAAGTTCTTTTTCAAGGAGTTTTCTAAAAGGTAGTTTTCTTGGTGCCACCCTCATTTTAATTCTCAGAATTTATCTTTAGAGTATCTTCAGAGTTTGTTTGGCAGTACAATACCAGATATGATCAAACAGTAGTGCGGACAAGTGCAGTGGGAGGGGTAAAGCAGGTTGACCAATTACTGCATCAATTTCTCCATATTTCTTAATAGTTTTACTTGTTCAAAGAAGCATTGTTATTGCGTGCTGATTTCCCGACTCCATTGAAGCAAGAAGGGCGAGGCTTTGCTATTAATAGTGAATTAATATATGCTAATATGAAATTAGCAGAATAATAATTACGTATTCTTCTCGAATGACACAAAAGCGCAAACACACCCATGGCTTTGTGATTAATGTATTTGTGATATGCCATGCCTCGGTAGACACATGTGTGTAAGTACTCACCTTGGCTGTATAATGGCTGCCATTAGCCCTTCATGAATCAGTGACACTTGACTAAATTTGTCAAACCTTCTTCCGCAAACTATTTTTGAATATTTAAACAAATGGCAGGGCTAAACCATAAAAGAGGGGGGCTTATGTACCCTCCCACTCTACTACTAGTTTGAGAGAACCTGCTTCTACAGCTAACTAGTGAAGACCACAAACAAGGGAGATGTGTCACTATAGCTTGGGAAGTTTGTTGAAACTGGGAAGTTGGAAATAGTTGGATCTTGTAAAATTCACATGAAGCTCAGTTTGTTTCCTTACCAACTATAATCTGTAAACTCTGACATACCAAAATTTGATAAAATCCATACTAATATTTGTTTCGTATTTGAAACCATTGTATGTTGAATCATTTGTTCTCATAAGAATACATTGTGCGCTATTTAATTCATTTAAAACCTACAAACAATGATGGTGACTGAATATTTACATATAAGATTAACACAAATGTATGAGATAAAAATTTAAATAAAAAAAATTAACTTCTAGCTAATTCAACTGAATTATTAAAGTAGTAACAGTAAAATAAGGTATTTTCTGTTACTTTAAACGAGAATGTGAAGTCTTGTGAATGTGAAGATGTCTTAGAAGTGGAGGTAACTCCAGTTGGAATATATATTTAATTTCTAAAATTGTACTGATGAAAAATATCAATGTAACTAGAATTTCATTGTTAAGGATATTTATGTTTGTCTCCCACAATGATATGGTCAAGTTTAGAGAGGGAATGAAGATAAGATGCAAAATCATCAAGAAACCCACCAGTGTCCAGTGAAGGGGAACCATAAATTGCAGTAATAGTAAGAGGCCTGTCAGTGGCACCAAACAGACTCACAGAAATGGGTTCAGATCCACTTAACTTAACAGAATGATGTTCTGATACAGCCCAGCTACTGCGCACATAGACCAAAGTTCCACCACATCTCGTTGGTCGACACTCACCTAAAAATATATAATTTTCAATCGGAAAGCATGTTTGTTGTTTTCATACAAAAATATTCAAAAATCACATCAGACACAATTGGGAATGTACGAGTGCTAGTGCACAGGTTGAGAAGTAAATTTAGTGTTAGGAATACATGGTGTACCATATACTAACATAAACTAAATGTAATTTAAATTAACTGGATTAATATATTTTTTATTATTTTTAATTGGTAATAACTTTTACTGACAAAGCCATAATACTTCAAGAATTTTTGGCTGATGTATGTTAAAAGATGCTTAGTAAGTCAAGACAAGTATTTACTCGAGTTGCACATCCCATGTCTGTAAATTTGTATGTACAGATGATGGAAAATTGAGGATGACTGTATGGATTACCATGAAAAACGCAGAAATAGAACTGACCGGTCGATGCAGATGTCAGGATCGCAGTCAATACTCAGCACAAACATTAGTACTTTGCACACACGATTACGTCACTTGAAGTGCTGAATGCACGATGCAGTATGATGGAATGACAAAATGAAAAGGTATGACATTATAGTCTGTACTGCTGTTAGGCCATAATTTTGTTTTAAAGGTTATATTTTAGCGCCTTGAAATTATAATTTGGGTGCTTATAAAAGCCATCAGCAAAAATGCTAAAATGAAATCGGAAAAGAATTTGAAAAAGGAAAGTTTACTTTTTTATGATTGTCTAGTTTAGGGAACTTCCAATAAAGTTTCAAACTGTAACCATCTATTTTTATAAATCTCACTTTGTCTTTGTGTGAGACTGTCTGTTTGTCTGTCTGCTTGTTTGTCCATGTAAATGCTATGCATTTCCACATTTTAGGCCAATTTTCTGTCCAAATTTCAAACTGATTAGCTCCACGTTAGAACTCATCTGGTTCTTCTTAAACACCCATCTACAAGCTATATGATTGGTAATGAAGAAAACCCTGGGCATAACCAGGATTTTTTTCAATATCAATGGTAATAATCAATAATGCTCTCAGCATGTCTTCAATTTCCAGATAAATGTTTAAAAGCTCGTTTACACCTTATGTAGTTGATTGTCGACTGTGAACAGTGAACCGATGACATCAACGAAGAAACGCGGATATGTCGCGAAAGTTTGCAGCTGTCAATCCTTCTCGACTGTTTGACGAGCCTCGATGACAGCCTTTACAATGCCAACAACTTCGGCGACGATAATAATTTCCTACTTTAAATAACTTTATCTATATATTTTCATTTGTGTTAGTTGCTGCGGGACTAGTATTTGCCTTGAGCCCATGGCAAAAAAAGTTATGTTTTAAACAATTAAAAAAAAAATTTAAAACGGAAACAAACAATGAAGTGTGTTTATGATATTTATAAACCTTGTTACCACCGACATTCACCGAAGTATTTTGGCATCAACGCCGAGATACGATGATGTAGCCTGAACCAGGTAATCATTGTGGAGCTGAAATACTAAGGTAAAATAATAAATGTGGTTTGAGAACTTTTATTTGCTTTCCAAGATCTACGGAGGACTTATATTTATTTGACAAGAACAGCTAAAAGTCAAGGCTGACTGGGTGTCAAAAGGTTTATGAATAACTTTATGCTATGACATCATTCGTTGTCAAGCAAAAGTTTTAAATCAATCTAGATGTCTTTTGATTGGATTGATTGATGGATTGATTAATACATCTGAACATGTACCCAACAAAGGATGCGTAGTTTACCACCAAGCTGAGTGCAACACTCGAACCATTTCAAATCCTTCTTTGTTGTTATATACGAAGTATGTAAGATATGTCAGCCATGATAATAAGAATTATCAAATACTATAATAAGAAGCAGCTTATTCATGACTCATACAATAATGTTATTATATACAGTATTATATAATAAGATATATAATTATATTATTGGTTAAAAGTTTGTAAGTGGTTAGTTTGTCTAGTCCTTGCACACCAACTAATTGTACTGATGGTTCAAGTTATTCTAGTGCTATTTTTAGAATAATAAAATTTTCATATGCTAGACATGCCTGCCACAGTAATAGTAAAAGAAATCCACTAATATTACAAAAATAACTTTATTTAAATCAAAAAGATAACTTTTTGTAAGTTTTGTTTAGTAAGTAATCACTTGACGGTTTAAACAGCTTTTTTGTTATATATATAAATAAAATATATTTTAGTATAGATTGCCTTCATCCACATATCCAAAGTTACCTATTCTAGAACAACTTTCAATTGTATAATCATGAGCTTTTTCTTACTGTAATTTTTTGCGCGTTAAAATAATTACTCATTCACAAGTTCGTTACATAAAATCAATGCATAGTCTTAGAATCCTACAAACTGCTTTTACGCATCGGCCACTTACAATCAACCTCCAGCTGTACACCTTCTGGGAACTATAGGCTATTAAAAAATGATCAAGTCTGAGTGGTGGTACCTCAGGCTGTAGCTGATTAATTTTCTGGAAAATCATTAACATAAATGAGGGAGAGTTTTAGGGTGGGTAAGCCTGATCCTCTCTGGTATTCAGGTGGAAGTGTAGAGGGATGCAGGCAATACTTATGTGGTCCACTCACCCTTCTTGCTTCATTCATCTTGTGACTGCTACTGGTGCTAGCAGGTGCTTGCAACAAGATGGAAGCCTGCAAAGGATATATGGCGTTGATGATACTTGCTACACTCTCTTCTATGGCTCTGGCCAAAAGGTATGATATTTATTTGGTTTATTTGTTAAAGCAGTAATCTTTGTTATTCTATTATGATGAGATTATTGTCGTATAAATTTTGATAATGTTTCATTTGTGGAATGATTTTAATATTCCGAAACATTATATCATTATCAAGATAGTGACAGCCAGCAAGTGTTTGCTTTAGATTTTATGAAAAAACCATTTTGAACACCACAAAAGCTTTTAAATATTATAATCTTATTAAAAGCCATAATATGTCACTTTTAAAATATATTGACTGACAGCGAGTGTGTATTTTAGCAAAATTTTAAAGTTTAGTTTTATGAATATACTTACTGGTATTTGATGAGTATAAAACAGGACTGACTGAGGATCCTAGTTTAGAGCTTCATTTTATATAAACTATTGTTAGATTATGTACTAGTCATACGAGTGAAATTCCGTGGTCCTAATTTATTAGATAAGTACGACTAAGGAATTTAAACCTGCTCTATTCTGCTGTCTATTTTACTAGCCATATTACCGTTAAAAAATTCTCTAAATCAGTAAACTTTGTTACTCCTGAATATATGAATATGGATATAAAACAATAAGATATTTAGTAGTAACGAAATTTGTTGACTTTCAGCTTATTACAATGGTGAGATAATATGGCTCACAAAACAAAATATAGATACACTTTAGAATTAAAATAAAAAATACAGTATTTATATATATATATATATATGTTTTATAAACAACTCATGCAGAACCTCACATTTTAACTATGCTGGAGATAAAAGATAATACAATTGTTCTGCTAAATATGTGTATATGAAAACCGCAGAGGAAGCGGTAATTAGACAGTCAGCAGTATTTGCTTAGACAGATTTGAGGCACAAATTTACATTTACATTTAGCTTCAACATTAGTCATAAGATAAAAAAGTTATTACCTCTCAACACTTCCAAAATTTTCATGTTACATTTTCACTACCTGTTCAGTTTACAAGAAATTGGTGTTGATCCCGCTTCTTGCGGGTAGTATAATAATATATAATAATAATGCTACCAAATTCTGTGTCAGACCGTGTGTTAGGCTGTGGTTATGTTTACTGCTTATTGTTCCAATTTTAATACCTTGTGCAAATCTTTTTGAGAAAAATTATTGTGACAGCAAGTCTGTCAGCAAAGCAATAGCCTGACAGTTTTTTTCTGGCTGTGTGTGCATACTATGAACTAAGGCTATCTTCTGAGTAGAGCCAACATGAGCTATCTAGCAGCGGTTTGTAAAAGAAACTAAACAGAGGTGCAACATAACCGTTTTTACAAAAAAATTCGAATGGCCTGTGGATAGGTTTTATGGTCTATGTGTTTACTATTAGTCAAAAGAGGAACATAGAATCGTGTGTTTCATTGGTGACAATGTCAAATAATGTACAGCATTCTAGGCAATTTTAGAGTTCTATAATATTTTGCTATCATTATGATTACACATGCTGATAACAAAATACTTTTCTTATAATTTGAATTGTCTTCTCTTTGTTCACTTTCAATTTGGTTCTATTGCTACTAGCGCACTAAAAGTCTGGTTCGTCATGAGAGATTGTCATATGTAATAACTAGCTGTACAATTATTCCCAAAACAGCAAGGTGATAGATTGGTGCAGGTGGAAGAGTGGTGGTCGGCAAAGCTAAAAGTTGGGAGTTCCAATCCTGTTGGAAGCAATCTTTTTTTCAACCTCCAAGCATGGCTTCAGACAGACGAACATGGCTCTTATTATAGTAAAGATTGTGCATATCTGTTTCAGAGGCTATGTCATGACTGCTCCATCTCAGTTCATACCAAATCGGCCTGAAACAGTATGCATAGACTTAGTTGAAGTGACGACCAACACATCAGTGGAACTGAGTATATTTAAGAGTGCTCGTATCAGCTCGTCTCAATCTATTTCTACTTCTCAAGCAAACATAGTCGACAGGATGACCTTCACTATGAGCCCCGCAGGTAACTAATTTGTGTGGAGGCAAACAGCTACTTACGACCGCCTTAATGTTTGAATCATACAACATACAATGAAAAAAATTGGAACTAATATGTAGCTCTACAATCTAAGAAATTTTTTTCATTGTATACAATCTTGGATGTTTTATTAAAAAAACATCACTGTTTTGTAAGCAAAGAAAATAAAGTGCAGTATTTAAAATAATGTAAAATATAAAAATAATAAAATATGCATTAGAAGTAAGTTTAAAATTTACCTAAAAGTAAATTATATCTCATATCTCTATCACTATATCTGTTCTTTCAATGCTTCTAACTGCCTCATTTACTACCTTTTATGTCATTTATTTAAACTTTCGCTCCATATGTCTTACATGAATTTGATCTATTGCTATCAATAGTTATTTGCAGCATTTAAAAAAGGGTTATTTTAATTTTTTGGGCAGTTGAACAAATTACTGTGTATTCATAAAAGTATATCTGTTTCAACATACATGACTTTCACATAAATATGTAGACAGCTTCTGAACAAAGCTGGGAGTTGTGCACTCTTGTAATCCAACTGCTTGGAAGCTCCTTTTGTATGTAGAGGTATGACTGTATCTATTATAGTATTGCAGCTACAGAACCTCCTAGACATGCTGTCTAAATATAGAATTGAGTCTTCCTTTACCTAGTGATGAATCTATTGACAGTACCACTCAGGTACTTGCTCCAGCCCATTTATTATTAGAATAATAAGCAGAATAATATTCAAAGGTTTATTGCATTGAAGTGTCATAATTTGACAAAACTGCTGAGGTTCTCGCCACAGCCCTTTCATCATTGGAACAACAAGGAAAAAAATGTTCAAAAGTTTATTGCACTAGTGTCATAATTTGACAATGCAGCTCAGGTACTTCCTACAGCCCATTCTTCATAGGAATAGCAATAGGAAGTAGCATTGCTTTACTGCGAGTCTACAGTGAGATTTAAGTGTAAATGTACCTATTATGCTGCCAAGCCCGAGTTAAATGGATATCATTGATGTGTTTCTAAAGTTTTTCATTGGAGTAAATTTTTTTGTTGACTCATGATACAACCTAATTTACTTAGAAATATTCTTGGAACTTAATTTTTCTTTTCAAATGTAGATACTTTTGAGTATTTTCTTCAAAATGATTTCTATGACCTGTATATTTTGGCCTCATACACTCAAGTATTTGCTAAAGTGAAAACATAAATATTATTTGATTTCATTTTTGTGATTTTACACATGAGTTATTTACTTTAAAAAAAACCTTCTCATTAGATTTGAGTAGTCTTTTCTCTGATGGGTAAAGAAAACTTTTATATGATTGTGCTAACACAAAGCAAATCGTAACCAGTAAAAGTATATTGATATGAGATTCACAGCCTTTGTCAGGCTGTGTGTGGTTTGTTAAAGGAATTTCGTAGCATTCTTATTAGCATTTTTATTACATCATGTGAATGGGTGTATCAGCTGGTACTTTCTATCTGTAGATTTATTGTTGGGTGTATTCAATTCTCACGGAACCTCTATTGTATGGTTTACCCTCAAACCAACTCTATTGTCATTTTGACAGCTGATTTTTATCGCTAGTTTATTTATAGCATGCCAAATTCATAAATATTCAGCAACGCCATTCGATGTAGTTGACCTTGTAGTGACACAAGGTTCTTGTCTAGTTTGGACAGACAACTCCCATTTTAATGATTGTTTGGTTGTGAGCAAAGATTTATGAAAACAAAGAATTTATTTTTATTTGTGGTTGGAAACCATGTCATTAGCATTAATTCCGTTGATAGGTTATCCTATCAGTTTAATATATCACAGTGTATGAATTATAAAGTAGGTCACATTAACTCCATGTTTTAGTAGGTCACAGTGTACTAGTAAACTGAAGTTGAAGCCATTTACAAATACAAAGTTTTCTGTGTAACCAATAAGTAGACTTGTTAAAAATGTGTATTATATTATATAATATATTATATAATATTATTATATATTATATAATAATTATATAAATATTTTATAATATCAATGTATTGGTTTTGCTAAAGGCTGGTTCACACTATATCGGCGTATCTCAGCCTTGATACCACAATACAACCAAACTAAAATGCAGCTAGTAATATGCTTATTTGGTTTTTAAAGTGTTGCAATAATAGTATAATTTTGCTTGTAATTTATGACAGAAACACATAGTAGAATGAAATATCTGGGAAACCAGATTTAAAAACAGCACAGTCATAACTATACTAGTAGTAACATTAGTAAGAGTGACCCAACAAGTATAGGTTATTTTAAATTTTTAAAATAACCTAAATTTTAAAATTTTAAGTTTTGCAAAATTTATGAATATACAAATAATGCAATAAACATGACACAAGTTTTCAGTTAGCCAAGTATATATAGTTGGGGCTACGGAACTCCATTGACAACCATCCAAATCTTTCATTGGTCTGTTCCTGTGATTGTGTGCAAGCGTGTCGGGAAAATGTTAAACTACTTTGAAAAAAATTATTTATGATAAAACCCGAGCTGCCCGTTCCGTAACAAGTTTCAAAAAAATGTGTAAGGTTGTGCGATGTCCCATCTTTACCTGAATATAGTTTATAAGCATCGCGATTAGCGGTTGTATCGGCAATAAGTAATCAATTCATTGGTTTGAAATTTCTGCTTCAACCAAGCCAGAAGATGTCAGGTATTGTTTAAAAATAGCCCTCTTATCCGTACGCCTGTTCATCAGTGGTGAGACTTAGGGAAGGGCAGTAATTGACTTTCCCTTCCTCTGTAATTAGTCTTGCACTGAATGGTTTCCGAACTTCTGGTAGTCATAAGTGTCTAAACGCATTCCTGAGCCATTATTGAGGAAGGAGACAAGAGTAATGAATATTGATTGGATTAATAAAAAGGTTTTGTTCTTTCAGCCTGGCAATGCTGGGTGTTGTCTTCCTTTCTCACCAATGCTTTAGTCCTAACCATTTGGTCTGAGAAGTGATGATTTTATTGGTTTTTTACTTTTAATCTAAGCTTGCATCAAGATTTTTAGAAAAAAAACTTCATTCTTAAAAATTTATTTCAGCTTAAATTAATTAATCTAAATATGAAAGCTAATTACTTGTGTATAAAGCGTTGCTGCCAGTTTTTTTTTATAGTTAGTCAACTTCATGCCATTTCAACCTCTCACCATCTTGCCCAATTCCCTATTTGCTCTTTAACTTTCTCTCCCTCTCATTCTGTGCTGCAATTGGTTCTTAAAAGTATGTCAGGGCACCTGCTCAAACTGCTATTTGATGCTATTTTGTAGAGAGCTCAAAGTGTGTGGTCCTTACACTGCCAGAAAATGTTAAAACCAAGTACCTTGTACTGACTGTCAGAGGTGACCAGCTGCCACTTCAGCCATTTGGTTGGAGCTTCTATGGACAGAATCTAGTGCGGGTGCTAGATCAGTACACCCCAACTGAGATTTGCATAGTACAGACGGACAAACCAGAATATAAGCCATCACAGACAGGTAAAAGGCTTTTAATTAGTGGCTTTTCCTGTTAATTTGAGATGTTTTTACAAAGATAAATGAAGTGTTGGCCGCTGCAATAGTTGATATTGTCTTCTCAAAATATCCCACTGACTTCTCTGTTTTGCGGTTATACATTTTTATATTGTTGATCTGAGAAGATAGTTTGAAGAAAAAGTTCAAGAAAAATAAGTTTTGGACAAAAAGACAAAATGGAGCTGTATTGTTTTTAGCTGGAAAATTTCAGATTATCAATTGAAATCAATTACAAAGCATCAACCAATCAGATTGGCAGATCTTTTTATATACCCTTAATTGAATGCCAGGGCGCTCATTTTCTCACCCTTCCTATTTAGTGACAGTCAAATATAGTGGAGTGGCTTTCAAATTAAGGTTTTGCTGTATTTTCAGTTAATATACATGGATTTTGATTATGAACTAACATCTAGTATAACATATTATATGCAGTACAATTTTCGTTTAAAAAGTCTTGTAGTTTACAAAAGTTGCTAGGCCTTTTAGTAACCATTGGCTATATATTTTAATTGTCATTACTGGCAAGGATGCCAAAGAGAATCTGTTAGGCACAAATTAATTATAAAGATATTGTAAGGGCAATAATAATTAAAATGGTTGGCAATGGACGGAAAAAGCTTTTCATTGGTTTATGTTATATTTCCTTGATAAAAAGAGAAAATATAAAAACTATTGTGTCAAGGTCAGATTCAGTTATCTTTTGTATTTCGTATTTCAGTGCAAATCAGGGTACTGAGGCTGGATACTAGACTCAGGCCCATCAATCAGCCTGTAAGTAGTTTTCCTTCCCATCATTCTATCCCCCATCTTCCACCGTACCTCTTAGCTATCACCTGGCTTAGGTTCTATTGTTTATAGCTAGCATCTGTTCAGCTGAATTAGCTTCTGGAACCTTCTGTTATTAATGACACACTGTGTTTCAGATGAGTAATGTCGCTATACGCACCCCCAGTGGAGTGACTGTAGAACAATGGCTAAATGTTCCTGTCAAATCTGGTATGTAACACCCTGTTGTTTATCCTTTCCCGTGTTTGGTTTAGGTTAGCAGGTTATATTTAAGTAATTCTGCTGTGGGGCTTGTAGGCATGGCAGCACTCAAGTTTGAACTAGCTGATGAGTTGGAAAAAGGTGATTGGTCCATCGTTGTTACTGAACATGGCAAAGAAAAAGTCAAAGCCTTCAGTGTTAAACAGTATGGTGAGTTGTCCCCTCATTATTTTTTATTTTGATTTTTTGTTTGTACAATATTTCACTTAAGTGTGGTGGTTGCTCTATTATTTGAGGGTATATAACTCTGTATAAAATTCAGCACAACTCTATGAATATAAAATCACGACTTTGTTAAGCAGGGCTGTTCAAGTAGAACCTTTAGCTGTATAAGTCAAAGGGATGTACAATTAGATGTATGAGATTCTGATATGAGTGCAAACACACCATAGCTAAAGAAACATACCATAGCTAAGATGTGGATGGTTATTGCGGATACATTGCTATATCATGTTTTATCAGATACTATGAATTTTATTAGTACGTAAAATGTGTTATATATAATTATGTTATATGTTATTATATCAATATTTATTATAATAAGGGCCATGTTTATCTGTCTAAAGCAAAGGTTGAGAAAAAAGATTACATCATATGGGATTCGAACTCGTTGTTACTATAATAACAGCCGTATCTGTCCGTCTGCCGAAATCATGGCAGGAGATTTAAACTCGTGTATATAATGTATATTGCTATATCAGCGAAGCAGGGTTATCACAAACCTTTGATGTATTTAATTTTTTAAGCAAGTTTTGCATTGCCTGGTTGTTTGAAAGTGTAATTTCGTGAGTGTATATTTGTTATTTATAGTTGCACAAATCTAACGCTCTGAACAATCTCTTTATAATGCATAACTTGCGTTGTTGGCCATGTAAACAAACTTTTTTATTTTAAAACAGGAAAAATGAAAAGAAGGAATTTACTAAATTAAAACTTTTTAGGACTCCGGCAGTCTCATGTGCTGTGTGAGATAGTTTGGTGTGTTAATAAAGCACAGATAATAAGTATGTGCCTAACAATTCTGAACTGTGAGAAGTTGGTTGAAGGGGACAGATGGTAGTGTCGATCTTCTAAGCCAAAAGTTGAGAGTTTGAATCCCATAGAAATTGATAGTAAAAATATGAACATTTTTTCTTCCTAACCGCTAAGCGGGGCTTAGCGGTTAGAACATACACACGAACACGGCTCTTATTATAGTAAAGATTTATATATGACAGTTTGTGATTAATTCAGCCATTTTGAACAAACCTGCATGTCATACCTACTGCACCAGCAATGATCACTTACATTGCTTAAAGAGATTTCTTGAAGCAATTAACCCGATACCAGACAGCGATTGTTTCTCAGAGAGTACACATTTATTTATTACAGCTTGCCAATAAATTTTGCTCAACCTGAGGCAGACATGTCGAGCACAATTCTATTACAATTAGTTGTTCTAAGGATAAATCCTTTTGTCTCCCTCATTTCAAATTAAATATGTGAGCCATACTGTTTTGTCAGGAAACTTGACTCCAAAAGTAGCATGCTGCAACCATTCACCTTGTATAAATCTGCATTGATAATTAGACTTTTCCGAAAATGTAGCACTGCATAATATCACCTAGTATACAAGCTTTACTAGTAGAGATTGTACTAGTTATACTTTTATAAGCCAGAGTAACTTGTGCCTAGTTCTCTAGAATGACTGACCGGTTGGTTCGAGCTTTACTCTCAAAAAAGCTGCCTATCGTGACAGGAATGACATCCATCCTTAAATTACTTTCTGCAACTGGCATGTCTCTAGTCACTGGGTTCAGATAGGTCTAGCGAAGATCGCAAAGCCAATGTTTGTGCAGCATTTTCTTTAAATACATGCACAGCCTCTGCTTGCAGTGAGCTAAGCACTTTACGGGATAACACACGCACGCACATGCACGCACATGCACTCTCACTCACACGCACTCTCACTCACACGCACTCTCACTCAAATGCACTCTCACTCAAATGCACTCTCACTCAAATGCACTCTCACTCAAATGCACTCTCACTCAAATGCACACACAGACTCTCACACTCTCACTCACACCACACACTTGGATAGGTCTACATTTCCCACTCCCCCCGGTACACTTTTGTACATCGTGTCTGTTTCACATATTAGTTTACTCAGATATACAAAAAAGACACAGTGGACAAGCGTTGTGATGTTATGCACTGGTGTATAGTTTAACTGTCTCATTATCAACTTATCCATCTACAGTACTAGATAAGGAATCAGTCAGTTGTTCAAGTAATAGAACTGTTCCACACATCTTCAAACCAGTTAGTTCTGTCATTACAGAGCTGCCAGGATTTGATGTCACAATAACTCCGCCTGCTTCTGCTATGCTCAGGGATGAGTCTGTCACAGCTGTCGTCTGCGCAACGTGAGTTTGCTTCTTTGACCTCTATATTGGGCTACCTATGTTATTCTTATGATGTCGTTGGCTAGAAAGGTAATTTTTATTCGCTTGCAGCATTACCACTAGTAGACCAGCATCCTTGGAGTTGATCGAGAGCACGTCAAACAATATCTTTAGTTCTAAATGGTTCTGTGCAGTCAAAATATTTAGGGCTTTAGTAGACTAAGTTTGCTGTATTATTATGAGCTCTCTTACCATGCTAATACTATGTAAAACCTCCTCTTTAGACATTGAAGTTGTTTTCCCCTTTCGCTACAGCTTTGACCAGAAATTAAATAGGATTTTAATAAGGATTTTAATAACATCTCTTAAATATATTTATATGTAGCGTAAATTTTATTAAAGCTGCACTTAAATAAAAGTCGGTAGATTTTATTAGGAAGCATCGGTATTTTCCTAACATTTGCAGTTTTTTTAATGTTTGATGTGAACTGACTGCGAGGATGTTTCAAAATTAATATTGATAAAGTTTGATTACGGTTAAAACGCTGAGATGAAGTGAAAGTGCGATTATGATATTTATAATTACAAAGAGATTGACAGAATAGAGACGGGCAATGCTGCAGCTTAAGGCAATAGTTGATGTCAACTATAACAATGATAACAACTAATGACCTCATTTCATACATATTTTTATTCAGAGCATTTTAATAACAATCAAGTTTTATCGATTTCAATCCTAAAACATCCTGGCAATCAGATCAACTCAAAAAATATAAAAAACCATCGCAAATGATAGAAAAATACCAATATTTTTTTAGGAAATCAACAACAATTTGTGGAAGTTTATCTCTTAGCCAGCTTGGAATGTTTACCACTCCTAGTTGTACCTAATATTGTATGTTTGGCATCCAAGCTAGAAATATGTGTATGTATGTTTCAATTTGTGAATCAATGGCTACACAAGACCACAGTCTGTTGTAGTATAGAGATTATAGTTCGTTGTAGCGAAAAGCAATAAACTGCAACTAGTTGGAACTTGAGCTAAAGATATTTGCAGTCCATAGAAGTTGCATGTTTATGTAATAGAAGCATAGTCAATTAAATAATATATATATTGCTTTATTGACAATAATTTCATTTCAAATAGATACTTATAGATAATTTCGAGTAAAATAACTTAATATAAATAAATAAATACAATCATTTAGACTTATAAATATTCATTTCAAATAATACTCATCATTAATATTATTAGTTGAATTTCATATAACTTTAATATTTTTTTTGAGTAACATATCACTTTAATCAGCTGTGGATTTTTCCTTGTATATTCCTAGGCTATTAGATAAAATTTATTATTTTTAATTCATATAGCTTTAATATGTACATTTTCCTGAGTCACATATCACTTTCAACAGCTGTCACTTTTTTGTTTGTGGATCTAAGGCTAAGTAATTGAGCTTGCTAGTCACTTAAAACTAATACGACTTTAACTTAAAGTGTTGGTGATTGTAACTCCCTAATGTTTGATTAGCGACGCTGGCAGTGTCACGCATTGTCGTCTGTCACACGCTGCTTGTAGGTACACTTATGGTCAGTTTGTTAGCGGGGTGCTCAGTGGCAGCATCTGTTTGGTTCAGCCATTCATGAGAGTAAGTGAAGGTGCTTTCTGTCACAACATCACTGAACTGAAGGTAAGTTTTGTATTTGTAATCTAATCATTTGCTCACTACCAATTTGAGCTGCTTAGGAATATTGTGCTATAAAGTGCAGCACAGTAAAAGTGAGTTGTAAATGAAATAGGAAATGGTTGGGTGTATCAGCAGCAGTTCCAAATAATTTTTGCTGAAGTTTGATTGGCTGTTCACAATCGTTTAGGTTGGGTTTTGAGGAACATAGTACATTGTTTATTAATATTAATAACTTTCTCAGGTTATGAACTTTTTAGCAGATATAACTCGTTATTGTTTCTTTCAACGTTATTAACCTTTACTATTTTTTAAATTAATATATTAGGTCTTCATTTATAAAGCAGTATATATACCTATATATATATATATATATATATATATATATATATATATATATATATATATATATATATATATATATATATATATATATATATATATATATATATATATATATATATATATATATATATATATATATATATATATATATACGAGGGGTGATCATAAAGTTCCCGGAATCGTTTTCCTAGTCAAATATAAAACCATGTGCAGTTGTTTTGATTGTTCCATGTTGCTAAGCAGCACGGGATTTCCCCATAGCCAAAGTTTTACGCTTGTCAGAGCACCCGCAATGAAGTTATAGTAGGTAATGTCAAGGTCATTTTTTATCGTTCGTCGGATTTTTCGAAAATGAATGAAGTAGAAGAGCAAAGCGTTTGTGTAAAATTTTGTGTAAAACTTGGAAAGTCCGGTGCTGAGACGCTCCAAATGTTACGGACAGCTTATGGAGACTCTGCCCTTAAGAAAACAGCTTGTTATGAATGGCACAAAAGATTTAGAGAGGGAAGAACAAGTACTAAAGATGATGACCGCATGGGCAGACCGGCAACTTCAAGGACCACAACTGCCACAGACCTTGTGAGGCAGCAGGTGATGGGAGATAGGCGATTGACTATACGGGAAATATCAGCAGAAAGTGGGCTTTCTTATGGTACATGTCATCTTATTCTCACTGAAGATTTAGGCATGAGAAGGACCTCTGCAAAGATGGTACCCAAACTGCTCACTGACGACCAAAAAGAAAAAAGAGCTGTTGTATCGAACTAAAAGATGCTTTAGCACAAGATCCTGACTTTATTTCAAAAGTTGTGACTGGGGATGAAAGTTGGGTCTATGGATATTACCCAGAGACCAAATCACAAAGTTTTCAATGGAAATCCCCTGGCTCTCCTAGGCCTAAAAAAGCTAGAATGTCTCGCTCAAATGTAAAAACGCTGCTGATAACATTTTTCGACATTAGAGGTGTGGTACACTCTGAATTTCTGCCACATGGTCAAACTGTGAATCAGCATGTGTACAAAGACATTCTGATAAGACTTAGAGACAGTATCAGAAGGAAACGTCGAGATTTGTGGCTCTCAGGTGACTGGTACCTACACCATGACAATGCTCCGGCTCACACCTCATTGATGGTACGTCAGTATTTGGCAAAAAATAAGGTGACTGTGCTTAACCATCCCCCTTATTCACCTGATTTAGCACCATGTGACTTCTACCTATTCCCCAAAGTCAAATTGACAATGAAAGGTGAAATATTTTACGACATACCAACTATTCAAGAAAATGTGACGAGACAACTCCGAAGCCTTACGGAAAGTGATTTCCAGCATTGCATGGATCAGTGGAAACACAGATGGGACAAGTGCATAGCAAGCTCAGGCGATTACTTTGAAGGGGACAGTTTAAATTAAGTAATTACGATTAACAGTTTATGTGTACTGAGACAATTCCTGGAACTTTACGATCGCCCCTCGTATATATATATATATATATCGGTGTATTTACATGTATATACATGTATACGTATATATATGCCTATATATAGATATATATATTTGGATATTTTGTATATATTAAATATATATAACATAAATAAATATTATATATATTTAAATATACATGTAAAATATTATATAATTATATAATAGCTTAAATATAAGTTATTAAAATTCATAAATTATGCATATATTTATATATAATAGTACATATTATATATATAAATATATGTAGGCATAATATGTATAAAATATATATAATATATATAAATATATAATATGTCCATATTATATATATTGATATATATAAATAAATTTATATAAACCTATATACATATGGATTATAAAAAGGTGACAAGTAAAGGGCTTGGTTGCATGAAACAAAATTGTAGTGACTTTTACTGAAGTATTTTCTTTTATTATTTTACTAAACATCTCACTCTCGTGTCATGCTGGCTAGCCAAAAAATCAAAAATGGATGCACTCCATCATTGGTGCTTTTTAATCTTTTGAATTCAAAGGCTGTGAGCAGAAATAATAAAATATATTCTAAAATAAATAGTAATCTATTGATAATAGTTAAATATATTTGCTAAATAAATGAGTCATTGAATTGATTGGAAGTAACAACCGTTGTTGGAATAATGCAAAAAGCTGTCACAAACTAATTTCACTAAAGATTTTTCAAAACTAATGCTGGTTATGATACATTGTAAGTTACAGCAGGTATATTGGTTAGTAATACCGGTGCACGGAGTGCCTCCTCAAAATCTCTGTGCCGTTTCATGTGTTTTAAAGGCTAAAAATATATTTTCAGTAGAGAGATATTTTTACTATTTCTGTCAGGTAACAGAAGTGTTGAACAGTTGATCTTTAAGCCAATCTTATCATTTAAAATAAGAATATATTTTGTACTGTACTCGCTTAGCACTGCTCTAAACTAAGTTGGGACTTGAAGTGAAATGACTTTTGCAATTTTTACGATGAAATTTTTATTATTTCTTAAAAGTTTATCAAATCAGCATGATGATAATAATTTTATTATTTAACCAATACCGTATTATTGTAGATCAATGGGTGCTTGAACATAACCGCTGACAGAGTGAGCACAGGTTGGGACTACCGGTACAATGATTGGGCGAATTCTGAGTTGGTGTTTCAAGTCTCCGTGACAGATGATGATGCGGGTTTGTGTTTTTGATGCCAATGAGCAATAATGCGCTTTGTTATCGTTGTGTTTTTAGCATGTTGTAAGGCCTTATTTTATAACCTAAATTTATAATTTATTAAAACTGACTAGACACTACTCAAACTTCCCGCCTCTGAACCATTTACATTTAAGGCTAAAAGGATCTTAGCTTAGCGGAGTGATAATATTTGTCATTCAAAATTGTACACGCCCCAACTCAGTTATAGGTTTCTTGTCTAGGATACTATTCATACTTGTTTTAGTTTGTCTAATAGGCTTCTCATTTTCATAACAGGTGAAACAGTCTCAGCTCCACAAGCATCAGTACCGTTCACTAACAGTCCATATATCCTCAATCTGCAAGGAGCAGACAACTTCAGACCTGGTCTACCCTACCATTTTAAGGTGATAACTAATTAATAGTTATTGTGGTTTTTGGAAATAGCCACTTTTTTTGATGAGGCTTTTCAGTTGAGACCACTTAGCTGGAAACCTAAAGTAATCCTGAAAACGTAATTGCTCCAAGGGGGTGTCCGTATCTTGGCCAAATTTATAAGCTTTGTGAAACAGCAATATTAAAGTGTTATTCACATCAAGTTTTAAAATATTTTAATAAAAAGTATATATTTTTTTTTAACATTTGAGATTTAGTTTGATGTTTGAGATGATCTGACTGTCTGGATGTTTCAAGATTAAAATTGGCAAAACCTGATCGCGATTAAAACACTCTGAAGAAAAAGATGTACCCTGGCTTTCACAAACAATATATTGTTGAACCAATTAATTGTTGAAGTGATAAATGTACGATCACATTAGCATTGGGTATTCATACTTTTACAATTTAGATAAAAAGGTTGGTAGAAATTCTAACCAACCTATCCCACATCATTTGGAACATCTATGGCAATGTATCTGAGGCTATATTTTAAGTTTACTTCCAACAGTCATGAACAAATACAAAATCAACTACATGTCATTAGAGGTGTGTAACACATCAACTTGGATGCAATAGCCAATGTCATAACAAAAGGAACCAACAGGAAGTGCAGCCATTGACAGCTATTTGTTGAGTCTTTTTCTTCTAAGCGTTTTAACTGTGATGAAGTTTTGCCAATTCTTATCTTGAAACAACCAGACAGTCAGATCACCTAAAACAACAAACAAAATCTCAAATGATCGAAAACTGTATATACTTTTTAATAGAATCTTTTAAAATTTGACAAAAGTAACCTCTTATATTCCTCCTGTTGTCCATGACTAGTTTGCTGCAGGTTATGGTAAGTAGAACAGATGGAGAGCCAGGGCACGCCCAACTTGTAACGATAACCGTCAGCAAAAACAGCACAGGTCAAACTGCTGACTACAGAAAGGGATACACGACAGATTCAAATGGTGTGGCCTATGTGACCATTCCACCATTCATTGGTCACTTCCTTGACATTCAAGTAAGTTTCCACAGTAATCAATCAAAATGGTTTTTGTAGCACTAACATGTATCAGAGTGTTTTAGTGTTTTAGTGGCATGTACATAATGTACATTTTAGGTGGTCTCTCTGTAACTGGTTTATCTGGGTGGTCTATCTGAGCATGCACAAATTTTTAAATCAATTTGAGATTCATTTGGATTGTTAGGTACTCTTTGGTATAGTTGAAAACTCTGCGCCAAGTGTCAAGCTAGCTCTATAATTTTATGTATAAAACATTTCGCTAACAATATGTTAGCGAAATTGCAGTTTATTAGATACACTTTGGTCTGTGTGTCAGAGGTATCTCACGCTGAGCGTCAGAAGCACTGTGCATTGTATGTCAGAGACATCGTGCACTGTGTGTCAGAGACACTGTGCACCGTGTGTCAATGACACAGTGTCATGTGTCAAAGGTACTGTAAATCAGGTATCAGAGACACTGTGCACTTTGCTTCAGCAACATAGTGTCATGTGTCAGAGACATTTCACCTTGTGTCAGAGGCACTGTGACCTGTGTCAGAAACTTTGTGCAGTGTCAGAAACTAAATTTGTGCTGTATGCGAGGATTATTTTATAAAAACTAGGCTGCGTTTTAATTACATAAAGTGTGTAATTCATAGACAGCTGGTGAGGCTCCTTGTTTCAGAGAGATTGCTCACAATATTTGTGTCAGATATGTTCAATACAGTGTATAAATAATTGACAACTGACTTATCTGTTTTTGTAGGCTTCCTTAGAAGGCACTTTCGGATACCCGACGTTAACTGCCAGCCTAGCACCTACAGCATGGTACTCACCAAGTGGTTCTCACCTACAGATCGTGCCTTTGAAAGACAGCAATTCTATTATTTGTGGCAGCTTACTCAAGTACAGAGTGCAGTACAGTACAAGCACCTCAGGACCTGTTACTGTATACTACAAGGTCTGTCATAACTCTCTACAACATTGGAGTATATTGTATTTGATGACTAATATAGAAGTCAAACTTAGGTTTTAGTTTGACTTTATTTATTATTGACTAGTAATAATAAAATTCAAAGCTTTTATTATTACTTATGACAGTCTAATGTGCTGGTAGAGATCGGCGGATGTTATAACTACGCATACAATTATTCTGCAATGCCAGGGGGCAGTCGATCGGTGCACTTGTTGATGTTTTTAACCCTGCCCACCCTTGTCAATGTGTGTCAGTATCTTGGGGCCATTGTTTTTCAACAACAGGAAGAAATGGCAAAAAAAATGTATTTCACAGTTTTTTCGGCTAAAACGATAAAGATTTGTATGATTTTAAAAGTTTTTGAAAATTTTTACATCATGTTTGTTGAGTATACATTCAGCATTGTTTTATGACTGAGAACAGTCCTAGAAAATATGTTTAGTATTATATGATACTTCATCTGCCTCACAATCATTCTTGAAATACCAACAAACAAGTCGTATCAATTTTTTCGCGCGATATAATTCCAGTAAAATTGTTATTATACCGAAAGAAGTAGATTAAGATATTTGAAAACGATTAAAAATGGAAGTAAAATGTTCAGTCTAATGCCCTGTGCAAGAATTAATTTGATTGGTTCATGCTGTTACTTGGAAAAAGCATTTGTAAACAGAGCCATGTGGGAGCTGGTATTTCAGCCATTCAGGCTTCTGACACACCTAGTGTGATCAAGATTCAGCGGGTTAAGAGTGTCGGTGTATCATGGTGGAAGTGCCTAGTTTGAACCTTGTATGTTACAATCTTTTTGCTATCTGCTAACTTTTCGGGCAAACTGGTGAATGAACGCAGCTCTTAGGAAAAAATTATTTCAGCTCAAATATTGTTTTAGTTGTCCTTTTTTATTTGTACAAGTATTTAATTTATTAATTGAATAAGTGTTAATTTATTAATTAAAATTCTTTTTATTTCATCTTTATTTATGGCTGTTGATATTTGTCAATATCGGTCGATATTTACGACTGTCGATATTTGTCGATATCTGTCGATATTTACGACTGTCGATATTTGTCGATATCGGTCGATATTTACGGCTGTCGATATTTGTCGATATCTGTCGATATTTACGACTGTCGATATTTGTCGATATCTGTCGATATTTACGACTGTCGATATTTGTCGATATCGGTCGATATTTACGACTGTCGATATCTGTCGATATTTACGACTGTCGATATTTGTCGATATCGGTCGATATTTACGACTGTTGATATTTGTCGATATCGGTCGATATTTACGACTGTCGATATTTGCCGTGTCAATGCATTTTTTTGCCTTGTAGTTGGTTGGCCCTGGAGACATCACTGCCTCCTTCAAACAGTCAGTGACACTCACAACACTTACTTTACTCAGTGCTAAGGATCCACTTGTTTCATGGGATTCCACAAGCAGTTGGCAGACAACTCCTATACGTGAGTAGATATCCTCTACATCTATGGGTTTTGTAGTATGCAAATATTCTTGCATATTGCACAACATATAATAAACTAACATTATTTATTGTTGTATCTGTGTAGGAGTTATTAGATGAAAGTGAGGCAGGGTTGCATTAAACAAAGCCATCGAGTAATATTTCAAACAAAATTCTACATAGGGACTTGGTCATGCGTTGTCAAGGCTACTATAATCTTCACAGCTGAGTTTGGGGCAGTCTCCATGCAGCCCTCTTCAACAATATTAGCAATTTTAAAAATACTCAGCCACCGTTTTTGCTTTTATTTTTAGAAGCAAACCTTGCTGTCAGGAGCAAACCTGTTGACCCAGCTCAGCCAGGTAAGATCTCTACATTTACATGTATTAGTCTTTGCTGTCCCAGGAAGTATTTGATATTATGTTTTCTGGGTTAGTATTTTCATTGAATCAACAGTACAGCAGAAGCAAATGTGCAATAATGTAAAAACTTGATTCACTGATAGTATATTATCCAATCAAACTTTAGTGTTTGATGACTAAATGAAATTGAGCAGGATTAATATCATAGGCTTGCAGAAATAGTACAGAGCTGGCGAAAGTATAGAGCAAACAGGAGGCACGAAATGCTATTTGGTAAAATAGACTCGTAAATAAGACAGTTGCATGTACGCTTTTATTTAGACAAGGGAACACTACCTGTCAACAGGTTGCAAGCACCTGTTGACAAGGGAACGCTACCTGTCAACAGGTTGCAAGCACCTGTTGACAAGGGAACGCTACCTGTCAACAGATTGCAAGCACCTGTTGACACCCAAACAATGCATGGCGATCAGCTATAACTGACTGGTGCAATGATGTTATATTTACCATAGATGTAACATTCAATTAATTTAAAAAAATTAAATGGTAACACTAGCATGCAGATGTAATGTCAAGGACTTATTCTTCCACACAACCATCGGAGCATGTAATTTTGTTTACCAAGTCGTTTTGCTACACAATTTTATTAATATCAAATAGGCTGAGCTGTCAGATTCAACTTTATGGATGTAGGAATTTTTCAAAGCATTGTTTTTATGCAGTGTTCAATCCAGGAGTGTCAATCAAGACTGCCACACACAAAGGTTCATTTACTGTGAACTTTCGTGTGACCTCTGACCTTTCTCCACGCAGCCACCTCCTCGTCTACTATGCAAGGGCTGATGGAGAGGTAGTTGCTGATAGTATAGCTCTCGATGTGCCAGAGTGTTCAGCCAATAAGGTGAGTATTATCTGTCCCATGACTTCCTGCTTGACTGTTTATGGCACAAATATAACCTATAAAATAGCATACTTGTGCTAAAAGTTATAACTTTACCAATAGCAATGTAATGTTGGAATGCTAATAAATCAGTAGCGTATGTTTTGTACGAATCTATATTTTTTGGCTCTGGGTTATAGCTTAAAAATTTGAGTAAATTGCCATTTCTGTAGATGCTTGTTCTAAAATGTTCTACCTGTTAGGTAAGCCTGCCAGTGCAATCTAGTAATGGTAAGGTATACAGGAGAAAGGAGCATTCTCTCATAGTCACTATTATATTCCAATTCACATTAGACTGAGAACTGTTTCTAGTCTCTTAAGTTTTTTGGGTAAATAGAAAACGTATGCTATAATTTTCCTTGAACTTTATCTCCATCTGTCCAATGGTATCCACGTGTTGCGCAGGTTGGCCTATCACTAAGCAGGGACATAGTGAGCCCAGGGCAGTCCGTCCAGTTATTACTAACAGCTAGTCCAGGCTCTACGTGTGGCTACAATATGATGGACAGAAATACGTTCACTCACTCTACTGAGAGTTACCCCACCTTGGCATCTGTTATTAAACGTATGGAACGATATCTTCTGCCTTCTACATCGTAAGCATCTACCACTGTTCATGCTTGTATTACTTGCTGTTGCATGATATTTGATTAAAACTTTTATAAGACAATGTACGTTAGCTTTGTCTCTTTGTTGCTTAGCAAGTCACAAGGAACAGAAGATTAACTTAAATTAGAATAATTAGCTCAGCCAACCACTCGCCAGGGCCTGCAATCATGTGACTTCCTGTGTTTTATTGATCCGATCTTAGTTGACAAATATTGTTTCCTACATGGAATATTTATTACTATTGTCAATCGCTTATCAGTTATATAACTTATTATATAACTGTTATAAGTATTATAAGTTAAATAAAAAATAACTAAAATAAATTAAATAACTATTATAAGTTATTATATTACTAATCATTTCAATGTCATTTTTTATTACGGATTCAGTGTTTCTACTATCGGCAGGCTGAAAAGCAGGCCATGTGTAAGCATCATGTTTTAATTCTACAATGAAGGAATGAGAGACGGTGCACTTGTCCTAACTTCTCATGCAAAGGTCTCATTCACCTTCTCGCTCAACTAATCATGAGCTTTTGGTCGATAGACTACAGAAGTAATATCGATTGGGACTTGGTTATACCTGCTTGCCAAGATTTTTTTCAATGTAAGGCCAGTACCAAGCATAGCGTCATCGTAAAAATTATGACTGCTCACCAAGATTTTAACATTCTTGTCATGAAGGATGAATTTAAAGAGAAAATCATTTATTTGTAGATCAGACCTTTCATGTCTATATTCCATGTTGGTGGGCCAGCAAGTTCACTCAGCTCTGGCCAGAGGATTTAGTTGCATGCATACTAACAACTAGGTTATACTAACAACTAGGTTATACTAACTTGTTAAGTATAACAACTAGGTTATACTAACTAGTTAAAATGTTTTTTATTGTTTTTACTATTTTCTCTGCACTTTCAGCTTACCAACTTATCTTCCTCTTAACTTTTACTGTGGAAATCTTCATGGTGTCCCAGCTGAATATCCAGGGTTTGCGTCATATTGGGAGAAACCAAGCCTGTACCGTCACAGGGATGCCCACCAAGGATTTGTCAGAAGTGGGCTGGTGGTTTCCTCTACACTACATGTGCGCTCCGCTCCTTGTAAGCGTATCTACTACAGAACGCGTAAGTGATCCTTAGTTTTTTAATAGTAAAAGATGAAACGCACATCTGACATTTGCTTACCCGGAAGAGTATGTTTATCTCTAATGAAAGCGGCGAAACCGTGACACTTTTTGCAGGTGTCTGCTGGCAACCATACAAATGAGATGTATTTTATAATAAAAAGTGCTATTCTTTTAAGCTGCAAACATGGAGATTTATTGCTGGTCTATGAAAGGCTTTAAGTAGTAGAAAAAAGACAAGAGACGAAAAGTTCAAGTAAGAAAATGTCTATAGGAAGTTTTTTGGCATTTACTATGTTTGTACTAGTACTCTAGCAGTCTAGTCTACTGTGAAAAGTTATCAGGTGTAATAACTATGTGTACAATTATTCTACGCGACATCAAGATGGCGAAGGGATACAGCTGGTAGCATGCTTTATAGAAAGCCAAATATCCATATTCAATTCTTGTCGGATGCATTTCTTTAATTTATAAGCGTGGCTTTTTGAGCTCTCATTATAGCAATGACTAGAAACTAAAGTTGTTTGCTTTGTGTTTTTCAAGGTACTGAAATTAAAATGAGGGGCCAAAGTTCAGGCAGTCAATGATAACTTATTATGGATACAAGCACATTTTAATTTCACTTCATCTTTTATCTGAAACCATCTCACAGCAACAAAATTGGAGGTTTGGTTAGGAGAAATATCTAAAGTGTTCAAAGAAAGCAGCTGAAATGTAAAAGGCTGCAACCTAATTTTTTTGTCAAGCTCAATATGGTTGGATTAGATCTAAACTAAGCTTATTTTTGATTGGACAATATGTTACTAGTGATTACAACATTTACTCTTTTTCACAAATGGATAGTTCACTCCAAGAGAACTACATTTAAAATTGTACAATCTTTTGACAGGAAATAGTTGGGATACATAAATTTTCAAGTACAGTTCGGCTTCTCCTTCAAACTTCAGTTTATGAGATGCGGGAATTTTGAGAGTTTCGTTCTACCATTAAGTTACAGTCAATGAATCATTTTTTGGTATTAAGACGCAACTCTGAAATGCATTAAGTGGTTTGTATCCAATAAAACCTGTGGTAGATTTTTATTGAAATTATTTTTTAGTATTTTGAAAATTGATGTTTTGCAGATGATGCCATGAATCCAGCTGCGCAACCAGTGGCAGCAGCGGCTGGAGTCTCACCACCAGGGTTTGCAGCTCTCTCAGGTCAGCTGTCTCAGCCTACCCAGTCCTCGGCCCTCCCAGGTAGCTCTTTCCTCAAATATTACCTCTATGTTGTTAAACAATATTTTTATGGTATTAAATGTTGACTCTATGGTGTTAAATCTTACCTCTATGGTATTAAATGTTGACTCTATGGTGTTAAATCTTACCTCTATGGTACTAAATGTTGACTCTATGGTGTTAAATCTTACCTCTATGGTACTAAATGTTGACTCTATGGTGTTAAATCTTACCTCCATGATTTCAAATTTTACTTATATGGCGTTGAATGTTACCTCTAAAATGTTAAATGTTGCTTCTAGCATGTTAAATTTTACCTCTAATGCATTAAAATTATTTCTATATTATCAACTGTTACCTCTATGGTATTAAATATCAACTCCATGGTATCAAATGTTAATTACAGTATTAAGGGTTGACTCTATGGTATTACATGTTAACTTTATAGTGTTAAATGTTACTTCTATGGTTTTAAATGTTACCTCTATAGTGGTTAATGTTACTTACCACTATGGTGTTGCAGCATATGGTGGAAAAGTTTCCTTCTGTTTTTCAACAAAACTGTGTACTTTGTATTTAGCCATAGGTGCTACCAGTGAGCAAACGCTGACGCCAGAAGTAGCTGTAGTTGTCCCCCCATCAGTGCCCAACAGAGACAGTACCAGAAGAGAGTTAGAGCAGACGCTGAAAGCAGGGCCCCGCCCACAGATGCTCCAATTTGTTAAGGATGTGACATCCTACTTTCCAGAAACCATGCTCTTTGATATAGTGGATGTAAAGTAAGTACTGTGGAGTTGTCTCACCATAATAAAATAACTCGAAAACCAATTAGAAGCTTTCAAGTTTATAGTAGTAGAAGATGTTGCTTTAGTTATTGAAGTTAGATTTGACATTTCACATAATTATTCTTCGGACATTGGTTGACAGTTGTATAACGGCAAGTAGCTCTTTTATGTTAAATCTGGAAATTGAAAGTCAAAAGCTTGTTTTTTTGTAAAAAATGTCATTTAATGTATAGCAATGTTTTTCAAATTATGAATCAAGTGTTATCATGAATAAGTAGCTCAGAGAGAAGACAACTTTTAGTTGACTGTGTACTCTAAGTAAATTACGTATCTGGTCAGACCAACTTGGTTAATTTAAATATTGGTACATGAAGTGATTTTTACTGTTTTTCATTTTTGCTTTTAAATTTTTATTGGATACAATCTTTACCTATTGCTGATAAAATTTGCCTTTCAACAGTGTAATATTTTCTGACAGCCCTGCAGGCAACGCAAGTGTACAGGTAACAGTACCTGACAGCACGACCCAGTGGATCGGCAGCGCTGTTTGCTCTGATAATGAGGATGGGTTGGGTATCTCCACTCCCATCACTTTGACTGCTTTCCATCCATATGTAGTCTCTGTTTCATTGCCATCTATGACAGCATTGAGAGGGGAGATAATTCCTGTTAAAGTTACTATTACCAACTACCTGGGTGCTTGTCTTGCTGTAAGTATGAGCTTTTTATTCAGTTTTGTCTACTCCATAGGTAGTAGAAAGTAGTGGTAGTGAGGGTTGTGTCTCTCATATCTGTACTAATAAATATGTGTACACGTGTCTATCTACATATTTGTTGTCGACTGCATCCAATCTTTGCTTGGAGATGATCTATATCATAAGGTATACCAATATATTTTGTTTCAAAAAGTTTCTAACAACCACCTGCTTAAATAACCATCTGATTGACAATGAACAACATTTTGGGCATTGCTAGACTTACTGCAAAGTTTTTGACACTTTTTAAGTGTCAAAAGTGACAAGTGTCAAAAGTAGCCTAATGTTTTCCAGATTAGTACCAACTTGGAATGGTAGTTAATTTATTAAAAGTATATTTTTTTAAACAATGATTGCTGTTTTCAAACAAAAATGCAAAATTTCATATTTCATCTAACTAAACCTAAACAAATTTTTATCAGAGTTTTAAAAAAACAATTGAAATATATTTTAAAAAACAATTGAAAAGCTTTGAAGCAATTGAGCAATTAACCGCTGAAGGCTCTTCTGGATACCTCCAGCTTACTCTAACAGTATGCATGACAAAATGTTATGAAAAATAATAATGCAGGGCAGTAAGCATTGGTCATATTCGAGTTCACAACTTGGAGTTATCTTTCACCTTCTAGTTTCAGCAATATCTGGCTGACGCCTTAATTAGGCCTTCAAAGACTTTCGAAGGTACTCAATAAAATATTTTAGAAGACAAGGAAAGTGTTTGTCATGTAGCAAGTTTTTAGTTAGCATAGTCTTAGAACATTTTAACAATTACGAAAACCTCAGGTCATGGCTCAGGTCTTGATCTATATTGGTTTTTCTAATGATTGCCAGGCATGGGATTGTTCGTTGTCAACAGCACCTACCTGAACCTCAATCAAGCCACAACTATTGTAATTCTCCTGCAATTGATGGTGTGTGTTTGTTTGCATGTAGTGTTGAGGTTAGCATGAGTATACAGAGTCCTTTCAATCTCACTAATACTAAGAAAAAAAGTAGAACTTAAATGAGTGGTGAGTAGGGTATGTAAAGCAACTAGTAAGGGAGGGAATAGAATAGATTAAACACTGTATATACATGTGGTAGGAAAAATAAACATTTGATTTGACAATTGAACTAGAATTTGAATTAATTGATTGTACGAATAGATCCCCCCAACGTATACCTGAGAGCCCCTGGTATTCTAGTTAGATACCCCTACAATTGTGAGAGTTCTAGCGCCTCACATCTACCCAATCACATATTACTGCTGTACATCGATGGTATCTTTTGCTGTGTGCTGTTTTTGTTGTTCCTAAAAATATGTATACCTATTTTTTTATGTATTCTATTCCTTCTAACTATGTATTATCAATTAGTGACACTAAGTTATTAAAGCTAAGTCGCTGATGGTCAGAGGTTTAGTTGCAAAGCCTAACACTAACAGACGTAGGTTCAAGACGCATACATTACAGTTTTTTGTTAGTGAAAGCATCCGGTTATAAATGCTGCTATGTTAGTATTATAGTTATCATTAATATCGCTAGTAGTGTGTTTATTACTTACTAACAGGACCAGCGGTATCTTAGCTTGTAGTCTGAGGTGTTGATATGAACAGTTTGAGGTTGTGGACCACTGAGGGTTACTTTTCACTACAAGAAAAACATCGTAAACCCTTATGTTCTGCACAAATCTAAATCATAAGTTCAACAAATATCAGTTAGCCAGATTGATTGAAGTGCTTGCATTAAAACTTTTTTGTGACTCAAAGGCTATATTTTCTGAATCACAGGCTACAGTTTATTTTTTCAGGTCAATGTCGCTCTCCAGCCTTCAACGAGTTATATGATCATTGGTGAGCTGATGTTAGCGACAGAGCCTAGTCTGTGCATCTGCGCGGGAGGTTCAGCCACCCGCACTTACAACATATTTTTACAAGAAATCGGAGAAAAAATTCCTATCACCGTCACTGTAAGTGGTGTTTGCGTCAAGGTATTTATTTAGTTTTATCAGATGAGTAAATGTAAAGCTTGCTATTGCCAAATTTTCTTGCAATTTTGAGGAAGTCAGTTTGTGGTGAAAGTAGTCACACATTAACAGAGCTTCAACAGCCATGGTTAGAATCAATATTATTGGTTCCAAAAGTAAAGGTAAACTGCAAAATGTGAATTGCTTATTTTATTCTAAAAATGCCAAATAGTTTTTATATCTTTAAAACGGCAATTTCTTATTATATCTTTGAAATGACAATGTCTTGTCATCTCTGAAATGTCAATTTCTTGTCATACCTGTCAGACTCCTACAGCTAAGAATAATCTTCTGTAGAGAAGAGCATTGCTTATTCGTATAATTGGGCCTTAATAGTGCGGTTTAATCTAGTTCACTGTAAAATTCTCAAAATATTTGATGAATTTGTTTTGACAAAAACTGTCTTTTGCTTTATTTTGTCTTGCACCTTGAACATCATATTACATACCTGTAGAGTGTTCAAAGATTTTTCTAACTTTTTTGGTACATCTAAAGAATCTTTGAGCTTTAGATATATCAACAAATACAACAGTATTAGACACTTCTATTAGTTCTAACATAAATTCTATTTAGTTAATGAGTTTTATTAATGTAAATTTAGCTTTTAAAACAATTCAATGCTCTAAATAATAGTATTTTGGTTGTTTTTCGCAACCATGTTTTAAAGATTTTTAGAATGTAAAGACCTGGCCATCCAGATTAAAGATCTGGCTTTGCACAGGTTAGCTTAGAGTACTAATAAATTTGTCGAGAGGTGGTTTGGATAGCCCTTCTTATTACGATTAAACGTTCAGGTTAAATGTTAATTGTAGGCGAATACAGTTGGAAACAGACTCGCCTGTCCAATAGGAAGCATCATGAGCAACAGGATAGGGCTGAGTGAGAGCGTCGTGAAACACCTGCATGTTCTGCCTCAAGGAATCCCGAGGGCCTACACCTATGGTGACTACATCTGTGTCAACTCTGCATCTAATATTAGTGAGTGTTCCATATTGGTAGTTGTCTGTCCTTTGTTATTGTTTTGTCCATACTCTACTTGTCTGTTACTTGCTGTTGGCTTATGGTAGTCTGCTGCATTTCTTAACAATGTATTTTTGAGGTACCATAGAACCGTACACTTGACAAAATCATTGATATGATTTTTTAATATTAATACTTTAGGATTTTTAATTTAAATTTAGTTTTTAAAATTTAAATTTAAAAAATGAAAATTTGAAATTTAAAATTTTTTCAATTTCTCAAAATTTGCAATTTTTTAAAACTTGTAATTTTACTATCACATGTTTAAATTACTTATGCCTTGGCACCTGCCAGTTAAAGGTTGTTTTTAATTTCAAAAACAATAATGTGCAATCATTGGGAAGCCAGGTATGTATATTATTTCTGTTGTCACCATGGATAATCGGGCAGCCGGTAGGCCTTAGCTAACCACCCAAAATTGAATTTGTTGTTTTACCTGCTGTAGCTTTCGAGAAGGAGTATCGGCTACCTAGGCCTAACTCAAGAAGTCGTGTCAGTCATTCGACTACTGGTAAGTAGCCTTAGATCAAATACAAACCAAATAATAAAATTTAATCAGGTAATATTTCTGGCTTGGTTTATCCCTTGATAATTGATCTTTCTTTAGTTAATATTGGATTAGATTCATATTATCATAACATAACTATCATAAACTAGATTGATTCTTAATCTATTAATTAATTAATTCTAATTAATATTAATATTAATTAATCTATTATTAATTAATTCTTAATCTATTAAATCTAATTAGCTCGTTTACCCATGAATTTCTTTGCTTGCTTTGTAGAAATTATTCTTTGCCAAAAATCTTTGACTGACGTACACTAAACATCTTTGCTGCAAAAGCTAGAGTTTTTGTCTCAGAGCTTCTAGCTTAAGTTCCTTGAAACCAGTAGAAAATTTTGTACATTAAATGTAGTGTGTAAAAACCAAGGTTAGCTTTTTTAGTTTTATATAAAACCTGCTGCAAAAGGAAATGCCATCATTTTTGCAGTGTGACCAAGCGACAGGCCCCCATTCTCTAACCAAATATCGTAAAACACACTTGCAAAGAAGGTGGCACTGTAAAAGCACAAACCGTAGATTCATAAACAAGCACTATGCTGCCAAAGTGTTCCTTTATGAAATTTGTCAACCGCGCTGTTATGCTGTGAATTCTGAACAAAAAGGTAACTAATGGTTTTTGTTGTCACAAAATGATAACCAAATAAGCTAAATTATCAGGCGAAAATTGGTGCTGATGTGTTAAATTTGTTATCTGTAATTAAATTTTTTGCAAAATTACCAAAGTTAGCTGTTCTAAAAGCTTTACATTATGAAATGTGAATTATCGTATAATGATAGACAGCATTCTTTCGCATTCTCATATGAGTCGGCCAACACTCTCGTGTGCTGGTGATATATTTACTATTATGCATTCTTTTTGCTTTTATATCAAAACTTAGCTCTATCTTTAAGCAGAGAAATGTGATCGCTTTAGCCTCGCGAATCAAAGCCTCTGGGTAAATAAATTGGACAGCCTTTGGTTGTGTGATTTAGTATGTTTCTTTTGAGGTGTCACAACCCCTGCCCTAAGTAAGGTCCCTAGTCGGAATACTCTTTACACAACTCCAATTTTCATTCAGGACTGAAGCAGGTATAATTTTTACACAAGGGATCAAAACTCTAGTCCTCGGTAGGGTCCCCAGTAGGAACTTTTCTTACACAAGGTGGCACAACTTCCATTTTTCGTCTGAGCCATATTAGGCATGTTCGTTACGAGAAGGGTCTCATATTGCTTCCTCAGTTTATGATACAGCAGGAATGTTCCATACACAATGCATTACAACTTACAACTATAGTCTTTAGTCAAGGTCTTAGTAAGAATGTTCCTTATGGAAGGGGTCAAAGTTCATTTTTCAGTCTCGAACAAACTAAGAATGTTCCTTACACAAGGGATCTCATCTCCAGTCTTCCGTTTTGACCATGTTAAAAAAAATATTCAAGCAGAGTTACTTCTGTGTGTTACAAGTAGTAACACAGTCGTAATTAGTAAATGCGGAAAAAAAAGATATAGTGTGCATTTTTTCAAATTATGCTGTCACTGATGAGTACAATCAGTGCGGCTGAATTTATGAATTCATGAATATAACCGGCACTGTGATTTATGAATGCAATTAGCGCTGTCACTTAAGGACATAATACTTACATATATGCGTACTAGATGAATGCCTGGCATTGCACGGGTAATAAAAAAGTTTTATTGCCAAACATTGAGATTTATATATACATATATAGATGTTCATCGATCATCTTTTCAGTTTGCTGTTCATATGACATGTACTACAGGAAAACATCAAATAATTGTGTCTCTTTTAGGTATGCTAACAGTAGTAGGAGACTTGATGGGGCCAGCAATAGAGCAGCCCGACATGCTGATCAGTCCTGCTGTGGGAGGAGAGGCTAATGTTGCTAGGTTTGCTCCAAGTGTCCATTTGCTCAAATACTTGGATGCTACTGGTCAGAGATTGTCTGCTGCTGCCAGAGAGGAGGCATTGCAGAACATTAAATCAGGCAAGAGATACTTTTTACAATAAAAATCAAAATTTTAGGTACTATAAATTAATCTTTACTATAATAAGAGCCGTGTTCGTCTGTCCAAAGTTACGCGTAGAGAAAATGTATCACATGGAAATTGAACTTATATATTAGACTTGCTGGACCTCTCTTCCCATGTCTTTGCAAACCTTTCACACTATATTTATTAATTTTGATAAATAATGATTATTAATATTAATTATTTTTAGCAACCACTTTTTAAAACCAAATTTCTTCCACAAGTATTAACTAGTTTCTTAACAAGATCAATTATTAACTGTACAGTGCACCTCTAGGTTACAATGTAATTGTTACGGCCACTGTACGATTTTTTGTCTTACGATGTGGAACACGGTGTTTTTTCACCCTCGCCATACGACATTTTTCCAACATGAGCTATCAACATAAATTTCTCTCTCCATTTGAATTTAGCAGTTGAGGTGCTGGATTCATCCGAATAATAAAAATTCAGATACATTTATGCCTTTTGCCGAAATCCCTCCCACAATGCATGAAAGTGATACAATGTTTGCTCTCAGTTCAGCAATCTTAGTGTTTCGTGAATGCTTGATATTGTGTGAGTGGGACAAAAATTAGTGAAAACTAAGCAAAACGGAAATTTATTGTGCATGTTAGCATATAATATACTAGTTATTTTAACCTTTATTTATTATAACTTTATAAATTAACATATAATAACGTAATTTAAAATTTATATATATATAACTGTAATTTGTTAGCCACAGGTCCTAAGTTTGATAACGATATTAAAGGAAGAACTAAAAAAGTGATTACCATTCCGTGAAGCTAGAGCTAATAGGTTAACTATAAGTTAATCACAGTTACTAAAGATAATAAACTATTTTGTTACTAATTTTATATATGTAGGCCTACAGTACGGGGTTTAGGGTTTGCTATAGGGTTTCTATACCCCTCTATATGGTATTTTCAACTTACAATGCCAACACCGCAGCGAATTAATATCATATAGCAAGGGTGCAATGTATATCAACTCAGTCGCTATTGTTTTTTGTTGGCAAATGTCAGTCCATAGATATGTACCAATCTTTTGTTCATCAGATTTCTGGTATGGACCTTGGCTATCATTAAAGGAATATCCAAAATTGACCATCTTTGTTTGAGAAACTGCATGCATGGTTGGCGTGAATAAGCTATTTGAATCTGTTGGTGTAATAGAACATTCTAGATATCCATCTAGAATGTTTTAGAACTTTCTAGATTATACTGGCATAATGTAAACAAAACAAAATGGTTATTCTGGACTAATTAAGGTTTACTGATTTTGTAGGTTATCAACGCCAGCTCTCATTCGTCCATCCTGACGGGTCCTACAGTTGGTTTGGGCCCAATCAGAGCTATGAGCTGCCAGAAGATGTACCTAGCCTTTGGCTGACATCATACGTACTGAAGAGTCTGGCCCAGGCCAAGCCTCTCGTACACATTGATGAGCCTCAGCTACAGACTAGTCTACAATATATTTTGTCTAAACAGGATCCATGGGGTTGTTTCCCTCAGGTAGGTCCATAATCATTCTGTCAAAGTTTAAAAGGGTCTGTCGCACAGTTTTAAGCTAACATGAAGCCATCTGTTGTATAGCTGTTAACCTTGAAGGCGCAAACACACTAAGGAATTTCATTGCAAGCATATAGAGGAGTAAGAGATCTTGGAGATCTATGGAGTTTTGCCCAAACACACTGAGGCGATTCACCAGCAAGCGGTAACGGAAGAAAACTCTCGAACAGCCAATAATATTTTGTATTACCAGTTACTTCAATGTTGTTAATAAATAAATATAGGTAAAGAAATATGTCACCTTCTAGACAATGACATGAACAACTTCTGCTTTTGTTAGACTTTTTAACTTTGAGAAATCACGCAATTCTTAAAAATAATTTACTTTGTTGTATAATTTAATAATTAATTACAACTCGCCATTCTCAAGGTGGTCAACCTGCGTAACAACTGGCTCCCAAATGTTGGTATTCTATTGGGTATCTTTGTAACTCTCGTGTGTCATACAGGACTGGCTGGGCTCTTATCAAACCTATGAATAGTGCAGTGTTCATTTTGATGATGTTTAAATTGTAACAAAATTGGAAAATGTTGCTGTTTTACGTTGCTAACCATTGCCACAAAAAACAGCCAGAGCAGCGCATTCTGGGAAAAACAACCAATCAAAATGCAACTTATATGTGAAAAAGTTCTGATTTAACAAATCTGGTGTTATTGCTCAGCATCAATTTACACAGCGCAGATCGGCCCCACACATCGCGAAATCATATTAAAAATCGTCCAGTGTTCTTGCGCCTTATAGCTTTAGCTGAAGATATGATCATACTTGAAAAAAGCTTAACAACTCTTTATTTCTCTCACTTCATGTTGATTAGCCAAAAAACCGAAAAGAGATCCGGGTTCAGGAACTGTGAACAGTAATAGTAATAAGTATTTTAAAATAAATAGTAATCTATTGATAATCTATATATATTTACTAAATAAATGAGCCATTGAATTAATTTAAAGTAATAAAAGTTGTAAGAATCGTGCAAAAAGCTGCCACAAACTAATTGCCCTTAGGTTTTTCCAAAAAGATTTCTGTTTTTGGTACATTGTAAGTTACAGCAAGTATAATGGCTCATCAAACATACATCCCTCTACAAGAAGGCTCTCACTAGATTTCTACTAATGTAAAGTTTCATCAAGTTGTCAAATTAAATGGTCAAATTTAATAAAACTGTTAAATTCTCTAAAACACCAATTTGGTTTACATTGTCGTACAAGTTTAATAATCTAATTGAGAAGTTCGGTCAAGTGCCATGGAGCTTTACCGGAAAAACAACTTGAAAAAGTATGACTTTGTAAACGTGTAGCACTCACTAATAAGTCAAAAATACATTGCATATGTGAAAAATGACTATATGGTTATTCCCTTTTGGCAGGTTGGACGACTCCACAACAGGGCTATGCAACTAGCAGTTGACCCTGCCCTAGGAGACAACTTTGCACATACAGCTTATGTTACAGTAGCCTTGATAGAAGCTGGATACGGGGACGTGGCTACCGAGTCTCTTACAGAACCTGTAAGTTATCTACCCTAGTATTATGCATTAGGTTTTTGTTATCAAAATCCGAGTTATCATCTCTTGTTTTTTTATTGAAAACATCTTGAAAAGCAATGCTATTTTTCAAAAATCTGCGTTCCAGAAGTTGTTGCAAATTTATATGCGATGAAAGGAAGCAAAGGGGCAAAGTGTTTTGTTTATGAAAAACACTTATTTCATAAAAAGTGTTTGTATCAAAAACACTTTTTTCACAGAAACATGTTTTTATAAAAGAACACTAGTCACGGGAGAAAAGTAAGCAAACATTTCTTCTTATATTTCTGTTTTCTTTCCTACTACTTATTTGTCTTTTGAATTTAGGAAGTCTGTGAGTCCTGTTCCTAGAAGCAAATTTGGTTTGGTTATACTGTAGGAAGGGGTGGTGCACAAGGCCCTTGAGTGCATGTTTGTGAGGAGCAGACGATTCAGGGCTATAAGGGATGGCTACACTATGACTCTTGTAGCCTATGCCTTCGCACTTCATAACACTACAGATACTAGATCAAAGAGGGCCTTCGCCTACATGCGTCGTATGCAAAGCACAGGTACTCAGTCTACATATCTTAGCTTTTCTTCAAGTTGCGGCTTTGCAAAAAGATATTTCAGGCTGCATGAAAAGACACTGAGAAGTGCCTTCACAGAGTATGAAGTGATGAAATTCAATTGCTACATTTTGCAATTAGTCCTTCACATTAGCTTTCCTCCTCAATATCATCGTTTATTTATAAATAAAAATAATTGTCCTAGTAAATATTGGAAGAATTACCCATCATCTCTGCGATTTGGTCGTATTTTTTTGTACAGATTTTTGTCGTATGACGAAAATAATTGATGCTATTTGCCGAGGCTTCGACGAGAAGATCGCAAGGGTCATAAGTTTATGTGGGCCGGTGTATCAATCATCGGCCCTGACTACTTGCATTATACATTGTATACTCTCCATCACTAGCATAGTTTATATAACTAGTAGTTTAAATAATGAAATTGATTGAGCTCTACAATACTTTGAGTATTATTTTATGAGTTAAATGTTGTTTAGATTGCATAGCATAGTAGTTAGTTTTTTTGACAGTTTAAGCATATACATGTATTATCTAATTTTATATTATCTGGATATATGTTATCTGCATATGTATTATCTGGATATACATGTATATCATCTGAATATGTATTATCTAGATATATATATTATCTGGATGTCGTATCTGAATATATAATATCTAGATATGCGCTATTTGGATGTCTTATCTGGATGTATCCAGCTTTAATATGTTCTATTCGGATATATATCATCTGAATACACTTTCTGCGTATGAAATGCAAACAGTTTTAAAAAGCACCCACCCTTTTTACTCCCTAAACTTTTTAAAAGTTTTGTGCAGTTAAATTCTCTAGACTGAACTTAAAAATGTGACAAATTTGGTTGGAATAGCAAAATTGAGTTCTTCACTCTCTGGTACCCGTGAAAGGAAAGAAACTCTAGGATCCTTGGCATCACTATAACTAGCTCATCGAGTTATATCTAGTCAATTGTAAGATTTTACACAGAATTTCTTTTTGCACAGCAAGTGATGGACACAAGAGCTGGAGAGCTCTCAGAGAAGGCTCCAGAATAAAGACAGGCAATCATTGGTTCAACAGGCCGTTGGCTGTCGATGTGGAGACAACTTCTTATGGACTCCTGACTACGATGCTTATGGCCAACCGAACAGCTGTTCTTGACAACGGCTTTGCCATTGTTCAGTGGTTGAGTGATGAGAGACGAGCTCGGGGCGGTTTTAGCACATCACAGGTCAGTTCATAGCCTTAGATACTATGTAGTAGGTAGATGTAGGCCTAGTCTGGAAAACTTGCTAATGCATATGTAGGTTTGCATCTTTGTATAGCAAATAGGTAAAATAGTAACAATTACACTGAGACAAAGAAAATAACCTAATTTCAGATTATATAAAATATGTAAACACACCAAGGTTTCATAATCTAGCAAAAACGCTGCTGGAGTAAGCCAGAAAGATGTTTGGATACCATTGCTACATTGACCATATCGTGCGCAAAAAATATTTCTTGGAAACTAACATAAAATGCTTTGATTTGCAATGCTTAGCCTTCACAGTAAGAACAGCTTGATGTTAGTTATGTGCCTCACTTCAAATTTAATAGTGGTTTCAGCTATAAAATATTTCCTACAGCTGGTTAGAAGAGATTACTAACTTCCTTTCTGAACAAAGTGAATTAAAATAATATGTTTGGCTTTGAGTATCAAAGTGCTTAAAAGTGCTTTCAGTTTGAGCACTTCCTACTTGAATTATGGTCCACTGTTATTATTACTATCATCACTATTATTACTATCATCACTATTATTACTATCATGGTCATCTAATCCACTGTTACAATAGATGCAGTTGTGTGAGAAAACTTTTCTTTGTGCATTTATTTTAAGAAACAGATTTAAGAAGAGTTTTACAAAGTTTTTATATTTCACTTAAGGTATTATATATTATTAACCTGGAGTTATCCTCTCCATGCTTTCTTCTAACAATTCTCGATTACTCTATGGATTAAATGAATCTGATAAAAACATTTTAGTAGCTGCTCAACATTTTAGCTATAAGAGGAGCGGTCAGTTATCGCAACCTACAAACATAAATTATTTTTAAAGATCTCAGACTACAGTTGCTAAGGCTCTGTCAACGACGCCTCTATGACTTTGCCATCACATACTGTCTCGCACTCTAATAATCACAACAGCTCTCCAACACCTAGAATTATGAAGCGTATGCAATTCAAATTAAAGCACATGGTATACACCCCATAAATATGCCCCTTACATGTATACCCGATAAATATACTCCTTACATGTATACCCCTTACATGTATACCCCTTACATGTATACCCCTTACATGTATACCCCATAAATATACCCCTTACATATACCCCTTACATATATACCCCATAAATATAGACAATTTTAATATATCCTAAATGTAATGGGGTTTTTTAAACATCAGAAGGTGGCAGCTTATAATAATATTTGTTTAAATCGAATTACAGTTTAAAGTTTCATCAAATTCATCTTTTGCCAGAATAGATGCATCGTTTTTCAAGTGTCTTCTTGGCGACATGTTATAAAAATTAAGTCGTGGGAAAGTTTTGGTTTCAAAAGGGCTACCACACCCAGTAGACTATGAAACTCTTATCTAGTGTTGCAATACACATGACATTCAGCACCGTTGTGTTTTGTTACCGTGGTTACGGCTAACTGAGAACATTAACTAATGGAGCCTAATAGTTACATTATGCGACGCCTTCTATAAAGTAATGTAAAGTACACATAACATCAGATTGTTTTTTCTGATGAGTCATAGATAATCTTATGTCACATGACCTGTTTCTGTTTTAAACACTTGAAAGTAAAAGTTTAAATTTATTTACAAATATATATTTTTAGACGTAGGAAGGCTTGAATATTTTTATTCTTTTATACCAAAAGTGTCAGCATAATCAAGTGATGCTTCAAACGACCTTTGAACTCAAAGTTTGCAAAACTTTGAGGACGTTGCAAATGACGTTTTTAGTCTTTATTATTTCGTTATTTCACAATGAAAAAATAATGGTTCTGCTTTTTGGATCATACAACCTGTTTTATTTTTGTCAATTAGGCCATTGTCTCCGGTGAAATTCTTCTCATTACCATTTGTAATAAAAAGATAACCCTTGTTGTCTTGAAAGCAAAAGTTTACTGTTGTACAGTCGACCCTTATTTGCAACGACTAATACAGACTGCGCTATGACAAGACTTTTTCAAGATCCAGACATTGACAAAGACCGAACACTGGAAATTGGGTACCGTGCAGTTTCGTATGGTACATTCAATTGCTGTACTGTATTGTCTATTTTGTACAATATGACATACTACTGTGCTATATTGCCTTGCATATATACCCCTAGGCTACAATATGGTACAATATGCATATACAGTATCCATGAGAGAGTAAAATATGGTTATACCTTCAATAGGGTACAGTATAATATTAATAACAGTAATAATAACAAACAGAAACAAATGCGTACAAGGAGAATGGAAAACTGGCAGGAAACTCACACGCACGCGTGGCTTAGGCTGGTTGTCGCGGGAGCCACCTTTGGACTGGCACAGATGCATCAGACAATCGTCCAGACGATGAACATTCTCTGCGCAACTGAAAGCCCAAGGGTTTGAAGTCCAGAAAGAAATTGATCGACTGTACTTCCTTATCATAGGGAAAAGTTCTGTTACTGTGTGTGTGGTCTCAATTGGATACCTGCTATAGCCTGGCACTGATACTTGCGCAACGCTAGGCTATGACAGTTCTTCCTAGTTGCATACGCTTTCGTTATCTTTTCATCAGCTGCTTTGGAATTCTTGTTTGCATGCTGCTTTATTGGCAAACTTCCAAGCTGATTTCAACATTTCATAATAATGGAAAACGTTGACGCTAGGTTTTGGCTAATGCTTTGCGTAATGTCTACTTCAAAATCCTTACGCATTCTACTCTTCATGGCCAGTCAGTGAGTGACCTTCAAATGTACGGTGCAGAATATAAGTAGTGGTTTCAAAAGGTGCCATGTTCTATGTTTTTCTGCGCATGCTCTATATAATTATATTGAGTGTGATACTTCAAGGATTTAGTTGTTCACAATCTGTATGGCCAAATTGTAATTCTTAAACTGCTTAAATGTGAACTTGCAAAAGATTTTAGTAGATTTTATCGGAAAGTAAAAATACTTTTTATCATTTGCAATTTATTTAATGTTAGAAGCGATCTGACCGCCATGTTTCAAGGTTGAAATCGACAAAACTATATCCTGATTAAAATGCTAAGGAGAAAAGTAGGTGCGAAATGAAGTTAGTAGTCCTTGTCGTTCATACAGTTGATATCGACTATTGCGTTCAAGTCGCAGCGTTACGCGTTTCTGAATTGTTCGGTGTCTTTGCAACTGTAGATGTCATAATCACACTTTCGATTGATCCGAGCATTTTAACCACAATCAAGTTTTATCACTTTTAATCTTGAAACATCATGGTAATCAAATCTCCCCAAACCTCAAAAACAATCACAAATGATAGAAAAGTAACGATACTTTCTGATAAAATTTTCTACATTTTGTGCAAGTTCATTGTTTAACGTAATCAATCATCGGCGGAATAACATCAAAGAGTTGGTTTATTCCGACTGATGTAAAATTTTGGAATCGTTCTCTCTCTGGACAGTGAGTTTACTAAAAATTTAGAGTAACAATTTTTTGTTACACAATATTGACCAACCCGCTTCAAAAAAGTCGAGTACATCGAAGTACTAGTTTTTGACCCGGTGTTTGACATCACCATTTCTACTTTTTACCAACAGTTATAGAGATGCAAGTACGTGACAATTACAGTATCATGAAAGAATTAACTTTTTTGATGTTCTATTATGTTCAGCTGATTGTAAATGAGAATAAATAAATATTATATATTTATTATATAACATATAATATATATATAATATATTATATATAGCATATATATTATTATATAATTAATATATATATATATATTTATATATTATATATTTATATTATATAATATATTAATTTATATATATACATTAATATATTATATAATATATTATATATATATATTATATAATATATATATAATATTTAGCTGAGCTAAATAAAAATTATATTTTGAATCTCTCATAATATCACCTCTCATTGAACGTTGAAGCTTTTGGCATCCGAGTGTAGTAAAATTGATATATTTCATGTTTGTGACAAGATATGCAGATAAGAAATTCTTGTAACATATTCTTGCCACACACACTTGCCAATTTTTGCCAACACCCACACGCACCACACGCACATACACACCATACACACATACATACACACATACATACACACGTATGTACACACGTACATCGGTGACAGGAAGGGCACCAGACCTCAAACCGGTCCTTCTGCCAAATTGACAATGTATATTAGTCTGCTGTCTTGCATTAGGATCTTGTCGGAAGGCATTACTGTTGCTACAAATTTTTCAACATTTTCAAATACCATTTTTCAAACGATTCAAATAAATGCTACTAATTTACAGTGTTACTGATTTTAAAATTCAATCTCCAAATGTTCAAAATACTTATATTTATCTTTCCACGAATATGAAAAACATCATTTTTTATTTTGTGACACAAACACACTAAATCCATCATTGTACGCTTCAGTTTATGAACTTTCTGGTACAAAAAACCAACAATTCACTATCCTGACTCCTCCGCAATACTATTAGATTACCAAATTTTAAAACACATCTGTTAACCTCACTCAATAATTTCTGATTGCTGTCTTTAATTTTTTTTGTCATATTAGTAGTATTCAGGTCTGCAATACAGCTGTAGTCACAAATCATTTCTAAATCCAAATTACTGTTTTGTTCCATAATTACTCTAATTTCTTTGTTTCAAATCTTAATGGTGCCTTTCTCATGTGGAGCTAGCTTTAAAATAGACCATCAGCTATCGCTATGAATATTGCAGGATACAGTGATTGCCCTTCAAGCTCTGTCAGAGTATGCTACCAAATTTGCGCCGAGACAAACAAACGTTAACATCACAGCTCATTTCTCAGACACTGTGAATGGAACAAGGGTTTTGACAGAACAAGTGGCATCCTTTGCGGTGACCACACCAACGAGCTTAGATGTGTCGAAGGTGGAGCTACCTCGAATCAGAAGTTTGGTCGTAACAGCCACGGGTACTGGCTGCGTTCGTTTCCAGGTTGGTGGAACTCAGTCTTATGTGACCACTTAGGTGGACTACTCCATCTAATATTAGTTTGCCACTTTCAATTTAGGTATAAATATGTGACAGGTCATCCCATTTTCAATATCAATTATGTCAGACCACAAAATTGCTTTTTAGCTCTTTGTAATAGAGAAATGTCTCAGCTTTTCAAAACTTTTTTTGGAATTGAAATCGAAACAATTGAACCTAAGACACAGCTTTTCATCGAAGGTGGCGTTGATCAATTATATGGTCAACACTAACTGAAAAATTTGTCTTCAAAGATGATGAATTGGATTTTAAACATTATTGTTTGTTGACGTTTAGGAAGGTCATAGCAACCGCATGCTACAAACGTTTTCATGTTACACTACATTTTCATTAGTGTTAGGAATGATTTGGCTTCACAAAAGTCTGAGCCATATCGACCATTTTTACTTTGGGAGCCCATCGTACACTGTATGAAATGCCTCATTTGTATTGAAAATGATACGACCTGTCACATATGTAGATGGTCATATCATTCTGTATATCATTGGAGTCGTCAGATCATAGGTATTTCAACAAATATTCTATTTGTCAATTAATTGTGTCAAGTTAAAACTCAAGACAGAATTTAGGACCATATATAACTGATTTGACATTAACTGTACTTTACCGGCCGAAGCCAACCAAAGCAAGCCAGGATGTGTGGAAAAAAATTTCATTTTGTATGTTGGCACTTAGTTTCAAGCAAAGTAAAGAAGCGACCATCTACAACTGTTATTCCCTTGAGGTAAGGATTTACAAAATGTAGGAGAGGATAACCAGGGTACAGAAAGATTTTTGTAGACTGTTCAGATCGCGGCTTTCGTATTTCTAGTTTATCATATATGGAAAGTTATGAACTGTTCAAAGATGCCATTTCTAACTCTATTTTTAGACTAGTCTAAACTATAACATAGTACGACCAGATCGCTCTGGCCAGCCCTTCACTACTGATGTGACTGTCAGGAACAACACAAGACTATCTCAGCTCTGCAAACGAAAGCCTCTCCTTATTTGCACCAGGTGAGCGCATCCACTAACAGGTTAGATTCTTTTTTCCCCGATTCTCATATTTGTTATTAGCATTTATAATGGAATAAGATTTTGTTGTTCAGTATGTGGATACATAAGGTGGCCAGTGTCCAAATGTTAGGAGTTTGAGAAGAAGTAATTGTTTTAGAAAGATCGTTCTTTTATTATATTATGCTTTTATTATAATTATTATGTTATAATTATATTACTTTATTATAGTTTGCTTATTATTATATTATACTTTTATTATTACCGTAGTGAAGTTACTCATGATCTTCTACAGTTTCTTTTATTTAAGATCTCATAAGTTTTTTATGAGATGCACTGAGGTGGCTTTTGCCTTGATCTCTGCTTTGGTTTTTTTAGAATTGTCTCCCTTGGCGTAGGAGCATTTCTTACGACTATTCTGTAGCAGGGTTTGAATCATTGCAAATAATTTTTTTACATAGCTATTTAGTAATAGACAGAGTATAAAAGATTCTCTTTGTTTTCTGCCATTGTTATCAAACATGGGTAGGGTTCACTCAACATGACATTTCACTCTATTGAGTATACTTCAATAGTCACTTTAATTTATTCTGATGTCATAGATCAAATGACTTTCTCACTAAACTCTGACTAAGCAATTGTCTTTCAGATTGCAAAATATTTTGTGTTAGTTGATTTGGCAGGAAAATATATTTAAGGCTGGGTACCCTTCCTGTTACCACTGGTGGCTTTTTCTGGGAATTGAGCTTAACTTGGCGTTCAGAGATCAGGTGCTCTATTCATAAAAACCGCTTTCATTCCCAACAAAGTTCTTGATTTCTCAGGCCAACTTAGCATTACTAATCATTTATCATAAACCAATTGTTTGAACGTTTACATTCATATCTGGATTTGTCTTCCTTTAAAAATGTACGCCCATTCCTACCTGCTACAACGATTAACATTTTGTAGGAAAAACTAGTAGATTATAAGTGTTTACCCAGGTAAAAAGGAGACAACTTCTCATGTTAACATAAGGGTTTGAAAATTAATAATATTAGTTATTTCAAACATTCAAATACATGCTACAGTTAAACAGCAAAGCGTATGCAGTTAAAAATGGATTACTGGCAGCTAACGTTGTGTTAGTGTATCAAGCATCTTTGTATTTTTATCATCGGTCTGGTGTGTGGTTTTATTGCAAATGCAATAAAACTGGCCAGCCCGTGTTAGTTGTCTAACATGGCACTTCGCTAACTAGTAAGCTCTCGTGATTGTAGCTATGTCGGGGAGGGCGAGAGCAGCCTTGTCGTAATGGAAGTAAAGATGCAGTCAGGCTGGGCAGTGGAGGAGTCTCTGGTTGAGCAGCTCTTGGAGTACCAAAGTCTACGGGTGAAGAGATATGACGTCTCACCCTACGATAATAGCCTTACTCTCTATTTCTCTTCAGTACGTAATTTAGTTTTTCTGTCTGTTCGTCCACACATCTTCAGCCATTGAAAGCCATTTTCAGTCATTGCCTTTGAAATAGAATCTTTTAGACTTTTATGTTTGCATGTGTAGATTATTATTGCGCAAGTCATTATTTGCAAATATTCCTACATCTGTCTATGCGGTGCGTTTTAGTGATGCTGAATGGAAGTCATAAACCAATCGTTTTTGTGATCTGAATTATTCTTAAAAGTTTTCTGTTTTCTATATATTTGTAGAAGCAAGTCGTAAAAAAGCAAAGGCGTTATTTAAAATAATTTTTGGGTTTCCTTAATCAAAATTGCTGTCTCATGTAATTAAATTTCAAATCAGATACAGGCATTGTTTTTATTGTCATTTTGAAGTAAAAATAATTGGCTACAAACCTTTAACATAGGCAAGCCCAAAGTTTCCTTCTAAGTACAGTCAAACATGGATAACTCGCCCACGGATAGCTCGAACACATGGTTAATTCGAACGGTTTCTTTGGTCCGTTCCCACGTAATGATAAATTGCTATATATAACTCGAACTCAACACTGTTAATTCGAACTGTTTTTTTGCCCAACGGCTACCGAAACGGTTGTTATCGCTTTAGAAAATCACTTTATTCAAAGCCATAGAGCTAAACTTCATATTTTCGTAATTCATAATCGTCGTTATTACCCCCATCGGCAAAATATTTTTGTCAACGACTTTTCTAAAGGTTTGGTGAAATTTGATTTATACTGCTATACGATGAATAGCACGGGCTAGCCGGGTCACGCGTGCAAAGATTTTTGCCACGCACATACAAAACAAAAATAGCATGTTGTTTTGTATGTGCGTGGCGAAAATCCTTGAGTGCGTGGCGTAACCCAGCTAGCCCGTGATGAATAGTTTTCCGACGTTGATTCCATGTTGAATCAACGTTGGAATATTGAATGTTTAAAAGGTCTTAAAAATTGTTGTAATTAAACGTATACGTTGTCTTAGCTACAAAACACTATTCATCGTTTGACCTAAACACAGAATACGTGTGTACATTCAATAAGTATCTATTAAAAAGCGTGAGTGATATACAATGTACCGTAAAACCTCGTAAAACTTTTAATTGAACTGCCTCGGAGTGTTGCTCTAAACGAATCCCAGGTAAAGTAAGATAATCTTTGGATAAACTTCAAGAAAAATCGGCAAAATTGATCGTGTGTAAACCCACAAAAGAAAAAAATGTCTTTTCCCCTGAGCATTTCAGCAACGATCAAGTTTTGCCAATGTCAATCTAAAAAACGTCCTGGCAATAACATCACCTCAAACAATGAACCAATCTCAAGTGATAGAAAAATCTCTATACTTTTTGATAAAAACGTTTTAAACTTTACATTAGAAGCATTTAATTCGAAACAAGCCATTTGTGCTTTTGATTTATATTATAGTTTGTATATGTACATGTATCTACTAATAAATAAGTAAATACATGGACTTGTGACAGTGCTCTGATAACTTGAACGCTCTGATAATTCGAACACTTTTGCTCGGTCCCGTGAAGTTCGAGTTATCCATGTTTGACTGTAAACCTATTTATAAGTTATTTCAAAATGAAAATTATTAATCTACTCATCTGGTTGTCTATCAATGGAATTCCTTCAGTTATAACCGTGTTTTTTGGTTATTCTCTACTTGACCGTATGTTCAGGTTTCTCTGTTTTATGATCAATAGTATGCTGGCTGCTTGGCACACTGTGAGAAATCAACAGATGCAATCATAATATGTACTGTAATATAATAATATTTGCTGTAATATAATAATATCATGAGAGATTGTCAGATTGGATAACTATATGCACAGTTATTCTACGAAGTTGGTGGATTGTTGATTAGTGCAGTTGTTAGACTGTTGGTATGCTGTGTCGAAAGTACTTAGTTTAAATCTTGTGCAGTTCAGTTTTTTCCTCCACCTCCTGTGATAGGCTGCAGATGGATAGATAAAAAATTATTATATATAGAAATATTACTATAGAAAAATTTGCTATTGTACTATATTTTCTACTATATATAATATAATCTAATATACTATATTCAACTAATATATTATATTGTAATTTTTATTATATTATCTTATTAAAGAAATATTTTTGGTCTACATTTTTTATTTGAATCTCCTAATCCAACCTATTATTACAAGACCTGATCGGGCCTGAAAAAATGGATCAGCTTAAGCAACTTAACCATGCCACTGTTAAAAAAGATTTCAGGCCAACCAGTAGCAGGACACTTCGTGTTAGAAAAGAACAATAGAGCGGGCTACTGCCCTTTAGCTTGTAAGGCAGTTTTTTTTCGGCCACTCTCATTTGTAATTATCATTGAAAAAGCAAATTCTTGGTACAAAATATAGTAAAATTATTATCATAAAGAACAAGGTAAGGGTTATCTACCCATGATGTCTAATCTTTACTATAATAAGAGCCGTGTCTGTCTGTCTGAAGCCAGGCTGAAAGCATCAGAAATAAAAGATTACACGACCCAGGATTCACACCCATATACTCTGAATCCCAGCCACACACATTGTCAACTGCATCACTCAACCACTTTTCCAAAACTAAGAATAATTGTGTGAATAGCTATTACAGGATGATCTTTTTAAGCAGATGGGACTGCCTTCATACTAATATTCATAATTAGAACAGCGATATGTCTTTCACACGGCTCACTAAAATTTTATTAGAGGCTTGAGGTATAGTTACACTTAACAAAATTTTTTGTTCATGCTGACCGAAATCACAAAATGAACCAATTTTTATTTAGAAATTTTATTAGAGGCTTACACTTTGTAAAAAATTCATAATTAGTAATTAACTTTAACAAACTGATAGAGGACAACTCCCAAGAATTGTAAATAGTCAAACTTTATTTAGCTGTACAATGTAGCCATATTGTTGATTTGAAATATGTCTCTTTTAGCTTCAGTCCCGAAGGATCTGCTTCTTTTTATACCTAAAGAGAACAGCATCGGTTAGAAGTGGGCAGCCCGCTGTGGTCACTACTTATGACTACTACAGACGAGGTATGTACAGTTATGTATAGTTTTGTTATTATTTCTAATAGTTAGTTTTATTATGACATGAAATGATCTGAAATGATCATCTTGTTTATAAAGCAACTTGAGATTGCATTTCAGCAGTCTTTCGTCATTCGCTAACTTGGATCATATGCATCACTAATTGAGACTTGTTTTGAAAGTTTACAGAACATCGGTTAAAGGATTTTTTCAAGTTTTTCAAAATTCCTTACCGTACTATTTTTATAGCTGATAACTCTCTTTTTACACACATAATTCTTTTTTAGATTCACGTCAAGAAACCACGTACCAGATCACTTGCTCATCTTCCTAAAAACCACTTCTTTTCAATTCTGGATTTCTCATGTATTCCTTCAGCTAGATGCATTTTACCGATGATATCCACAAGAAAGAATAGCATTCAAAGCAGGCGTCACACGTTGATTATACAAGTGCCATAATATATCAGCAATGCAGCTCTCTTATGTCATTGATACAGTTGTCATCTGTCGATAACGCAAGTTTCATCGGTCATTGACACAGTATTCACCTGTCAATAATGCACATGTCATCTGTCGACAACAATGCATTTGTCAATGATACATGTGTTGTATGTCAGCAACAGTATGTGTGTCAAATGTCAGTAACAGTATGTGTGTCAAATGTCAGCAACAGTATGCGTGTCAAAGTGTCAATAAGCCCATTATAGCGACAGCACTTGCTAGTGATGTGTTGTCTTCTCAGTATCATTAACTCATATCTAGCTACTTAATAGATTTAACAAGTGGCATCGATGGCAGGATATATCTATTATTTGTTATGAGTGGACCTACAAGTTGTATTTTAATGAACAAGTACCTGCTGCAACTCTTCATGCATTGTTGTTTTTTGCAATGATAACTTGTCTATAAACTAGACTAAAACTTTATATCTTTTTGTATTATATTTATATAATTCCTTTTTATTACATTTAAATATAGTCTGTTACTCTCACGGGTTAAGCTTGTTATTGATGGGTAAAAATTCAAACTGATTATACCAAATAATATCTTATAACAAGGCTGGAAAGGTAATATTCTACCACCTGGAGTTGTCTCATCACACGTTGTTACCAGACGTGTTGAAAGTTGTTATGGTATGTTATCATTAAAATTACAGTCATTTTTTTCAATCAGGCTTACCCCACTTTAGCTTAAGATTGTCTGTAGTTCTATCATAGTCTAGCCTTAGATACTTGAAAATTATTGAGAGTTATTCTAGATCGATGCACTGCAACCAAAGTTTCCAAGGTCTTCTCAGGCTGTGGTTGACATTCATAATTCAAAAACAAATTTGAACGACTTTGGCCTTTCAGATCATTAGTAAGAAGCAAAAAATACCAGCTGACCAGAAAAAAAACATATGTAGTGGCTATGACAGCTGTAAACAAAAAATTTGGTTTGTTTAATTTGAAGCTGGGAAATGGACTATTTCGATGTGCATTTAGTAAGGTTTTCATATATTTGAGTACCTAGAAATGTACATCACAACATCATGAGTATGTTAATACAATCTTTCAATAAAGGCAGAAAAATATCAGCTTCAAATTTTTCTTATTCCATGTGTTGTTAAAATTTTAGAGACAGATGTGGATGCTGTCAAGAAAAGCCTAATCAAACAGAATAATACCTACATATAATATGTGCAAGAAATGTTGCTTTATTTTAGCGATGATAAAATATTTGTATTCATAGCGAAAAAGGCTGAATTAAGAGACTTTAAAATATATCATGTTTCTAGTGTTTAAAAATAAGAGTTTATAAACTTAATTTGAAAAAATCACTTTCCTCAATAGAGTTTTATCCAACAGTTCGATCAGCACTCAATCGTGCAAGGCATCACGAAAGGTTACCCAGGTGTAATTTCCACATGGTTCCACTTTTCAACATTAAAGTAAATACTAGCTAATCTTAAACAAAAAAATAATTGGGAACCACTAAAACTAGCTTGTGCTGGTTGAAAGAAGATTATTTGGCTATGAAATGATAACGCTAATGTTCATTGTCTCAGCTATAAAGTACAACCATGGCTGCTTCAACCATTATATCAAACAATAATGTATTTATAAACAAATCCTCTTTTCACAGACCGTAGGATCTAGAGATATGTAAATATGATGATCTAGTACTGACTAACAGTAAGTCCAGCAATGTCTGAGATTCCTTTCATTCACAATCAGTTAGCTTGTAGGTAAGTGTTTGAGAGGTTGATTCTCGGAAACCAGATGGGGCTTTGAAAACTAAATATTTCAGTGACCCAGCAGAAGGCATGTAACACATGTGTGTCATTACATGCCATATGCATATGGTTATTGAAATGGCAAAAAAATGTAGAAAGACAACGCATTTACGCAGCCTGACAGACAGACATAATGACAAAGGAGATTTATTATTACAGATACTGACAGAAGTCATTGTGGTTTCTCTCTGATGAATCATGTTACGCTAGGATGCAGGGCTTCATGACATTGCACCACTTCTTGGCAGTGGCACTGGTATTTTTACTCGAAACAAGGAATTAACGTAGTTAAAATCATTAGTTGAGGCAGTTACAATGATGGCAACTTTGAGCCATTTGTCTTTTGGATTACTTGGTGTTTCGTCTGTGTAGTTTGGTTGGGGTGACTCTTGCGTTGCCCTGTTGGAAAGAATTGATTAACACTTTAGGGTCCAGGCTAATAAGGCTATTGTTTTGTTCATCACTTTCACTCTGTTGTTTAAAGTAAGGATATATCAGGATAATATGATGATCAACTTATTATCCTGATATTTATCAGGATAATAGGATGATCATTAAAACTTCAGACGATGATTTTTTGACAAATAAATCTAATAGTTCTCTCCGTGAATAAACTAGAACCTTTTCAGTCCTGTTCATTCAATTCTACATAAATATTTGCTGTTAATACAATATATGCCTTGAATATATTAAACTATTGTATTCAATAGTCCAACATAAAGGTGAACAGATATTTTTTGTGTGACACACAAAGTCTCTTCTAGTTCATAAACTTATAGAACTATCAGGTTTGTTTGTCAAAAATTCATTTTCTGAAGCAAAATGATATCCATCAGAATATTATCATCTGCATATGTTGACTTTAACTCGCAGAGTCAGTGGCACAAAAGGTTTAGGGCACCCTAAAGGGTTAAAGAATACTTTTTTACGGAGGCATTCAAAAGTCACTCTAGGATTTTAGAGTTTTATTTTTTATAGATTAGCTGCTTCACCAATCAGTTTTTGCTGTAAATGCATTTTCAGATGATGATGATATTATAAAAAGGTTTTTTATATTGTAATTTGCGCAGTCATAATTTATTGACTATACCCTAACTATTGACTTATCAACTTATTATTGGCCTGAACATCGTGATGTGGTCATATTTAAAGCATGTCATTGTCTGGAATTATTGCGCATATATATAAACTATCATTCACTCTTTATATCTTACCATCTGGGATGTGTAATATATTAAACCCTTAACAACCATATTTCGTAATATGGTTGTCAAGGGTTTAAAACTTGCTCTGTTAGTTTTTAATGCTTACAAGAGTAAATCAACTTTGTGGTTGTGCATGGCTCATTTTAAATCTTTATCGTTGAGATTTAATTTTTAAGAACATCTGCTTGTATTTTTTTTAAATTCTTTTATCAATGGTAGTTTAAAATTTCTATCAGAATGAAATAAATTTAAAAAGACATTATAATAAGCAAAAAATATCATTAACCATGTTTTCATTCAGAAAGAATTAAAATTTGATCAATCAAGATACACTGCTTTTGAACCAGACAAAAGAAAAACTTGCAATTTAGTTACTTATCTAAAATGATAAAAACACGTAAATATTTAGTTTGTAATTATATTTACATTTGTTTTTAAAGTAGTTTCATATTTGATTGTTTTGCTTTTTATAATGCTTTTTAAATGTTGCAAAATATTTTTACATCTTTTCGTCGAACGTTCTTGATTAGTTTCATGTATGTTATGTATTAATGGCACTATATATATAATGTATTAAGAACTGTAAACTTTAAAATAAATATAAATATATATAAATATATATATAAATATATATATATATAATTTACCAGAATAATTATAAGCAAGGTAAAAAGCACAACCTGGCTTCAGATGTACAAACACAGTTCTTATTTTAAGAAAGATTTCGACTAGGTTTTATAGGTTACCCGAATTCATTAGTAGAAGAAATTAACTTACTTAGTTAACTTACTCAATGGCAACTCCATTACCAGTTGCAGTGTTTAAACTGTTTTAAATCTTGAACAAATGTGGAGCATAAGAAGTGTTATGGATATTTGGATTTAGCGAATCAGTGAGATTCGATTTTGTGGCTTGCTGGCCGTGAACCCACAACTACTGGTTAGTTGCCCTGTCCCCGTAGTAGTCTGCTTTTGCACTAAGGCTAGCTTTCTTAAGAAAGTCTCGCAAAAGCTAGGACCAATTTGTTGTGTTTAGGATTTAGATACACTTTTGAATTGGCAGAGCTAGGAAATGGGTTTATTTTGACAGGATGTGCATTGATTTACTCTTTTACTATATACTCTGGTTTTACTATATACTCTGGTTTTACTATATACTGTGGTTTTACTATATACTCTGGTTTTACTATATACTCTGGTTTTACTATATACTCTGGTTTTACTATATACTGTGGTTTTACTATATACTCTGGTTTTACTATATACTCTGGTTTGGTAATTTATTTGTATTAACGACTTTTCTTTAAGATATTTTGTAATAACGATACCATGCTAAGCTAACCTTTATATCTATATGCTGCTTAATAATAATTTAACTTGTCTTGATCTTAATTGTGGTGATATTCTTTGGTTATTGCTACTGAATCTTTAATGTAGGCTCGTAAGACAATAAGAATAATCAGGGCAAATTCCATTTCAGTTTTAAAAAAGTTGTTCAAATTTTTTTGTTTCTAGCTTTAAAATTTTTAAAATATAAAAGGTCGGTCTCACACAAAAATAAACAACTACCTTCAGTTCAAAGTTAGAATAGTAAACGTTGTATATATTTATTGAAAATAAATTTTTTATGCAAAAACTTTTTTATTACCCGTGCAATAATGCCCTAGATGAAGTCCGGCATTCACCTAATAGTTATATATAAATAACTTGAAAAACTAGTTGCTGTTAATCTAGAGCAATTAACTACTAGATTAGCAGTATAGCACATTTTCTAAAATTGCTTAGCCTGTGTGCAGGCTGTGCAGGCCTGTGTACAGCAATTATTTGATTTAGTTTACCTACTGTACGATTATTTCTATTGCCTGAACTATGCGTATACTGTACATGTTTTCAAAAGGTAAAAAACTTCTCTGAAAAATATTTTCTATGCAGAGTATTTAAAAAAATCTAGTTATAATATAAATAGTGTGCACTTGTGACATAGTTCCTACTTGTACAAGTGATCTAGAATGGTGAAATCTATTACTTTGACTATTGACCTAGAATAGACAGTGGTGCTACTTTGAACATTGACCCAGAATAGATAATGCAACTAATTTACATTGACTATTGACCTAGAATGGAGAATGCGGCTACTTTGACTATTGACCTGGAGTGCAGAACTCTGCCATTTTGACTATTGACCTAAAACGGAAAATGCAACTACTTTGACTGTTGACCTAGAATGGAAAATGTTACACATTGAGTATGTGACAAATATCAGTCTTTTTTGTGAAAATCGCAAGCTGAAGAATCAAAGCTTTTAATCTCTTTCTATTATTTTTAAATATTTTTATATAAACTCTATTAATATTACTCATTTATCGACTAGTTATAACACATTCAACTTGACATTTCTTAATTGCATCTAAAGTATCATTTCCTTTCCAAGTACACTGATAAAAAATGAACTATTGTATGCCTGCTTTATAGTAAAATCAAAGGTTATGTAACATTAGTAGTAGATATAATTTACAATAAACTTTGGATGCTCACAATGTCGACGGTACATACACGTGTAATTAGGTAAGTTGAATAGAAGAATAGAAGATATGATCTTTGTCTACAGTTTATTCTCCGTCTCATTTCATTGTCAGAAGTTCCATGAGACGCTTGGCTTGAACAGACTGTGTTTACAGATTAACCTAGGACACTTATGTATTCGCTTCATCTAACTTTCGCGTTTTTGCGGAGTCATCCTCTCGCGAAAGTTTCATGTGCGAAACTAAACTTTCATAACGAACGAGTGAAAACGCAAAATTAAATAGCTTTGTTCATTGATAGTCTAAGAAACAAATGGCAGCAAGCGATCAAATTGCATTATCGACCTCGCCCACACCATTCTACCTGCGGTTCACAATTACATACTAGTCCAAATTGAATTTTTTCCTTATCGGTTAACTGAACCTCAGGAATCTAATTATGTTTGTTCCAAATGCATTTATTTTTCACATCACTATATTTTCGCACTCATCAGAGCTGCGAAATTAAGTTGCAGCGAAATTTTACTCTGTATGCTACTCACGAAACTAAATACTAGCGAAATTTAAGTGTCCTAGGGTACTCTATCTATTCTAGTTTAAAATAACTGCATGAATTATTTTGCCATACCAAGTGCTGATTTATTGCTGCTATTCATACGTTGATTTCTTATCACAGTGTCAATGTGTCCCATTTATAGCTGTACTGTTTTAAAAATCAATGCATTCTAATTAAAGGTTTTTTTTACTTCAGCAAAAACATCTATATCAACAAATCCCTCTGTGTCATTGTTTGTCTGTCTGTTAGTCTGCGTAACAGCTTTGCTTTTCCACATTCTTTTTGGTTTCTCACAAACTCCACACGCATGTGCTCAGAGCATTACACCAGGTTGCCAAAGTATTTGATTTCACAATTTTTTCTGGTTTCTGAGAACCAGCTATTTAAACACCGACCAGCAGACTACTTGATTGAAGATGAAAGAAATATAAGGCTTCCCCAAGCTTGCTGGCTAGCTAAAGCCAGGGGATTATGATTTATGATTTATAAAACTAGCTTACGGCTAGTTTTATAAATCATCAAGTTGATACAATTATGACGAGTTGTCATATAAAGTTTTTATACTAAATATCTTTGTACCTATGTCCTTACTTAACTTTAGCATTTTGGTGTCATCGAAAAGTAGTTTAATGGATCTGATAAAAATAAAACTGGTTTGAATTGTCAGTAACTGCAAGTTTGGTTTCTGCGCTGTAAATTATTTTAAACAAATGCTCAACATCATTTAAGCTAAAAAAGTGTGAGTACGATAGTAGTGGATCCTTATTCTAGCAGGGTTAGCTTTTCTTGCTATTCAATATGAAATCTAAAGCGCTGAGCGTTAATTAAAACGTTAAGTTTGATTGAAATTTAATTCTAATAATTTTAATTTGATCCATAACGTTTAATTGAAATGACTGAACACCATTTTGGAAAAGTTTTCATGTTGACTTAGCAATGCAAGTGATTGCATTGTTACAATAAAAATTGGCCAATCAAACCTCCAATTTCAACAAAAGTGAAGTTTAGTATGAGTGCCACCTAGCTGTATGCTGTATGATTAGCTTAGATAGTGCTCTAGAAGCAGCAAGTAACAGTGAAGAACAGTAAGTATTTCAGTAAGTACCGGTAAGTAACAGTACATAACAATACCAGTATTTAACGGTAAGTGACAGTAAGTGACAGCAAGTGACAGCAGTTAAAAACAGCAGCCTTTTTTTAATTTATTCCTTTTTTCCCCTTTTTTCTTTCAAGAAAAAGAGAATTTCCAGTTGATAGATTTGGAGTTGCTTTTTCTCCTTAAGTCTCAAAGTGGGCGGAGTTTGAGAAATCTAATCCAATAGCTAATATATAAAGCTAAGGATTCTCTGATGGGAGCAATAGCCTCAACGCTTGAAGGTAAGTTGTTTATATTACATATAGGTCATTGCCTCTGATTTAGGATACTGCGTGATCGCGTACACGTAATTACACTTTTCATCATCTAGAAACCAAAGTTCTGTGATAGAGGACCTTATAATATAATAAATATAAATATATAATATAAATAATATAATAAACCTTATACAGGTTTATTTTTATAAACCTATAAAAGTTTATAAAAATAAAAAAGGTTGTAAAAGCTGTAAAAGCTGTATACATGCAACGGTCGAAGTAACTTAGCACTTCAATAGACATTTGCTTTAGGACTTTGCGGACGGTATAAAAAATAAAATTCATCTGTTTTTATGATTCGAAACTAGCAAAGTTCACTAACAAATCCATTTAAAAAAAATTATTTTATATTATCGACCAAATTGTGCTATTCTATTATTAACAATACAAAGTTTATCATCAAAAATAGCAATAATATTTACATTGCAGTTATTTTGCCTGCTAGTGTTACTCGTATACCATAATGGCCACTTCAGAGTTGTAGCACAAAGTGGCACAAAAATCTGTTTGTATTTGGTATTAGCTGCGCATAATCTCCGACATTTCCCTCAAGCTTGGGCACGTAGACAGACCGTGGTTTTAAGGCGAGTCAAATAATAAGACAGCAAGTGTTACCATTGGTGTTTGTGTGCATAGTCCTTTCTGACAGTCATGAATTAGTTGCAAAATGCTTTCCTAAAACAAATTGATACTATAGCTTTTAGGATGAAAAAACGGTCTTCATAGGTATTGAACTCAATACCTGTAAAACATTGCTTCTGGCTAAATTTACAGTAATCTCCGTTTATCCGTACAAGACCTGCAAAACAAATGGAAATGCTAATTTGAGTTCAACTTTGCCAATATGGACCGCAACGGTGTGTAGGCTGGTTAACACCGTGTTCAATGTTAAGCGGGGTTTAGCACCCCTAACATTTTAATATGGCTATCATAGAGAATGGATAGCTCCATAGCCAAGCCTATCTCTGACCGATTTTATGATTTAGTATAATTTATTGCATGTGGCCTGTTGCTGTTGTAAAAATACCTTACTTTTTCAGTTAAATAAATCAAGGCACATATGGACTTAATTTGTTAATTTAAAAAAAATTGACAATCTCTTGCCACTGTTTGTCGTACGATATTAGTTTGTGACCTTATAATATGATTTTGATAGGAGAAATAGTTCATCGATCCTAGATACTGCTTACTTCATTTTCCAATGCTACTGGTATTAGACTTAAGAGGCATGTGTCTTCAGACTCACTCTGTCCAAGCCTCATTTTACTATCACAGAAAATTGGTATGTTGTAGAAAGAGAAATCATGGAAACTGCAGGAGTTTACACTATAACCAGTGGGGTGGAGGAGATATCCATCGGTAAGTTTTAAATTGTTTTTGCTTGTATGAGGAGTCTGGTGATAGGAGATACTGCTGTCTGTAAAAATAAATAGAAAGCATACAGCTTTCATTATAATCATGAAATAATCCAGCCTACATTAGCCATATATCACACAGCGTACATTCAGCAGTATTCATACAGTTCTCCCTCTCCAATAAAACCATGGGCTGTGACAAACTGTTGGGCAGCTGGTCTATAGTTCAGCAGTCACAACGAGTAAGTCTATTGTGTCTAGTTGCAATAACTAGTAACCTAGAAGTCTAGTGTACATTGAGAGATCACCAGGTGCAATAACTCCTAGTTATTCTGAAAGGTGGCAAGGTAACTGATTTGTGCAGGTGGTGGAGTGTTAGTCTATCAAACCTGAAGTTGTAAGTTCAAGCTTCGTATGATGCAATCTTTTTCCCAACATTCAACCATGTTTTGAGCAAATGGACTGGCAAAAATGGCTGTTAAAATAGTAAAAATTGCAGCCTCATTACATTTCTCGCAAGTTGCAGAATCACAAAGCATTAAATCTCCTTTTACTATTTTTAAACATTTGACTTTTAATATTTTTAACTGTGACAAAAATTGGTCGCAGTAAAAGCACTAAGATCAATCAAAAATGTAATTATCACGCCTATTATAGTTGCAAAGAGACTGACAGAATAAAGGCAATAGCAAATATCAACTATAGCAACAATAATAATAATTAGTGAGTAGAGGAAATGTGCGACTTAGAATATGATTATTTTTACATGTTTGTTTCTGAAGCGCGCACCCTAAAAGATGAACTTATACCTACAAAACTTTAGCCTTTTCATCAGACAGTGTACCGTCAAATACTTGTAATCTTTGATCAAATATACTAAAATTGTGTGCAGGTTCATCATTGAGAGATGAAAGTTGAGCAACGTCAAATGACACATTTTCTGCGTCACGCATTTTGTAAACATTTCCTTCTCACAAGAGGAAATACAAAATTTTACTGCAACTTACTGGAAATACTGCAACTATATATTTCTGTCCCTACTGTTAGGCAATGTTTATTTTACTAAGGACAAGAAAGTTGTTACATTCATCTCAAGTCATGTGAAGGATACTCAGAAAAACATGTTGATTTAGAGGTCTCTCTGTATTTTGGTAGTCATAGAAACATAAAACCGGTATTTCCTTTATATCTCTTGTAATGAAGCAACTTTGACTAACGGCAGACTAACTTTGACTAACAGGCGTTTAGCATGACAGCCGTACAACATTCTCAGCTGTACAACTGGAAAATACAGAAAAATAAAATATAGTTTCAGTATAACTAAAAAAAGGTTGTTGCACAGAACTGTTACCCATTCAATAGGTAGTTTCCTACTAGTTTATCATAAAACATACAAATAATTTAATCTATTTTTGTAACAAAATATTATATTTAAAATTCATTTTATTGAAACTGCAAAAGCATTAAAAGGAACAAAAGTAAAACAAAATAACTGCTTTTTAAGAATAAAGCACTGAAGAAATATTGAGTGAATTCTAAAGAGAAGTTGTTTTTGATGTTAGCAGTGAATTCTAGCGTGCATGTGCAAGGGAATTTTAGCGTGCGTGTGCAAGGGAATTCTAGCGTGCGTGTGCAAGGAATGTTTGAAAATTTTGCTTGATTCTTTGTTGTGATTGGCTAGCTAATTGCCAGAAAGTATTCCTTAGAACAAAGCACAAAACACAACGAAAAATTCTGCTTTTAAAACTAATGTTATGCCATTCTAAATGAGAAGGTTATTTTATGACCAAAATTATTAAAAAAACAATATTCACAAAATGCATAATTTGTATTACATCATAGAGTTTATTTTAATTAATATCAAGGAAAATAGATTTCCTGATGATTTCCGTGTTTTAAAAAAACTTCTTGCAAAGTTGAAGCAAATGTATAAATTTTTTCCCTCATGCCCCTCCTTTTGCTTCCAATTTATTTCAACCTTCATAGTGGCAGCACCATGTAACTAATTGGTTATCTAAGATCCACTCTCACCAACCAATTCTTATAGACGCTTTATAAAATGCAACAAAAACCGGTTTATGCAAATACAAGACTTCGAAGCTTGAGTTGGAAGAAATGCAAAATAATCAGTAGGATTGGATATTTAGTACAGCTGTATTGACCCTTATAGATAAGGCTAATACGGTCTGCTGTGAAAGGAATGTGCCTGCGATCTGATCTAACTTGAACAGCGGGAAGCACCAGTATTGCATAATCTCATGCTGTCCCCTTGATAGATATCTATCTCTCTCACACTGCAGTATATGGATAGATTCAGATTACTTCCTGTTAATTACAGTTACTTACAGCCAATGGCTATCACTTACAGACGCATGTACTTACTATTACTTACTGTTACTTATCGCTTCTTACTTTTTTTACCACTACTTAAAGACTAACTTGTACAAAATTTTGGTAGATTTTATCAGAAATTAAATATATATATACATATATATCACCTAATATATTAATTTATTGGCAATAATAAGTATCGGTATTTTTCTGACACTTGCAATTGTTTTCGGTGCTTGAGATGATCTGATTGTCAGGATGTTTCAAGGTTGAAATCGACAAAACTTGATCACAGTTGAAACGCTCAGACCAAGCTATGTGCGATCAGATCAAGTCTGATCAAGTGTGACTATGATGACTATAGTTGTCAAGAGATTGAACAGAATAGAGACGCATAACGATGTAACTTGAATGCAGTAGCTGATATCAACTATAGCAATGATAGCAACTAGTGACTTCATTGTGCACATATGTTTCTTCTGAGTATTTTTACAGTGATCAAGTTTTACTGATTTTAACCTTAAAACTTTATGGCAGTTGGTTAATCTCAAACATAAAAAACAGTGGCAAATGATAGAAAAATACCCATACTTTCTGATAAAATATAAAGCAATTTTGTGAAAATTCATTTTCAAATTCTGTTTGTTTTCTACTTAATGTTATTTACCATTATTCACTGTTAGTTTCTTACTATTAATCACTGTAATTTACTGTTTCCTGTTTGTTATTTACATCTCGTGTCGAATCCTGAACTTCACTGTTACTCGAGCAGGTTAACAATGAATCGGCAAAACAAACTACGCCGCGTTTTTCATGTTAAACAAGCTGTAAGTCTGTTTATCTTGTGGCTATGATTGATCTATTGTGGAACAGAAATAAATTAACAAAAGATTTAGCGGTGGTCAAATAAATAAAAAGGAAAACTTGACATTCTATGTGACTGGCTATAACCGCAATATGATTATTAAGCCTACATAGTGACACAAGTGAAAAGAGGTCATATTTGGAACTTGTTAGAGCTTCCTGTGTTTGAGTGACAGTTATTACATTCTCAACACTTTCAAGGATATAATATCTTGTGATGATGTTATTTAATAGCGTTTTGAACCCTGGATTTTTGTAAATAAAATTTAATGTGTGCTACAAAATTTGGCAATTTCATTTAAAACAGCTCTGCACGTGTTTGTGCCCTGCGCTGTCATTGGTGGGCTTGTATAAGCTCTGAGTTAGAGAACATTAGTAGCAGCCATTTTTACAGTCATCAAATGTGTGCATCACTATCTTGGAGGCCGGATTGAAGATTTTTAAAAATTATGATTCCCACACATGTATCGTTTGGTATTCATAAGTATACAAAAGTGCTTTTTATCCAAAAAAAGCAAATTTATTTGTTTTCGCAAGTTACTACTATTTATGCTAGTGCGTTATTAGTAATAGTAATGTTTAAAATGAGGCAAATCGAGTGCCTTCCTAAATATGTACTTTGAGGTAAAAGTTGAACAAAGATATAACTTTGGATATTACGTTCACACAAGCATAATATATTTAAAATATATATTATATAATACATGATAATATATTATATAATATATGATAATATATTATATAATATATTTATAATATATTTTATGAAATTCACTGCTGTAGGAACCTTTTTACTTCTGTTACTTCGGTTGGAAATGTGCGGCTTAGAATATGATTATTTTTACAATGTTTGTTTCTGAAGCACCCTAAAAGATGAACTTATTACCTACAAAATTTTAGCATTTTCATCAGACAGTGGCGATATTGCTCTATCATTTGCCGCTGTTTTTGATGTTTGAGGTGATCTGACTGCCAGGATGTTTTAAGATTACAATCGACAAAACTTGATCGCAATTAAAACGCTCAAATCAGTCGAATGTGTGATTATCACACTTATAGTTGCAAAGAGATCGATGGAATAAAGAGGCGTAACACTGAAACTTAAGGCAATAGCCGATATCAACTATAGCAACGATAATAACAACTAGTGACATCATTTCATACATTTTTTTGAGCGTTTTAACCACGATCAAGTTTATTTGATTTTGGTCTTGAAACATCGTGGTAGGCAGATTACCTCAAACATCAAAATCAATGACAAATGATAGAAAAATACTTGTAATTTTGTTAAAATTTACTGAAATTGTGTGCAGGTTCATCATTAAGAGATGAAAGTTGAGCAACGTCAAATGACACGCATTTTGTAAACATTTCCTTCTCACAAGAGGAAATACCAAGACTGCAACTTTGGATTTCTATCCTTACTGTTAGGCAATGTTTACTTTACTAAGGACAAGAAAGTTATTCGTCTCAAGTCATGTGAAGGAAACTCAGACGAAAACATGTTGATTTCGAGGTCCTTTTGTTGTTGACGATTAGTAGACTTTCTAGCCGAGTGACTGGCTTACGGGTGACCTCACACACACAAAGTGACTGTTCATTAATAAATACGGCGTTCATAATCACAGAGCTGGTCAAATAGAATGTTACACACTTCTTCTAGACTATAGTGTTTGATCATGAAATGTCTTTTCCAAGTTTAATGCATTCAATGCCATGAACAGGCATTTTTGTGTAGATTCGGTCTGGAAACTAAACCTTGCTCAAGGTACTTGAGGAGACGAATCAACAAGTAACTCTTATAGCTGGATAGAATTTGATGGCATCGACATGAAAAACCTTAACATGCTTCATTGAAGTAATTGTATCTTTCTCTTTGTTTCAAAAGTCATAAAAAGATTATCTTATATTTTTTGATATGTCATCACAATGTGTTTTTTGTTTAATTCTGATGAATTTGGTCAAACTAATCGCAGTGCAAGATGTTCTTTTGTTTTTGGTTTAAAAGTACATGTTTATAACTTATAAAAAATCGAACTGCACATTTTTCACGATTAATCTGGACCGACCACTCCCGGTGAAAAGTGAAAATCCTTGAATTAAAAACTAATGAAGTAACTTTTTTTACTGATAACACATACAACTTATGCTCAATAATTTAATTGTGCAAAAACCATTAGTCAGTGTTACCGAGGGTGATTGCAAAAAACTTAACAGCTGATCTGCATTGTCCAAATGACCTCAAATGACCTCAAATAGGTTGTTATAGCAAAAACATCTTTATAAAAGTTTTCAACATTTGAAAATTAGTTTGTGTGCTATTAATGTTGCTCAGTTTCTAAATGCAAAAATTTCGCATGGTGGAAGGTGGTTACTTATTTGTCACGGAATGCAGAAAATCAAACGGCAGCTTTCAATCGATGGGATAGTTTTGAAATAGAGCATTTCTAAATAAGTAAATGTATTTTATTGCACGAGACTTTCATAACAAGGCTTGGTATGAATTTCTACAATAGCAATAATGATTGCAACATGCGATGATGTTAGTAGAACTTCCTGAATATTCCTAATATAAGTTAGGATGCGCCTTCATTAAATTGACCCTAGCAATGATGATTTGGTTATGGTCTTTGTTGGCCTACACAACTCATTATAAAAAACAAAGTCGAAATCGATGAGTTGTTTAAAGAGTCGAAATAGCTGAGTTGTTTAAAAAGTCAAAATCACTGAGTCGTTTAAAAAGTCGAAATCGGCGAGTCGTTGAAAAGGTCAAAATTGCCGAGTTGTTCAAAAAGTCGAAAACGACAAGTCATTTGTAAAGTCGAAATTGCCGAGTTGTATAAAAAGTCGAAAACGCCGAGTCGTTTGTAAAGTCGACATTGACGTGTCATTTGTAAACTCGACATTGACGTGTCGTTTGTAAAGTCGACATTGACATGTCGTTTGTAAAGTCGACATTGACGAATCGTTTGTAAAGTCGACATTGACGAATCGTTTGTAAAGTCGACATCGATGAATCATTTGCAACGTCAAAATCGAGGAACCTCTAACCAAGTTGAAACCATTTCTAGGGGAAATTCTAACCAAGTCGGAAATTGTTAAATTTTTACTGAAACCAAAATTGCTAAATCCCTAACAAAAATTGAAATCGCTAAATCTCTAACAAATTTTAAATTGCTGAATTGTTCACAAGGTAGTATATTGCAAAAACTGCAAATATGATGTGTTTAATTTTCAGCTTCTATTTTTGCTAAGTCACATACACCATGCTTCCTTCCATAACATCGTCAGAATTCCTACACATCATTTAGCAGATAGTGTAATGGAATACTCCAAATCTATTTCCTAAGGATAAGCGCTTGCGTATCTAATGTAAATATAGGATTGAATATTTAGAAAACTGGTCGCAACTCAAGTGCGGTGTTGTTTACTCAGCCAAATTAGGTCAAGAGGTCAGAGAGTATAATAGGCTATTTAGACTACCCTTATCGCGGTCGATCCAAGACCGAGCTCTATTGTGAGCAACGATTAACAAGATACGTCAGATTCTGATTACAAAAATCTCTTTGGTTATTCGAGTCGGAAGTATACAACGAGCATCAAAAATGCAGACAAAAGACGATGGGTGTCGTCCTCTATGTGATGGCAAAATAACAACATTATGACTGTACTGCATACAGAGATATACAGAGGTGTCTCAAGCTCATGAGTTGTTTACCAAGTTTTAAGGCTACAAGATAGTGCAGAGATGAAATTCAAACTAATTGCTATCATAGCTTTTATCTACTGGATCAAGGTTAGATTTACAGATATTAAATAAGTGAATCTTTACTATAATAAAGACTGTTCATTTTCCCTCTATTTAAAGCAACGGTTCAGGATAGGAAAATATAGTGCATCACACAAGACTCAAACCTACAACCCCAGACACTGGCAATCAGCTCGCCACTGCCAGCTGCGATCCAACTATATCTGCAAGCTTTTTAATTTTTAGAATTATCTCCCTTTGCTGGCTAGTATGATCTCAAATGTCTCATTAGAACCCTTACAGCTGTGATAAGTGTTACTTGCCTATCTGAGTCTATTTCTTAAAAGGTTCAATTAATATTAGGGTGCTACTTTTGGGTGTCCGTATCAAAATTAAGCATGGCCCAGAAGCTATGCATGAAAAACACATTAATTATTTTTCATCATTGGGGATACACAACAAGCAATTGTTTAGCTTTATGTGTATTCATAAATCTGGAGTTATCCTTTACATGTCCCTTGTAACTGCTGCACAATGCAGCAAATATTGTATCATTTGGATGGTGACCCAAAAACTAATCTAAAAACATTTTAGCATTCATCGAACATGTTTATGATTGCACCCTGCCAACATTAATTTGTCACTAGAATTTAGGGCTGTAGTTTTTACTGGTGCATCAGAAGGCATGCTTTTATCTATGCTATTATAGCCTGCGTACCATTGTGTACCCAATCAAGGCAGAACTGCCATTTTTTTTTTACATATGTGAAAGCACTTTTAAATTCAACACATTAACCAATTTTCTATGCAAATATTTTGTTTCAATTAAAAGGCTGAGAAATGTAAAAATTGTAAAAGAAAATATTAGTGAAGTCACAAAGCTTAGCCTATGTTCCCAGCTTTATAATGTCACATATTGCATCGAACCTTTATTGTAGGAGTGAGGAACTTAGCCTTCCACCCAAGCACAGCGGAGTTACGTCCCCCCACCCTTTTGGAATGTCAGAGCAACAGCTCGGAGAGTCTTGGTAAGTTGCTTGTGCTGATTTTGAAACTGATTGAAAGCAAGGAGTGACAACTTACGTATTTGTTTAATAAATCAAAATAAGATTGCAAATTTAGTAGAAATGTAAACTAAAATTAGTTCAATAAATAAAAAGAATATTGTAAAGAATTTTGAAATAAATTTATTGAAACTATTATGGTTGAAAATAACTAGGCGAACTCGGTAAGAGTGGGTGTATTCAAGAACTGAGACTATCAAAAAGTGATGAACTATGTTTAATTAGTGTATTTTAGTTATTCTATCAGCTGCATAAGTGAAATTAATAGTTTTTATCAAGGAATTGTTTTTAAATGTCCTTGAATACATCTCAAATATTTTTTGAGAACTTATCATGCATTGCTTTGCACATCTTACAAGAAATGTGAACTAGTTGTCAATGGAATCAAATTTACTAGGAAAACGTTTTTGCCGTGATCCTAGGTTTTTGCTCATAAAAGCAAGCGCAAGCCTTTCACGATAACACATTGAGCTAATGTAGAGAAGGAACTAAACTAGTCAGCAGACCTGTGGGTGTGATCGAAGGCAGCATAATTTTTTGTGCAGCTTTCAACAAACTGTATATAACCAAAACCTTTAAAGATGAACTTTCACAAAGTTTCAGTAGATTTTATTAGAAAATATCAGTATTTTTCTATCATTTGTGATTGTTTCTGACGTTTGAGGTTATCTGATTGCATGGATGTTTCAAGATTAAAATTGACATTAAATTACGACATCTGTAGTTCAAAGAAACCGACAACAAACTATCAACTATAGCAACAATGATAATAACAGTAATAACAATAATAACAATAACAACTAGTGACGTCATTTTGCACAAAGTTTTTCTTTAGCGATTAAACAGTGATTAGATTTTCTCATTTTAATCATGAAACATCCTGGCAGCCAGATTACCTCGAACATCAAAAACAATTGCAGGTGATAGAAAAATACCACTTCTTTCTGATAAAATGTAAAATTCTGTCGAAGTTCATATTTAAATCAAATTTAACACAAGAAAGTATAAAAAATGTTTAAAATTTGCTACCTTATGTTAAGCTGTTTATAGCTCTTTCTACTCGATGCATTTGCTGTCACTAAACAGGCCAGTATTACAAGCGGTGAGCATTTGCAAGAGGACATGCGAGACCCAGCAAGTAGGTGTTGGCCTAAATTACGAATTACAATCCTTTCACGTTTCTATAATTTCAAACAAGTTGTGTGATTAGCTAGACAATAACAAAGCGTTGCACCCTTTGTAGACTACTGTAAACATATAATGTTACAGTATGCCAAAGTTTGTTGTCGATTGACTATGCACCTTTGTTTTTGACTTGAATTATGAATGGAAAATGACACACAGACGCTGACAAGACTCTTTAAAGTAAACAAACGCTGCTCTTTGTTCAATTGCATGTTAATCACATTCTTTAATCTGACAACCAGCTCTACTCGCCTGTCTGTATTATTACTAGTAAGCAGGTTTATGTTAGTAATTTTCAACTTATCTGTTAAGATCTGAACACAAACTTATTTTGACCAACCATTTCCTAAGCCAATCGACATGTAGAAGTGTTGAACTGTTTTTATCACTAGCCTGAATGAGCTGATGGTGCATTTACTATCAGAGCGCATCTCAGCATTACGATGTTTGTCAAAACATAACCAACAATCATTGAAATAACTGTACGAGTTACAAAAGTGTTGTAGAACTAGGTCTATTATGTAAAAAAGCTGTCATATTTATTCATGTGTTTTGTAATTATATTTTTTTTTCATTAACAAGAGTTATTCATGTGTAAAAATACCTGGCAGCAATTAAATATCAACATTTAAACGAAGTTTTTAAAATTTAATTTGACTTAACTTGATTTGGTTTAATTTAGTTTTAGAGGTTTGAAATGAATTTGGTTTGAAACAATTAGCTAGCATTTCTCCTCATACAAGCCTGAGCTACACTCTTAATTCCACCATCAACATCCATCAGCCAGTCATGATTATAATTACATCTTCCAGGCTTCCTTGTTTACTTGGTGTGTAATCGCCATGGAGACGCATTGTCTATGTACAACTAATGACCTTCAATTTTAGACGCTCTTCCCTAGCCATTCCCATACTGCTATAGATCATACTAATCCTTCACCATGATTTATGTTACTCGTGTTCAGTAAACTATTTTTTCGTTTTTCAAACATTTGCGTAACTGTTCATAAGAAATGGCTCACCATTATGCTAATTCCTTCTTTGGCAACCAACGCTTTGCTTATAAGAATATGAAGTTTAAATACATAATTCTTAACTATTAAAGTTTTTAAAATGGGTCATTTTTATTTAATTACAGAGGCTTTCCCCTGTTTATTGATATTATGGACATGTTGTTCAGCCAGTTTCTGTTGTTGAAAACAATCTGTCAAATCTAGTGAGAACAGGAAACTTTGCAAAACTATTACAGAGCCGCTCTGTCTATGCAGTTAGCTATTAGAAGCGTGCGCATGCTTAGTGCTAAGAACTTTACCATAATTGCGACTTAACTTCTTGTCTTTTTCTTCGGATTCTAGATGTTATAGCATTATAACATTATACCAGATTATAGCATTAGCTTCAATTTATGGTTATAGTCGCAATATAATTTTATTGGTTTCTACCAAATTTCAACAGCTAAGAAAATGTAACTTGCTGCTACTGATTTAATGCAAACTGTTTTGAATAAATTTTTTTACTAAAATATAGTATTAGTATATTTTTAGTAAAATATACTAATATATATTAAAACAAGCAATCTTTAAAATACCAATGCTTTGTTACATAGCAAATAAAATTTCCAAGCTGAAACTTTTGTAGTTCTTAGTTGTCACAGAAATGCACTCTTCTAGAGTATTCCTCTTTCGAAATCCCTAGAAATACCAATCTACTTGTGTGGTATGGTCAAGCAGCAAGCTCCGAGTCTGGGTGGAATAGCAAAGATGGGAGGTTGTGGAATAAAGCCTGTCAGAGCATTTAATTTAGAACTATGTTTTCTTTTTGTACCTACTACACACTGATCCTTCTGCCTTTGAGCTGGCATAAAGTTTTTAAAGGTTGAGGCAAGCCAAGAAGCTAATTTACATACAAGTAATTTTAATCATTCTGGCTGATGTTTATATTTTAATTTGCCTCTGTCTCCCCAGCGTAATATCACATACGCTATTTCAGATAGTATCATTAAGCTGGTATTATTCTATAGCAGCTTTAAAAGGTTTAAAATTGTGATGGAAATACACATATATTTAATTAACTACATTAGTTACATACTGTTACATATTGTTAAAATCTATACATTCTAATTTAATGCATTTGCAATGACTTCACCAGTAGAAAATAATATCTGGTCCAGAACATTTATTAATCACACATTTCTGGTTGAAAGTTGCAAAAAATTTGATATGATGGCACTTCCTGTACACTTGACATAGTAACAATTTTACATAGTCAAAATAAAAAGAACATTGGAATACATAGTAACAATTACCCAGTTTGCAACAAGAAAGAGTGGATACCTACATGTGTGTTCCCCAACGATGTTTTGGCATACGTGTTTTGGGAGTTAAAATGTCAAACAATAACCTTCTAAATACTCATCTGTTACTTCAACTGCCAACCTATTGTGATATGCCTTTCATTTCCTGAGAATTTATCCACAATAATCTCATCTCACACCTGCCAAAAGTTGGCTAATTTAAATGTAAGCATAAAAACTTTAAACCTAAACAAGCGGGTTTCTTTATCTCTGCTGATTAGCTAGATTCTTCATTAGGAAAGCAAACTGGTTGACCTTGCTATACTTGCTATACTTGCAATACTTGCAATACTTGCTATACTTGCTATACTTGCTATACTTGCTATACTTGCTATACTTGCTATACTTGCTATACTTGCTATACTTGCTATACTTGCTATACTTGCTATACTTGCTATACTTGCTATACTTGCTATACTTGCTATATTTGCTATACTGTATTCGATGTTTTGCTTATAGCATTACAAATCCAAAGCAAAAATTACTCAACCAAGTTGAAAAGCGCAATCAGATAAGTCTTATAACTAGCCAAGATTGGTACAACCTGTTCAGAAAACATGTTAATAAATGTTAATAATATTCATGAGCAAATCATACCAAGAATAGTGTTAACATGTGTTAACATGTCACATTAGCATGTCATGATAAAAAGGGATGATAATTAAGCTTTTTTAGCGAATCTGTTAACAATTAAGGCTTTTGAAATAAACATCAAATTTTAATCTTATAATCGAATAATCTCATATTATTACTCACTTCAAGCATATTCCCTGGATAGACAACTCCAAGGCACCTACAGTTATGTTCAGTGATTTGGAATATTGTAGCCTCATGTGAAATAAACAGCCAGCTCATCACAAATTAGACTCGAATATGCAGAAAACTTTACAGTTTAACAAAACTTTTGGGTAAAGGCTGATTCACACTCTATTGCTGTATGTCAGCGTTTCTCTTTCAGCGTTCATTGTCGATTATGTGAACCATAAACCGATAGCATCGACGAAGCAACACGGACACGTCAGGAAAGTTTACAGCCGTCAAACTTTCCTGATATTTTATTAAGCGTCGACGACCATCTGTACAGTGTGAACCATTTCTTCGATAGTAATTCGCAGTCTCGGATAGCTTGATTTATTTCTGTTTATGATAGTTGCTGCGGAGCTAGTATTTGATTTCAGCACGCGAAAAAAAAGCGGTTTGACGCCAAAAATGAGACCACTGCGTCACGGAGTATTGATTGGCTTATGTAAACGCAGATGGGTTTTGTGATAGTGGGAACATTGTTATCATTGACGATCACCAAAGTACTGTGGCATCAACGCAGAGATACTGCAATATAGTGCCAACCAGGCTAAATGAACCGCATAAGCCAGTTGTTGCCAGTTGTAGTGTTTTGTCAAGCTTTTCTCTCAAACAAAATGAGTTTCTGAGTGACACTTCATTTTATTTGACAGGTCTAGACATGAGTGATGAGGAGGAAGAAGGAACTACGGGCGACTCTGAGATGAGTTGCAAGGAACACCAGCGATTAGCATGCTGGTTTTGCGTCGACTGCTCCGTATTTATATGCGCCAAGTGCCTCAAAGTGCACCACTCTACTCATGGAACTGTCTCGGCAGCCGAAATGAAAAACAGAGTGCCAGGTAAGTTTGTATACAAGTACTCGCTTGCAGCTGTTAGATCAGAATCTGTATAAACCTCAGTTTTGGTTTTTCGTTAGTCCTGTGTTAATTAATCAATAGCAACTCAAATATAGCAATGAAAATCTACACGGCACTGGATTTGATCTCTGAACCTCTATATCTAGAGATAGCAAGCATAAACATTAGACTACAATGGTTTAACTGACTGGAGTGATAAATGATGTGATTGCATTGGTTAAAATAATCAAACCCTAAGAGGTTGGAGCTATTAACTAGGGCAGGTATTATGGATCTTTACTGGTGATGTGATGATTAAGCTGGCTTAAAACTTAAAAAATCTTAAATTTCAGTAAGGGTTTTGACTACTAGCTGAAGAGGTAAGATTTTAGTTCATTGGGTAATTATTCTATTACTCGTTCAACACCAGGCATTTGGCTAGCATATACTGTATATAGATCTGTGTTTGTTATTCAGACGTCCAGTTATAGCAATCATGTTTTAGAAACAAAAAACTAGTTTTGTGCTGAAATTGAACTGAACAGTCCGGTTTTGCAGACAGGCGAGCTTGTCACTATGCTAAGTGGCTACAGTGTAGCCGCTACACTGTTATACAATGGAATAATTGTACAAATGCTTATTACTTCTACCAATCTTTGATGGTGATTGGTTAAAATACCCACATATAACACTTCTGTTTACTCACTCGAATTTGTCTACTAAAATAAAAACTTTATTAGAAAAATATGTGCCCTGACGTTTAAAAAAGCTATAAATATTCAGTATATAGCATAAATTTAATTAGACTTACAGCCTACAAAGAAATAAACAAACACCTTCATTTCAAAATTAGAATGGTAAATGTTGCATATGTCGCAAAAACCTCTTCTGCGCAAAAAATTTTTATTGCTTGTGCAATGCCGAGCTTTCAGCTAGCTGGATCATAAATATAAAACTTTTGTAAAAATTTATCTCTTATATTAGCTTTAAGACTTCAATATACCCTCCACATACTAACTCAAAGCCATACAAATGTGTTTCAACTGTGTATCAAGCAATTGCGTCTGTAGTGGTTAACAGGCTGACTTGCCAAGCAGAAGGCGGGTGGTTCAAACCCTTCCTCAGGTTTTAAAATGGTCCTGTGCTACACGAGCATTTGGAGACAAAACTGCCCACCCACAAAAGATGATAGGAAAGCAACATAAATCTATCTCAGCACCTTTTACAAAAGACTCGTGTAACACAGAATCTAAAGAATAGGAAGAGATGATATCATGAGGGACCTACCTATGGCAGAACACCCTTTAGTTAAATTAAAACTGCAGCTCTAGAAAAAGTCACAAACATGATCACTATTATACGCACAGGAGGCGAAATATCTCAAGAGAAAAATACTAATTCCTCCAAGTTTTCTAACAGTTGCACGTGACAGCTGCTTGCATCACAGTCGTACGAGAGAACACACAGTAGAAAACGCATTAGTAGGGTGTGTCAATCTCAAGAATTGGCAATCTGTCAAACCTCTTTATAACGGATTACGTAATGAGATAGTGTGAGATGTTTGTATAGGATGGAAAAGGATATGAAAGGAATGCGCACTGTGTATTGAATTCTGTACTGAGTTGTCTCTTGTTATCAGCAGTCAATCTCTATGCAAACATTATGAGTTGGTTGATAGTATTCATCCGTATGACTCGGATGAAGGAATTGTATTTTTTTGGTTTTGTGTTTTTTTCTGACGATGTACTGAAGAAGAGAATAGACTTTATAATCTTTGAACATCTTTGACCTTAAAAAAAATTAATTTGTTGCAGCATTAAAAATCCTCTTTGCAAAGAAACAGTAAAAAATAGCATATATTTTTACGGATAGTGAAAACCTTTGTTATGTAACTTATTTAGCTAAAAATGTTGCAACGTTGGATAACTGGGTTGAAACAAAGAATTTTTTTGACAGAAGAGAAGAAAAGCATATGCGGATTTTCCATAACATTATGTAGATGGTTGATCTATGAATACATCTACGAATGCAGCTGAATTGAGCAGAATAGTAATGCAGCAGTTTTTATTGATTTGACAGCATATCATTAGAAGCAAGGTTGCTTGTTTCTAACATATATTTCCTGTTTAAAATGCTCAAACTGCATCTCTAATCTCCTGACCACCCACTATATTCCTACTTCCTAGAACAACCAATAAAAACCTTACACCAGACACCAACACCTTGTCAATTTACATTATAGAGTAACGTTATGCACAAAAGTTTTTTTTTCAATATATGTAATTTACTTTATTATTTTCTATATTTGTTTTTGTCTCAGTATTTAATTTGCTTTAAATGACATTGACCTGCAATAAAAAGGTTAATATTTATATATCTACTAGGTTTGTAAGCAATAGCACCTCTATTTGATATAAAAACCTGATCTAGAATCCTTGATGTGGTCTGTTGGTTACAAAGAGGATTTCACTATTAACCATACAGCTAGCCACTGAACCATGCAACAGAGAGGGAATAAATGTTGATAATTAAATACATACTGGAGACTATAATTGATGGCTCACAATCTTCAGACTAACTTTTACAGAGTCCTTAACTCAGTCTAATCTGGCAAGCAGAAAGTACTGGATAAATTCTTTGCTGGAAAATGGTTCTATGGGTTTCGTGGGTTCTTCTCCAACTAGAGAAAACCTCATGAAAAACACAAAATGCTTGAACTGTAGTATAGGGTGTTCAATTGTCATTAGATTGTACTACTTATAAACCTGCATTAGTCTTAGATCTAACACTAGCTGGTACATTTGGCCATAGGTGCAGCGTAGAAGGGTAACAGCAATCGTAATTAAAACATCTCACAGATTTTCTAAGTGATTTCTCTACAAATATTAAAGTTATGTTCTATGCTAAATTTGTAATATCTCTGCACTTCATCAACATAAACCTTTTTTCTACAAATTATAAAATATAATTTGTTTTTGAATTCATATTTTTATATTTATTTAGGTATTAACATAGCAACTAGCACCTAACGTTTTCAAGAAAAATGGAAAGTTTATATGTGCAAATATACAAATTATATATGTCGTAAATATACAAACACGAAGAAAATGTATTTTTTAATTTAGAAATAAATAGAAGTATAAATATGATTAAATAAATAAAAAAATATACATGCTAGCTTTTGTTCAGCCTAAAGGCAATGTAATGCTTACATTGGCAATGAGCAGACAACTCTCGCATTGCAGCTGTGACAGATGTTTGCACCAAGTACTCATTACAAGCCGAGTCATACAGAAAGTCTCTTCTTGAAGAGCTGGGATCACTTGATGAAACGCTCACATATGCCCTCGATGATGTCGACAAAGCCTACGAAACAATTTTATCCAGGTACATCAATTATACTGTTAATCATTGCATCAATCATCAGTGTGCATTGATTATATAACATTGTATAGCAGTATATAACATTATATAACAAGGCTATTAGCAATGCTTATTCAAGTTTTTTGCTCCAATGTACTTTTAAGCGCAATGTAAAAAAAGAACTATTACAAATGAATGCAGGCTAGATATGTGACTGCTAGGTCATAGGATTATCTCTTACCTAATCCAAGGAAAAAAGATAATCCTATATAAAAATAATACTTAGTGCTGAATTAAATTTTAAGCACTTGCAATCACAGCTTTGAATTCTGGCAACTCTTGAGTTCAACTTCAACTGTTTAATCGCAATTTCTACAATTTTCATATTGAAAGTATTGACAGTTATTATATATGACAGTTGATCTGCTATTGACAGTTAGTAGAGGATGAATGAATCATTGAAATAACGATGATTATTTTATTTAAACTGAAATCAAAGCCCAGTTAAACCTCGACTTACAACTACCACTCAATCCTCTTTCACTGCCACAAGAAGTACTTTGATCAATTGCCTCAATATGCGAACTTTTAACATTTGACTTGAGATGTCATGATATATGTCATACTGTAACATGTTATGCAACATACAAAGTTTTGTAAATTATTGTTTTTTGTAAGAAAAAGTAAAAAATCTGGCCAAAATAAAAAACCAGAAAATAATGCATAAATTAAGCTAGTCTAAACTATAGGGTAGAGAGTAAGGTAGAGTAAGCTATGTGGCACATTGCCACCATTGAATCTAGCAAAGCAGTTAGACAGTGGACAGCCTGCTTTTGTGTTCACAAATATGTAATGTAAGAAGAAAAGCCCATTTTACTTGTTGTTTTTTTAACGTTTGCAGTGTAAAAAATACCCAAACAGTCTGGTGCTTCATGAGAGACCATCAGATGTAATAACTATCCGCACGAGTACTCAAAAAAGCTGTAGGGCAGTCAATTGGTGCGAGTGTTGGAGTGTTGTTCTACGAAGCCCTCTGCCGTTAGTTCAAATCCTGCCTGATGCAGTCTGCTTTATCAACAGCTAGCCGCGGCTACAGACAGGCTGTAACCTGGCAGTCTGGTGTCCTGGCAGTCTGGTGTCCTGGCAGTCTGGTGTCCTGGCAGTCTGGTGTCCTGGCAGTCTGGTGTCCTGGCAGTCTGGTGTCCTGGCAGTCTGGTGTCCTGGCAGTCTGGTGTCCTGACAGTCTGGTGTCCTGGCAGTCTGGTGTGCTGTGAGAGATCATCCGGTGTAATAAGCAAGTGCACAATCATTCGGAAATTTGATTAGGTGGATGATTGAGGCAGGTTATGGAGTGTTGGTCTACCACTCTGAAATTCATGTATTTGAATCCAATCTTTGAATTTGCAAGTCGAAGGTTGGGAGTTCTAATCCTGCTGAAAGCAATCTTTTCTCTTTACGTTCTAAACATAGTTTTGGAGGACAAACAGACATATATCGCTCTTCTTGCAATGAAAATTTAGGTTTTTCCAATATTTTTAATGTATTTTTACATAAAATCCTTGCATATGTAACTATTTTTGGCAAAAATCATGTTTGTAGAGCTATGAAACAATTTAAACAATCTACAAATTATTAGTATAAAAATATATGCTTTAACATATGACAGTTTTATAATATGAAGAGAATATTGAAATGCTTTCATATGTCGAGGCTTGGCTGTACCGTTTTTGATAAGAACTGAAAAAAACAATTGGAAAAAGCATAAACATGTTTTGGTTGCTCTAATATTCCTCTGAATTTGTCAAATGAACAAGGAAGCACAACTCCACAATTGGGGTTTTCATGTATCCAGTTAGCCAATTAAAAATTTTTGAATACTTGACATATATAGGAAACTTTTAGAATAATTCAATATGAAATTGTTTAAAATGTAAATTTAACTGGCTTACATTAGTTATTCATGTTTTCATGTTAAACATTTGTTATAGTACTATGACGTCTTGAACAAAAACCCCATAGTTTCGTAAGATCATAGAGACGCAACTATCATGCGAATGTTACACAAGCATGACTCAATATGGCTATTATGATGAAAGGTTAAGAGCTTTCCTAGAAATTAATGGTTTATTCACAGTTTCAAGGACTTGATTTTGAAAGTTTTTGTTTCTCGATCAATCAGCCATGAGGTCAAGTCTAACTAATCTCTACTGTAACAAGAGTTGTGTTCTTCTATCTATCTGAAGCGTGAAGCTTTGCTAAGAGCTCTGGCGCTACAGAAAAAAACATTCTACCACCCAGGATTCAAACCAGTAAATTTAGATTCCCAGGGAAGCACACTACTATCCATACCACTCAATCACCTTTTCGCATATAATACATGTATTAACTGTGCACATAGCTATTACATATAATGATTTTGCATAGCACCCAAGACTGCCCGCACACTAGTGTTTATTATAACAAAGATGGTGTCTACCCATCACTCCGAAGTCACAGTGAGAGGTCAGGAAAAAGATTGCTTCTTACGGGATTTGAACTCAAAGCGTTCAGCCTTGTAGCCCGGCTCACTAACACCTGCACCAATCAACTGTCATCTTGTATTTCTGAAAAGAATTGCGGATAGATATTATCTGTGCTTTATCAATGCACCTGACAGTCTCTTATAGCATACTAGACTACCAGGGTAATAGTTCTGTATCAGAAGGAAGCTTTTAGGGAGACCGAAGAAAGCAATCCGATAAAAGGTAAACCTGAGACGGTTTTCTCCAAAGCAGTTCCGTGCCGGCATAAATGATTTACTTTTCACTTGATCACATTTCAATTCTGGTCTTTGGTGACTGACAAAAAATGCTTATAAAAGCCATGCCAGCAAAGTTTCTAAGAAAAGTCTTAAAACTTGAAACGAACTTTGCAAAGGTTCCCTCTGCAAAACCAACAATAAATAATAATTTATTTGGTTTATCTCATTTTTTGTAGCATTAAAAGAAGTAGAATTCTTGACAACAGTTATAAGATTTCAAGTTCTTTGTTTTGTTTAGAAACCTAAATGCGCATAGGATCAAATCAATGTTTAAATAGAAATAGTCGCACAAAGTTCTAATACACATTTCACAATTATTCACTCTATGGAGATCACTTCTACCCTAGGTTTTAAATTATTCTGTATATTTATTTCAGAGTGGCAGAGAAAAAATCGGAGTCTGTTTCCAAGGTCAAGGCTGTTATTTTTTCAAAGCGAAAAATACTCAATGAAAGGTTGGAAAATAACCAGAAAGTTATCGATGGATATAATGACGTACTTTCTGCAGGTTAGTTGTCATAGCAACCATAGGTGTCATAGCAACCATAGTTGTCATAGTTACCATAGGTGTCATAGCCACCATAGGTGTCATAGCCACCATAGGTGTCATAGCAACCATAGGTGCCATAGCAACCATAGGTGCGATAGCAACCATAGGTGTCATAGCAACCATAGGTGCCATAGCAACCATAGGTGTCATAGCAACCATGATAGGTGTCATAGCAACCATAGTTGTCTTAACGACCATAGGTTTGTTAACATTGGTAGTTGTCTTAACAACTATGTTTACAACAGTGACAACGGTTGCCATAGCAACCGTAGTTGTCATGGCAATCGTAGTTGTCTTAGTGACTGTGGCTGCCACAGCGACCGTTGTTTTTGTCATTGTCATAGCGACCATAGTTGTCATAGCAACCACGGTTGTCATGGGAACTACAGTAACTAACGAGAGACATATAGTATACAAATTGGATGTCTGTCATGTTATTAAAGTGGAACACATAAAATGAATGTATCTTCTTACTCCGCTAATTTTAGCTTCTCAATACATTTTTTGTCCCATCAGAGCCGAACATGTCGCGAATGTCGTGTATGTCTTGCATGCTGCACATGCCGCACATGTCTTGCATCTCTTGTTTTCCATCATTCTGGGCCACCCTATTACCATTAGCCTGGACTATTTCTTCTGCGAGCACTGCCAAAAAATCATGCCAAGTAACTATCTCTTTTATACTTTGTAATGAAGGCAACTTTAAAGTTCATTGTATGCCAGTGTATATTGTCTGTTCCTATGTACTTAGGTTAATATTTACTTAAATAGATAAATTGTTAATCGTAAGATAAAACCATACTAATAACAATATCATGTTTTTTGTAGATGAAGGGTCTCCGGTCTTAGACAGCAGAAAGCTGAAGGAGCTGCCAGCAAGTTTGGTTATCCCAAAAGCCTCCATCACTGCTGGTGTTCTAGTGGAAGAGCTGATCATACCAGAAGTAAAGATTGAGGTCAGCAGTTCGGCATCAATGATGTCACTGGAGACAGCCAACAGTCTTACAAAACTCAAACTGACTCACATGAATACAGTAGGCAGCAAAGGTAAAGGCAGCATGTTGGGTAATCATATGAAGTGTGCAGAACAAGAGCTGTAAGTTACATGTATCTATGTAAAGTGAACTGTTTTTTTATTGTCCGTATGTCCGTATGTCCAGTTATTGCGATTAAAATCTAGGAGCAAGCAAAAACGTTGCGCACTGGAATTGAACTCAGAGATACCAGTTTTGCAGATAGGCGTACCACCGCTGCACTTTGGGCAACATTGCCACGCTATGTAATAGTTACGGACAAACTTATTACACCTGAAAAATTTCCATGTCTCTTCATGCTTCAGTTGGAATGGTTATATAATAGTATATGCATATGTAGACTACGTTTTTATGTTTATGTTTATGGTTAGTTTATTATGTTGCAAAAACTTTTTGATTACTCGTGCAAACAAACAAACGTAACATCTTGTAACAGAGATCAAAGCACTCACAAAGATTGCGATTACAATCTTTGTAAGTTCAAGTCTAGCAGATTGTAAAATTTAAATTCTAAAGTTTTAATAGCTATAGTTGGACATACTGAAGGACAGACAGACAAACAGACGACAAAATTTGAGAAATATATCGATACTAGCTGTACTACCCGGTGTTGCCAGGGTAATAAAAAGTCTTTGAACAGAGAATTTACTTATATTTAACATATCATATACGACGTTTACCATTCTAATTTTTAAACTTGATATTATGAGAAAATTTTTTTGTGCAGTTTAAATGATTTAAGAGAAAAGATAAAACAACTGTATAAGTTAACAAACTTTTTCAAACAACTACAACTTCTAAATTTTATATCACGAAAGAAGTTTTTTGTTGAAATAAATTAGGAAGAAAAATAAAACTACAAAAATGTTCAAATGTGAATGTGAAATCATTAGCAAGTAATGCCTAAATATACTCTGTTTTGCTATGATTACAATGAAAAATTACTTAGTATACGATTATATGATTTTCAACCAATTCATTGTTGGCATCATAAGATGGAAATATCGTAACAAATATCGGAATAGAGTAGTGTAGACACCCCAAAGTAGTTATCTAATTGCAATCAGTACCAGTTAAAAAGTCATCAAAATCATCATTATTAAAAATAGTAATAAAACAATATGTTAGCTTTAGTAACTATAGTTACCTACAATATCTTTAGTGCGTTTTGTGGGTATGATCTGCAAAAAAATGCAACTTTACAATGTATTATGCGCAGAGCTCTTCCCTTTAGGCAGACAAGTAACATAAACGCTGAATCTAACTTATATGAATTTAGCTTACTAAAAACATACTAGAAAGAACTTTAAGTATGCATTTTACTAAACTTTTAACTTAAAGTTTTATTACTTATCTGTTTGCTAACTGTTGTTACCTAACATCTGTTGTTACCTAACATCTGTTGTTACCTAACATCTGTTGTTACCTAACATCTGTTGTTACCTAACATCTGTTGTTACCTAACATCTGTTGTTACCTAACATCTGTTGTTACCTAACATCTGTTGTTACCTAACATCTGTTGTTACCTAACATCTGTTGTTACCTAACAGATGATGCTCAATTGAGAAATAATCGCCAAATTTTATTTTCGAGAAACATTATTCTTGAGACTGTTTTACGGAAAACAAATTAGCCTAGCACGGCGAAGACAAAAAAAGCATGTTACATAAAGTTAATAGAATTTATAGAGTTTCAATTAAAACGTCATTTAGTGTGGAAATACTTATAAACTGAGGGACTATTATCAGAATTAAGGAAACGTAGTGTGGCTGGGAAAAAGTCTTCAGAGCTGCTAAAATAAATTAGGAGAGCAAACAAATGTAGATATGAAATAAATAACAAGTATGTAAGCTACAAAGTAGATGATTTGTAATGATACAATTAATACAAACTGAGAAAACCGCTATTTAAATATAAAAAAAATTTAAATAAAAATCGTTATTTCATCCGTAATCAGCACAACAATCACCAAGTTTTAATTTCAGGAGAGTCTATTGTTGATATCGTTTTGCTGAAATCAAATTAGTCCTAGTTGCGGCAAGGATGGAAAAGCATCACATTTCATAGAGCTAAAAAAGCTCATCGAGCTTTAATTAATACATCATTTTGGGATGAAAACAAAAAGAATGTACATGTACATGTAGTAAAATAGAAGAGGAATAAAATAAGATATAAAAATAAAATATATGTAGGCGAAATAGAAGAGCTTACCTGGTCTAGTGGTTAGTGCACTGAGTCATGTCTCGCAACCTTCGTGAGTTGAAGTCAAGCAGAAAGTTAAATTTTCATTCCAAAATTTTAATAGCTGTAGCTGGACATACAGTAGGACAGACAGAAGACAGGACACCAACATCGAGAAATATATCTATATACGTATATAGATTTGTATGTACATGTATATGTGTATGTTTGTATACATGAATATATATGTATGTGTGTATACATGCATATATACATATGTATATGTACATGTACATATAATACCGTAATAACAATAGTTATAATAACAATAGTTATAATAACAATATGATGTATATTTATATACTTCTTATATTAAATAAAGTTTAATATATACAGGTAGTTTTATATATATTTATTAATGTGTATGTATACATGCATACATATGTATATATACTAATATGTACGTATATGTATATATATTTATATTATTAATACATATTATACATGTATATCCATATGCATATACTATTCATGTATAATATATAATATATATTATTATATTTATTATTACATGTATTGTATATGCTTATATATGCATATATATATAATAATAATAGTATGAAGTATTCAGGACAATATTAGTAAGTGTCAGCAAACCTGTTCAAACTAGGCACAGGTTCAATGTACACTGCAGCTGATGAAGGTTTGATAAGAACATGTAACTAATAGTCTAGTGGTATGAATACTTGATATAGGTGCAGCAGATTGGTGTTCTATTCTAAGAGCAACCGCTAGTGGGGTCAGGGAAAGCTTCGAGACTTAACTGGCTCTCTTGGCAGTTGAACATAGGCTGTACTCTTCCTTATTATAATACATATTGCTTGACTGACTCTCAATAGGAATTTCTTTACCGGTGTGTTGTTATTTGTGCATAGCTCTTGGTACGATTGCAATCATAATATTTTCATTGTAAAGTATGCATTTTTGTTAAAACAGTAAGATATATTTTTGAATGCTCGTAAGACAAACTTAAAAGTTATGCGGTTATGTCATCAAAGAAGAAAAGTTACAAATGATAACAAAATAACATTGAAACAATCTTTACATATCCTGTTGTATTTTATCTCAATATTTATATCCAATTAATTACTGTCTAATGAAACAGAAAATTAACATGTATTACCTCATGTTAGTACAATCTTTTTATATCTGACTCATTAACTATGTATCAATGTGAGCACAACTCCAAAATACTCTGCCCATTAGCTTGGCAGTTGCATGGCACCATATATACAGAACTGTATGTACATGTATTAATAGGCACAAAAAAGCTGGAATTTATCCTGCCGGGAAGCGTGTGTGTGGATAGAGAGAACAATGTCTACGTAGCAGACGAAGGAAATAACAGGATACAGAAGATAAGTAAAGACGGTCAATGTATCGATGTCTTCAACTGGAGTGCAAGCAAGTCGTGTATTGCTGGAGTTGCATACGACCCAATGAGTAATTGTCTGCTCGTGCCTAGAGCTGCAACTGAGCATGGTAAGTGATTCAGTGTAGCCAGACTGCAACAAACTCTGAAATTATCACTTATTTACTGCCCTATGAAAAACGTGCAGCTTCTTGGCTCTAGCAACGTTGTCTTTGCTGGCAGTAATGTCTGTTCCACCTTTTTATTTATTTAGTGCAGATAAAACTTGTCTTTTAACCTACATGTATATATCTCACTGTTTGTTCATCTGTACTTCCGTCTATCCAGCTATAGCAATCAAGTTTTAAGAATGAAAAATGAAATTGAACTCACAACTTCCAGTTCTGCAGACATCCATTTATTCAATACACTATACCGTCCAACTGGCTATACTATGGAACAAATTTGGAACATATTTGGAATACATACCATTCTTTTACGGCTTTATGTTTAACACTCGGCTAACTTTATGTATAAAACCATACCAGAAAAAAAATCCGTGAAGCCATACCAGAAGGAAAATGCATGCCCATAAGTGAAAAAAAATGCTTTAACTCATATAGCCAATGAGACTATAATTGCAGTCAGTATAGACCTGTAGTAGGCACTGCAGCTGGTACGGTATGAATTACACAGAAATAAAGACAGTACACATAAATAAAACAGTATACAGAAATAAACAAACATCTTCGTATAAAAGTTAAAATGGTAAATGTTGAACGCATTGATTAAAAGTAATTTTCTGTGTCAAAGCTTTTTTATTATGTGTGCAACGCCGGGCATCGAGCTACAATTTTTTATCATATTTGCTCTATTATATTATTATATATATTATATTTTTAATGTACTATATATATATTTATTCTATTTCCTTTATAACACGTATTGAGGTAATCTGCTAAATTATTGACTTCCTACACAAATCTCCCTCAAATCATTATTAGCAAGAAAAAAGTGGTTATCGATCACAAAAATTTACAATTTCTGAGATCAGCTTGTACTGGTGGACCTTGGAGGGTGTCACCTTTTATGTTTTTTATATAATAGTTTACCAAGTTCAATTTACGCTGTTGTAATAGAAAGTGACCTCGGACTTGATCAAAGCATCTTGACTTACTTAGTGTAAGGCAAAAGTCATATTTTCTTTCTTATCTGGTGACTTCATAAAATCTGGTGACTTCATAAAATCTGGTGCCCTAAATAAGCGCAATGCTGTTAACACAAGGTCTTCAACACCAATTTTCGTTAAGATCTCTTTGTCATTTTACAAACAAATAAATTGCTTATGATTTGTAGATTTTATTTTTTAAGTATAAAATAACACACAAGTATTCTCAAAAGTTTCTCTTCATACATGTAGCAGTTTGCAGCTTTATCCCAAGATGCATTGACACTTCCTCTTCTGCCCATTCACTAGATATATAGTGTATATGTATATACAGATATATATACATGTATAATATTAATATATATTTCCCAAAGCCTGTTCATGTGTCGTCATCAGAAATCCGGCTATAGATCTTAAAATCTTGTAAAAAATATTCCGCACTGAAGAAGATTTGATCTCAGATCAAGCCATTGATCAGTCTGACACCTTGCCCCTAGACTACGAAAGTCGAATTGCTAGCATGCCAATATACTTAAGTGATTATATCAGAGCAAAACCTAACTGCTTTGCGTATGACGCAGCTCATAGCATAATGTCATGAGAAGCTGTTCGCTCACATTATTAAACTGGCTAATAGCAAAACTCTTACTACTTCTCATTGTTTATAAGACAAAGAACTTTTCTCATGATATGTAGTTTGAAAGTTAGAATTTGCAAATGTTGTTATATGTTAAATGCAAATCAATTTTCTGTCCAAATAATCTTCTATTACACGGGCAACGCCGGGTGGCACAGCTAGAATGTATGTATAGATACAAATGTATATACATACGCACATGTATCTGTATGTATATGTGTATATGTATCTGTGCATATATTTGTTTTATTAGCAGTCCATAATCATTTTCCTAGAAAGTGTTTTAATTATAGTGCCATCATAATAAATAAAGGTGTTGCCATGTTGTGCCATAAACGTAAAAACCAACATTCATAGATAGAAAACTTGAAACTAAGATTAGATACAGATCGTATCTATATTGATAAACGTATCATAAGTATCTCTGGTGTATATTTTAGGTATATTAAAGTGTTCAGAGTTCTCCTACGTCACCTTAGAAGGAGAAGAAAGTGCAAGGTTCATTGTACCAGGAATGCAGGGTGGTTTGTTCGCCTGCTGCAACAAAACTGGGACTATCCTTGTATCTGACATAATCAAGAAATCAGTGTTCGTCATTAAAGACAGCAGAGTGCTTATGGAGATAACCAGTGATGAGAACTTGAAGGTTAGTTTATATTAATAGTTCGTGTTCTAAAAGTTATTGTACGATGGCTTTTACATTAAATTTCCAAGACTCTGAGGGTGTCAGAATAGATTAGACTGAAAGGTTTGCTCGCAGAATATATTTTAAGTTTATATTGCTTAACTGATGCCTGATGCTTTATAGGGTCGTTGCTTCACAGGTTTTTTGCTATGGTTTTCACAGCAATGACCCACAAATACAATATCCTGAACATTCTAGACATGAACATCTTGCCAGACCCTAACTAAAACATCTTTATAGCTTTAAAATTTGTTCTTTAAATAATATTAATTCTTCGTGTTTTTATTTAATTTTTTACCTTTTAGTTTACGCTGGTGAAATAAACTTGACATCAAATCAAATGAGAGACCTATTATGGAAGAGTAAATAAAATTGAAATCTGTCATAATTGATGTCCAGCTTAACTAGCAGTCAATACGTAGACAGATGCATCATTACTTCAGCATATAAGCGTAAATTGGAGGCCTCTTTGTAAAAACTTTTTTTTCCTGTTAGTTACATTTCATGCCAACTATGAATAAAGCTATCTTATAGGAAAGATTAAACGGAATTAATCGGGATTAACCAGGATTAACTAAAGTTAACCATAAGTAAAATTAATAAACCAAGATTAACCATGATTGACCATGATTGGCCGTAATTGACCATGCCTAACAGTGATTATCGAGATTAATCAGGATTAATAAATATTAATCAGGATTAACTATGTTTAACCAGGATTAACCATGATTAACCAGGATTAACAACTTTAAAGATTCCCTACAAAGATTACAAAGATTCTTTTTAAAGATAACATTAATCTAGTATTCACAATCAGTAGTAAATAAAAAATTCTACTTATCAGGTTTTTTTTTGTTTGTTATGGATGATGCAAAAAAATAAGTAGGCCTACTTGATTTTACATCTAATTTCAATCAATTATGATTTTAACACAGGAAGCGTAGCCCAGACCTAATTTTGAATTCCACAGCTGAATGGTCTCGGTGTATAACATCAACTCGGTGTGCATGACATGCCATCTCACCACTCGACCTCAACGCTAAAAATACTGAACCGTAGGACAGAACAATAATTAATTTCTGTATTTCAGAATTTTTGGCCATAGAAGTAACTGAGGTGTCACTGATGGATCAGCTTTAAAGACAAGTTTAATTATATTTGGGCACCAAGCAAAATTGTACCTAGAGGTCAGGTTCATAAATTATACAGTAGCAAAGGCCAAGTGTGAAACCTTTGGGTGTTTTGATTTCATACACATTTAAACTAATTCGGATGTATATATTTAAAAAACGCAGCCCAATTAAATCAAAATTCACGACAAATGCAACCATTTTTGGTAGAAATGTAGCTCCTAGGTCACTGGCAGCCATCTTGCTAACAAAGCTTAGTATATTGACTACCAAGTAGCATCATGAGGATTTTTTTGGTGTGAGAAGTAGTTTCTTGAGTAGTTGTTAGGCCTCAATCAGTTTAAATTCACTACTAAGAGATGAATAGGATTTAATTCTGCACTATATAATACGCTGAAAGTCACATGGGCAAGTAAAGCAAATGTATTTTTCAGGGGTCGTTTTCTCATTAATGGTTTTAGCTGCTTTGACTGTTTTACTCGAAGAAAGTTTGCTAGATTTTTTTCTCTTGATAAAGCGACAGAAAAATAAAATATTTCCTAGACCTTAGTAAAACTTCATCGCATGTCAACAAAACTCCGAAATGAATGAATTCATCCTAAAGCACATTTTTCTATTTTTCCATTTCAAGGCTCATTTACCGTAATGGAATTTATGCATAAATATCAAAAAGGGGCCCCTGATTTGAAATGTTTCAAGGATTCTGTCCGTAATTGGAATAATTCTGCTTTTACATTGAGGATTATTTTTGTAACTCATGATGTTCTAAAGGCCTATACTAATAAAATGAACAGAGAAAATAATGTTTTGGTCAAATAACTTTGTAGCTAATTAAAAATAGCACAAAAAGCTTAAAATGATTGCATAATAATATAAGATTAATATGAAAGTTTGTTTTGGCCATAAATGAAGGCTGAATGATGATTTTTTTTGTTCCATTGCAGATCTTTATAAATGCCTTCATTAATATCACTTCGCAAACTATTTTAGAATTTTATACAATAGGTCATTCATTATTTTATTTGAAATCTGAACAATTCAAAACATAAAACAATTTAAACAAAATTGATGAGCTAAAATGAGTATTAATTTTGTCACTCAACTACTGTACAAAAAACTTAAAATGAAATTAAATAGTTTATTCAGGAACAAAATAAATATCTAAAGAACTTAACTATAATAATTACTTGCAGCAACCTGCCTTCTGTGCCTTTGGGAAAGATGACGAAATTCTGGTAGTGGACAGCGTGAGGAAAGTGGTGGCAGTGTTCGATCATCATGGAAACTACATCAGAGATATCGGTGCCAAAGGTAAGGCGAGCAGAAAAATATTCAATGAATTCACTTGTTACTGCTTGTCACCCAGCTATGACATGCCTGAGACTGTCAAACTGGCATGCTCCAGTCTGCCAAGTTATGACCCAGCATTGATATAATTACAGATGAAGAGAGTTCAATCGAGTTGAAGAAGCCGTGTGGCATTGCGATAGACCAAAGCTGTGGTATCATAGCCGTCACGGACTGGTCTGGAGACAAAATCGTTCTTTATTCTTATCAGGGTAAAGTTCTCGCAACCGCCGGTGGGTTTAAATGTCCCCACAGCGTCACAATCAATGACAATCACAGACTTGTAGTTACCGACTCTTGGAATAACCAGCTCAAGGTGTTTGCCTACAGCGAGACAGATGAATAACATTGCGTCTTACGTTGCGTACAACCTAAAGCATTCGCTCATATCTGCTTGTGAAATCGTAGTTTTATTTATAGTATTTGAAGTTGTCTTATATTGAAAGCTAAATATTTAATATGAATGGCATTTTATTTGAATATTCAAACTAATGCTAAACGAATTGCAATCGAGTCATTTTTGCCCAATTATAGAATTATAGCAGTGAATTTAAATAATTTTTTTAAATAATTTTTGCTTTAAGCTGTATCAAGTTTTAGTATGAAATAAAGGGGCTCGAGCTGTAACGAGAAAGTAGGCCAAGTGGCCTAGCAACTTTTAGACTACAAAAAAAGTTGGTAAGCTTGAACAATGCTGTGATTGCATAACACTAAATATTTTGACGTAGTAAGTTCGCCCATGAATAAAAGAGAATTGATATTTGATGGTACACATAAAATAGTATTTATACTCAAATGAGTCACTACCCATTGTTTATTATATTTTAGTAAGCATGAACAGTATGGTATATTATATTTACCTTTGTGAAATAAAATAAGTTGATGTAACGCATCACCCAGTTTCGTTTTAAACGCTTTTTTATAATACGCCCTGTGATATTGTATTATGTAATAGTGTAATATTTTTCTATTTTATTATAAAAAACAGTTCTCAATATCCAATCAAATACAAACTGCCAGTTGATTCCTTGTTTTTTGGTCTTCTTATCAATAAAAAATCATCATCAACTTTTTAACCTCTTTTCAATGATTTGGAAAGTTTGAAATGCAACTTGTGGAAATAATTAAGTATATTTTCCACTTTGTTTCCCGATTTTTCTCTGGCGATCTTTCCTGATCTTATCTCTGGAACTTGTTGCAACTAACTGCTAGTTATTCATGTATACATACAATGTAGAACTTACAATTCTGTTGTACAACTAGATACTCATGTATTCATCAGTTGTTGGAGTGTTTTATTGCTTTGATGTACTGGCAATAAGCCCTAGAGTTTTGGTGTACCCATAGCAGTTGTGTGAAGTTATAACATGGAGATTAAGTGGAGTTCGAAATCTGTAAAACTGCATTTTAGATTAATCTTGTTTTGAATTAGCAAATTAACTTTATTAGCTTGCATCAAATGAATATCTGTAGAAACCTGTTCTATCTAGTGCTACCCGCTGTAAGCTCAGGTAACACTTTTCGTAATTGGTAACATTGTCCTCCATAATTTTGAACTGCTTTAAAATTTCAATCTGATATTAAACTGGCTTTTGTGGGTGCTTTTAATGGTTTGTTGAAGGATTCTACTAGTCGATAATTTAAAGTTTACCATATGAACAAAATATATTTTTTAACCATTTTAGATCTTCATGTATAAAAGACTAGCTGTACCACCCGGCGTTGACTGATAATAAAAAAAAAGTCTTTGGTCAAAAAATTTATTTGTATTTAACATAAAACAACATTTGTAGTTCTAACTTTCAAACTACATATCATGATAAAAGTGTTTTGTGTAGTTGAAATAAATTAAGAGAGAAAATAAAAACAACTGTAAAAGTTTTCAAATTTTGTCAAACAACTGTAACTTTCAAACTTCATATCATGAGGGAAAGTTTTGTGCAGATCAAATAATCAAAAAAATAAAACGAATATAAAAAAGTTTAGATGTAAATGTGAAATAATTAGGAAGTAATAGCTAAATTAAGTCTGTTTTGCTACGATTACAATAAAAGATGATTCGGTAATGATACAATTAATACTAACTGAGAAAACAAAATAAAAATCTTAAATATGCAGAATTAATAATAACAATTCATGCATAGAAGTGTATGTATATAAAAAAGGTTATTGTTTCACCAGAAGCTATCCATCAAAACTTTGAATACAGCGGTACGGAGACAATGTAATTGACCCCAGATATAGTAATTGAACCTTACGAATAATATTTCTTAACAGGGGCATCGTAACACGTGGCCACATTGGTAAAATAATCAGCATGCGCTGTAGCTATAGCTGGAATGACAGATCCACAGACATACTTTGAGAAATATATGTATAGATTAGCCCTAGAACTTTTTTCTGTGTTTAGTAGAGAGATTTCATAGACTTCAAACCAATAGTACCTATGTAGAGCAGCTATTTTAACCAATCCAAAATATTCCTGTATGGAAATAATATTAGGAAACCAATCCAAGACATGATTGGCTAAGGCTGTATTCACGAACCCAATCACAAGCTTTATATGTGCTTGACTCAAATATAGCTAGCATGGATTGCTACTCTGTCATCAATAATAGCTTTAAAGGTAATAGTTATAACAAGCTGTCAGCTTTAAATATAGCAGCCATGTTTTTACTGGATTGGCTGTCTGTCTGTCTGGCTGGCTGTCTACCATAACCTCTACAGTCGGAGTTGTTGAAGATAAACATTCACAGAATTTTGGTAAAGTTTATTAGAAAGTATCGATATGTTCTATCATTTGTGATTTTATATTTGAGGTGGTCTGTCTGTCTGTCAGGATGTTCCAAGATTAAAATCGACAAAACTCGGTTGCGGTTGAAATGCTCAGATGAAGCGAAAGTGCAATTGTGACGTCTATAGTTGCAAAGAGACTGACAGAATTATAGAGGCGACAGAATTATAGAGGCGACAGAATTATAGAGGCGACAGAATTATAGAGGCGACAGAATTATAGAGGCGACAGAATTATAGAGGCGACAGAATTATAGAGGCGACAGAATTATAGAGGCGACAGAATTATAGAGGCGACAGAATTATAGAGGCGACAGAATTATAGAGGCGACAGAATTATAGAGGCGACAGAATTATAGAGGCGACAGAATTATAGAGGCGACAGAATTATAGAGGCGACAGATTTATAGAGGCGACAGAATTATAGAGGGGACAGAATTATAGAGGCGACAGAATTATAGAGGCGACAGAATTATAGAGGCGACAGAATTATAGAGGCGTGTATCACTGCAACTTAATGCAATGCTTAATATCACTATAGCTATAGTGATAGCTATAGTGATAGCTATAGCTATCACTATAGCTATCACTATAGCTATAGTGATAGCTATAGTGATAGCTATAGCTATCACTATAGCTATAGCTATCACTATAGCTACGATAGCAACTAGTGACGCCAGTTAGCGCGTTTTTAGCGTTTCAACCACAATTACGTTTTTTCAATTTTAATCTAGAAACATCCTGGCAGTCAGATCACCTCAAACATAAAAACAATCGCAAATGATAGAAAAACTATCAACATTTTCTGATAGTCTACTAAAATTTTGTGCAATTTCATATTTAAGGAGTCATGAAGCAGATGTACACTGAGAGAAGCTGACATTTCATAACTGTAAAATATCTTTCAATAATTGTAATACTGGTCTACAAGGATGTAACTTCCAAAAATTTCTATAATAGCTTTCAAGCCAATTAATATATATTTTGACATGGTGCTTTCCGCTTTGATGAAACAGTGTCTGAAAATTGGTTTTACCAAAGTCCTGAAATGGTACAACCAGTTACCTCAATATTCTGAGAATTAGTGCTCCTATATACTCTTTTAAAATGTCATTTCTATTATTGGAAGATGTCAAATGGCTGCCCCTTTCCTATACTAGAAGATAACTGATTGTTAGAATTTAGGGCTATCTATTGGTAGAACTTCTGATTTTTTTAGCTCTTTAACCCAAGTTTTTTTACCGTTCCTGGTGTAAAGATGCAGAACCTTCTTAGCATGGCAACAACTCCAGGTAGATAAAGCAATTCCAGCAAAACTTGTGAAAATTGAAGCACCTGCTTTAGCTTATCCTCTAGCTCATATTATAAATACTAGTTTACAATTAGGTAGATTTCTTGATAGCCTTAAAATAACAAAAGTTATCTTTTGTTTAAGATTTCACCAAAGCTTTTGTCAAATTATAGACCAATATCTATATTGCAAGTTTTTAGTAAATTTTTTGAGAAAGTTGCTAATATGCAAATATTTAGAAAATAACAGCATTCTTACGACACAACAAAATGGTTTCAGAAAAAATTGAAACACTTGATGCTTGGTTAGTGTTTCAAACTATTGAACTAACAAATAAAGTTTTATTGGCAATAAACCATAGCAGAGCAGTACTAGGGATATTTCTGGATTCTAATAAGGCTTTTGACACTATTGACCACAATATACTCATTGGCAAATTAAAATATATTCACTTTTCATTGTCTTCTGTTCACTGAATAAAAACTACTTAGGCCTAGAATATAAAAAACAGGTAACCTTTATAAAAAAAAACTGTAAATCTAGCTTTTCAAGTATAAAAGTTCCTCAAGGCTCTGTTCTGGGTCTAACCTTATTCTTAAAATATATTAATGATCTTGTGTTATTTACTAATCATTTAAAACCTATTTTATATGCTGAGGATACAAATTAATTTTTGAGCCTAACATTTGAATAATGACATTGATATAGTCAGTAATGAACTTAAAAAAATTGAACATTGGTGTAATACAAATAAATTAACTGTAAACGTGGACAAAACAATGTCCATTGTAATGAAAAATTATCAAAAAAGATTAAATTCGAAAAAGCAATGAAATTATTTGATTTAGAGTTGAAGGAGACATCTTCAATCAAATTCTTAGGAATTCATTTAGACATTCAACTGCTACGGGGCACACACATCAATAAGCTAAATAAGCACTAGATGGCTATAAGCTGGTAGATGTTCTAAATTTCTACCCAGAAGTGTTATGAAACTAATATACAACGTGTTTATTAACTCAAAAACTAGTTACTGTCTGTAGCCATGGGGAAATGCTCCATTTTGTTATTCAAAAAATACTAACAACATAAAATGTCTAATAAACTTCATAATATATAATAAACCACCGCTGACTGTATCTTGGTCCCTGTTTGTTCGGCTCTCTGGCTTGTCTGTTGATAAACTTTATCAGTATAAAATTCTTCTGATAGCTCATACAAAAAATTTAAAATTTAAAATTCTATGCCAGTGACGAAACAAAAAAAAAGATTCACACCATAACACCAGATTTTTAGAAACCAATCTACCTTTACCATTATTTTATACTGCTTCTGGTCAAAAACAATCAAATACAGAATTAATGTTAAAAGCCATTTATTAAACCTAGGTTAACTCAGACCTGCTGTTTGAGTTTGCCAATTTCTGCGGGGCCCAGTGCCTCGACTAGCTGCAGCGCTACTGCGCATGTGGGCCTCATCACGCCTTAACAAGTAGGAACTTAGATTTCATTTATTTTCTTTAACTTAATCCATATTATAACTATATCTCCATTTTCCTTAATGTTATATTTCTACTCATTGATTAAATAAATACACGCACGTGCGCGCACACATATATATATCTATATATATAAATATATGTATATATATATATATATAAAATGTTTCTTCCCCTCGGTTAACCTATATGGGTGGTATTTTCTACTCCAACTCGGGTCTTCCACCAGAGACCTGGGAGTTTGAGCACTCATCTGTTTTGAACCAGTAGCCCATTTTTCACTGCCTTGTCTTGGTTCAGCTACAGGCAGTGCGAACCTTGTTTGACCGGGCGATGTCCGAGCTGGCATGGCTTTGGTTATAGCACTCATCATAGAGGTTGTAAATGTTATACAAGCAAGGGTCTTGTCTAAGGACCACCAGAAGGGTGCAGTTGTTGGGGTGCAGTTGTTGACCTAATGATCACTGTCTCGATACCTTACCAACTGCGCTATCTGTCCTGCACATATATATATATATATAAATATATTGTATTTTTTCATTTTGTATTACGCGCATTTTACATGTAAGCATTTTCCTCACAGATTATTTACATTGTAGTAGCGTCTACTGTATATGAATATGTTCTTTTCTTAATATTCTGGGTGGTCTGTTTTAATCTTATGACCAGATGACAAGTATTTTCTTTTTATTTCCTGTTCTGCATGTTTTTTTCAAAATATGCCTTATTTTGTCTCATTGAGACATGTTTAAAAGCCTATGCTATATTATTTTCTTCAACAAACTCGTTTTCATAGTCAACTACCACTTATAGCTATAGAATATTCATGTATTTGCAATACAAATACTTCAAAGGCAAAAGAATTTTGGCTATTCATTGATGACACTGATACATGATGTTCTGCAAATGTTCTCAAAGACTGGGTATATCTTCTCCAAAACATTTTAATAGTACAACTAATCATTTGGTATAATTCATTCAATGCTCCATGGGATACTGTCTAATCCTTAGCCTGAGTTCCATAAATGTGTATTTGTCAATTGATGTCAGCTAGGTTGAAACAACCCAAGACAAAGCAGCACAGACTATCAACATACTGATTTGTTATTTATATAACCAAGTACTGGTTATTCACTACTTGTATGCAACCAAACAAACATACTCTGCAGACTGTTTACATCACATTAAAAAGGACAACATTTACAACAGTGTGGTCTTTTTTAGTCATATACAATACGGTTGTTTTATATAATATATACAAGAGTAATTATTTATAAAATTCATTAGCTCAAATTATTAATAAACATTGGATTTGAGTTTTTAGATATATGATGACATTTGATCAATTTAATTGGTTCTTTTAACCCTGTTAGTCCCAGAATTGTTTAACTCTGTTGGTCCAATTGGTTCATTAACTATCTGATTCTAAGTACAGGTGTGCCCAGCAGTGGAATTGTATTATGCTGATCCTTGGGTCATAAGCTTTTTGGCATGTAAGAGCAGGTGATTGGTCTCACAGTGTATAAGCATAAAGCATGATAACCTTAGAAACATTATATCAATTGACATGTTTACATGCTGTCAATCCATCAGAAGATGTCATGTTATAGAGCAGCCATAACAACAGCATTATGAAAGTACTTCAGTATTTCAGTCAGCATGAGGTCAGCTAATGTAACTTTATACAGTCTCATCACATTTAATAAGTCTTAAAATATATTGGCCAACTATTATAGGTAATGGAATTGTTCATGCAAATAAAGCTTAATATTACATTTATAAAACATCAAATTCATAGTTTGATAAAATTTCATTCTTAAAAAAATTCATAAAACCCTTTTCTGTCTACTAATTCTTCTGTTATGGGTTTTTATTTTGGAATAAGTGTCCCAACTTTTCTATGTAAAAAGTAAGAATATGTTTATTTTTTATTATGTTCATGTGTTGCCATTGTCATAATATTAATAATTATAATATTAAAAGTTTTTCAAATTTTCATATTTTGGTAATTTTGATTTTGAAATTCATTCATATTCTGTAATTTATACCAATAAAAGTGCAATTATTATTTTTTTAGTAAAATGGAAAACATCCCAAACCATTTCAACGTACGCTGGTTTGCTGTAGTTACGGGACTGCCAAAAGACATGTTTATATCCTTGCTTAATGGGAGTTGTCTTGTCTTAGTTTAGTACTGCAAGAAAGGGAAAATTTTTTCCAGAATCCATGTATAGTTTATAGCAGTTCAACTCATCCAGTTGAATAATAGATTTTTAAAGAAAATAAAGTATTTTTTGCTATGAATGCAGGTGTATATAAAAAGGTGGATGTTATCACATTTACTTTAAAGTACCTGGATGTGTGTGACTGTTTCTGCAGCTTCATACATACCAGCTGCTCAAGCAGGAAATGAGACTTTATAATCTTTTTTGAAAACTGGATTATTTTTTATAAGTTATAATTGTTCTTTATCCTTTTCTTGTCTTGGCTTTGTACAGGCGGAAGGACAGTCTCGCATGGTTTGTATTATAGTAAAGATTGTGGCAGCGAGCAATACTAGTATTTTGTAATTGGCTTTTAAGGAATAAACTAAATACAAATCATCAATCTCTGTCATCAAGTACTGCTTTGGTGTAATTAAATAATTTTGCAGAACATCCCTTTTGAATTTTTTGCCAAAAAAATGCTAGTTTTTCATTAATTTCAAAAATAATGCACCTAGTTGAACATTTGTAGAAACTCCTGTCTGTCTATTCTAGTTTAGAGTTATCTTCTCCTACGCTGAAGGAACACAATCCTCAGGTTTTACAATATTAATGAAGGAAGAGCAGGCGAGTGAAAGAGTAAAATCCATCAAGTGGAAACAATAAGACTTGATACAAACAGGTTTGAATCAGGCTAATATCTTATCTCCAAGGCTAATACCTTGTCTCGCAGTTTAATGTCTTGTCTCACAGGCTACTGTCTTTGTTCACAGGCCAATATCTTGTCTCACATGTTAATATCTTATATCACACGCTAATATCTTGTCTCCCAGGCTAATATTTTGTATGATAGGCTTGTACCTTGTTTCACAAGTAAAGTAAGCTTGTAAGACAGATGGAGGATTCTATTTAGGGTCAACAGGAGACCCAGCAGCAGTCTTGGCTCAAAACAACATTAAGAAGGTAGAGCTGCTGGAGTATCCAGAACTCGGTAGGTTTTTATACAAGCAGTTCTCTATGTGTTTGTATGTAGCACCATCCTTCCTATTGTCTTAGTTCATTGTAGTACAGACTCTCCCCAGTTTACAGATGAGATGCGTTTCAGACGGTCATTCGTTAAGCTAATTTGTTCCTAAGTTGTCTTGCACTATAACTTGTGCAGTGAGCCTCGGCTAAAGGATTATCATTATTTTTGCGAAAAGTTTTTCAAATTGAAGATAGTAAAAGTTTTGCTTCTCTAAAACAATTGTTTAGACACTAATATCGACTTGTTTAGCAGTACAGAAAGAGAATTGAAGTCAGCAGACACTTTGAAAGGTTTTGAACAGCAAGAAAATAAAATGGTTCCAAAGAAAGCAATCAGAATGCAACCTGCCGAGCAAATGATGCAAAGATTTTTGTTCAAAAAGTGTAATTTGAGTTTTTGTATGTATTATAATTATGGGTTGTTTATGTCACTTGTTTTTGAATATCTATTTGTAGCATTTGTTAAATATTAAAAAACTTATAAGCTTGCAAGTTTATAGCATATTATGTGATAGCATAATTGCAGTTATATAGACTTGGCTTATGGTAGATCCTCTCTTATAACTCCTTTTCTATTGCACATAAAAAGCCAGTTGGGATGCAAACTGTAGCAAACATAACACTTAGTGCAATGAGCTTCCATGTAACACTGTTAAATATAGTTATAAAGAGTTATAGGTTAGTGTCTGTATGAACAACACTATTCGTATCTACCGTAGTGCGTAATATAAATGTTTGTATGTAGGTTAGCATCTGTAGGTTTTGACCGGACAGCTTTTTTTAACTGTTATTCCCTGTTGTGTTCAACTCTGTTTGTCCCAGATGTGTTTAACCCTGTTAACCCCTCTGGTTCATTTAGTATCTGACTTTAAGTGCAGGTGTACTCAGCAGTGGAATTGGATTATGCTGATCCTTGTGTCATAAGCTTTTTGACATGTAAATACAGGTTATTGGCCTCACAGTCTATAAGCAGAAAGAAAGATGAGCTTAGAAACATATCAACTGACATGTTTACATGCTGTCAATCCATCAGAAGATGTCATGTTATAGAGCAGCCATAACAACAGCATTATGAAAGTACTTCCGTATTTCAGTCAGTGTGAGGGCAGCTAATGTAACTTTATACAGTCTCATCACATTTGGTGATTCATAAAATATATTGACCTACACTATTATTATATGTAATGGAATTGTTCATGCAGATGGAGCTCAATTATACATGACAAAAAACTTCCAATTCATAATTAAATTTTAGTCGTAAAAGTTCATAAAGACCTTTTCTGTTTACTAACCTGTTCATTATGGCTTCTTAATTTGGAATAAGTGTCCAACTCTGTTATGTAAAAAGTAGGCATATTTTCATCTCTTATTATTTTCATCCGGTACCAACGTCATAATATTAATAATTATATTATTAATAATTTTTCAACTTTTGATAATTTAAACTTTTAAATTTGTTATTGTTATTTTATTTATACCAATAAAAGGGAATTGTTTTAATTCTTTTACTTAAATGGAGAACATGACAAATCATTTTAAAGTATGTTGGTTTACTATAGGTACAGGGCTGCTAAAACATGCTATCCTCGTTTAATGGGAGTTGTCTTATCTCGATTTATGAAACGAAAAAATTGTTCCAAAATCCATGTATAGTTTATATCAAGTCAACTCATTTAGTGGAATGATAGCTGTTTAAACTGGTTAAAGTCGGTACTTTTTGCTATGAATGCAGGTGTATCTAAATACTTTGGAAATTATCATATTTACTTTAAAGCACCTGGATGTGTGCGACTGTTTCTGCATCTTCATACATACCAGCTGCTCAAGCAGGAGGTAGCACTTTATAATCTTTTTTGAAATATGATATTTTTCAATTTATAGTTATTCTTCATCATTCTCCTGACATGGATTTAGACAGACAGAAAGACAGTCTAGCATTCCTATTCTGCATATTCATACATACCAGCTGCTAAATAGGTGGATGTTATCACATTTACTTTAAAGTACTTGGACGTGTGCGACTGTTTCTGCATCAAGCAGGAAGTATTACTTTATAACCTTCTTTGAAAACTGGATTATTTTCTCAATTTATAGTTTTTCTTTATTCTCTTGACTTGTCTTTAGACAGACAGAAAGACAGACACACATTGTTCTTATTATAGTAAGGATTGTGGCAGCAAACAATACTAGTATTTTGTAATTGGCTTTCAAGGAAGAAACTAAATACAAATCATCAATCTCTGTCATCAAGTCCTGTCTTGGTGTAACTAAATAATTTCGCAGAGCATTTTTTCTGAATGTTTTTCCAAAAAATGCTAGTTTTTCATTATTTTCAAAATTGATGCACACAGTCTAACATTTGTAAGACCTCCTCAGCCGGTTCATTTTACTTCAGAGTTATCTCATCCTACACTGAAGGAATGCAATCCTCAGTTTTTACAATATTAATGAAGGAAGAACAGCAGAGTGAAAGAGTAGAATCCATCAAGTGGAGACAATAAGACTTGATACGAACAGGTTTGATTATGAGATTATATCTACTGATGAGTAATTACTTATTAGCTAATTAAATTCATTACTTTATTACCCGTGCACAAGTTTGATGAGAATTTAATAGCAAATAATATGTAAACTTTGTTTGACTGACATCAGTTCTCAATTTCTATCATGTACCTCAACTGGTATTTAAGTAGCACAAATTAACAAAAAGAGTTTTTACATTCCTAATATGTAAAGAAGCACCAGCAAATCATATACAGTGGTGATACAAATTATGGAACCGCCTTTGTGTTTTAGTACATAATGCGCTATAATGGCTCTCATATTACTTATATTCAGTCCAGATATGAAAAGTTATATATCATTAAAACGGAAATTTTATCAGCTGTCGCATTGTTTAATTTTTTTCTGCATCCAAACATAATTCCATCGCTTGTGCAGTTAATAGTCCAACTACTCAGGGTGTCTCATAACAAGTCATTTTTTTCAAAAACATTAGTCTGGTGAATGATGTCTAGAATTTCCAAATTCTTTGATCTGCCCAGTTTAACAACCATCTAAAACAACAATTGCATTAAGTGAGACGTTGTGCATTACGCAACATAACCCAAATAGTATTGAAAAGTCCTTCTGCTCTCAGTAAAAGTCATTCTAATAACTTCATCATCATGCCTCAACATCTCACGAAAGAAAAGCGTGCTGTAATAATTCACCTTCATCAACAAGGGAAATTGCAAGAGAGGTAGATTGCTCTAAGAAAGGTGTATTTACAACAATCTGCAGATGAAAGGAAACTGGTCAAGTTGAAGAAAGGGCTGGTAGGGGAAGGAAAAAGCTAGCAACAGATCGAGTGACCAGATGCCTAGTGAGACTTTCTTTGGTTGATAGACATTTAACCATTCCTCTGCTAGCCAAAAAGTTAAAAGAATCAACAGGTACAGAGTTAGCACCATCAACTGTTCGCAAATCATTGAGAGATAATGGCTTACGAGGCTGTAAAGCTCGTAGAAAACCTTTGTTATCATCTCGACAAAAAAAGGCTCGTCTACAATTGGCGAAAGGTCATGTGAATTGGTCACCAGAAAACTGGAGAGCAGTATTATTCAGCGATGAGAGCACACTTACTGTGCAAAATCACTCTGGCAACAATTATGTAAGAAGGAGTCCTGGTAAAGAGTTTAAACCAGAATGTATTTTACCTACGATAAAGCATCCCACCTCAGTAATGGTGTGGGGTTGTTTCTTTGCTGCTGGTCCTGGTAGATTACATTTGGTTGATGGTATGACAAATGCAGAAAAATATTGTGGAGTACTACAAAGTGTGAGGATACCATCTGCTAGAAGTCTGTTTGATAGAGAGTGGCTGTTCCAGCAAGATAATGCTCCATGCCACACAGCCAAAAGAGCAAAGAAGTGGTTTGCTGACAATAACGTTAACACTCTGACTTGACCTGCTCAGTCACTAGCCCTTAACCCAATTAAAAATTTGTGGAGCAGAATAGGCAATCTCGCAACTAAAGACAAACCATCTAATAAAAGAAGATTGATGGAGCTTATTGTGCAATCCTGGCATCGAATAGTGACACCTGAAGAGCTTCAGACGCTGACAGATAGTATGCCCAGGCGCTGCCGAGCAGTGATTGAGAACAAAGCCTGGCCAACCAACTATTGATCATCTTTAGAACCAAAACAGCTCTTTTCAAGGCTACAAAACCCTGTATTTACGTTAATTCACAATAAAAGCCATTTCAAAGAAAAGAAATTTGATATTTAATGACTTTTGGTCGGACACTATTTAATAGAAATGACAACTGTACAGTAACTCTCTGACCGCTTTCAGTAAACCTCTAATAATATTTTTATAGAAAATACAATGTTGTTTTAATTTAAGTTTATCAAAAAGCCAACATTGTGACAATTCAAATGATATATAATTTTTTATAGTTATGTAAAATTTTGATTGTGGAAAAAATAAACACAACTCAGAATTCATTGCTATGTAACGAAAATGAGAGGCGGTTCCATAATTTGTATCACCACTGTAAGTACTAAGTATAAATATTCAGGAGTTGTCTGTTCAACATCTGTTGTGTTGCGAGACAACACAATGGTTGGATCCAAAGATTTTTTTTAAATTAGCTGTTTGTTGGTAATAGTTTCTCTTATTTTTAATTGTGTATGTTTAATGAGGATGTATTGAGCAGAATATTTAGCAGAAAGCAAGCAAAACATTTCATGTGGTTTTGTAACCAAAAAAACCCAGAGACTCGGCAATGGAGTGATGATTCTTCCTTCCAATTTGGAAATGAGTTGCCACAGCAATAGGATGCTGCAATTGAGTTTCAATCAATTTTTAGTTTGGTATAGCGATATTTAATTAGTACACCTGGTGTCACTAACCAGTATATTGGATGTCACCATTATAGGTCGACTGTCACTAGTATATACCAGGTGTCAATATTACATGCTGGGTGTCATGTACGCGCCCCTTGAAAAAGGTTTCTCAGTTCTTAATTGACCAGCGTTTGTAATTTTTGATGTGTATTTAAATAGATCATCTTCAATGTGAATTTGCACTGTTTCCACTGGTAACAAATATCTCTGTAAAGTTGCAAAAGCTCTTCATTTTCATGACTTAGCGTCACCTAATGAGACATAAACATTTAAGAAACCTTTTTATATTGTTTTATGATTTGTCTTCTCTTGCTACAATATTTCATGGTTACCAATAAGAGCTGTTTATTCTGCAAATATTTTATAATGTAATAATGAGTATTCTAGTTATGTAAGTAACAGCTTGTGAGTAAATGGAGCTACTGCTGTGTTGGTATTTACTGGTTATATTTCCACAAGAGATTATGCTCATGGTTCCTTCTTTATAAGAGCCCTTGTGGTAGCTTTTTACAAACACAGCTGTCATCGGGATGTGAAGAGGCTGTTTGAGGAGCAGGTACTACCTAATAATAGCTATAAAAGTGTCAATAACTCTCTTTATTCATTTTTCACTTCTGACTAAACATTATCTTAGTGAATACTGTTATACTTTGAGGTGTTTCTCTCAGCTTCTTAGACACCACAGATTTGTTAAGTAGGTTTTATTATTGGATCAACCGTAAGAAAACTCTGTTAACTTCATGACTCAGGAAGTAAAATTGTATAGTGACATTTATCCGGTACACTGAAGTATCCTTCACCTTGTAGATAACAAAGAAGGTGAGAGCAAAAAGCATAGAGGTTAACAACAGATATCCAAGAATAAGCAGACAGCAGCCCAGCCTGATGTCTTTACCAACTGATGGTAAAAAGCTCTACCTATTTCGTGGCTACACTCCTCCACTAACTGAAAAAACAATAGAACATTTTTCTGTTTGGCTATCTTATCACAAGCTCTTGCACAGGAGTTATTGTGTATAGAAGACAACTTCTAATTTATTTATATCCATGCGTTCTCATTTGTTCATAACGATATTATTGTGAATGGTCTATTTAAATATTATAACCACATGACTGGTATCAACCGTTCAATAAAGTTTTATTTGATTCTGCATCACTATAGGAATTTGCCAATATAGTATGTTATTTTTGTCTCTTATGTTGTATAGATAGTTTCAGTTAAAAGTTCAACAAAATAATAAAATCTAATAACTTTATGCCAATCACACAAGATCACTACTACACGGATTTATGATAAAAAATTGGCTCATAATATACCATCTGTATTACTTGAGTTGTAAAGATTTTATTAAGTAACTGTTGAATACATAGCAGAATACTTAGGTTTGTACCAGTCAAACTTTTGTTTTGAGAATTGATGAAATTTTAGAGAAACTTTAGAAATTTGAGAGATGCTAAAAATAGTATTTAGAACTCAGGTAATTAACCATTTACATGGCTTCTCATTTAGACCTGGTATACTTGTATATCATGTTTTATTAGGACCATGACTGAGATAATCACAAATTGAGGATGTAAGTATTGAGAAGTTGTCACACCTGTCATGTTATTAAAAGAAAGTCACTAGATCATTTTTAGTGATTCCGTGTGACGCTTTTTATTTACAATAACCCAAAATCCTAAAAATATTAAAAATTTTGTATAAACCCGGTGTTGTAAATAAAACCAAGCTAGACTAAGGACGATAAAGTTAATATTTTTATTCGGTTTTTTTCTGGCGGGCGCCGAGGTTAGTTTACAATGAGATTAAAACTGCATTTCTGAATTAAGGTATGGAATACTCATGTAATGCTGAAATCTTTATGTAGTGTATCTGATTTTTGCTTGTCATACAATTTACCGCTTTTAGAAAATATTTCAGGCTCATAGAACGTTGTACTAATGCAATGATGTTTGGTATCTAGCCTATTTTTATAAGGTTTTTGACTATAGATAATAAAACAATGTGTGTACTCATTTGCTTATGAGTGATGCTCAAGTTTTTGATGTATGTGTCTTCTACTGAGCCTAACGTGTGATAATTGTTCAGGGAATCGAGCCTGTCGGTTAGCAATTTTATCGTTTGCCATGGTTACGAAAAGGCTGACCTAACTTATCTCCAACTGGACATGGATCTCTAAATAAATAAACATTGGAAAGTTGAATAATTGTTTTACAAGTTGGTTATTATTGCTTGCAATTAACTCATGAAAATCTTTTAGGCTGCACTGCAAAAAGTTGGAGCTTTCAATTTTTATTTTAATAATTTAAATATGGATGCATATTTCTTATTTTATTCCAATGATTATTTATAAGTCTTTGAAACATGACACGATTTATTTCAATTCTCACCTAAAAATTGACAATTCAATTCCCAATTCTTTTGCATCATATTTCCTGTAAGAATTGATTCGATTCTCAATTAAGTGCAAAAACATCACAATTCAATTCTTTAGCTATTATCACTTCAATGACTCCCTTCAATTCAATTCTCCCAAATAAACAAAATCAAATTTCTATCAATTGTTACAAAAATTCACTTGCAATATATCACAATAACATTAAACCACAATTACTAGTTCTGCTACATGATTTAACTCAGGCTGTTGACTGCTTGTATAGCAAATATCAACTTTTTCATCAGGGATTTCATTGCTGTTTTGAGTAGAATCAAATCATGCTTCCCATTTTGTGCTGGCATACACTATTTTTGTGGCTAAAGCAGAGTTTGGCTAGCACAATAGTTCTGCACAAGAGTCAATGCATGTGTGAAAAGGAATGTTTAACCTTTTTGTAGTTTAGTGAAACTGCAAAAGAAAATTGCTATCTTTTAAGCAGTTTGACTGAAACGCACACACACATTATTTATTATAAAAATGTAGTAGCCAGAAAAATAATTGGTTCAGTATTAAAGGTTGACTTGCAACAAATTATCTTCTGTCTGTTCAATACCTTCCACAGTGTCTTCTGACCCCAACTCCTTTTCTGTACAGCTGAACTAGTCAATAAAGCGGTCAAACAATTTTTTTAGCTGAGCTAAACTTTAACACGTCATTTATAATACAAACTTTTTGCGTAAATAAAGTGAAACTTTTAACCACGTGACCAGTTTGTTCATGAGTGCAAAGCACAAATTTTATCCTTCAATTATTAATACAAATTCTGTCATACAAATCAAAACTAAATTGCTTTAATACAAATTTAAAAACAAATCATTGGATTCAAAAAAACATCAATTGAATACTGAATCTAGACGGGTTTAGACAAGGGATTAGTACGATGGGACAAGTCCCTTACTACGATGTAACCGGTTTCCAAAGAAAAAGGTTAAACAGTTTCTGTGGTAAATGTTATATAAATTTATATATAGCCATGTCTTGTTAATTAGTTAACTTTAACAATTAGTTAATAATTTATATTTGTATATAGCTATATATTTTTAATTAGTTAACTGGTCGTAGAACGCTGAGAGAATGTCGACGATGTAGCACATTAGCTTACCAATTGTGAAAGTTAGAGAATTGCTAGCATATATGAAAACTATGCTATGCAACCGTATGGTATTCTATGAACAATTGCTAGACAAATACAAGACTTCATTTAGTATGCTAAGCACACTCTGAGTGCATTTCTATTTAATTTAGAATTTAGACCACATTAATTTACAAATTAATGTGGTTTTTTGGATTTTTCTCTTAAAGATGAGGTTGCATCAAATTTGAGTTGATTTTGAAAGAAAGTATTTTTCTTTCGTCTAACAGTTGATATGTTGTTTATTGTGTTAGGGGATTTCATTGTCAAGATATTTGAAGATTAAATTCGAAAAAATTCGATTGCGATAAAAACGCTCAGGCCAAGAAAGCATGCTCAGACTTGCCCAAAATGATGTAACATGTGATACAGCCTGTCTCTATCTCTCGTATTCACATCGGCTATTGCGATAAAAGTCTAGTTCTACACGGCTCTATTGGCATATATTTTATCTTGTATTAGCTCGGGTTGGCTAGAATAAAATTTTAAATCCAGCTACAGATACATTGTTACCAATGTCTCGAAGGCCTCAAACAAGGAAAATAAAAAACTTGTCATATTAGCTTCTTCTGATTGCTGTGTAAACATCTTAGTACCGACTACCAATTCTACTGGTCTACGGTAATGCTGTCAAACAAACTATGTAGAATAAGGTCTTTGTATCAGCACAATTCCGTCGCTACCCACACTAACGATATACAGCCTCCCAAAAGCCCCGCCCACATTATGCCCGTCGCCTATCCTGAGGGTGGGGCTGTATATCATTGCCCACACCGAAAACTAGTTTCTTTCTACTGTAAGTAAAATAAGCAAACTGCGTCTTTGAAAAGAATATGTGGCGAAACCAACTACATCCCTAAAAGCTATGTACATTGTATAGTCAACGTTATCGAGTCTTTATTGGTGTCGATGTGTAGAAAAAATTCACTGGTCACATTTGATTAGTTGATTCAAGTACTAAACAAATGGTCGAGCTATGCAAAAGTGCCTGTCCATGCAGCTCTGATTGCACTTCATAAATCCATCTATTCGAAAAGATTTCAGCACAGGTGTCAACGGGGCTATAATATATTCTATGTTCTGCAAATCATGTTTTGCATTATCTTCAACAATATTATTTTAACATATAATTTTTACAAGCAAAAGGTTTTTCATCTTGGCATAAAGCTTTTATTAAAAATATTCATCAAGTCGTGGCCACTCACATAGTTTCAGCTGATACAATAAGACAAACTCATCTACTGCAGCAAACTCAAACAAAACATCATGGTTTATGCAGCAAATTATCAAGTTTCTTTTTCCCATTTATGGCAGTTTCCACACTGACAAAGCTGCTTCGGCTGGTGGAACCACATAAACATCCTGTAATCAGTAAAACAAATGCAATAAATATATGTCATTCATAGATGTCATTCTAACGCGTGTCTACTGAAAGCTTTCAAATTGGGAGTTATATAGATTGCGAGTGTAATTTTAAAATGAATCAATGTTTAATAAAAGCATAAGTACGCCAAGCCAACGATTCGAAGCTTTGGTTCTGGAAGTTAAAGATTTGCATTGATCAATCGATTTTCTTCACTTTCTACAAGTGAGTAGTGAACATCTAAAGTAAATCATAAATCTAAATTACTAGATAAAACTGCCTCAGAAAATTTGAAGCAAATATAGCTTGGTGAATTGATAATAAATTATCAAACGATGATTGGTGATTGCATAAAGTTATAAGTAAGTTAATAAGTTACTAATAGTAAATACTAATTAGTAAAGTTAGTAATAAGTTATATTCTAGAAGAAGAAGCCGTCAAGAACTCACTGTACCTATGTATGTCGCACTCGCAGGAAATTACATTATAACCTCAAACAGGGAAATATAATCTGAATGTAAACTCTACAGTATATCTATAGGAGACTCAAAGTAAAAGATAAATTTACCTCCATTCTCCTATCTTCCTCCGTAGCACTTTAACCACCTGATGCCCAGAAAACTCGAAATCACCTCCGCAGTAACTTTACGGCAATTTGTACAATTCTGTTGTTCGTCAATAAAACATGTCAATTGAGTAATTCATTAAAGTAATGATGTTAATTAATTTAGTAAATATCGATGCCCATGCGATTTAATAATGGAGTAACACCCCTAAATTTGAGATCACAGACAACGCGTTTTACGAGCGAAAACATTTATTACAACCTATATAAAAATTTCGTGCTGGTGATTGGCTATTGAAGCGACCTTATATTTATCGCTCGTGGACTCTTTTCAGATGTATCACTAGTTACGTCACGAATGAAGCACCCGTTGGAATGTGAGCTTTTTAAAAGATTGCCTCATTCAAACGCATATATCTCTGGACAGGATTGGTCTACAAAGACAAAAATGACATCAAACTGTAGCTGAGGTTTTAGCCTTTTATTGGTTTTAATTTCTTTAAATCGATATTTTTGATGCAACCACATCTTGAAACGTTGTTTCATCACCCAACAAGGAAAAACAGCAGTCATCAATGATTTGGTACCTATAAAAGAAATCACACAGAGCTGTGTTTAGAAGAAGTTGATGGTAGAAATATAATTGTCTAGTTCTTCAAGAGCTATTAAAGAAGCAAGCATCACTAGTATTTATAACTAACCTTTAAGGAATAAACTTTTGGCCTTTTGGAGTTTTCTGTTAAACGTTGTTTCATTCCCCAACAAAGACAAACATCAGTCATCAATGATTTGGTGCCTCTAATAGGAATCACACAAAGCTGTCTTTAGAAGAAGTTGATGGTAGAAATATAATTGTTTAGCTTTTCAAGATCTATTAAAGAAGCAAACATCACCAGCATTTATAACTAGCCTTTAAGGGATGATATGCTTTCTGCAAAAGTAAAATATTGTTACAAATTAATGTGGTCTTTTGGAGTTTTCTGTTAAACGTTGTTTCATCACCCAACAAAGAAAAACAGCAGTCATCAATGATTTGGTACCTATAAAAGGAATCACTCAGAGCTGTCTTTAGAAGAAGTTGATGGTAGAAATATAATAGTTTAGCTTGTCAAGAGCTATTAAAGAAGCAAGAATTACTAGTATTTATAACTAGCCTTTAAGGAATAAACTAACTACAAATCATTGATATTTGTAGTCAAGTACTGCTGTGGGGTAAATGAACAATGCCACTCTAGAACACTTTTCAGTTTGGTGCTAGTTTCTCCTCAATTGTAAAAGTAACATTCTCTGTTTTACTTTTTAGGATCTCCATCAGGCTGTTCATTTAAATGTAGAGTTATCTCATCCTACACTGAAGGAAGTTAAATGTAGTGGAAAGGAACCTGCAGGTTTAATAATATCAAAAAGGAAGAGAATAACAGAGTGTAAGTAGAATCCATCAAGTAGACATCATACTTAGACTGATATCCAAGCAGCACAAAATGGTCGGATATTCAAGTAAGACAAAATAACAGAGATAATTATAACATTTCTAAAACGTGCAGAGGAACTAGCAAATCTTTAGTACAGCAAGAGTTGTCTGTCTGTCCAAAGTTGAAGATGAAAAAAAGATTGCAACATGCGGGTTCAAACTCACTATGCTCTGCCTAGCACGCTATCACATGCGCTAAGCGTCGAGTTTCCTGGATTTTAGAATAGTAGTGCACAGACTTATTCTCTGTGATTTACTGACATACTTAGCAATATCTCACGACACCACTACCCATGTACAATGGCAATGATTAATGCCATTTGAGTCACACAAAAATTTGAATATGAATATTTAGAAGTTTTCTGTTGAGAATGATTGTGAAATTTATTTATTCCAGAAGCTGCTGAGTAATGTAATCTCAGTACCCTTTCTTTTGGGAAACAAGTTGCCATAACAACGGGCTGCTGTTAAAAAATCTGCAATTGAATTTGAATCCATATTTTACGTGTGATAAGGATAATATTTGATTGGTACACAAATACACTGGGTGTCACTAATACACAGGGTGTGACTAGTACACAGGGTGTCACTAGTACACAGGGTCTCACTAATACACTGAGTGTCACTAGTACACCGGGTGTCACTAATACACTGGATTGAATTGTAAAATAAATAGTTGCTAATCATATTGTATTTGATAATTATTAAACTGTGTAGAATTGTTATGGTTTTTTTCGTCATGTACCTAGGAGACGATGCTGGGCTTCAGCTTTTCACCTTTGTGGCATGTGGCTTCTACCTCAACCATCTGACTTTTGCTTGTTTTATTAAAGGCCTGGAATTCTATTCTGTATGACAGAAGATTATTGCGAAGTAGGTGATGAGTTTCCTGATCTACATGTAGATCACAGGGTTAGGTGATTGTAAACTTAGTTGTTTTATGCTCAACTTATGAGACGAGTATTCCCATTGAACGTTACCACCATGAGTTGTCCGCTCTCTGTTGAGTGCTAATCTTAAAGGTTGACTTGCAATAGTTTAAACAGAAATGATAAAAAAATTATAGTTAATTAAGAGCAATAACATTCCATGGATAGTTTAAAGTTCTTTCATAATTTTGTAGTTGTCGTTAGAGGTCTCTCATGTCTCAAAACCCATTGAAAAGCTTAAATTCACTAAGCTAGATCTGGCAGAGCAGCACCCTCCATACCTAGTCTCCACACCGATGACTTACTGATGCAGCACTTAGAGTAAAGAAGTCTAATGTAGCTGACACACTAGACAGGAACACTCGACTGATCACTGTGTAAGTTGTCCCACGACCAAACACGAACGAAGCGATTGTTTGGGAGATTGATGATAAATGCATATGTGCACACAACTCACGAAAATTATTCATCAACACCGTCGCAAGCTCTGGTACCGAAATCTCATCAACAAATTTAACCATTTTTCAATGGAGTCGTTCAAGTATAATAACGATACAAAACACATAAAAACCTATTTAAATATGTTACCAAGTCTTTATTATTTGTAGACAATATCCTAAACCTTACCCATCTGATCGGATTATACGCAAATAGACAGATTAATTTGGCATAAAGTCGCAATAAAACACTTGAAAAACCTTTTTAATCATAATTAAGACCGGCCAACGATACGCCAATAAAGCCGTGCGACAGATGGCAGAACTATTAAGCAGTGCGCATTTCACGAGAAAAACGTGCTCATTTCACCAGTCTATGGCATTGTTTAATTGCCGAAAGTTTCTAATAATTTTCCATTCTGAATATCTTGCAAAAATATTTAATTAGAAGAATAATTATTCGATTTTATAAAATTATTATAACATTTAATTATAAGAATAACTATTCAAATTTATTCGAAGGTTTCTGTAATAAACGTAGACCGTTTGAGGCGTAGACCGATTTACAGGTACGAAATTGTGGTACACAGTTTATCAGCCTGTTTTTTTGTCCAATTACCGAAGGTTTCATTAAATTATTTAAAACGTTAGCCAAAATTCTTTACATCGTATGTACAAGCTAGGGCCGAACTACAATGCCCCTTTATGACAAAAACATTTTTTTATTTTGCTCCAGTTTGCAGAAAACTTCCAGACGCGTGAACGCTTACACTTGCTTTCTGTTAAAGATCGCTATCAAAACCATTGTACATTCAACACAACCAACTTTCAAACTGTGTATATTACACAGCAGCTTGCCATTTTACTTCTAATATTGCATTTCAGAGTTATAATAAACATATTTTGTTATTGCTGTTGTTAAATTACATACATTACAGTAGGTTAGGCCTACAGCTTTAATTAATATTTATTTTATTGTTGTCAAACATAAGTTTGAGATAGTTAAATATTTATTTTATTAATATTATTGTAGTATTATTGTAGAGATTAGGTCTGAGTTTTTTACAACCTTTTGTTTTGCATAATTGACTTTTTGAATTTAATTTCAAAACAACTTGACAACTACCATGGACATACAACTTCCCAGAACACCACGTCGTGGCCGACGCAGTGGCCGTCCACGTGTCTCAATTATTACAGCTCAATAGGATGATAAATAGAAGGTCCTCACAGCAACCATCAACATCAAATGCTAATGTTCAACAACACGCTACTCAAATTATCAACAACAACTCATCTGATTCAGAGAATTCTTTAGTAGATGTTGTAGGCGATGTAAATGACATGGACTTGGCAACCCCTTTGTTTCCAGATGATGATCATGATTTTATGGACATCATTGACCATGAAAATATTGCACAAAACAATATTGCTCCTCCCAATGCTGCCCCCCCCCTTCATAACATTCCTCATTTTCAATCTTTAGATTTCCTAATTTTCAAGAACTGCGTAACAACTTTCTAGGCAGACTTGACAACAACATATCACAGCTCACATGTACTGGATGTAATGAGAAACATTTCATTACATACAATGCTCAAATACAACTATGTCATACATGCAGACAAGTTAGACCTGACACTGTTAATAAATTCAGTGCAGCCAACAATATGGGCCCAGGTTCATCGGTTGAATTTTTATCTTCTATATCTTATATAGAACAATTACTCATTGCTCAGGTTAATCCTACAACGTCAATATTCCGTTTTCCGCGTGGTGGCCAATTTGGGTTCGTAGGTCATGTCAGACAGAGGACACGTTCAGAAGTCATGTCAGGTCGTGGGCTGTATGACAGGTTAATTTCTAGTGTATAGTATAGGTATTTATTGCGCTGTGTTTAGTTCGTGCTATAGTATTTTCATGATGTTCACTTGTTAACATTTGTACTGGTTTTTATTGCGATGTGCTTTTCCTGTGCTATAGCAAATTTTTATGTTTAACTAGTTCAACCCTAAGATATATACTGCTATGATATAATATGAGTCCTCTGTTGTACAACTATATGATATACTAAGAACACTGTGTTATACAATCATAAGATATGCTATGATATAATATAAGTACTGTGTTGTACAACTATATGATATACTAAGAACACTGTGTTATACAATCATAAGATATGCTATGATATAATTTGAGTCCTCCGCTTTACAACTATATGATATACTAAGAACACTGTGTTATACAATCATATGATATGCTATGATATAATTTGATTACTGTGCTGTACAACCTTATGATATACTAAGAACACTGTGTTATACAATCATAAGATATACTATGATATAATTTGATTACTGTGCTGTACAACCATATGATATACTAATAACACTGTGATATACAATCATATGATATGCTATGATATAATTTGAGTACTGTGCTGCACAACCATATGATATACTAAGAACACTGTGTTATACAATCATAAGATACGCTATGATATAATTTGAGTCCTCCGCTTTACAACTATATGATATACTAAGAACACTGTGTTATACAATAATAAGATATGCTATGATATAATTTGAGTACTGTGCTGTACAACCATATGATATACTAAGAACACTGTGTTATACAATCATAAGATACGCTATGATATAATATGAGTCCTGTGCTACACAACCATATGATATACTAAGAACACTGTGTTATACAATAATAAGATATGCTATGATATAATTTGAGTACTGTGCTCTACAACCATATGATATACTAAGAACACTGTGTTATACAATAATAAGATATGCTATGATATAATTTGAGTACTGTGCTGTACAACCATATGATATACTAAGAACACTGCGTTATACAATCATAAGATATGCTATGATATAATTTGAGTACTGTGCTGTACAACCATATGATATACTAAGAACACTGCGTTATACAATCATAAGATATGCTATGATATAATTTGATTACTGTGCTGTACAACCATATGATATACTAAGAACACTGTGTTATACAATCATAAGATATACTATGATATAATTTGATTACTGTGCTGTACAACCATATGATATACTAAGAACATTGTATTATACAATCATACATCATGTTGAGTACTGGCATACTTAGCAATATCTCACGACACTACTGCCGATGTACAATGGCAATGAATAATGCCATTTGAGTCACACAAAAGTTTGGATATACAGTCAAACATGGATAACTCGAACTTCACGGGACCGAGCAAAAGTGTTCGAATTATCAGAGCATTCAAGTTATCAGAGCACTGTCACAAGTCCATGTATTTACTTATTTATTAGTAGATACATGTACATATGCAAACTATAATATGAATCAAAGGCACAAATGGCTTGTTTCAAATTAAATGCTTCTAATGTAAAGTTTAAAACGTTTTTATCAAAAAGTATAGAAATTTTTCTATCACTTGAGATTGGTTTGTTGTTTGAGGTGATGTTATTGCCAGGACGTTTTTTAGATTGACATTGACAAAACTTGATCGTTGTTGAAATGCTCAAAAGAAAAGACATCTTTTTCTTTTGAGCGTTTTACCCACGATCAATTTTGCCGATTTTACTTGAAGTTTATGCAAAGATTACCTTACTTTAACTGGGATTCGTTAAGAGCAACACTCCGAGGCAGTTCAATTAAAAGTTTTACGAGGTTTTACGGTACATTCTATATCACTCACGCTTTTTGAATGGATACTTATTGAATGTACTTACGTATTCTGTGTTTAGGTCAAACGATGAATAGTTTTTTTTAGCTAAGACAACGTATACGTTTAATTACAACCATTTTTAAAACGCTTTAAACATTCAACATTCCGACGTTGATTCAACACGTAATCAAGGTCGGAAAACTATTCGTCACGGGCTAGCCGGGTCACGCACTCAAGGATTTTCGCCACGCACATACAAAACAACATGCTGTTTTTGTTTTGTATGTGCGTGGCGAAAATCCTTGCGCGCGTGACCCGGCAAGCCCGTGCTATTCATCGTATAGCAGTATAAATCAAATTTGACCAAACCTTTAGAAAAGTCGTTGACAAAAATATTTTGCCGATGGAGGTAATAACAATGCTTATGAATTACGAAAAGATGAGGTTTACCTCTATGGCTTTGAATAAAGTGATTTTCTAGAGCGATAACAACCGTTTCGGTAGCCGTTGGGCAAAAAAACAGTTCGAATTAACAGTGTTGAGTTCGAGTTATCTATAGCAATTTATCATTACGTGGGAACGGACCAAAGAAACCGTTCGAATTAACCATGTGTTCGAACTATCCGTGGACGAGTTATCCATGTTTGACTGTACGTGTAAATATCTAGGAATTTTCTGTTGAGCATGATTGTCAAATTAATGTTCTTCATGTACTTTAGGAGATGCTGCTGGGCTTCAGCTTTTCACCTTTGTGGCATGTGGCTTCTACCTCAACCATCTGACTTTTGCTTGTTTTTATTAAAGGCCTGGAACTGTATTCTGTATGACAGAAGATGATTGCAAAGTGGGTGATGAGTTTCCTGATCTACATGTAGATCACAGGGTTAGTTGATTGTAATGTTAGCTGTTTTCTGCTCAACTTATGAGATGAGTCCTATTGAACATCACCACCATGAGTTGTCCGCTCTCTGTTGAGCGCTAATCTTAATGTCTGTAGCAATAGTTTCATCATTCACTAAGGACAAGTGTACAACAGTTTATAAACAGACTTTGAGAAATGATAAACGAATCCTAGGTAGTTAAGAGCAATAACATTCCATAGATAGTCTAAAGCTCTTTCATATTTATCTAGTTGTCATTAGAGGTCTCTCATGTTCCAGAACCCATTAAAAAGGTTGGATTCGCTAAGGTAGATCTGGCAGAGCAACACCCTCCATACCTAGTCTCCACACCGATGACTTACTGATGCAGCACTTAGAGTAAGGAAGTCTAATGCAGCTGACACACTAGACAGGAACGCTCAACTGATCACTGTGTAAGTTGTGTATAGTATAGGTATTTATTGTGTTGTGTTTAGTTCCTGCTATAGTCTTTTCATGATGTTCACTTGTTAACATTTGTGTTAGTTTAAACGAGTTGATGTTATACTGACTAAGCATTTGCGTTACCAAGACAACAAACTTGCATGTTTAACTGGTTCAACCATATGATATACTACGAACATTGTGTTATACAATCATAAGATACGCTATGATATAATGTGAGTACTGTGCTGTACAACCATATGATATACTAATAACACTGTGTTATACAATCATAAGATATGCTATGATATAATTTGAGTACTGTGCTGTACAACCATATGATATACTAAGAACACTGTGTTATACAATCATAAGATATGATATGATATAATTTGAGTACTGTGCTGTACAACCATATGATATATTAAGTACACTGTGTTATACAATCATAAGATATGCTATGATATAATTTGAGTACTGTGCTATACAACCATATGATATACTACAAACACTGTGTCATACAATCATAAGATATGCTATGATATAATTTTAGCAGTCTGCTGTGACTGGCATTACTGGACTACACTTACGATCAACTGATTGGTTTAGTAGTATACCACTCTTCATGATGGACATACAGTCAACACAACAATAAATCCATCAGATATTATCTGGATAATATCTGATGGATTCGTGTACACAGTAATAAATTACTAATCATAGAATTACTGTGATAGTGATAATAAAGAGAAGCATTTGACTCGAGTTTTCATGCATATTGAAAACATGCAGAGTAGAGTGTGTTTGTCTATGGTGGCAGTAAAGAATCGGTTTGATTCAGTTCTTACTGGCAGTATGCGCTGAGTCAATCTATTTTACAGTAAAAAAAGATACCGAAGAATCAATTCAATCTGATTCAGTTAGTTTGGTTGGTAGGCTTGATAAAGCTAGGTAACTATTAACTAGGTAACTATGAGTATTTGTCAGCCTTTTAACTGTAATATTCTACTACTTGTAGGTAACTAACAAATCAAATCTTTCTAGCTGTACTGACGAGGGCAGAGTTTGTATGACTGCAGTATTAGAGTCCTGAGCTGTCAGTGAATCTATGCTGTTCTTTTCATTTATTCAAAGTTATTGATGTGTGACCAAGCAACAATGCTACTGCGTTTGTTTTTCCTAAGGACTTGCTTGCCTTGAATAGTCTCTAAAATTTAAAAACTGTTTTGAAAGCTTATCGATTTCACTCATTTCTATTCATGACAATGCTCATGTTCCGATCGCATTGTGAATTTGGCCTCATTTTATTTTTGAAAGTTTTTGTAAGAAGTTTACACAAGCAGAATCGAGTTAGCGAGGCGTCATTGTGATTAAAATGTACACATAGCTGAAAGCATACCATGGCGTTATCTTAAAGAGCGATGTCTGTCACTATGGTTTTGAGACTCGCAAACAAAGGCTACGCCTCAATTTCACCTCAGAGCATTCTGATATGTAAACAACCTTTATGTATTGCTCTTGGTTAGTGTGGAGTTATTATCTCTTGTACTTGTAATGTTCATCGTACGGGTGGATTTCCTTGTAGAGGATACTGAAATTTTAGAGAATATTTTATAAACATTGTAACGCTTAAATTGTAGGCAATTATCACAGCGAGTTGCAGAAATGAGTTCACTACGCTGTACCGATTTTGTAGTGCGGCTCAGTACAGCGTTATCATATGGTTAAGAGTTATGTTGGGTGCCTTTTCTAGGCTTTGCATAATATATATATGATTAGTAACTAGTTGATCAGTTCATCTAATGCTTCTGCGCTCGATCACCTTATCTCAGCGTTGATGCCTCAATAATTCGATGATTGTCGATGATATTGTGATGTTCACACTATTACAAACCCATCCGTGTTTGCATCAGTAAATTCTCTCTCACGTAGTCTTCTCACTCTCTTTGTTATTTTTTCGCGAAGAATCTTTGTTGTTTTTGTGTCAACAAATAGTAGTCTTGCAGCATAAACCATCGTAAACGGAAATAAATCACTCTCTCTGTGAGCTATTATTGTTGAAATGAATCATATTGTACAGGCTGTCGTCGATGCTCAGTGAATTATCGGGTAAAGTTTGACAGCTGCAAACATTCCCGATCTATCTGCGTTGCTTCATCGATGCTATCAGTCCTTTGTGCACATAGTCGATGATGAATGCTAAAAGGACAAAGATGACATTTGGTGATATAGTGTGAACCAGCCTTAAAGAAAGGAAACGATCATTTTTCTAGATTGAGTCGATGGAAAACATGCTTATAGTCTTCGCTGAGCTTAATTTCACTGTGCAGAAACTTCGTTTTTTATCACAATTTTCTTCTTCATCGACTTCTGGTGATTATCTATTGAGTAATAGTACCGGTGATGGTGATTATTTTATCAGTTATGATACAGTCATACCTCAACCTATGAGTACCCCATCATATAAGAATATCCAAGTTTCTACACTTGGATTCGAAAAAACTTTGAGATACGAGCATATGAGCTGGTTCTCTATGTGACCATGTATTTGAGGGCCGATTTCAAAAACAACTTTGTCTTTTTTGTCGAATCAGTTCTAAAAATTTGTTTAAATGTTCGGCTGAAAGCTATAGAGAAAGCGAGACAAAAAGCGCCAAGTTGGAAAAGGATAATATAAAATGAGAACTCAGACAAAAGTAGAAGAGGGTTTAGTAAAGGATTAAAACTTAGCTTTAAGTGCTCCTTTGGTATAAGATAAATTCATTCTAGTTAAATTTAAAGTTTACACGTATGTTATGTTACGTAGCCTGACAAAAGTCTAGTGTACTGAACACATTGCTGTCAAGTTTTTCACACCTCCGTTAACCACTACACCTGTCTGGAAGTTAAGAACTCCATACAATACTGCACATTATAATGCTACATTTTATAGCGGATCATAACCACAAAATAGGTATTCGTTATTTTGGGAGTGTAGGCAGTCCATTCCGGCAGTTAAAATACATACTTCCATCATAATATCCTGTTTTAGATGTTTTTTATAGTATTAGAACAACTTATTTCACTTCTACTTATTTTATGTAGGTACTATTGCTTTGAGATATGAGAAGATTTGACATATATTAGCTCAGTACCAACTCACATTATTCTTGTATGCCGAGGTATGACCGTAATGTCATAAGTTATAGTAATAGTGACTCATCTGACTCAAAACATACTCAACTTGTTACCTACTGTAGTAGTGACAAGGCTAAAAGGCATGTAACAGCTGCATGCTTAGCATCGTTCAAGGTGCAGTTGTTGGAATTGAGTTAACATCATGTCATTTCTTTTGACTGCAATCAGAGTTATGTGTATAAGTCGACCTTTCAGACTGGTAACATTTTTGGCGGTCTAGAATTGGCTTATATGCAAAAATCTACGGTAATACTCAAATCTGGTGTCACTAAGAACCCTGTAATCAACATCAAGACGGATGCTTTGAGGCCTTAAAAATGGCTCGATTCAAACCAATTCTCATCAGAAAATTAGCAATTCAATTCCGAATTCTTTTGCATTATAGATCAGCTAAGAATCATTTCAATTCAATAAGCAAAACATTACAATTCAATTCCCAACTCTGTAGCTATCCTAACTTCCAATGGATTCAATTCAGTTCTTTAGACAAAATCGATTCTCTGTCAATTCTCCACCCGTCCCCCAGCCAGCTTGTTCAGCCTTTTCTCAGAATAGAAGTTGCTCACACACACAAATGTTGTTTGGTAACCCATATGCAAAACAAACTTAGAAATAAAAGACACATTGATTGTTGCAGTTTTATTTTATCATATATCATAGGATAGTTTTCAATGCACTCGGTGGTTACATTTACAAAAGATAAGTTTTGTTTAAATTGCTTGGGTTATCAACGATCTATGGGGCACATGTTGATGCCCCATAACTCAATACAGGCTCCACTGGTTGCAAGTGGAGTGCATAGAATTTCCTTAACTTGAGCCAATCTTTTAATCAATCACATATATTCCATTACAATCAGAGTTATTATGTAGAATATAATATATTTCAGTCTTATTTAGTTCTATTGTTTCTATATTTATCTATCATATTATTTATTGTTTATTTATTTATTATTATTATCATATCATCTATATTTCATATTCATTTTATTCTTTTTATAGCTGATTCTACATGCATTTAGTAGCAATCTATTCAGTGTATCAGCAAAAGTGAAATCTGAAAGTGAAAGTGTGACTGTATATTACAAGACTCAGGTATGGGTGAGGCTAGCTGCTGTTAATATAACATTTACTTTAAACTAGTGAGAAGTTGGTTTCCGGGTAGAAGTTATTGAATGATAAGTTTTAAATTTTCATGATCCCCGTTATAGTGGTTAATGACATAAACCCGTAAACCAAACGTTACTCACAGATTTTTATCAAACGTTTCATGCTGGCGACTTATGGAACGGTTCTTACGAATGATGTGTAAGAACCGTTCCATGCGTAAGAACCTGCTTCGCAATCTATTCCATTTTAAGCATTTTCCCAAAGAAAATATTTTGCTTCAAGTCATCTTAGTAGAGTGGTCTTTGCAAGACCGTTACTAGATGTTTCAGCAGAATGTTTAACCATTCAAAGTTAAAAAGCTCTCTCAGGAGAAGCGATAAAACAAATAATAACAGATAAATAACATTATAATTATTACACTTAGTAACCAACTAGTATAATATATTGTAATATAATCTAAGAGGTAGTCATTAGAGTTCATAATCATAGCCTGAACCATGAATATTGATGAAGAAAATAAATCTCTAAAAGCTGTTAACTCATTCGCAACCATCCAGGAGTTAACTCGCGAAATATCTTGTAGCTAAGCACCCAGCGCGAGTTATCTCGCCTTGGAAATTTACCCATTCCGTGTACAGTTATTTCTAAGTTATAGAAGAAAACTTTTTATTAGTTCGAAAGAAAAATTTCTGGTCGTTCAGAAGAACTTACAAATATGCCTCAATAATATCTCTGGCAAAAGTTATAGCCAAAATACTAAATCGATACCGACGTCTACCTAAACCGGAAATCATTGCGGCGACTTGAAATTTTATCGTTCGCGATCAGTTTTTTCAACTGCAGAAGTATGTATGCAGATTCAGAAGTGGTAAGACATTGAAAGACTGCATAAATCAAATTAAAACATTGTTTTTTTTGTTTCAAAGTTTCTATTATTTTTTTAATTCTGCCGATTTGAATCGTTATGCTCGAATAAAAATGCACTTTTTAGGCAGTCAGCCGTAGTCGGCATTAAGTTATCATTCACTTTTGATAAAATAGTAATTCTTAGAGCTGTCTATTAAGTCTGAAAAGTCAAGAACAGCGTTATTGAACATATTTTTGTTATTTGAAACATGTTTATGACAGTTTATTTGAGTTATATTGGCGTGCAGATTAGCTATGTTTTGGTTTGAAGGATGATACTTGCGAGGAAAAGTTTGAAATTAGAGTTTCATGACTTTCATGTTCATGACTAACTGTATATGTATAAATAATATTCATAACTTTGTATTGTATGTAATAAATAAGTAATTTTAGTCAAACTTTGTATATTTTGCAATTTTTATGGTGCAAGTCTAACTTTGTTTCAGCAAATAACAATTATTTCAAAATCGGAGATTTTCTAAAACTACCTTCTTTGAGACACAGTTCTACATGAAAGGGATATGAGTTCTCTAAATGAATGTAATATCATTTGAAAGAGGAGACGTGGCTGGCTCTTGTGAAACTTGAATGGGTAAATTATCTCAAGTCTGTCTCTTGTAGTAGTAATTTGAATTATGGAAACTTTCTGAAAAATGAGCTGTATTTGGGGCTAATCCCCTGGAATTTAATCGGGTGCGAATGAGTTAATAGTTTGCCGTAGTGTGATAAGTTTAATCTATATAACTTGTCTATTGTGGTTGCTATGCCCCTTAGCCAATCAAATCAATAGGAATTGGTAACATTTGTCAGTATTATGTATTCAATTCAGTTTTATCAATGGTAATAATTATTATTGACTGTATGATGAGGTCTGTAATAATAAACAAGTGAAGTCAGTAAAACAGTTGAGGTTGTTATCTCTTAAAAGGATTCTTATGTATTTTATGGTAATAGTTGTATATTATGGTCAAGTACCTGCTAGCACTACGAGGGTCATGTGATGTCAGGCTTTATTAGACACGAGACAACATTACAATGAAGGCAACGGGATTTTTTTGTTTCATTGTTTGTTTGAATGTCTAATTTCCTGTGATTGGCTAGTCACAGCTCATATCTTAAACAGCTTCTGTTGCGCCGAGCTGAATGGCATTGAGCTTGACTGAAACCGGTCTGTTGCAAGTTTGTATACTTCGGCTGCTTCATCCAATGGAGGCTTTCTGCATCAAAAGCGTCACTTGGGTGGGGCCGCGTCTAAAGACTCTGTCACCATAGTAATGACATAGTTTCATTGTTTATTTGAATGCTTACTCTCGTGTGATTGGCTAGCTGTGACTGGTATTATTGATCTCATTGATTCTTAATTGCTGGAATTGTAGCTCAAGGGAGTCAGACATTTACAGCATGTGAAAGCAGCTGGTTTAATATCTGGTGAAGAGCTGGCAGATAGATCATCACATAGTATAATCTGATAGTATATCTCTGTTCATAACTTGAACTAGTTTGATAAGTTACAATAACAATTTAGTAAGTAACTTTCTACTATAATTTATTAAACAGAGCTCAGAATAACTTACCAAGTGCTGGACTGTTACTTACTTCAGATCTCCTCTGAATATAATCTCTGAGGAACTCTCAGCTTCACCTATCTGCAGATGACATAGTTTACACGAGCCAGCGCTGACATTTTACCATCAACCAATCAGAGACAGTATCTTGAAGCAGGTACCTTATTTATTTATTCCTTTATTAGACATGAAGTAGTCTTTATTATATTTATTACTAGCTATGCTTCCCAGCGTTGCCCGGGTATTAAAATCAGCTTATAAACAATGAGAGCCACCTGCCACTTGCTATTAGCCTTGCACATTGCCAGTGGATAATTTGAGTAAGCTTGCTAATAATAACTACTCTCTGTGATGTTATGATATCATCTTGCGTAGTACGAAAACTGTTGTTGCGTATTTGTTCACATATAACGACATATATCGCCTAGTGAATCCATCAAGCCCGGGTTGTTTAGTTAGTAAAGTGTTGGACTGGTGAATGGGAGAGTCCGAGATCAGATCTTTGGTATGGATTCTTTATTCCAAGATTTTAATAGCTATAGCCGGAATACACACATATCCACATATTTTGAGAAATATATATAGATAGACTAGCTGTACAACCCGGTGTTGCCCGGGTAATAAAAAAATCTTTGGGCAGAAATTGATTTGTATTTAACATATAACAACATTTACCATTTTAAATTTCTAACTGGATATCATGAGAAAAGTGTTTTGTGTAATTGAAGTAAATTAAGAGAGAAAATAAAAACAACTAAAGGTTTTTAAACTTTGTCTAACAACTTTTAAACTTCATATCATGAGAAAAATGTTTCGTTCAGGTCAAATAAATTAAAAAAATAAAACGACTATAAAAAGGGTCTAGATATAAATGTGAAATAATTAATGGCTAAATTAAGTCGGTTTTGCTACGATTAGAATAAAAGTTGATTCGGTAATGATACAATTAATACGAACTAAAAAAACGAAATAAAAATCCTGAATATGTAGAATTAATAATAACAATTCTTGCATAGAAGTGTGTGTGTATAAAACAGGTTTCTGTTCCACCAGAAGCTATCCATCAAAACTTTGAATACAACGTTACCGATACCTCAAATTGTCTGCGTGAGAAGAATTGGCCTTGACCCCAGATATAGTATTTGAACCCTCTGAAAAATATTTCTTAACAAGGGCATCGTAATCATAATAAAATCGGTCAAATAATCAGCGTGCCAGAATGACACACATATACACACACGCACAAACTTTGAGAAATACTTTCATCACTTGAACTTGTTTGACGATAAGTTTAATCTATGTAACTTGTCTATTGTGGTTGCTATGCCTCTTGAGCCAATTAAATCAAATCAATAGGAGTTTGTAACATTTGTCAGTATTATGTATTCAATTCAGTTTTATCAATGGCAATAATTATTATTGACTGTATGATGAGGTCTGTAATAATAAACAAGTGAAGTCAGTAAAACAGTTGAGGTTGTTCTCTCTTAAAAGCATTCTTATGTATTTTATGGTAATAGTTGTATATTATGGTCATCAAGTACCTGCTAGCGCTAGAAAGGTCATGTGATGTCAGGCTTTATTAGACACACACAAAATTGCAATGAAGGCAATGTGATTTTTTGTTTCATTGTTTGTTCGAATGCTTACTCTCATGTGATTGGCTAGTCACAGCTCATATCTTAATCATAGCTTCTGTTATGGCGGCTGAATGACATTGAGCAGGAGTGAAACCGGTCTGTTGCAAGCTTGTATGCTTTGGCTGCTTCACCCAATGGTGGCTTTCTGCATCAAAAGCGTCACTTGGGTGGGGCCGCGTCTAAAGACTCTGTCACCATAGTAATGACCTAGTTTCATTGTTTATTTGAATGCTTACTCTCGTGTGATTGGCTAGTCACAACTCATATCATAGACCCCAGCTTGTTTAATAGTTGGGAGTGTAACTAAGGGTAGTCAGACATTTACAGCCTGTGAAAGCAGCTGCTTTAATATCTGGTGAAGAGCTGACAGATAGATAATCTCATAGTATAATCTGATAGTATATCTCTGTTCATAACTTAAACTAGTTTGATAAGTTACAATAACAATTTAGTAAGTAACTCTCTACTATAATTTATTAAACAGAGCTCAGAATAACTTACCAAGTGCTGGGCTGTTATTTACTTCAGACCTCCTCTGAATATAATCTCTGAGGAACTCTCAGCTTCATGTAACTGCAGATGACATAGTTTACACGAGCCAGTGCTGACATTTTACCATCAACCAATCAGAGACAGTATCTTGAAGCAGGTACCTTATTTATTCCTTTATTAGACATGAAGTAGTCTTCATTATATTTATTGTCGGTTTCCTCAAGTTTATCATTAGATATATTCAATGAAATGGTACTCAATATATGATAGTATTTATATATATTTTATATAGATAAGTATGTCTCCATCAGCAGACTTTATATCAACACATTAATAAAAATCATTAGCATTCCTCTTTTACTTGCTTCAGAATATCATTTTGTTAGCTGCAAATGGAACATCCTAATTTAACTTAAAGCACTCTGACATGTTAGTTATCATCATGACATATGCCAACTTTTTATTAACTCATTCGCACCCGACGAATTTCTAGGCGATTAGCCCCAGATACCGCTTATTTTTCAGAAAATTGTCGTAATTCAAATTACTACTACAGGAGACAGACTTGAAATAATTTATTCAATCAAACTTCAAAAGAACCAACCAAGTTTCCTCTTTCAAAATATATTACATTCATATAGACACCTTGTATCCCTTTTATGTAGATCCGTGCCTCAAAGAAGGTAGTTTCAGGAAATTTCGAATTTTGAAAAAATTGTCATTTGCTGAAACAAAGTTAGATTTGCACCATAAAAATTACAAAATATACAAAGTTTGACTGAAATTACTCATTTATTACAGACAATACATATTTATGATTATTATTTATACATATGCAGTTAGTGATGAACATGAAAATCGTGAAACTCTAACTTCGAACTTTTCCTCACGAGCATCATCCTTCAAACAAAATCATAGCAAATCTATATGCCAATATAACTCGAATAAAACATTATGAAAATGTTTCAAATAATAAAAATATGTTCAATAACTCTGTTTTTGACCTTTCAGACTTCATAGACAGCTCTAAGAATCAATATAATCCTATCGAAACTGAAAGATAACGTTAGTCCGACTACGGCTGGCAGTGTGAAGAGTGCATTTTTATTCGAGCATAACGATACAAATTGGCAAAATTAAAAGTTAATAAAAACTTTAAAACACTAGAAATAATGTTTTGATTTGATTTATGCAGTCTTTGAATGTCTTACCACTTCTGAATCTGCATATTTACTTCTGGAGTTGAAAAAAAATTATCACGAACGATAAAATTTCAAGTCGGCATGACGATTTCCGGTTTTGATAGAAACTGAGATGGGTGTACTAATTTGGTTATAACTTTTGCCGGAGACTTCATAGAGGCATATTTTAAATTTTGTCTGATTGGCCAGAAATTTTTCTTTCTAACTAATCAAAAATATTCTTTTATAAGTTAAAAATAACGATGCAAGGCGTTGGTAAATATCAGACGCGAGTTAACTCGCGTTGGGTGCATAGCTACGTTATAAATATGCGAGTTAACTCGCGTTGGGTGCGAATGAGTTAACTCTTCAATTTTAATTATGTGAATTTCAGTAAGAATAATTTGAAAGTATTTAATTATCATCTGGTCTTCCAATATTCTGCGCATGACTGTCTTAGTTCAGTTGAATAACTTCAGATGCAACTAAATGTTTAATTATCATCTGGTCTTCCAATATTCTGCGCATGACTGTCTTAGTTCAGTTGAATAACTTCAGATGCAACTAAATGTTTAATTATCATCTGGTCTTCCATTATTCTGCACATGACTGTCTTAGTTCAGTTGAATAACTTCAGATGCAACTAAATGTTTAATTATCATCTGGTCTTCCATTATTCTGCGCATGACTGTCTTAGTCAGTTAAATAACTTCAGATGCAACTAAATGTTTATGTTGACTTTTCTTATTCATGTCAAAGAATATGAACTTTACTATAATTTCTGAGGTGATAGTAAATTATTCTCTTTATAATAGTTTCATGTTGATCATCTTTAACTGTTCTATAATTTTGTACTATTATAGTTTTTCATTATTAAATGTTGCAAGTATATCATGCGTTTGTTTCAGAATACTTCAAGAATACTGACTCCCACATGCTGTCTTCTATCTCAGCAGTTAAAATTTATGAGTGTAAAGCACAGCAAATTTTTGTTTATTACAATGTTTTATTTTATATCTACACTCTAATGGTGCCAACTTTAAAAGTGGTGTTGTTTGTGGTATTTATGATGCGTTAAATCTGACTCTAATAACTGTGATATATGTTATATTTAGCTGCAGTCATTCTGGAGTGATGCCAAAACACAAGTTGAAGAAGCTCAAAAGCAGCCCCAGTAAAAAGGCCAAGTCTTCAGAACCCTCTGGTAAGATAAGGTGCTAGATGAGAGAGTATGGTCAGCACTAAATATGCTGACTGTCATTGTATATTTTAATAAAATATCTTATTATTCCTTAATAAAATAATATTGTATAGTTTGATACATATTATGTTAGTTTATTCCTAATTGGTTGATGGTCTATAAGCAGGTCAGTTGATATTTATAAATCCAATCCTTCCACCATTTTCATTTACCAGATGCACTTGTTAAAACAATGTCACTTTACCTCGCTAAAGCTCATAGCATTCGCTCCTGTTCTCAAGATAGTTGCACTTTCTTATGATATGGATGTAGAAAGTGGGTTTATATCGTAGATCAAAAGATGCGTTTTCATATGCTACTTTAGAAGTAATTTATTTTAGTAATTTGAAGCGAGATTTCACTACTAAATGTCTGTCGTCATCCAAACTCACATGTTTGTCATTTTACACTAAAGGCATCTGTTGTTCTAAGGAAACATTTTCAACTTGCCTGAAGACCGACCCATGTTGGTACTAAGTGTTCAGAGCCTTTGTGGTTTCTGTTTCTCAAACAGCATGCACAAGGGTTCTGCTATTACATCTCTCTGGGTTTCTGTAACTTTTTCAACCGATATTAGGAATAAACAATGGTATTTATTGTCTCTTGAAAATACAACTCAAATTTTTACCAAGCCAAAATAATAAATGGATTGTCTGTAAATAAAAACAGCTTGGTTGGTAAATACTTTAAAATGTCTTTGTCCAAGAAAGAGAACTTCATTCTAAAATATCTAATGCCAACTATCTGTTTAAAGGCTTTGACTGTAGTCATCAATCAGGTTTGCTTCATTATAACTAGTGCCTGGAAATTGACACATGACTGGCCTGGATTATTAATGACCACCCAAGTTGAAATAATACTTGACAGAATAAACCAGGACACCTTAAGATACCCTACAGGATGAATTTATTCGCGGAGTTATATTTCGCGAAAATTGTCTTTTCATGCATATTCGCGGATGAATTTATTCGCGGCTGAAAACTGCCGCTCTCTAGGAAAAGTTAATTCTATTGCGGCTAGTAATAGTTATTACTACGCGTGCACACACCGCGTGTTCCGGTTTATATTTAGCTTACAACTACGAGGCGATCATGCTATTCTACGGTAAACAATTTTTGCTGCGTCCAGAGGTTTTCACGAATATTCATCGCTTTGGAGGCCTTTGATAAGCCAACAACTTGTGGTAAGTAATGAGTTTTTACATTTACTAAATTAGTTGATTTATACTTTGGTTCTTCGGTAAAACGCAATACTACTGTATTTTTTTCCATCCCTGCTGCTTCATTATTTGTTTTAGTGTGAGAGAGAGATTTTTCATCATACACCGAAGAACAATGATTGCAAGGGTGGTAGATGTCATTCTTAGAAGATCACCAATCATTCAGGGGGATCTGGAAATTGAGGTTGAAGTGACCGCAGCTACTTACGAGAAGAATATATCTGTTTTTAAAAAGGAACAAAAACGCCTTTACGAGCACAAATCTTTGGCCAACCGGCAGAACTTTGCAATAGTAAGCCACGAGGAGAGTTCTGATGGTAACTTCCTTACCAGCCACGTAGTAGCGAGAGAATCGCCTTCAACACCTACCCAAGACAGTGACAGCGACAGATCTGCTATTAGTAAAATAACTAGTCAGAAAGCACCATTACGCGCTAGTATTCACATATCAAGAGTACCAGTTTAATTTTATTGCTAGACAACCGCCATATGAACTAAACTGTTTATATTTACTCCATTCATCGTTTTTAAAATTTTATTTGTATTTGAAATATTTTATTTGTACGCTCAAGTTTGTAATAAATTATAATATATCTATACATGAAATAAAATAGCTAATTTAATCATGTTTGCTACAGCTATATCAAGGAGTTGTTGTCGATGAAGGGGTCTAGGTTGACTGGTTGCCTCTCTGCCAATATTTCTGCCTTGATGAATATTACTACTTGTCTCTAGTTTTCGTAATCGGAGTAGGTTGTTTCATTCTCAATCTGCAGTAAACACAAAAAAGAAAAAAATATTAACGAATGTTGAGGAAGTACAAAAACAATAGCTGAAGTATTTGATGAAAGCGATCGGTTTTTAAACAAAAGAATTAACTAATACAGTTGATTATGGAAAAACGTATCTGCACTGCAAATCAAATACATACATACCATAATGTCCAGATCAGAATCATGATCGTCATTGACTTCGGTATTAGAGATTGATGAAGTTGATTCTAACGTCGAAAGACTAGGAGAGCTTTTTTGCTATGTTGAAGCCATGCCGAATAACTTGTAAAAACTTGGAATAATTTTGTAAAGTTTGACGCAATGGCAATAAAGCTCGAAGCCTGGCGATGAAGTTTTGGAACTCGGCTACGTTTAGTACTTCTGCCTCGCGGCTATTTTCGCGATGACGCTTTTCTGCATATCTTGTGACAACCTCGAATAATTTAGTAAATAAATGTGATGCATTGCCAATGGTGTTAGCTCAAAGCTCAGGCAATGATTTTAAAAATGTTCTGGAACTTAATTACGTTTAGTATTTACATTAAAAACTAGGCTAGTGACTAGTTTTCAATTTGATGCAGTAGTTATTCTCTCTTGTGATTAAAAATAGAACTAATTATTCAATGAATTTAATAATTCGCGGGATTGACTGTTCGCGAAATCGCGAATTTTTGTGACCAACGAATATTTTCATCCTGTAGGGTAGGTGCACTAGTCAGAGGCTTGGGATTTCATTATCTCTAAGCTTCAATTTCTAATTGAAATTGAAACCAACTTCAACGTTCCGTCACTATAGCAACAAGGCTCCTGATGAACTACAATTTATGCTACTAAGATTGTGTATTGTAAAATGATGTTCAAAGTCATGTTACTAGCAGATGATACTAATATTTAGCATTAGTATCATCTGTAGCATCAGGTATGTTATGAAAGTCTATTTCAATACCAATATTTCACCTGTGTCTCTTACTTGGTTGTCAGGAGAGTCTGGTCCATCTAACAGACAGGATGAAGGGCCATCATCTTCTAGTACCAGAGCTCTTTCAGACTCATCATACAGAGTACAGTTAGAGGACTCTCCGCTGTCTCCCTCAGACACAACAAGCTACAGTACAGATGGTATGTTTATCTGTATATTTGTCATTTAATAATCTTACTATTGTTATAGTTGTTCTTCTACAATACTCTCCCTTATTAACTTGTTAACTTCCATCATAAACTAATGGTAACATATACAGTTATACTAATCACCATAACATTCAGGGACTACAGTCGACCCCTGCTAAAACAGTATCCTTAATTTCTTAAATTAAGGATACTGTTAAATTCTTAATTTCTTGAATTCTTTAATTTTAACAAACCCATAATAGAAAGTTATCAGTAGAAGTGTCCACAAAATAGTACTAATAATGACTTGGATACATTAATAACAATTAACTCTTTGGTATGCTGCCACAAAGTCTGACTTGCTGTGACTGATTACACTGCTGACGCTAAGGCTCATCGTATAAATAATAATGATCAAATGTTATTGGCTGACTTTTCATGAGAGAACTCTATGGAAAGGATGTCTATGCTTTATCTTCAAACTATAAAATCTGTCAGAAACATCTAGTAATTATCAACCTTTGATACAGAACAAGAGAGATGATGGTTGTGTTTTATTTTAGTCAAGAGCTTGCTGTTGTTGATATGACAAAAATATAGTTGTAAGTAATAAAAGAGGTTTATTATATTCTCATAACTTATTTTATAGTCTACAGAGTTTCCTACAGACTGTCTACACAGGAGTCTGATGGCTGGTTCTTCGACTCACTGCAAGACAAAACAGTAGGGGAGATACTTAATGATGTTGGTGAAGACTCTATTACGCACTTTAAATGTGAAGGAAAGATTCCTCCATTGAATATACTTTGTCCTATGGTGAAGGAGCTGTATTTACACAGAATTCCAGAGAACTGCCAGCTGGAAAGGTAAAATTGTACAGAGTTACCTTCACTTATACTACCAGAGTAGTGATTCTCCTTCCAACTGTAATAAACTAGGTGAATAACTAACATACCATACCTTAGTATAGGAATATCCTGTTATATCATCAGTCTGTAGTTCATACCAAGTTATAACCCTTATATTTCCTTCATCCACTGTTAATGTAGTAATGAAGGTAATGGTGAATAAAACTAGCAATTAATTAAAATTATAATAGTGTGAAGTTCAGTAAGAATAATTTGAAAATGTTTAATTATCATCTGGTCTTCCATTATTCTGCACATGACTGTCTTAGTTCAGTTGAATAACTTCAGATGCAACTAAATGTTTATGTTGACTTTTCTTGTTCATGTCAAAGAATATGAACTTTACTATAATTTCTGAGGTGATAGTAAATTATTCTCTTTATGATAGTTTCATGTTGATCATATTTAACTGTTCTATAATTTTGTACTATTATAGTTTTTCATTATTAAATGTTACAAGTATATCATGCGTTTGTTTCAGAATACTTCAAGAATACTGACTCCCACATGCTGTCTTCTATCTCAGCAGTTAAAATTTATGAGTGTAAAGCACAGCAAATTTTTGTTTATTACAATGTTTTATTTTATATCTACACTCTAATGGTGCCAACTTTAAAAGTGGTGTTGTTTGTGGTATTTATGATGCGTTAAATCTGACTCTAATAACTGTGATATATGTTATATTTAGCTGCAGTCATTCTGGAGTGATGCCAAAACACAAGTTGAAGAAGCTCAAAAGCAGCCCCAGTAAAAAGGCCAAGTCTTCAGAACCCTCTGGTAAGATAAGGTGCTAGGTGAGAGAGTATGGTCAGCACTGAATATGCTGACTGTCATTGTATATTTTAACAAAATATCTTATTATTCCTTAATGAAATAATATTGTATAGTTTGATACAAAGTAATTATGTTAGTATATTCCTGATTGGTTGATGGTCTATAAGTAGATCAGTTAATATTTATAAATCCAATCCTTCTACCATTTTCATTTAACAGAGGTACTTATTAAAACAATGTCACTTTACCTTGCTAAAGCTCATAGCATTCGTTCCTGTTCTCAAGATAGTTGCAATTTCTTATGATATGGATGTAGAATTTTTGTGACCAACGAATATTTTCATCCTGTAGGGTAGGTGCACTAGTCAGAGGCTTGGAATTTCATTATCTCTAAGCTTCAATTTCTAATTGAAATTGAAACCAACTTCATGGTTTCATCACTATAGCAACAAGGCTCCTGATGAGCTACAACTTATGCTATTAAGATTGTGTATTGTAAAATGATGTTCAAAGTCATATATTTAACATTAATATCATCTACTAGTAGCATCAGGTATGCTATGAAAGTGCTTCACAGCGAATATTTCACTTGTATCTCCTACTTGTTTGTCAGAAGAGTCTGGTTCATCTAACAGTCAGGATGAAGAGCCATCATCTTCTAATGCCAATGCTCTTTCAGACTCATCAAACAGCTTACAGTTGGAGGACTCTCCGCTGTCTCCCTCAAACACAACAAGCTACAGTGTAGATGGTATGTTTATCTGTATATTTGTTATTTAATAATCTTCCTTACTATTGTTATAGTTGTTCTTCTACAATACTCTCCCTTATTAACTTGTTAACTTCCATCATAAACTAATGGTAACATATACAGTTATACTAATCACCATAACATTCAGGGACTACAGTCGACACCTTCTAAAACAGTATCCGTTAGTCTGGACATTGGATAAGGAGAACAAGTTTATACATGAGTTGCAATCAGACTGCAGTTATATTTAAACAATTTATCAGTTTATAATGATTTTAATTACAAAGATTAGAGAATTATTGAAGGTAAGCAAAACTTGTGTGTTATATTAATTTAAAATGTTTTTGTTCTAGAAAGAGACCTTCGTTCTAAAATTTCTAAAGCAAATGTTCTGTTTAAAGGTTTTGACTGTAGTCATCCATCAGGGTTGCTTTTTCATAACTAGTGCCTGTAAATTGACACATGACTGACCTGGATTATCAATGACCACCCAAGTTGAAATAATACTTCAGAGAATAAACCAGGACATCTTATGATAGGTGCACTAGTCAGAGACAGAGGATTTCATTATCTCTAAGTTTCAATTTCTAATTGAAATTGAAACCAACTTCATCGGTCCGTCACTATAGCAATAAGGCTCCTGATGAACTACAATTTTATGCTGCTAAGCTTGTGTATCGTAAATTCTACTTGGTTATCAGGCGAGTCTGGTCCATCTAACAGTCAGGATGAAGAGCCATCATCTTCTAGTACCAGAGATCTTTCAGACTCATCATACAGCTCACAGTTAGAGGACTCTCCACTGTCTCCCTCAAACACAACAAGCTACAGTCCAAACGGTATGTTTATCTTTATACAGTGAAACATGGATAACTCAAACTTCACGGGATCGAGCGAAAGTGTTTGAGTTAACAGAGCGTTCAAGTTATCAGAGCACAGTCACAAGTGAATGTATTTATCAGTAGATACTAGAGCTGCACAATGATCGCGTTAATTAAACGATTAACGCAATCAATACAAATACACGATTAACTGCGTTGAGCCAATTAATCTTCAGATAAAATGCAACCGATGTGATGATCATAATGTGGTTCTTTGGTATTGTTTAATATATTGTAAAGGATTTTGCAGGTCTTTCCTCAGGCACGATCTAGATAGTAATAAATGTTGCATAAATTGTAAGAGAAGTGAGTACGGTTTTTCGTTTGTTTTATTCCGAAGGAAGTTAGTTGTGGAACTGCGACTACTCTGCTCTCTTAGGGAGAGCGCTCCCATATACCGTACATATATTTTCCCCGGACCGTTTAATGGAACCAGGTACGAAATCGTATAAGAGTAAATGATTTATAGAGTCGCTAACACGTTGGCTTAATTACGGCCAAACTAACGAAGTATTAGCGATAATACACATAATAAAGACAGGCCCAATATGTAAAATAAATAGAGTAATTATATGCGAGTATGAACTATAAAAATTTATCAGAATTTATTTCTGATAAGTTCTTATGGCCACGAATTTATCAGAAATAAATTCGTGGCCTAGCGTCCGCCAAAATATAACATTAACATAGCAGGTTACTATCATTTAATTTATGACAAACAACACTTTCTTACCAATTAAATACAACCACAATTATTTTGCACTCAACTATAAAAACACTAAGTGAGTCACTAACATAAAACTTGTTTATGCAACAAAATAAGCGCGGTGTCGATCTAGTTATCTAGTTGTAAGCAGCCGTGTCGTTAGTTATTTGAACATGTTTCTGGATAATGGCAGCAAAAGCGATTTTAGTATTATTTAATATTTTACAGTCTATTTTTTGTTTATATTTTAAAAACATTTTTATGTAAACTGTACAAGTAATTTGATTTTTTTAAAAATCACAATCATATTTCAGCTTTAGAATAATAGTAGTATAAGATCGACACTTTATTGGAACATAAAAGCAGAAAAATTTTCTCCGTCAGCTTTTCCAGATGATTTTGAAAGCATAAACTAGAATGTAAAGTGCATTATATGCCAAGAAGAATTTGCCTATCACCACAGCACATCATTTAACTAACTTTAATCATACCGCTCAGAATTTATCACGGGCTGTCGCAGACAATAACTACTACTAATGACTACAGCCACTACTGTCCTCTGTGAGCGGCTATTCTTTAAAGCTGGCAATATTGTATGTAGGCAGAGGGCATTTCTTCACTTGGATAATGTAAATAAACTATGCTACCTTAACTTTTGGCTGGCTTAATTATAGACTTTCATGGACTATTTTCATATTCATAACTAACACATTGTAACTTATATACATTGTACATAACATGTACTTCTGTTAACAATAATTGTCTCAAATACAATTAACTTGTATGTCTCTGTATTATTTGTTTTCGAATATGCAGGTTTTTGCGAGAATAATTCTAAGATTAATCGAAGATTAACTGGTTTAGACCAGTTATTAATCGCGATTAATTTTTTTAATTGTTGTGCAGCTCTAGTAGATACATATACAAACTACACGTATATATAAAACTAAATTATAGGTTGTTTGTTGTAAGTTAAAGGGCATCTGATGTGGAGTTTTAAAGTATTTATCAGAAAGTATAGATATTTTTATACACTTGAGATTTGTGTGTTGTTTTAGGTGATGTGACTGCCAGAACTTTTTCAGATTAAAATTGGCAAAACCTAATCGCGGTTAAAACGCTCAGAAGTCATTTTTTCTTCCGAGTGTTTCACTCGAGATCAATTTTGCCAATTTTAATCTTAAAACGTCTTGTCAGTCACATCACCTAGAACTGCAAACAAATCTCAGCCCAATAGAAAAATATCAATTCTTTCTGATAATTTTTAAAACTAGACATAAGTAAACATTTATGACCAATGCAAAAAAGCATGCTTTACATCTGACCAGTTGTTTCATTTAAAAAACTTATCGAGTGTAGTCAGTGACAAGGTGTTTTTTGACAAAGATCAACAGTGTGACTTATTGTAGAAATAGATTTTAAACACTTATTATAGTCCTTAAAAACTTGTTAGCCTTTTCTAACAAAATTGGCCCATCGATAGGTACGCCTTCACTACGCACTTGTCTAAACCAAGTCAATAATACACCATCCAAATCATCGTGCGACATTGAACGATTTCTTAGCCTTGATGAATTTTGGTCACATAACGATCTTATTCTTTCTTTTTGTTTAACCCATGTTGACACTGTACTTTTTGAAAGATTTTCTCTTTTTGATAATGCTGATAGCTTTTGTCCTGCTTTGATTTCCTCGAGTACTTTAAGTTTGTCAGAAGGTTTCTACGCTTTTCTTTGCTTGCATGATGCCATCGTAAAGCGGATGTCTGTTGTAGCTGAAGCCAAGCCACGAGCCTATTTGTGACATTTTATCTTTATGTATCCGCATATAATCGCTGTTACAATATGTATTTTGCATGCTGTGTCTATCTTTATTAAATTTTTATCCCTAATGCTTTCCAACGTTTATAGCTTGGCCGTAACTAAGCGAACGTCTTAGCGACCCTAGTAATCATTTTTATACGATTTCTTTTTCGATTCCATTATACGGTACGGGGGAATTATATGTACACTACACGTATAAAAAGCGCTTTCGTTAAAAAAGCAGAGTAGTCTCAGCTCCGCGAATAGTGGAAACTCCTTCGAAATAAATTGAACGGAAACCACGTTTGTGAATTCGGCAAAAAACTGTTCGAGTTAACGGTGCTGAGGTCGAGTTATATAAAGCCATTTATCATAGCGTGGGAACGGACCAAGCAAATCCATTCGAGTTAACCATGTGTTCGATATATCCGAGGGCGAGTTATCCATGTTTCACTGTGTATGAAACCTGCAGTGTGTGTCAGTAATTTACTAGTAGTCAGTCTACTGGTTGCGTGGTGCTAGCATGATGAATATTGTATCTCACTTTGTACCAATATGCGTACCAGCTTTGACCTGTAAGAGGTAGACAAAATGACCTCTAATGGCCTTGTTTACATGAGTATCTGCAGTATCAGCCAGCTATTTAACCCAATATGGCTTCACTGATTGGCTGAACCATGCTCACCATAGTCAAATATGTGATAGACACTTGAAAATTGAGTCATGCATACTAATTGTGAAAATACATAATTTTAGAATATACAGGCACCATGACATCTCCATTAGAGAATGAAGATGTCATGAGGCCTGTATATTTTAAACTTATGTATTTTTACAATAATATGTCTGTCTCCATTTTCAAGTTCGGACAATTTTTGAGTTGTAGCTACTGTAAAAACTCTATTTGACTGCCACTGTAGGATAAAGGTTGAAAAATAGAGTGCTGCCCTTTAATTGAACGCCACCTCTATTTGACTGCCACTTTGACATTCTTTAATTTTAACAAACCCATAATAGAAAGTTATCAGTAGAAGTGTCCACAAAATAGTACTAATAATGACTTGGATACATTAATAATAATTAACTATTTGGTATGCTGCCACAAAGTCTGACTTGCTGTGACTGATTACACTGCTGACGCTAAGGGTCATCGTATAAATAATAATGATCAAATTTTATTGGCTGATTTCTTACGAAAGAACCATAAATATAGCAAACCCTAGATATGTGAATAATCAAAATAAGTGAGGCCTATAGATAGCCTGACGCAACGTCATGGTGATGTGTAAAGTGAATCAGCTGATCTATGAATTCCTATTGACTTAAAGATGTGGTTGCGTCAAAAAGTCGATTTAATGAAATTAAGACCCATAAAAGGCTAAAACATCAGCTACAATTTGATGCCATTTTTGTCTTTGTAGACCAACCCTGTGCACAGATATATGCGTTTGAATGAGGCCCTCTTTTAAAAAGCTCATGTTCCAGCGGGTGCTTCTTTCGTGACGTCACAAGCAATATATCTGAAAAGAAACCACGAGTGATAAATATGAGGTCGCCTCCTTAGCCAATCATCAGCGCGAAATTTTTATATAGGCCGTAATAAATGTTATCACTCGTAAAACGCGTTGTCTGTGATCTCAAATTTAGGGATTTTCCTCTATTATTAATTCGCATGGACATCGATATTTACTAAATTAATTAACATTGTTACTTTAATGAATTACTCGATCAACATGTTTTATTGGCGAACAACATACATGTAATTGTAAAATTGCTGTAAAGTTACTGCGAAGGTGTCTCCGAGTTTTCTTGGCATCAGGTAGTTCAAGTTTTACAGAGGAAGCTCGGAGGATAGAGGTAAATTTATCTTTTACTTTGAGTCTCCTATAGATTTTCCTGTTGAGTTTACATTCAGATTATATTTCCCTGTTTGAGGCTATAATGTAATTTTTTGCTCGTGCGAGATACGTATGTACAGTGAGTTCTTTACGGCTTCTTTTTAATCTTTAGCATCTAGCAATACAATGGCTTAGATTGATGAACATATTAAAGGTAATATTTTAGTACTCATTAATACATGTACTAATTAATAAAATTATAACTTTTTGCTATCACTAATCATCGTTTTATATTTTTTTATCGGTTCACCTAGCTACATTTGCTTCAAATTTTCTGTGGCAGCTTTATCTAATAAATTTGATTTATGATTTGACATTAGATGTTCACTTTTCACTTGTAGAAAGTGAAGAAATTCGATTGATCAATGCAAGTCTTAAATTTTCAGAACCAAAGCTTCGAATCGTTGGCTTGGCGTACTTGTGCCTTTGTTAAACGTTTATTCGTTTTTAAAATCACACTCGCAATCTATTTAACTCCCAATTTGGAAGCTTTCAATAGATACGCTTTAGAATCACATATCTATGAATGACATATATTTATTGCATTTGTTTTACTGATTACAGAATGTTTATGTCGTCCCACCAGCCGAAGCAGCTTTGTCAGTATGGAAACTGCCATAAAGAGAAAAGAGAGACTTGAATGTGTGCTGCATAAACCATGATGTTGTGTTTGAGTTTGTTGCAGTAGATGAATTTGTCTTATTGTATCAGCTGAAAACTATGTGAGTGGCCACGACTTGATGAATATTTTTAATAGAAGCTTTATGCCGAGATGAAAATCTTTTTGCTTGTAAACATTATATAATAAAATTATATTGTTGAAGATAATGCAAAACATTATTTGCGGAATATTGTAGTGAATTGGATACAGTGTATGGATTTCTGCAGAACTGGAGAATGTGAGTTCAAATCCAGTTTGCAGCAGACTTCTCATCCTTAAAACTCTATCCCTATGTATTTTTTTTTCAAAGACGCGGATTGCTTATTTTACTTCGTTAGTATTCGGTAAGAATACTACTAATAAGAAACTAGTCGTAAAAAACTAGTAGTCGGTGTAGACAATGATATACAGCCCGCCCCAAAGATAGGCGACGAACATAATGTGGGCGGGACTTGTAGGAGGCTGTATATTGTTAGTATGGGTAGCGGTGGAACTGTGCTGATACAAAGACCTTGTTCTACATAGTTACCTCGACAGAATTACCGTAGACCGGTAGAATTGGAAGTCGGTACCCAAGTGTTTACACAACATTTGGAGAAAGTGAGTAGAACAAATTTTCAATTTTCGTTATTTGAGGCCTTTGAAACATTCATAATAATGCATCTGTAGCTGGATTAAAAATTTTATTCTAGCCAACATGAGCAAATACAAAATAAGGTATATGCCAATAGAGCCGCGTAGGACTAGACTTTTATCGCAAATAGCCGATGTGAATACGAGAGATAGAGACAGGTTGTATAACGCGTGACATCATTTTGGGCAAGTCTGGGCACGTTTTTGTGGTCTAAGCGTTTTTACCGCGATCAGATTTTTTCGATTTTAATCTTCAAATATCTTGGCAATGAGATCGCGTAACACAACAAACAACATATCAACTAATAGAGAAAAAAAATGCTTTCTTTTAAGATCAACTCAAATTTGACGCACTCACATCTTTAACACCAAAACCTGCACAATTATTCCATAGTTTGTGCATCTGAGACTGTATATTTTATTGAAAATATTTAAAAATTTTATAATGACTTTGGATGAAAAAGGCAAGAATCTTAGAACCATGGTAATGGATAATACCAATGATTTAGGAGCTTCTATATCATTGATAATACAAAGAGTGACCAAATAGAAATTAAACTAATAACAAACTAATGAATCAAATGAGATTTAGAAGCAGTTAAGCTGGACCACTGTATTAAACACCCATTAGACATGACTGAAAATAACTAGACGATATATTTTTTGTCTAAGGTTGGTTGAACTAGATTCCTGCTTTGAAGCGGCATAGTGTATTCTGACTTTAATATAGCGATTTACTATAGTTTTGAGTAGATTGGTGGCATGCACTGTGCATGTAAAACTATGCTGTGTAGGCTGTCCTGTGCTAGGCTATGTAATAAGACATATATGTTATTTATATTTATTTACACTTGTTTAAAAACTATCTGTGTGGTACCATAGCTCTCCATGTGTGAACGTAAGCACTTTTCTGCAGCAATACATATTCAACCTATCAGTGGTGTTGGCGTCACCAATCCTTTGTTTTTAACTGATATTAGGGTTATGTCATCACTACTTGTGGGGGTCCTCCCATGTTTTGTGACGATTCTGACGACCCGACGACAGGGGTATTTAAAAAGTGACAGGCGAGGCGACCATTTATCGATGTAGGTGACGATGATTGTGTAAGTAGGATTACCAAAGGTACGGACGGCTACACGTAACGAATTTTTCGTTGGTTCAGAGTTCTGGCCGGAATCACGAAAAACGCAGAATTAATCGGTCGAAATTCACAGAATTATTTGAGCTGTGCATGCCCACCGAGTTTGTCGGCGAAACGCTTTCAACGCTTTTACAGATTAAACAAATTATTAGCGAGCACGACTCTAGCAGCTTTAGCAATTAATATAGTCCAAGACATGTATCCGCGACACGCAATAAAAGTACGAAAGCAATTCAACATAGAACACACGATGTAACTGTTCAAATTGCGCTATTGTTGGTTAGCGAGCATGACTCTAGCAAATTTTGAGAATATGTAGTCCGAGAACATAATGCCACACGCAAGAAAAATATTACGGAAATTCACATGGTAAATACGATGCACATGACTTGATTGCGCTAAAGACGGCAACACTTTCTACCACAAAACTTTTGCTGCTAAAAAGGAAATATAATTAAAAAATAAACAATTTGTAGCTATAGCGTCCAAGCAATAAATACATACAATAACGCAATCTAAGCAGTTGCATCGTGTGTACTATGTTGAATTGCACCTATACTTTTATTGTGTGTCATTATACGTCTCTTGGACTATACTAATTGCGAAAGCTGCTGGAATCGTGCTCGCTAGCACGATTCTAGCAACGCAGAATAATTTTGTGTGTTTCATTCATTTCGTGATTTGTGTTAGAACCAACGAAAAATTCGTTACGTGTAGCCTATGCTTTACTAACTTATTATTTGTCCATAAATCAACACGGTTCAACCGAAACTTTACTAGTTTGTGCTTGAAGCATCTGGCCCAGCATTTATAGACTGCCAGGTAATTTATGTAAACAGCAATGAAATGCCACGACATTGACAGCAAATCCGTTTCCAAGTCTGTGACTGACAGCGATTATTAAAGACAATCTCGGTCTATTTTCAGTACAGGAAATGTAGCCCTAAAAGCCTGAGACGGCTGTCACTCTTTGCGAAGTAATCAGCGACGCTCCCAAACATTACTAATAAGTTTGTGAAGGTCGCTGGTTGAGCCACGCATTTGGTTAGCAGAAGTTCAAACTGAGCAAGTTTCAGGGTTTTAACGCAACCCAGTGCCACCAGAATGAATATTTGTATTAAAATAACGAATGTGAAAAAAGAGGTCGTTTTGGTTACCAACTTGAAAAAGGTGACAGTGATTTTAAAAGTTACTAGTCTGATGACAACTTTGTGTGGTAGGACCCCCAGCTTTTATCTCTTCCTTCTTTTATCTAGCCAGATAATGTAGCAGGAGTTGGCCAGTTTTAATACAATACAAGATCAATACAGTTAGCATTGGGATTCGGTGTGATATCTGCTTTTATGAGCAGTGCTCGAAGTGCAGATCTAAAGTACTGCATATCCTGGTTATTGTTATAGCCACCCTTAGATCGTATCGTGGAAAACAGAGTCTCAATGTGATCCTGATTGATCTTAAAGATTAGGACGTAGTTGATGTAAGGGTAGTTGCTGAAAAGATATTGAGCAATGCTATGTACAGATTTGGCTTCACAATGGTAATGGTACAGAAGGTTTACTATATCTATAGAAAGAACTCTATGAAAAGGATGTCTATGCTTTATTTTCAAACTATAAATCTCTCAGAAACATCTAGTAATTATCAACCTTTGGTACAGAACAAGAGAGATCATGGTTGTGTTTTATTTTAGTCAAGAGCTTACTGTTGTTGGTATGACAAAAATATAGTTGTAAGTAATAAATGAGGTTTATTATATTCTCTCAACTTATTTTATAGTCTACAGAGTTTCCTACAGACTGTTTACACAGGAGTCTGATGGCTGGCTCATTGGATCACTGCAAGACAAAACAGTAGAGGAGATACTTAATGATGTTGGTGAAGACTCCATTACACACTTTAGATGTAAAGGAAAGATTCCTCCATTGAATATACTTTGTCCTATGGTGAAGGAGCTGTGTTTAGAGAAAATTCCAGAGAACTGCCCGTTGGAAAGGTAAAACTCTACAGAGTTACCTTCACTTATACTACCAGAGTAGTGATTCTCCTTCCAACTGTAATAAACTAGGTGAATAAATAACATACCATACCTTAGTATAGGAATATCCTGTTATATCATCAGTCTGTAGTTCATATCAAGTTATAACCATTTCCTTCATCCACCGGAAATGTTATTATATATCTAATTGATATGTTACAGTAGCTTGTACAATACATATATTTAACATATATTTTGTATATATTGTATTATTGTATATATTATATTTTATACATATTGTATTTAACATATACTTTGAAGATTTATTATCTCTAATAACTTCATCAACACATGAACAATAATAAGTCATGGATTGATCCCGTATCAGTACATGTGATAGTTTGGTTTATTTTAATAATTCATACAGATTATTATGATAACTGAACATTCAATTTAGCTGCCCATCTGCTCTGTAGTTCTTCATTTAATAGTAGAACAAATTCATTTTATGTACTGAGATACTTTATCATAGCCTGTGAACCTATATTATTATACATTTAATTTATCACATGTATATATTACAGTCTATCCTCTCTGACTCAACTGGAGGTGTTATGGCTGAGAGACAACAACTTCAAAGAAGGCCTACCTGAGGTCGTTGGTACTCTTACTACACTCACTGAGCTAGATTTGGACAGATGCCAACTTCAGGACCTCCCTGAATCGTGAGTATAACTCAGTGTCTCTGTAGGAAGTTTCTGAGCAAAATAAGTATATTCACTACCAGAGCAGTTCAGGATCTTTTTTTCCTTTGCTACCACATTAAAAAATTTACTTAAATTTTTAAAATTATATAAAACTTATGTAATAATTTTTTTCTGCGTGATTTTTTTACTCTAAAAGTTGTAATTGATTCACACAGTAGTTGTGTATCATGTTTCATATACAGTCATACTTCGACTTACGAGCTTAATGCGTTCCGTGACTGAGCTCGTGTATCAATTTACTCGCATGTTGGTGCAATTTATTTATATATAGATCAATCTACTATATAAACGGCAATCGTTGTCTGTGTGATTGATTGTCCGCCTTATAGAGCGGTCTTTCCTTTTATCGTCGTACGAATTTCGGTCGTACGAAGCAAACTGAATTAATATGTGTAGTAACAGTAAATAAATTATAGAGCGGTCTTTCTTTTTCCATTCGGTCGAACGAAGCCAACCGAATTAATATGAGTACTAAATATCGTAATATGGTAATATCGTAATTTCGTAATATGGACTATTAGCCGCTACTTTTCTCTGACGATTTGAGCCAAGCGGCTTATATAAAGGTGTGGCGATTCTGTTATTTTTCTTTCACCGCTCGAGCGCATTAACCGAAATCCCCGGTTAGCACGCTTTTTAAACGGCAAATTTTGTGCCGTGTTAAAAAGCACCTTCCTGAGTTCTGCGGCCTATACAAAGGTGTCTATACAGCTATACAAATGTACTATTCATTAAATAAAATAAATTAACGAGTAGTTATTTACATGCAATTAATATTTACTGCCAACGTGTACCGAGAAGGTCACGTAAACGTTTGTTTCTTGGAGCCACTGGAAAAACGCATTTCTCACCTACTAAATTTCCACATCAAAAAGGTAAATGTTTCTTATACACGGTTGTATTGTCTATGAATTGCCACATCTCCACTACTTAATAACGTTGGATTTGCCGCTGTTCGTGATAGTGGGTCATGTTCATTTCCTTCAGCAGCCGAGTTACTAATTTTTTCCAGCTACGAGTAGGCCTACTGTAACTTACTATTACAGAACTTTCACGAGTACTCCGAGGGTTGCGATACGCTATTGTGAAAAGAAAGAGAGCAGCTGCTATCGACTTACTGTCACCCTGCATCAGCCATGACCAGCTATACGTCGCCTGCTCAAAAGTAGGCACACGCCGAAAACTGTTTCTTCATACGCCCGACAGAAAAACCAAAAATGTTGTCTATCCGCATGTGTTGCGTTGAACTAACATTGTGTTATTGTTTTATGTCCTTCATGTTCTGCTATAAAACATGCAGTATTTTCTAACATATTTTTCAGTATATATATCTTTTCATGCATTTCTTTTCCTTATTGTATCTCATACAAAGGCTATCATGTCGGCGCTTTGTTCTACTATTGTAAAGTGCTAATGCTGTATCTGCCTTGACATCATACTGTCTGTGCTGTTATACTTATAAATTTTATTGACACAACCTCATTACTGTTTGTATATACCATGTCAAAACACAGGCTATAGACAAAAAACTGGTGAGCTATGATTAGTGTTTTAAGAATGTAGAAGTCTCCATTCAATAAATGCTTGCGATAGCAAAATATTTTGTATAATTTTTTAAAAGATGCAAAACTTTTCAATACTGCCAGTTTGAAGAACTTCAGTTTGCCTAGCAATGTCAATTTCATTATCAGTTCTCTGTACACAAATAGGGCAACTCCGATTTGAGTGGTTTAAAACTGATGCATTGTAGACTAGCTGTAAAACGTATGGCAGATTTACATTGTTTTTCCCTACATTATTGACCTATATGACTGCATATGTGTATGCATAGTGTGATCAGGGCCAAAAAATTCAGTAAACTGCATATTTGGAGTTGTTTTACAGTATAAAAGACAACTCTCAATAAACCTCTTGCTGTACATGAATCTGTTCCTGTGGACGGGTTATGCAGCTAGCGGTTTGGAGCCGTGGCATCACTCGCGGAGTGCAGCGAATGTATCCAGGCGCGGCTTTCCGGATGAGTTGGCGAGTGCGAGGCGATTGATTGCGAAGCGATTGAGTGCTAGGCGATTGATTGCGAGGTGATTAATTGCGAGGCGATTGATTGCGAGGCGATTGATTGCGAGTGCGAGGCGATTGATTGCGAGTGCGAGGCGATTATTGCGAGTGCGAGGCGATTGGTTGCGAGTGCGAGGCGATTGGTTGCGAGTGCGAGGCGATTAATTGCGAAGCCATTGAGTGCGAAGCGATTGACTGCAAAGCGATTGAGTGTGAGGCTATTGATTACGAGGTGGATGCGGGCCGGATGATTGCGAGGCGATTGATGGCAAGGCGAATGCAAAAGCGCGATAGTCAACTGCGAGGCGGGTATAGACTGGTCAGCCAAGGCGGGTAGACGGGCCATGGACGGGTATGACGGGCCAGGCCATAGACGGGTATGAACGGATGCATGAATCTAGACACATTAATCTAGAATATTTACTAGATTTTACACGCATCTAGCTGTAAAACACATTGTAGATATCTATTGTTTTCCCAACGTTATTGACATCATAATATGTGTATGCATATTCAGGGCAACAATTTCAGTAGACTGCATATTTGGAGTTGTTTTACAGTATGAAAGCCAACTCTCAATAAACCTTATGCTGCACGTGAATCTGTTACTGTAGGCGGGTAATGCAGCTAGTTAATTATATATTGATTGGTTTCCATACTCTGAAAAATACAAACAAAAACACTTGAAACAAGATATTGCATCTGAAAAAACATGTTGGTAATTGTCCTAACCTACCACATGTTTCCAAAAAGCAACAAATAAAAAATAATGCAAGAACATATGATTAATTGAAATTAAAAATTAAATACATACAATAGCAGCTAACGCTAGCATTTGCCAAGGAGGGAGAGAAAATTTATTCTGCATTACAACATTTGACTTTGATGAGTTTGGATTCTGATGCACAGACTTGAAAGCAAACTTTTATTTTAAATTTAATGTAATTATAATTTCTTTGGCGTTCATAGTTTTAAGTTTCTTTTCATGGCTTAGCAATTTTTTGTTTTGTTCTCAGGATCAGCCGTTCGTTTTGAGAGAAACATATTTAACAACATTGACCTTTGTCATCCATTCAACATGTTGCGAAAAGGATGAACACTGGTGTCGTCACAAAGGGCGAATGCACGACTACTAGTCAACTTGTCCGAATGTGTATTCTCATAGTCTTGATAGATAGCACTGGCCTTTTCACATAGCATCGTTTCAGTTACGCTGTTGCCGGCCAATTGTTTATCTTTTATCCAAAGCATGAGCAGTCTCTTCATCCCGCTATAAAGATCTCTACGCCAGTTGCAAACTTTGGTTAGTCTCTTTGCAGGCTTAATGCCCTTTAATATTATCCTTCTGTTTGATAATTGTGGATATATTTCTGTCATATTGGCCAGTCAGCACAATCACTCGTACACCTTGCTCATATTTTTCAATAATTTCACATTTAATATCAATTGTTATCATTTGGTTTTTCTCCGCATTATCCTTCATTGTGTCAGTTGGCTTTCGGTGTACACACATATATTGAATATCTAAATATTGAATATTTAGATATTCAATATTCCATATACAAGAATAAATCATAGATTGATTCCTTATCAGTACATGTGATAGTTTGGTTTATTTAATAATTCATACAGATTATTATGATAACTGAACATTCAATTTAGCTGCCCATCTGCTCTGTAGTTCTTCATTTAATAATAGAACAAATTCATTATTATGTTCTGAGATACTTTATCATAGCCTGTGAACCTATACTATTATACCTTTAATTTATCACATGTATATATTACAGTCTATCCTCTCTGACTCAACTGGAGGTGCTATGGCTGAATGACAACAACTTCAAAGAAGGCCTCCCTGAGGTCGTTGGAGCTCTTACTACTCTCACTAAGCTATACATGGACTGGTGCCAACTCCAGGACCTCCCTGAATCGTGAGTATAACTCAGTTTCTCTGTAGGAAGTTTCTGAGCCAAAGAGGTATATTTACTACCATTGCATTTCAGGATATTTTTCACTCTTGCTACCACGTGCAAAAATTTATTACATTTTAAAAATAACATAGTATTTTATGTTATGTATTAATTTTTCTCAGTAGAGTTTCTATACTCTAAAGGTTGTAACTAATTTACGCCGTAGTTGTGTATCAGGTGTCATATATTTAGCTAAGTAGTTTCATTTAAAAATACAAAAATGTTGATGAATTAATCAATACATTACATATATAATAAATCATGGAATAATAATCATGGTAGTGGATGATAATGGAACGAAATCATTTCCATGTCTACATACTTTGGTTGTGATGCATTAGAACTGCACTGCATTATAATATTAGTAATTGATAAGTTACAGCAAAATATACCTTAATGAAACTCTTGTGACAAAAAGGTAATAAAGTACCTCATATGTCGTATTATGTAATCTATCAAAACCATTATGGTAAATCATCAAGTATTCTATGAATATCTACTTGTTCCTTTTACTACTGGACTATCTCTATGTACTTATATCTACTCCTGTTTCTCATGTTTAATACTAGCACTGTTCAGGTAGGCATCACTTTATCTAAGTCAATCACAGATGGTTTGATATTTTATATTTTTGAATAGTTTGAATACTTACACATATTCTGATGCATAATCCCACGACTAAACAAGAGCGAAGCGATTGATTGGGAGATTTATGATAAATGCACATGTGTACACAACTCCCGAAAAATTATCCGTTAACGGCCGTCACCAAACCCTTGCAACGAAATCCTATCAACAAATTTAACTATTTTTTAGTAAGCTCGTTTAAGTACAATAATGATACAAAACGCATATAAACATATTTAAATATGTTACCAAGCCTTTGAAGGGTTACCACAAATTCCTAAAACTAACCCATCTGATTGGATTATACACAAATAGACAGGTTAATTTGGACGAAAATTGCCACAAAACGCTTGAAAAGCTTGGTTTAATAAAAGTTAAGACCGGAAATTGAAACGCCGAGCGACAGATAATAGAACGATAAAGTCTTGCGCATTTCACGAAAAAATAACGTGCACTTTTCACCAGTCTATAGCATTGTCGAATTGCCGAAGGTTTCGGCAATTAACATAGGAGTACAGAAATCGTTTCATTTTTGCCGATTTCATTTTTTTCATTTTCATTTGCCGACACATTCGAATACTTTCGCATTCTAACTGATGATGTCCAACGCAGTGTAAGTATAAGCAAATGACGATGATATTTTTTAACGCTTCTTATGAGATTATTACAATAATTAATTATAAGTTTGGATGACTACAGGACAATGACTACGCAGTACAGAGTTTCTAAAAATCTATATAAATATCACAACTTTGTGATATTGTTAGCTATGCCGTTTTGAAATGTAAACAAAATTGTGCTTTGGTTTTATATTATTACTATATAAATAATATTGGTTAATCTAATAATGTCAGTGCATTTTACTTCTAATATTGGCCAATATTGCATTTCTCTTTTTGCAGGAGGAGAGATATAAACATACAATCTTTTCCTTTCATTATTGCTATTTGTTGTATATAATAACACTCACACCCAGTACATTACAGCTACCATTGCAGTTATCCTATGTGACTGCTAATATTGCATTTCTCAACCATCAGTACCCTTTCTCTTTTCCAATATCACTTTGGTCATGGGCTGTATGACAGTGGAATTTCTAGTAGTATATTACTCAGTAATAAATCAACACAAAGCATCATCAAACAACTTTTACTATCAGTGAGTGGCTTCAACTGAAGAGTTTTTATCTGTAATAACTTCATCAACACATGAACAATAATAAATCATAGATTGATTTCTTATCAGTACATGTGATAGTTTGGTATATTTTAATAATTCATACAGATTATTATGATAACTGAACATTCAATTTAGCTGCCCATCTGCTCTGTAGTTCTTCATTTAATAGTAGAACAAATTCATTTTATGTACTGAGATACTTTATCATAGCCTGTGAACCTATACTATTATACCTTTCATTTATCACATGTATATATTACAGTCTCTCCTCTCTGACTCAACTGGAGGTGCTATGGCTGAGAAACAACAACTTCAAAGAAGGCCTCCCTGGGGTCGTTGGTACTCTTACTACACTCACTGAGCTAGACTTGGACAGATGCCAACTGCAGGACCTCCCTGAATCGTGAGTATAACTCAGTCTCTCTGTAGGAAGTTTCTGAGCAAAATAAGTATATTTACTATCATTTCATTTCAGGATCTTTTTTCCTTTGCTACCACATTAAAAAATCTACTTAAATTTTTAAAATTATGTAAAACTTATGTAATAATTTTTTTCTGCGTGATTTTTTACTCTAAAAATTTTAATCAATTCACACAGTAGTTGTGTATCAGGTTTCATATACAGTCATACTTTGACTTACGAGCTTAATGCGTTCTGAGACTGTCATATGTCAATTTACTCGCATGTTGGTGCAATTTATTTATATATATAGAACAATTAAATATATATTGATTGGTTTCCATACTCTGAAAAATACAAACAAAAACACTTAAAACAAGATACTGTAACAGAACATGTTGGTTATTGTCCTAACCTACCACATGTTTCCAAAAAGCAACAAATAAAAAACAATGCAAGGAAATATGATTAATTGAAATTAAAAATTAAATACATACAATAGCAGCTAACGCTAGCATTTGCCAAGGAGGGAGAGATAATTTATTCTGCATTACAACATTTGACTTTGATGAGTTTGGATTCTGATGCACAGACTTGAAAGCAAACTTTTATTTTAACATAATTAAAATTTCTTTGGCGTTCATAGTTTTTAATTTCTTCTCGTGGCTTAGCTATGTTTTTTGTTTTGTTTTGTTCTCATGATCAGCCGTTCGTTTTGAGAGAAACATATCTAACGACATTGACCTTTGTCACCCTTTCAACATGTTGCGAAAAGGACAAACACCGGTGTCGTCACAAAGGGCTAATGTATGACCACTAGCCAACTTGTCCGAATGTGTATTCTCCATAGATATATATACCTAGATTGGCCAATAAGGAAAAAGCCTGTCAGACGTAAGGCACGACGTAACGTCACTGTATTGTACCTCACGCTTGACTGCACTGCTGTTTACAATGAATCTAATGGGAAGAAGGTAACAAAATTACATTTATTTTCACATAAAAACCTTCTTGTATACATAATCCAGTAAACTAAAGCAATTCTGTGATAATATCTTATAACCACCATAGATTAAAACTATAAAAGCTATGAATTGTTGCACACAAATCATGAGCCATCATGGCTTTATTTGCAACCTCTCTTATCCCCATTCTCTCTTTTCCCCTTCTCCAAAGAATAAGTTAGAAGGGGAAAAGAGAGAAGGGGAATGGAGAGGGGAGGGGAAATAGCCCACCCACTCAAAGAGCCAGACCTTGGCTAGGTAAATAGACTAATATGCTGAACTAAACATGACTAAATATGATGAGTATGCAAGTATGTCTGAAGTCAAAAATGAGACAGAATGATTATTTTACAGCTGGCTATGTAGCTGGCTGGGTCACCAAAGCTGAAGTGTAATGATTGTATCACTAGCATCGTGGATGTTACCAACGTTGATGTAAACCAAGCAACGAATTCTCTAATCACAGTTAAGAATCAGGGTGGCTTGACTTTGTCTTCGCCTGTGGTGATTGAGGTTTGCAACCACAGCGAGAAAGCGACAAGAGTGTTGCTTAGTAGGGCTGGATTGGTGAAAAACTTTGCCAGGCTAGCACTAATTGCCACCACTAAGAAGCCAGTCACAAAAGGACAATACCAAGTTATTTGTACAATATGCAAAAGCAAGTTAAAGGTTGACCTGCAACAAAATTCACATTGCAGTTATTTGGTATCATAAGATTCACCATACCTTACTCTGTTGTGTTGTAGGTGTGAAATATATGATCAGGTGATTACAAGCTCTTAAAAGCTAAAAACTTATACAGTCATACTTCAACTTACGAGCTTATTGCGTTCCGAGACTGAGCTCGTATGTTAATATACTCGCATGTTGGTGCAATTTATTTATATATCGAGCAATTAAATATATATTGCTTGGTTTGCATACTCTAAAACTGCAAATAAAACACCCAAAACAAGATATGTAAGAAAGAAAGAAAGAACATGTTGGTTATTTCTTATTATTACAGAGTTTTTATCTGTAATAACTTCATCAACACATGAACAATAATAAATCATAGATTGATTCCTTATCAGTACATGTGATAGTTTGGTTTATTTTAATAATTCATACAGATTATTTTGATAACTGAACATTCAATTTAGCTGCACATCTGCTCTGTAGTTCTTCATTTAATAGTTGAACAAATTCATTTTATGTACTGAGATACTTTATCATAGCCTGTGAACCTATACTATTATACCCTTAATTTATCACATGTATATATTACAGTCTGTCCTCTCTGACTCAACTGGAGGAGCTACGGCTGAGTGGCAACAACTTCCAAGAAGGCCTCCCTGAGGTAGTTGGAGCGCTTACTACACTCACTGAGCTAGACTTGGACAGGTGCCAACTTCAGGACCTCCCTGAATCGTGAGTATAACTCAGCCTCTCCGTAGGAAGTTTCTGAACAAAAGAGGTATATTCACTACTATTGCATTTCAGGACCTTTTTTTCTTTGCTACCTCATTGAAAAATTTATTTAAATTTTTAAAATTATATAAAACTTATGTAATAATTTTTTCTGCGTGATTTTTTTACTCTAAAAGTTGTAATTGATTCACACAGTAGTTGTGTATCAGGTTTCATATACAGTCATACTTGGACTTACGAGCTTAATGAAATCTTAATGACCAATATAAATCCATCAGTCTTAAGGTATAAACACACTAGGCGATATTTAGAGCGATATTGCGCTGCGTGGCGCTAATCTGCACTAGAATTCACCCAGCGTGCTCATCCGGAGCGATAACGTTAGACTTTCTCTGCACAACTTTATCGCTAGCGAGATGCATTTCGATTGGTTGGATTTTACCAGAATGCAATTTTATGGCGGGTAATTATTTCTTATCGATGATCACCAACGTACAGCAGCGACAATTTGCTATTTTGTTAATATTGAAACATCTTCAGAACGAGCACTGAATTGTTCATAAATTTTATGCTTTTATAATTTTATTATAATAAGCACTCCCAGTCATGTGCACCATAACAAACAAAAATTACAAAAAATCCAAGTTGAAAACCAACATTTGGAGTCAATCGTTGCGCAGGTTGACCATCTTGAGAACGGTAAATATTTAATACATTAGGCCTAAATATAAAAAACCACTACAAAATAAAATATGTAAAAAAATGGTGAAAAATATTACAGTTACAAATGCAATAATCGTTTTATGTCTCCGTTTTATAATGTCTTCTTGTAGTGTAGGCAGTGTACAATCAGTGAAAGTGAGATAGGTTTAATAACAATTGCGTAAGTTGTTTACGTTGTCGCCTAGAGGGCGCCATATTGACTGACCTAAATTTATTAACAACTCCGAAGAAACTAATGATACAGAATTTTATTGGCAGTTTGTGGGCGTGCCCATTATATCGCTTGCTAGTGAATCGCTCAAGTGTGTTTATGCACACGCTAGCGATATCTCCGCCCTCCTCATGACGCTCGCAATAAAATCGCCTAGTGTGTTTACACCTTTAGACTGAGTTCGTATGTCAATTTACTCGCATGTTGGTGCAATTTATTTATATGTAGAACAATTAAATATATATGGATTGGTTTCCATACTTTTGTTCTCATGATCGGCCGGTCGTTTTGAGAGAAACATATCTAACGACATTGACCTTTGTCACCCTTTCAACATGTTGCGAAAAGGACGAACACAGGTGTCATCACAAAGGGCTAATGCACGACTACTAGCCAACTTGTCCGAATGTGTATTCTGAATTATGTATTCTGAATCTGTATTATGTAGTTCTTCATTTAATAGTTGAACAAATTCATTTTATGTACTGAGATACTTTATCATAGCCTGTGAACCTATACTATTATACCATCAATTGATCACATGTATATATTACAGTCTATCCTCTCTGACTCAACTGAAGGTGCTAGAGCTGAGATACAACAATTTTAAAGAAGGCCTCCCTGATGTTGTTGGTGCTCTGAATTCTCTCACCAGGCTAGAATTGGAAAGCTGTAAACTTCAGAACTTCCCTGAATCGTGAGTATAACTCGGTCTCTCTGTAGGAAGTTTCTGAGCAAAAGAAATATATTCACTACCAGAGCATTTCAGGATCTTTTTCGCTCTTGCTACCACATGCAAAGATTCATTTAAGTTTTCAAAATTACATGAATATTTTATGTTATGTAATGATTTTTTCAGTAGAGTTTCTATACTCCAAAGGTTTTAATTAATTTACGCAGTAGTTGTGTGTCAGGTGTCATATATCTAACTAAGAGTTTTATTTCAAGTTTAAAAATACATATTATTGAATAATTAATATAAACATTACATATATAATAATAAATCATGGAATAATAATCATGGTAGTGGATAATAATGGAACAAAATCATTTTTATGTCCACAAACTATGGTTGGGATGCATTAGAACTGCACTGAGTCATTGCAGTACATTTTAGTGCATTACATCTCTCTAATGCGCAGTAGACATTTACTGCAACTGCACTCTAACTGGTAATTGCCCACTACGGTCTACTGCACATTTATTTCCATGATGTATTACCTGAAACCCAGCATTTCATGCATACTGTGAATATGCATTTTTCAAAACTTTAAACTGCATACATACTGCAACTATGCATTAGTATGAAGTTGATACTGTGGGTAACCTGACACTGCTGGATTTCCATGTGTCTGTTCAACATTGTCACTGTTACTACACATTGCACACAATTGATGGTATTTGAAATTTGGAAACGAAATCAGCTTCAGCGTAAACAGCTTCAGCTTTGATTGTCTCCGGCCTGTTAACCAATCTGATCACTCATGTGTGGTCTCAGCAGATTGAGTCTGTTCCTACTATTAGCTGTCAAAGGAATCCACTGCAACCTGGTCTGTGTGAGAAATTCTGGCTGCTGAGATCAGCCTAAGTATGCTAAGTTCATATGAGAAACTAATTCCAAACAAACGTGTACATATAACCAAGGCACAGACATCTGTCTATATCACATAGTCATCTTCATTCATAAATATGAGGATGTCTAGATGATATAGATATGTCACATACACATGTGTCAGATTGTCTAATAGATCTACAGTGTAGTGCAAAAGTTATTCAAAGATCCAGCACTATGAAACGCGCACTAGCAACACTGCAACTGCATCCAGCACTGCTTATTGTGCAGTAGGTAATACCTCCATTGCACCAATATTGTGTATTAGTACATATTTGTAATGACCACGATTATTATACTGTGAATTTTGTTGTTTCATAGTGCAAACGCGTTTATTGTGATCATAAAATATGATTTTAAAATTAAAAAATTAAAATATTATAGTAATTTTCAATATGATTTTAAAATTAAAATATTATTTTAATTCAAAAAAACTTCTAATATAAAGTTTAAGGTTTCTTTGATTTCAGCCCTGCAAATAAAGTTTAATGATTGGGCTTGAGTCTGGCTTCAATACTTGCTGGCCTGAGTCGGGTTGGGCTGGATTTTTCTTAGATCTGATCTAACTTCCATGTGGAGTGTTTATACTCTAATAAACTCAAAATCTAATCTTACTATATGTCATATCTAAATTATCATTTACAGGTTTTATGAAGTTTTCTGTTTTAAAAATTCAAATGTTATCATCTGCTCAGAAGTTTTTGAAGATGAAATTTGAAGATACAATTACCTAATGTGATGTGCCAATTTTACTTTGTTGTAGCCACACATTCATTCCTCATAGCTTTTGATCTCTGTACGCCCATGTTCACTGTCTTGTGGTCAGACTTGGCTTGTCACTAGGTTAGCTGATATAATTGTGAATAAATTTGCTAGAGAGACTTGTTACAGACACCGTAAAACCTCCATTTGATCACCATAGCACTCTATCTTTCAATCCTTCCCCTATAGTGGGGATAAAATAGAAGTGGCATTAAAATCTTTCAATCATTTCAATCAAGTCATTAAATTAGATGCTGGCATTGCATTTTTTAAATAACTTGTCAGAATGTAGAAAAGGTAAATTTAACCCTTTTAGGGGTGAAGTGAATGTCTCCTATATTCTACAGTTTCCTCCGGGTAGAGCGAAGGATATGTGATGCAATAAATCTGCTTTTCAAGGACCTTTAAATAAATATGTATTTGAAAGCTGATAAATTTTTCTACCGGTTGATATCTAGACTAATACGCTTCAGTTGTTATGTAGGCTGAGCAAGTTGAGTCAGTTGGAGGAGCTTGACATCAGCTATAACTACGAACTTACAAAGATAGACAAAAAGGTTATGGCTCTCAACAAACTTCAAAAGCTGAACTGTCTTGGATGTACAAAACTAATGTCTCCTCTATACGCTGTCTGTCAGGATGGAATTCACGCAATTCAGGAATATTTCAAAGCACTTAACCAGAGAAGAGAAATAGAAGTCTGTAATGCACCAGTCGCCATTGTTGGCAATTCCCTTGCTGGAAAAACTAGTATCGTTAGAAGTCTTCGGCAAGGGAAACGGGTTTTGACAAAGCGATCCGAGTCAGTTGTATCCTTCATAGATGAAGCTACAAAAGGCTTCGAAGTTCACGATTTAAAGCTAGCAGCATCTACTGTCAACCTTATCGATCACGGAGGCCAGGATGTTTACCATATTGCTTACCAATATGCTCTGAAGGAAAATAATATTCCACTGTTTGTTGTGAGTTTTAAGCAATTCCTGGAAATTTCACACATAAAGGGTTCACGGGTGGCTGTGAAAGAAACGTGCTGGGACTGGATGTCTCATTTGTATTTGTCCTGTCCCCTTCTTGGTCCGCCTTTACTTGTGTTCACCCATGCTGATGCTGTCACAAGTCAGAGTGTAGAAGTCTGCCAAGACAACTTCTTGGAGGAAGTCGAGCGACTTCGAAGCAATATGTTAGCAGAGGAAAGGGAATTTTATGGCACAAAGCAAGGGGAGTTTCAGAAGATCCTACATTTGTCTAATACCAAAGCACCAGTATTTCATCCTGAAGAGGTTTTTATATTCAGTAATAACCAGTCAGAAACATCAAACATCGAGAACCTCAAGCTGGCTTTAGATAGCAGATGTCAGGTGTTCAAAGCAACGATCTCAGGAGCGTGGAATGAAATCACACAGTTTGTGACGGATCAAACTGATAAGTCATTCATAAATCTTTCACTTATTGAGGAGAAGTATTCTGTCAAGGAATCTCACACAGTGCTAAGATATATGCATAACACCGGTAGCATCCTCTGGTATAACCAAATAGCATCCCTCAAACCATTTGTCTTTCACCAGACCCATCATATCAGCGAAACATTATCTCTTTTGTTTCATCATCGGGTGGAAGAGAAATGGGAAAAGAGGCTGGCTACTTTTGAACCATTTTTGTATGAAGGTCGAGTTATAAACAAACCTAAATACGAAAAAATGGTTGAGGAGTCTCAACATGAGGGTATACTAGACTCAGCTCTTCTGTACTATCTGTTGACAAAGGAGTCAGCCAAGTTTCCCTGGGAAGTGTCTGTAGAACTACTGAAGAGCTTTAAGGTGTTGTATGGGCCAGTGCATAAGCGTTCAAAAGAATACTATCATATTCCTTTTGCCTCTCAGTATAGCATGGATGGCTCTTGGGAGACGGATGGAGATCTTCAGCTTCGACTTGAAATACAGTTTGGATGCTTGCCTTTACCCATCTATGCATTCCATCTAGCGATAGTGAAATTCTTGAATGTGGAAACCAGTCTTCATTCAACTATAAAGGTTCGAAACAACGGCTCGACGATTTACCACGGAGAGAGCTCAACCCATTTTATCCATTTCTTCGCAGAGCAAAGAATTACTGTTCAAGTTTCAACATCAGCGCAACTGCTTGCCTCCTCTTGGAAACGTCTCATAGAAACCACTCAGCTTATCCTGGAATACATCACGTCAACCTGGAAAGCCTGTCGACCGTCAGTTAAAGTTGTCTGCCCACACTGTCTGTATTTACGGGATCCTCACCCTGGTACCTTTGTGGATCCGGATTGGCTCTGTCCCGTGTTCTCAACAGTAGCTGGTGGTCCTATGAGATGCCAATTAAAAGTTGATGCGGAAGCTCATTCTTGTTTTCGGCCTACATTCTGCAGCAAGCGAGAGGCTAAAAGTGAGGCCAGTGGGAAGCCCATCATTCCCTCTCCACTCGTCTACCCATGTGAGTAAATTTCAATTTCGTTTCAATGGTTGCTATGGGATGAACTTGTATTCGTGTTAACCTTTCTCTTTGTTGCAGGTTACAGCCTTTCAGGTGATGAAACACAGAAAGTGACAGAGTACCTGTCCAAAGTTATCTCTCAAAGACACGCCATTTCTAGTGGTAAGTGCTCTATGTAACTTGCAAATAACATAATTATAACAATAATTTTTATTGGTTAAAGAAGAAGCACTCATATTCTCTGACAAATATTTGCAATTTTTTAATAGATCACCTGACAATACTCAAGGTCTGATTGTTTGTCAGTTACAATGTAGCAGTTTCCATTTATGCACTTAGTCAATTCTACCATCATAAATAATATCAACTGTCCTTACAAAGACAGGTCCTCTCCTTCTACTCCTTCTTATCAAACTGTCATACATGTTATCAAGTTATCAACATTACAGCACATCTAAGGCCTCAAATCGCATCATCCTCCAAACAAGATATGGGAGGGAAGAGAGTACAACTCCAATCTCAACTGACAATTGAAGGTGATGACAGTGAGCTGTCTGATAGCTTGGATTACTTGGACGAACATGAAGATGAGTTGGCTATCATCCACTTGAGAGTGAAACCGAGTAGAAAAACCTGGGCTAAGAAACTCTTTGATTCGTCATCTGTAAGTTTCTTTTCATGATATGAAACTTCATCATTCATGGCACCTTCAAAGGATCATTAAAGTTGGTACTCTTGTCAACCGCCAATCCTGATTTGTTTAGGTCTATGAGATGACAACTCCTGTGAGAGGGCGCTGTTTGGTCGTCAACAACATCCACTTCTCTGTACTTGATGGCAGCGCAGACAGCGACGGGAGCAAAAGAACTGGGTCACAAACAGATCAGCAGAATATAGATGGGCTCTTTAAAAGCCTGTCTTTTGTAAACAAAATCCATGAGGATCTTCCTGCTCAGGTTAATTGACAATCTTGTTATTATGCTTTCTCTATTATATATAATGTTGTTTTTCGTAGCAACAGAAGCTTTAAAATTGCAATTATGATAGATTGAATGATCAAGTCTGTCTGGTTTCATAGCTTTTAGTACCTAGTAAATGTAAGACCATTTGTTTTATCTTCGTAAGCAGCCTTAAAATGAACAACTTAGTAGATGATACAGAATGAAGGTCAACTTCATATAATATATACAGGAGATGCTGAGGGTTATACGTGAGGAGACAGCGGTTGAAGATCATAAAGACTATGGCATGTTTGTACTCGTAGTCATGACACACGGGAATGAGACACATCTCTATGGTACAGACCAGCAAGCAATTCCTCGTACTTTAGTATACGATCTGCTGTCTCCTCGGTGTTTTCCTCACATGGCAGGAAAACCCAAGCTACTTATTTTTGAAAGTTCCTCTGGAGGTAAGGTGACCATTTTCGATTGACACCAATTTATACAGCCAAAGACTATTACTGCCAGTTGAGAAATTTTATTTGCTGACTTTAGCAACTACCATCAGATTTTACTGACATTTGGTTATGGTTCCCTTTTACGTCGATGTCTTGCAGTAGTAGTAAATTAATCATATAAATTATATCTTTGTATTAAGTAAATATACTGAAAGGTTCAACACATGTCGGTAATCCCTGCCATATAGTAGGTGTAGAGATATTATGTGTTTTATAGCTGTAAGAGTATGAGATTTGTGGGTAATTTAATGCTTAACTTTAGATTGGTAGGAAGTAGGAAATCTCATCATCTTGCTATGAAAATGCTGACTTGCTTTTCAGGTAAAAACTTATGATAAAAATGGCCATATTATGGGAGAAGTTTTAATCAATTGATCTGCTTTCACTGATTGAATGCGTCTATAGATGTTGATAAACTTCATGGCAACTCGTTATATGTATAGTGAGAGTAGACAACTCTACAGAAATAAACCAACCTCACACAACCCCCTGAGGATCTCTAGTATCAATTCTAAAGTTTTGATCGCTACTTAAAACAATTAAATTACTTATTGTTATCTCCTCCACAACACAGAGTAATTATACAGCTGCTGATAACATATGAATATCTATTACAGGCGGCTATGATCTATTATTTGGGAATATCCCTTATTCCTTTAGATCTCCAGACCCTACACCAACTGTTGCCCTCCCTTCTACATCTAGCTCTCAGTTTACAAGTACAAACTCAGCTGATTTCTTGGCAGGGGATGACTTTTTCATCATGAATGCGAGTTTTCCCGGTAAATCATCTACTTATGCGTATATTAAAGGGTCTTTAGTAGGAGATTATCTTACTTATAAATTGGATTGTAACACAGAGAATGTGATATGTACTGCATCTGTTTAAATTCTCTTCCATTGTCTCTGTTTTTCTTCACAATAATTAAACCCGCTAGCCCGTGGACCTTCAGTTAAACAGCTTAGTAGTGGAACTAGACACTAGACATGTCAAGTATCGCTGTCTATTTCGACTACAGACTCTCTGTCAACCCCTGTGTACATGCACATAGTAAGTTTCAGTTTGTAATAACTGTAGGTAATATATTTTCATGCCATGCCAAGGTTTGCTTAGTTTTAAATTGATCACTAAAATTATAGTTTTTGTACTTTTTAATGTTTGGTAATGGAGATCATCTTTAATCTTAAGTCTCTCCATTTTCCCTGGTAACAGATATTTCTGTACAATCTCTGCAGCTTCTCATTTTCCCTGGTAACAGATATTACTGTACAATCTCGACAGCTCCTCATTTTCCCTGGTAACAGATATTTCTGTACAATCTCTGCAGCTTCTCATTTTCCCTGGTAACAGATATTTCTGTACAATCTCTGCAGCTCCTCATTTTCCATGGTAACAGATATTACTGTACAATCTCCGCAGCTCTTCATTTTCCCTGATAACAGATATTACTGTACAATCTCTGCATCTCCTCATTTTCCCTGGTAACAGATATTTCTGTACAATCTCTGCAGCTTCTCATTTTCCCTGGTAACAGATATTTCTGTACAATCTCTGCAGCTTCTCATTTTCCCTGGTAACAGATATTACTGTACAATCTCTACAGCTCCTCATTTTCCCTGGTAACAGATACTTCTGTACAATCTCTGCATCTTCTCATTTTCCCTAGTAACAGATATTACTGTACAATCTCTGCATCTTCTCATTTTCCCTGGTAACAGATATTTCTGTACAATCTCTGCAGCTTCTCATTTTCCCTGGTAACAGATATTTCTGTACAATCTCTGCAGCTTCTCATTTTCCCTGGTAACAGATATTACTGTACAATCTCTGCAGCTCCTCATTTTCCCTGGTAACTGATATTACTGTACAATCTCTGCAGCTTCTCATTTTCCCTGGTAACAGATATTACTGTACAATCTCTGCAGCTTCTCATTTTCCATGGTATCAGATATTTCTGTACAATCTCTGCAGCTTCTCATTTTCCCTGGTATCAGATATTTCTGTACAATCTCTGCAGCTTCTCATTTTCCCTGGTAACAGATATTTCTGTACAATCTCTGCAGCTTCTCATTTTCCCTGGTAACAGATATTACTGTACAATCTCTGCAGCTTCTCATTTTCCCTGGTATCAGATATTTCTGTACAATCTCTGCAGCTTCTCATTTTCCCTGGTAACAGATATTACTGTGTAATTTCTGCCACTCCTCATTTTCCACGGCTCAGATTTGTTAGACAATAATGAGATGAATCTATTCACAAAACCATTTATATCTACACGTAGTGTCATGTGCTGTCTACTAAAAATCAATAGAAGTATGTCATGTTTGTAGTGGGCTATTTCACAAAACCTTCTATATATCCATTTAGTGTAATGTATATATATATAAAAAAATTGTTTCCTCACCCCGGATACCCCGTATGGGTGGTAATTTCTGCTCTAACTCGGGTCTCCAACCTGAGAGTTTGAGAACTCGCCTCAAGATCTTAGCTGTTCCCAATAGCGCACTTTTCTGCAACTCACCTGAGTTGATTGCTGTTGGTATTTGGGTAAGCCACATTTTATGCGCCGGTGTTATTGCGCCCAGTGCTCCAATGACTACTGGAATTACAGTTGTTCTTACATTCCAGCATTTTGCAATCTCTTCTCCAAGAGGGAGATATTTCTCTACCTTTTCTCTTTCTTTGCTGGCTATATTGTAGTCATTGGGTACTGCTATATCTATTATAGTAGCCCTCTTGTTCTCCTTGTCTACCACCACTATATCTGGTTGGTTTGCTAGGACATGCTTGTCAGTTCGGATGTAGAAGTCCCAGAGGATCTTAGCACGGTCATTTTCATTGACCTTGCCAGGAGTTTCCCCCCAGGAGTTTACCCAGGAGTTGTGGTTTATTAAGGCCATACTCATCACATAGACTTCTATACACAACACCTGCGACATTATTATGCCGCTCAGTGTATGCGTTTCCTGCTAGCTGCTTGCATCCACTGATGATATGTTGGATGGTCTCAGGTGCATCTTTGCACAGTCTGCATCTAGGATCGTCTCTAGTGTGATAGATTTTTGTTTGGAGTTGCCTTGTTGGGAGCACTTGCTCCTGGGCTGCCATGATTAGCGACTCTGTATTGGCCGTTAGGTTTCCTTTGTTCAGCCACATATATGTCTGGTGAAGATCGCCAACCTTAGATATTTGTTGGTGGTAAGCACCATGAAGAGGTTTCGTGTGCCAGTCAATTTCCTCATCAGGGCGTAGGTTCGTTGTAAGAGCAGACGATTGAAATTCAACTAGCAACTTATCTGAAGTGGCCATGGAGGCTGCATATGCTTTGATGCTTTGCTCCTCCTTTTTCACTGTCTGCTGTACACTTTTGAGTCCCCTACCGCCATCTTTCCTATCGAGATACAATCTAGTAGTATCAGATTTTGGGTGGAGATCTCCATGCATGGTCAGCAGTCTACGAGTTGCTATATCTGTTTCTTTGATGGCTTCTTCAGTCCCCTTTATTATGCCTGCTGGATATCTTATTACTGGCAGTGCGTAGGTATTTATTGCCATGACTTGGTTCTTTTCATTGAGCTGGCTCCGTAAGACCTGCCGAAGGCGTTTCTTGTATTCGGTAATGGCTTTGTGACGTACCTCGGCTTCCAAGTTGGTGTTGCTTTGCATAATCCCCAAGTACTTGTACCCTTCTTCTATATTTTTGATATATATACACACATGTAGTGTCTTGTGTTGTTTTCTCAAATTCAATAGAAAGTAAGTCATGTTTGTAGTGTGCAATGGAATTTCTAGTTTGGTAAGTAATTGCTAGTGTAATTATGGTGAAATGGGGCTACCGCTGTGTTGGTATTTACAGGTTTTGTCTCTATAAGACATGATGCTCATGGTTCCTTCTTTATAAGAGCCCTTGTGGAAGCTTTCTACAAACACAGCTGTCATAGGGATGTGAAGAGGCTGTTTGAGGAGCAGGTACTACCTAATAATAGCTATAATAGTGTCACTAACTCTCGTTTTTCATTTTTCACCTCTTACTAAACATTATCATAGTAAATATTGTTATACTTTACTAAACACTATCTTATACTTGTGTTCACTAAGTATTGTTATACTTAGTGAACACTGCTCTACTTTGAATTGTTTCTCTCAGCTACTTAGACACCACAAATTTGTTAAGTAGGTTTTATTATTTGATAAACCGTAAGAAAACTGCTTATTTTATACTTCAGGAAATGATTAATTATTGTTTAGACTTCCATTTATTGTGACACCCCTCCCCCTTATTACCTATCTAATAATATAAAATCATGTGTTTGTGTTTTTGTCAGTTCATTGCCCGTATGTCCAGTTAATAGCGATTGGTTATATTGTAAATGCTAGCACGCTTCCAGTCCCGTGAGAAATCATATATATATATATATATATATTTCTAGTTATATGCACAATTATTCCCAGCCTTAGTTTCCAAGTAAATACTACTGCCTGATCTTTCTCTCTCCTCAAGATGGTCAAGCTAGTAATAAACACGCCGAGTTTTTTAATCACCTGAATCTATATATATATATATTTCCAAGTGTTGGTGTGTAGGTGCGTCCAGCTATAGCTATAGCCCACACTGATTGATTTACCAATGCGGCCATGCGTTACGATGCCACTGTTAAAAAATATTTTTTCGTAAGGTTCGATTACTATATCTGGGGTCAACGTCAGTTCTCACGCGGACAATTATATCGTCTCCGTGGGAAAGCCTCAACATTATCTCTTTGTTTGGTCAGACAAAGACAGTACGATATTTCATTGTTACATTTGTACCGGTATCGAGAGGTACCAGTATCGTCTTATTGAAAGTTTTGATGGATAGCTTCTGGTGGAACAGTAACCTTATTTATACACACACTTCTATGCAAGAATTTTTATTATTAATTTAACATATTCAGGATGTTTATTTTGTTTTCTCAGTTCGTATTATTTGTATCATTACTGAATCCTCTTTCATTGTAATCGTAGCAAACAGACTTAATTTAGCTCTGGCTAATTATTTCACATTTACATCTAAACCTTTTTGTAGTCATTTTATTTTTTTTAATTTATTTGATCTGCACAAAACTTTCCTTCATGATATGAAGTTTAAAAGTTTTTTGACAAAGTTTGAAAACCTTTACTGTTGTTTTTATTTTCTCTCTTAATATATTTCAATTACACAAAACACTTTTTTCGTGAAATATAGTTTGAAAGTTAGAACGGCAAATGTTGCTATATGTTAAACACAAATCAATTTTCTGTCCAAAGACTTTTTTAAAACCCGGGCAACGCCAGGTGGCACAGCTAGTATATATATATATATATATATATATATATATATATATATATTTCACCGTAAATATATATATACTGTAGATACAAGGAGTCACATGTTATAAGCAAGTGACAAGCATGCGGAGAGTGTGCGCCAACTCTTGCTGATCTTGACAGGCTCATTTGATATGATTGTTGTCACGGTCACCTCTGGCTTATCACTTTCTGCCATTTTCATTTGTGATGTAACTTGTACCGAAACCTGTACAGGATTTCGGCTCTTGTATCTAAACCTATATAAATCTAAATGTGGTCAGTTCAGCTGAGCTGAGTATCGCCGAGGTAGCTGTGCTGACTCCTTTGTCTCTTGTATCTAAACCTATATAAATCTAAATGTGGTCAGTTCAGCTGAGCTGAGTATCGCAGAGGTAGCTGCGCTGACTTCTTTGTCCATAACAACTGGGACAGCCCTGGCAGTGTCAACTTAATGCAGTTAACTGAGCTGGCTGTTACGCAATTGCTTGGCTCATAATACATGCCACTACTTCATAGACCTTCCAGCCGGAATGCTCAGCGTTAGTGCTCGTCTGGCTGCCACTACATCCAGGACTACCTCTAAAAGATTATATACCTCTCGAATCATAGAGTCTATCGCTACCTCTAGGGTACTATGCCCGACTGTTTTACTTTGTATCCCTCATTATCCCCTTCTTAATCTCACTTCTCAACTCACCATCTCTACTCTCCACTCTCAACAACCTGTATTAATTATTCACTATCTCTAGTCCTCATTGCCTCATTCAACATATCTCATGTCAAATCAACATTCTTCATCTAGTCTCCACTCACTTCTCTATCTTTCAACCCATTGACTGCCACTATTAGAGCAAACCTTACTCTATCAGCATTATTAACTACCTCATCATATCTACTCAAACTCTCAACTTGTCATAAGAACTCTCTATCACTTTCACCAACTGCATGTCTAGTCACAGGAACTTATGCCCTTTTACAAACATGCTCTCCTGTCTACCATAATACTCCTGCAACTGAAGCAGGGCTTTTACCCGGTACACTGAAGTATCCTTCACATTGTAGATAGCAAAGAAGGTCAGAGCAAAAAGCATAGAGATTAGCAAAAGATATCCAAGAGTGAGCAGACAGCAGCCCATCCTGATGTGTTTACCAACTGATGGTAAAAAGCTCTACCTATTTCCTGGCTACACTCCTCCACCACCTGGAAGAAAATAAAACACTTTTCTGATTGGCTATCTTATCACAAGCTTCTGCACAGGAACTATTGTACATAGCAGACAACTATCAACATACAGTAGATGCTCCTATAATGTAAACTTCCCTATGAATTAAACTAGCTGCATTACCCGCCTACAAAAACAGATTCACGTGCAGCATAAGGTTTATTGAGAGTTGTCTTTCATACTGTAAAACAACTCCAAATATGCAGTGTACCGAAATTGTTGCCCTGATTTATTATTATGTAAATTGTCTACTGAAATTGTTGCCCTGAATATACACATATACATGTCAATATGCACATATACATGTCAAATGTTTGTGACATTTATTGTGACACCCTTATTACCTATCTAATAATATTAATTCACAAGTTTGTATTTTTGTCTTTTTGTCATTCGAATGTCCAGTTAAAGTTATTTAACATATGCGTGCTATCTAGCACACTCACACTTCCATGCACTGTGAGAGATCAGATATCCAATTATATATACAATTACTCCAAGCCTCAATTTTAAATCCCTGCCTTATTTTTATTCCTAACCTTATTTGTAGTGTGGTTGGTTTGATTCTACGCACACGAATGCACGAGTTCGACTCCTGCTAGTTGCAATACTTTTTCTAATAAATCTGAAATTTTATCATCTGTGATTCGGTCTATAGTGATTAGTATGTAGCAATGGTAAATCCGTATGGCAGAAGATTAGATCTCAGAACCTCCCGGTCACTCGGCTACTACCTAAATAATTAGGCTATGTGAGATGCATTGGGCTCATAGGGCGATATGAGTTGTTATCTGGGCTAAAATACGCATAGCCATCTGTGTTTCCCAATGTCACTAAAGCTTGCTCTCACAGCTCTTTTTATTAAGTTAGCTCTTTTTTTAATAACCTAGTCAAATTAGCCATTGGCAATGTGCCAGGTTAATGGCGAGTGGTAGGCTACTTGCCAGTAGCCTTACCTGTCACTGTTTATAAGCTGTTTTTTAATACTCGTGCAACGCCGGGAGTTCTACCTAGTTTTTTCATAATGCTGACTTCTGATGGATGAACACAGCTTTTATTATACTAAAGATTTAGACTAGCTTAAGTTACTAAAATTCATTGAATAAAGAAACTTAACCAATAGCAACTACATTACCTTCCACTGTCTATTTTCTGTTATAAATCTTGAATGAATGTGCAGCATAAGATGTAAGAAATATGTTTCCACAATCTGTTTTATTTATTCCTAGAGCATTCAAATATTTGAATTGTGCATTGGCCAGACACACACAGAAATAAACAAACATTTTCATTTAAAAGTTAGAATGGCAAGTGTTGTATATGTTCAATAAAAATAAATTTTATGTGCAAAAACTTTTTTATCACCTGAGCAACGCTGGGCATTCATCTAATCTTTGCTATAATAAGAGCCGTGTCTGTCTATCTTAGGCCATGTTGAGAGTGTTAGGAAAAAACACTACACGAAGTGGGAATTGAACCCGGGCTATTGGATTCCCTAACGAGTTGACTCCAACCAAATTTGGATTTCAATCACTTTGGCACATATAAGAATAGGTGTGCACATAGTTATTACACATGAAAATCTGAAGCATGGGACTGCCTGTTTATTAGTTTGCTATAATAGTGATATATATTAATTTAATATAATAAATTTAACTTAATGTGTGAGTAACCCTTGAAGATCAAGTATAATGTCTGTTTAGCTCGCTGCAAGCAGAGGCTGTGTGTGTTTTTAAGAGCAACGGTGTATTAACAATGGGTTTGTGGTCTTGACTGAGTCCAGTGACAAGGGAACCTAGAGCATTCAAATATTTGAATTAGGCATTGGAGAAATACACAGAACTAAACAAACATTTTCATTTAAAAGTTAGAATGGCAAATGTTGTATTCATGTATGTTAAAAAAATAAATTTTTTGTACAAAAGATTTTTTATTACTCTGGCGATGTCAAGCATTTATCAGGTATTAGCTATAACGATCTCTCCCTACTACTATCTCGACTACCATCGCTCTCATAGCTGCTGTCACGACTACCTACTAGTCCACTGCTGCTATCTCGCCTGTCGTTTCCCGCTTCTCTGCTTTTATCCCTACAATTATGGGGTACATAGAATCTTTTCCTTCAAGGAAAACTCTTAATGAGGGGACAACTCCGCATCTCAAGAGCACTACTCTTGCAATTGTAGCAAACTCTTTCCACTACTTTCTCTACTACCTGCTCCATGTCTAGAGACATACCTTTCTTTGCTATTGTCTTTATACCTCCTTCTGTCCCTATCCTTACTATACTCTCAACTCCTTGCCCATATCTACTAACATATTGTCTTTATACCTCCTACTGTCTCTATCCTTACTATACTCTCAACTCCTTGCTCCCCATATCTACTAACATCATGATCATCACTGCCATCTCAATAATACTTTCTACTATCTCTAGGACCACCTCTAGAGGAGTATATGCTTGACAAATCGCACCGTCTATTAATACCTCTAAGGTACTATCTCGACTGCTTTCCTTTGACACCCTCGCTACCCCCTTCTTAATCTCACTTCTCAAGTCACCACCTCTACTCTCTACTCTCAACAACCTGTCCTGATTATTCACCATCTCTCTAGTCCTCAAGACCTCATTCAACATATCTCATGTCGAATCAGCATTCTTCATCTAGTCTCCACTCACTTCTCTATCTTTCAACCCGTTGACTGCCACTATTAGAGCAAACCTTACTCTATCAGCATTATTAACTACCTCATCATATCTGCTCACACGCTCAACTTGTTATAAGAGCTCTCTATCACTTTCACCAACTGCATGTCTAGCCATCAGGAACTTATGCCCCTTCACAAACCTGTTCTCCTGTCTGCCATAATACTCCTGCAACTGAAGCAGGGCTTTTACTGGGTAGACTAAAGTATCCTTCACCTTGTAGATAACAAAGAAGGTAAGAGCAAAAAGCATAGAGGTTAACAACAGATATCCAAGAGTGAGCAGACAGCAGCCCACCTTGATGTGTTTACCAACTGATGGTAAAAAGCTCTACCTATTTCCTGGCTACACTCCTCCACCACCTGAAAGAAAATAAAACACTTTTCTGATTGCCTATCTTATCACAAACTTTTGCACAGGAATTGTAAGTAGTAGACAACTTTCAGCAGACCCTGCTATGATGTGTACAGTACGGGCTCCTACAACGTAAATAATACGTTCCAAGAACATTTACATTATAGGGATTTTAATGTTATAAGAACAGTGAATTGCGTGTATATTGCCTAATCTTTCCCAAGATCATCCAACCAACTCCTTTGGGCATACAAAAAGAAGAAACTTGATATGACTGTTTGATTTGTGGGCTGTACCATAAGTGCAGCATTATTACTTCACACAAACAACTTTTCCCTTTTTATGATCAATATCACTGGTTTTTAAGGACCATAATTGCCGTAATTTTGCAATAAATTGATGGGGAGTGCACGTTTCGGCGTTCATTCGCAATGACTTGCATATTTATCTAAACAGCAATGTGTACTTGCAAAGTAAAACTAATAACAAACATTTTATACATCTACAAGAAAGCAAAACAACAAAACATTTTACAAAAAAACCGGACCTGCATACTACCTGCTCACCATTTATCAGTATCCAGAGGTCAAGGTTAGGATAAAAGAGAACTTTCAATGATACTCCAACTCGTGACATTTAGATTGGTGGGCCGACGCTGTAACACCTGCACCAATTGATCCCTTTTGTATTTATGAGCAATGGGCAGCTACCCTATTCTATGTATTTTCATAGTCTACTCCCATCGATATCTATAGGATAATAATGTATTTGCAATAAAATCTTTCAAGGCCCAAAGACTTTTGGCTATTAAATGATCACACTGATATATTAGACCTAATCTTGTCCTGCAAATGTTCTCAAAGACTGGGTATATCTCCTCCAACAACAACTTACTAGTACAACTAATCATTTGGTATAATCCATCCATTGCTTCAAGGGATCCTTTCTAATCCTTAGCCTGAGTTTCATAAATGTCTATTTGTCAAATGATGTCAGACAGGTGGAAACAACCCAGGACAAAGCAGCACAGACTGTTAACATACGGATTTGTTATTGACATAACCATGTACTGGTTATTCACTACTTCTATGCAACCAAACATATTTCACAGGCTGTTTAAATCACATTAAAAAGGACAGCATTTCCAACAGTGTGTTTTCTTTATTTCGTCATATACAAAAGGATTGTTATATATAACATAATTATACAAGAGTTATTAGTTATAGTATTTGGTAGCTCAACTTACTAACAAGCCATCGCGTTGGAGTGATATATATATATATATACATATATAGTGATAATTTATCAATTTAACTAACCCTCTATCGTCTGAAGTGGATTTTGGTGAGCAGGCTAAGGGAGGTCGTCAGATACCCTCTGTTCGCAGGAATCGCAACTCCAATTTTGTTGCTACTGCTTCTAAAGAAGAATACCTCTTATTCTGGGTTGTGACAAATGAAATTAGCCCAGCAGATACGACTGTCCTGTTGGTGCACTCTGACAGTAGTGCAATTTAGGAAGTTGCCAACGGGGTTGCTTATTGAAGATGATGTTTGCTGGTGAACCATGTTGCTGGTTCAATTTAAGTGATCTCCTACCTAGTCACTTATTTATGATAATGTTTGCTGGTGCCCTGTGAATGCTGGTGCAGTTTAAGTGATCTCCTACCTAGTCACTTATTTATGATGATGTTTGCTGGTGCCCTGTGAATGCTGGTGCAGTTTAAGTGATCTCCTACCTAGTCACTTATTTATGATGATGTTTGCTGGTGCCCTGTGAATGCTGGTACAGTTTAAATGATCTCCTACCTAGTCACTTATTTATGATGATGTTTGCTGGTGCCCTGTGAATGCTGGTGCAGTTTAAGTGATCTCCTACCTAGTCACTTATTTATGATGATGTTTGCTGGTGCCCTGTGAATGCTGGTGCAGTTTAAGTGATCTCCCACCTAGTCACTTATTTATGATGATGTTTGCTGGTGCCCTGTGAATGCTGGTACAGTTTAAGTGATCTCCTACCTAGTCACTTATTTATGATGATGTTTGCTGGTGCGCTGTGAATGCTGGTGCAGTTTAAGTGATCTCCTACCTAGTCACTTATTTATGATGATGTTTGCTGGTGCCCTGTGAATGCTGGTGCAGTTTAAGTGATCTCCTACCTAGTCACTTATTTATGATGTTGTTTGCTGGTGCACCGTGTTGCTGGTTCAATTTAAGAGATCTCCAACCTTCTCACTTAATAATGATGATGCTTGCTGGTGCGCTGTAAATGCTGGTGCAATGCAACCAATTTCTAGTTAGTTGATGGTTGTAGAAAGATCCAGACAAGGTTGTAGTGCATCTTGTACTGCGCATAAGAATGAATATACGGTAACCATACACACAGATGTATTTATATCCTAGAGGGCGGGTCTTAACAAGTTCAAAAGGTTAAAGAAGACGGCTAATTATATAATTGGCTATGATGGTTATACAGTGCACCCTCGAGATACGATGTTAATTCGTTCCAGGGTTGGCATCGTATAGTGAAAAATTCGTATATCGGGGTATAGAGACCGTTGTAATTAAACAATGCAAACACCCCCTGGTCAAAATCGTCAATTTTTTTTACAAAAATGTGTACATATTGACAATTAGCAACAAAATAGTATGTTAACTTTAGTAATTATAGTTACCTACAGTAACTGTATTGTATTTAGTGTATTTTAATGGTTATGATCTGCAATAAAACGCAAAATTATAATGTGTGTACCAAATGCAGTACGTACGGTAAGGAGTTCTTGCCTTCAAAAGGTACGCATAACATAAACTTTGAATTCACTTCAAGTAAGTTTAGCTTGCTAAACCTAAAACTAAGTTTTAGTATGTATCAACTTTTTATCACGAAATTTTATCCTTCAGCAGTTCTTATCTTCACTTTCACTATAAACTTTAGCCTATCTGTTTGGAACCTTTTTCAACCTAAATCAATAAGGCCGAGCGATGCAGTTATAGAAAGCGGCACCTCACACACTTGACCATTTAATGGCTACCGAAAAGAAAAATGAAATTTTATTTTCTATACAGGACGTACATACCTTTGGAGTAACGTGGCTTTAGCTGGTACATGTAGCGAGTAAAAGAGATGAGGCAAAAGCGTAACAATGCTAATTATGGTGCTGCACACTTGAAAATAAATTTAAAACGTAATGAATTGGAATTTTTTAGCAGGCTAAAAGAAGTTGTCCATTCCTGTCCAATTCTTCTACCTTTTCAACGAGAAAATTGCTAGCTAGCGCTTGTAAAAGGATCCAGAGAATGTGGTACAGTAGTTTGTCTTGTATGAAATGTGCACAATAATCAATGTAACCATACGTACAAAGTTTGTACGTATTTATACCCTATGGGGGGACAGGGCTTTAGCAAGTTTCAGAAAGTAATGTGGATGCGTCAACTATCCTGAGCCGCTAGTTATATGCGTTACATAAAAATAATTCCATACGATGAATTGTATTCACGTAGAAGATAACAAGCCCATATGCAAAGACATGGTTAAACAAGAGAATAAAACATAAAATCAAAAGGAAACAAATAAAATATGAAAAACATGCCACACAAGAGATAAATAATATATATTATACATGCATTGTTTTAATGTACCAGTCCACATCAGTAAATTAAACACATAAAATATTTCTGCGAATGCGGGTTTCCTGTATCTTCTACATCCTCGCCTTTACTAAATGGTTGCTCCTTTTGAATGCTGATCGCGTGCATGACCTAGCTCATTCAAATCTTCAGTCGGAAGCTCTTTCTTGTGCTTGCTTTAATGGAGTTCTTGTTTTAATAATAATTGCAAATGCTGATTGGTTGCGATCATATTCCTTGACAATGTTGATAATACGGGTCCCTTCTTCTTATTTACGACATTCAACTTTGTTGACATAGAAATCAATTTTCCTTCGTTTTGTAACGTTTGTATCGGTCTCAGATTCCATAGATAACGAATTAAACGTAGATACTTGTAGTTATATACGTATGCTGACTTGAAAGTTTATAGTAAAAGGTATAATAACGCTACAAATGAATATTTGCTCTCGCTTGTGCATTTTACACGAAATTTTCCACGCGGATATGAGAGAAGTCGATCATCGTGTCTCTTCTAAACGTTCTAAGAATGTTTTCGGGAAACCATATTTCGGTGTCTTTTTTATTTCGACGTGTGTTATGAGCACACCGACGGCCAAATTTTAACTCGGGCGAAACTTTTATCAAATTCGTATGGTGAAATAAAATTCGTATAGCGAGGTGAAGATATCACAATGTTTGACTTCGTAAGGTGAAAAAATCGTATATCAGGGTAATCGTATCTCGAGGGTGAACTGTATACCGCTATGATGGCCAATTACCTATATGCGCATACATGTATGATTATGCACACAAAAATGAATCATTACAGATGTGATTGCACCATTTAAGCCATTCAAATAAAATTGCAACCAATATAAGGCGAAAACAACAGCTACAATTTGATGCCATTTTTGTCTTTGTAAACTAGCCCTGTCCAGAGATATAAGCGTTTGAATGAGATCATTTTTGGGATGCTCAGGTTACAGCAGTTGGTTTTTTGTGTGATGTATAGTCAGCACATAGGAAAAGAGTCAGCGAGCAATAAATATATGATCTCTTCTTTAGCCAATCGCCAGCTTGAAGTTTTTATATAGGTCATAAAAAATGCTTTCACTAGCAAACTCGTCCGCTGTGATCTCAAAGATTCTCATCATTAGAGAATTTACTGATTTACTGGATCACACACGCTGAATCAACATTTTTTATTGACAAACAACAGAACTTTAACAATGCTTCTAGTTCCAGCAAAGATGACTCTCAGAGTTTTTTGAGCATCAGGTGGTTAAAGTTTGGGGCAGACAGCTTATGGTCAGAGATGACAGGCGTCAGCAGCGTTATGCTTCTGAGGAAGATAGGATAGAAGTAATTATAAATAATACATATATATATAACTTTGAGTCTCCTGTATATTTACTTAACCAAAGGTAATAATTTTACTAGTCACTAATACATATACTAATTATTAAAATCATAATTTTTGCTATCACTAATCTTCATTTCATAACTTTTTTATTGTTTCACCTAGCTATAATATTTGCTTTAAATTTTCTTTGGCAGTTTTAGCTCATAAATTAGATTAATGATTAAAATTTAGGTTCACTTCTTACGTGTGGAAAGTGAGAAAAAGTGATTAATCAATGCTCATCTTTTACTCCCAAAAATAAAGCTTTGAATTTTTGGCTTGGCGTACTTATGCTTTTGTTAAACATTTATTCAATTTGTAATTTTACATTCTCTATTTAACTCCTAAATTGGAAGCTTACAGTAGATATACGTTAGAGCGACATATCTATGAATGACATATATTTATTGCATTTGTTTTATTGATAACAGGATGCTTGCGTGACGCCACCAGTGCAGCAGCAGTGTCAGCAGCAGTGTCAGCGTGGAAACTGTCATATACGAGGAAAGAGAGAGACATGAATGTGTGCTGCACAAACCATGATATGTAGCATCCTGTTACGCATACTGGTCTCAAAATGTGCTGCAGAAGTGCATGAGATTACAGACCTTATAAGACCAGGTATATTGAGAGAGGCCTATTATAATTACCGACACTACTATGGTAAGTTTTGTAGCTACATAATTAGATTTTTGTTGCTGATAATTTTACTAGATGTCATATCACTTCCAAGCGACATTTAATAAGTTATTCAAAGATAATGAAAGATTAATATTTTGTTAGTACCCAAGAATCCAGATACGGAGTGTCAGAAACCATATGAAAGGCTGGTGGAACATGATTTGTACAACATGATGATAAGTAAACACAAAGAAAGTTGTGCACCTACAGATCATTGGTATTCTGGACATACCCAAAAGGACTTGCAAGAGCAGAGTGGTGATCAAAACCAACTCGTGTATACAATATAGTAGGAACATGTCTTACGACCAAAGATGAAGATGAATATCCAGATACGATACAGAGTTTGATTTTAATGCAGTAGAATATTTTTTTCCCTTATATGAGCTGAAGCTATGTGAGTAGCCTCGATTTAGATAGATATTTTTAATGAAAACTTATTGCTGAGATGAAAATTTTTTGGTTGGTAAAAATTATATAATAAAATAATAATGTTAAAAGTAATGCAAAACGTATTTTGGTGAACTTATCAAATTCATCATAGCTCCGTCGCTGCCTGTGCTAAAATCTTGTCTGATAGATGGATTTATAAAGTGTAATCAGAGCTGTATTGGCAAATACTTTTGCATAGCTCGACTCAATTCCATTGGACGGAATATTTTACTTGCTCAAAAATGTTATGTTCTACACTACTAAGTGAAAACAGGAGTGTACACACCACAAACCACCAATTGGGTGTGGAAATGGCTTTATTAACATTTTGCCAGAATCAGTTGATTACTTCATTCAAAAGAATTTGATACTGTTTCGCGTTCACTATTTTGGTCAACTCAAAAAACCATTGTTTTGTACTTAAATCAACTAATCAAATGTGATTAGTAATATCATTTCTACAAATTGATACTAATAATGACTAGATAATGTTGACTACACATGACTTTGTAGGGATTCAGGTAGTTTCACCATCTATCTGAACATATTCCTTTTGACGATGCAGATTGCTTATTTTTATCTAGTAACTAGTTTTCGATGTCAGCAGCAACTGAGAGATTTGCTGGTTCAAAGGTCACAAATAACTAATTTCACTTGATGACTTAATTACTGTAGACTGGCAGAATCGTAGTTAATACTTATATTTTACCACAGCATTTAAAAAAAAAATATGACAATTTTTCAGTTAGTTTATTTGAGTTGTTTGCGGGACACCAATAACAATATATATGTAGCGAGATTTAAAATTCTATTCTGACACTTATAAGCAAATACAAATTAAATTATATGCCATTGAAGCCAGGTAGCAATCGACTTTAATAGCAAAAGCCGATGTAATACGAGAGAGGACGGGTAGCCTCGCGGCTATATACATCATTTTGGGAAAATCTAGGCACATCCTTTTCTTCTTCTAAATGTTCTAACAAAAATAAAGTTTAGTTGATTTTAATCTTGGAACATCCTAGCATTCAGACCACCTCAAACATTAAAAACAATCACAACTGGTAAAATAATACCGATACTTCCTAATAGAATCAACTGAAGTACAGTACTATGGAGTGCCATTTGTAAAATTTTGTGATATCCACACTATAAAAACATTTTTAGTATATCAGTTTACATGTTTAATATGTGAAGATTCATGTTTAGTATGCTAACTTACATATTTAGTATGCCAACTTACATGTTTAGTATGTGAATATTCGTGTTTAGTGTGTCAGTTCACATGTTTTATATGGCAAGGTTCATGTTTAGTATGCTAATTTACACTCCATATAATATACATGCATTGTTTTAATGTACCAGTCCACATCAGTAAATTAAACACTTGAAACATTTCTGCGAATGTGGGATTTTCTGTATTTTCTAAATCCTCGCCTTTACAAAATGGTTGCTCCTTTTGAATGCTGATCGCGTGCATGACCTAGCTCATTCAAATCTTCAGTCGTAAGCTCCTTGTGCTTGCTTTAATGAAGTTCTTGTTTTAATAATAATTGCAAATGCAGATTGGTTGCGATCATATTCCTTGACAATGTTAATAATACGGGTCCCTTCTTCTTATTTACGACATCCAACTGTGTTGACATAGAAATCATTTTTCCTTCGTTTTGTAACGTTTGTATCGGTCTCAGATTCCATAGATAACGAATTAAATGTAGATAGTTGTAGTTATATACGTATGCTGACTTGAATGTTTATAGTAAAAGCTATAATAACGCTACAAATGAATATTTGCTCTCGCTTGTGTATTTTACACGAAATTTTCCACGCGGACATGAGAGAAGTCGATCATCGTGTCTCTTCTAAACGTTCTAAGAATGTTTTCGGCAAACTATATTTCGGTGTCTTTTTTATCTCGACGTGTGTTATGAGCACACCGACGGCCAAATTTTAACTCGGGCGAAACTTTTTTCGAATTCGTATGGTGAAATAAAATTCGTATAGCGAGGTGAAGATATCACAATATTTGACTTCGTAAGGTGAAAAAATCGTATATCAGGGTAATCGTATCTCGAGGGTGCACTGTACTGTGCTGTACAACCATAAGATATACTAAGAACACTGTGTTATACAATCATGAGATATGCTATGATATAATTTGAGTACTGTGCTGTATAACCATAAGATATACTAAGAACACTGTGTTATACAATCATAAGATATGCTATGGTAAAATTTGAGTACTGTGTTGTACAACCATATGGTATACTAAGAACACTGTGTTATACAATCATAAGATATGCTATGATATAATTTGAGTGCTGTGCTGTAAAACCATATAATATACTAATAACACTGTGTTATACAATCATAAGATATGCTATGATATAATTTGAGTACTGCGCTATACAACCATATGATATACTAAGAACACTGTGTTATACAATCATAAGATTTGCTATGATATACTTTGAGTACTGCGATATACAACCATATGATATAATAAGAACACTGTGTTATACAATCATAAGATATGCTATGATATAATTTGAGTACTGTGCTGTACAACTTGATGATATACTAAGAACACTGTGTTATACAATCATAAGATATGCTATGATATAATTTGAGTACTGTGTTGTACAACCATATGATATACTAAGAACACTGTGTTATACAATCATAAGATATGTTGTAACAGTGAGGGAGAGAGACAGGTATAATTTGTGTGTACCTGTGTGTGTGGTGTGGTTCTTTTTAGCAACAAATTAAACCTTTGCCTCCTAACATTTGATTGGTTTGCTCCCCCTGCCCTACAGGAACTAATAAAGACCTTATTTCTTGAGTAATTCTTAGGAAAGTGAGACAAAGACATGTGGTATACAAAGCTCCCAGTCTTACATGAATATCTCTTTATATTAGCGTATCTCACTCCATTGTATCTATAGACCTTTATAGCTGTTTTAGATTAGGGTTTCTTTTAAATTCATAAATTTATCTTAGAAAGCGAACATTAACTATGACTGCTGTCAGTGATTCTGATAACAAAATCATCATCAACAATGAGAAAAAAAATTCTGTTTTCTTGGCTGTTCCTATCATGTTAACATTGTGATTAAAATTCCCTCCAGTTTTAGGAAGAGTTCAATGAGTTATTATACTCAAGTTGTGAATGGGAAGTCTACTCTTGTCATCTTTAAATATAATGAGTGACAAACTAGAAGAAGTTTAAATAGGTGAAAAATAGCCCGATCAGAGCGCTGACTTTAGTAACAGTCTATTAATATTAGTTCCTTATAACATTTCAAACATCAAGTATTTCTAGAATATTCATTAGAAATATTGGTCACCTGATATATTTAGATCAACATGGAAATATGTCAATAATGATTTACCAATTTACCATCTCAATCTAGTTACAGTATGATATATCGAAAAACCTCTAATTTAAAGCCACCTCTATTTGAACCTCACCTCTATTTGAATGCCACCACGAAAGAAGGGTTGAAAAATAGAGCGCCAACCTCTATTTAAACACCACCTCCAGTTGACTGCCATTTTATGAACCTATATTATCAAGTGATCAGTAGAAAAGTGTCTACAAAATAGTATTGATAAGAATCGTTTACATTAATAACAATCAATTCTCTCGCTCTCCAACTCTAAAACCTTTCCCTTTTTTTTGTTGAAACTTTGAAACCAACACCCTAGAAATAATTCATTACTATCTCAGGCTAATACTAAATGCAGCGCTTAAAAGTTTAGCTCGGCCCAAAATTGTTTGGACACTAATATCAACTAGTTCAGCAGTGCAGAAGTAGAGTCAAGGTCAAAAGACATTGTGGAAGGTATTGGAGAAATAGAAGATGTTCGTTTTATCAAAAGTAACAATCAGAACGCAGCTATCCGAGTAAATGATGGAAATATTTTTGTTTTAAAAACGTTAATTTTTATTTCTGCATGTAATATAAGTGTGGTTCGTTTATGTCACTTCTTCATGAATATGTAATTGTAGCATTTGGTAGATTATCATTATAGAACTTATAAATTTGCAAATTCATAGCATATTCTTTGATAGCATAATTGCGGTAACCTTGTTATACAATTGATTGACGCTCGTAACTCCTCTTCTATTGCACATAAAAAGGTAGTTATGGCTGCAAACTATAGCAAACATATCAATGAATGCAATGGGTTTTTATGCAACATTGGTAAATATAAATATAAAAAAAATTGTATCATCAAATTTATAATAAATTAAAAATTGAAAGAGCCAACAAATTGCAAAGAAGGACGGCGGCTATAATATTAACGCAGATCAGTTGCAAGCAATAGATATCAACTGGTAGAGTTATTTATCGGTTTCTCAATGCGTATTAAATTAAGAGATATAATTTGACAAGTTGGAGGTAAGTTGGCAGATTATTTGCATCCAACCGGTTTAATATCGATCCATCGGAAAAAGAGAACAAAATACCTATTGGCAACATTCATTTTGCCTGTATCTTATCCCCCGTATTTTTTCTTCCCAAAATTCTGACAAGCCTTTTGAAAAATACACCGCCAGCCTCTATTTGTTACCTTGGGTCTGTGAGACAACGAACAAGTGTCCCATGATGGAATGGCTTGTTAAATTTGCTTGTCAAAACTATATTCCTTTGAATCATAGATCATTTGTTTTCCTTTATCCAACCCTCTTGAATAGCTTGAATGATATATATCTGACTCAGTAGGAGAATGGCTATTATAACTGTTGTGTTGCTTGAACACTGAAAGCTGGTGTCTAATCTAGGACCTTCAAAACTGATCATCTATATAAAGAAGCAGATTCAGGCTACATACAATACAGTGGCCTGTCAAAACTGACACATTCCTCCTTGCTTGGATGATTAATTGCTCTCTATCTTCCTGATACATCGTTTGTTATTTTGACCTAGCACAATGTTTATCAAACCTTGAGTTGATATCAAATAAAAACCAAAGAATCCTCTGTTGAAACCTCAAGGACTTCACTATCTTCTATTCATCCCCAAGGGCTTGACGAAAAAAACATGTTTTAGGGGTGTTTTTGGTGGCCAGACACAAAAGAGTATGTTTTTTTAATTGTGTGCAGTGGATAGGGGCCAAACCTGTCTTATTGACGTATTGAACCTCATTGAACCTGTTTTTCCACGCAGTGGAAAGGGATATTCATGAACAAAAAGGGGGCAATTAATTTGTGGTGATGAAGTGATAAGAGGTAGTTTTTTATTAATGTATGAGTCAGTGGAAAGGGTACATTTTATAACATCTCCGACTAGCCCTTGGGGATGATAAGAAGAGAGCGAACCCCCTAGGGTCGAAACATGACAAAGTTGACATAATATGACAAACTCTTCTCACATATCTACCATTATCTGCCAACAGCTGCTGACACTCCTTATGTTATGAAGATTGTAACAGCTGGTAACTGAAGTCTTTATGTTTTGGCTTGGTCATTGAATGAGCATATCCCATCAACCTAAATAAGCATTGATATTGTTGACACAGTTATTCTGAGGGTCTGTAGCGTCCCTCTAAATTTGATTAAAATAACAGCTAAATGTTTGTAAACGACAGCAAGTGACAGCTTTATGCTTCTAATGTTATACACAGCGTGATATGATCATCCTCATATGTATACCTCTCGGAGTGCCTTAGCAGAGCTCATTTGTTCCCACAGAAGAAACGTGACTCGTCCCTCTTGATGTCGACTTATTTTATTGTTAGTTGGCACTGCACAATATAAGCTGGAATATTTTTGGCACAGCTTTTAGCATTTTTAAACATATTATGCGCTGTTGCATAATGCACTTATGCATTGTACATGTATATATCATCCATCAGACTATATCCTTGATTACTAAACTATTTTTACCTGTACAAAAAGCGATCAAAGTTCCCTTGCCCTCCTCCATCGTGTATCATATAAATCAAAGGTTTAACAATGTCTTCCAGCATCACTAGGTTGATCACTAGTGGGTCGTGCCCCTCGGTTTGCTCTATCTTGGTATAGAGTTTTGTTAGTCAATGCGATTGCTGTTCTCACATAAATTACCTTATAATGAGAGTTATCATTTCTTTTGGAACACAAGATCTACATGGGCATGCAGATTAAGAGGTCATAAATTGAATAAAATTGACAGAATAAACCTAAAAAATCTAGTCGATGTAACAGCCATGACAACGCGTTTGAGAGTTGTGTACTAGCTTGCCAAAGCTGGTTCAGATTATACATCTGTATATATATATATATACCTATGTTATATATATTATATCTAAATTTATATTATATATATTATACATATAGTGGTTAACTAGTGCAATGGTTCTCCCTGGTATCCTTCATACCACTATTATTTATTTGGTAGTATGCTAGTATCTATGATAGAATGCTAGGATGATAAATCAACAATGATAGGATGCTGCCAGGTAGGCGTATTTTCATGACTACACCTTTATAGTAAACGCTCCTGTATAGTATACCTCCTAGACGGTAGATGCTCCTATACAGTAGACACTCCTATTTGGTATATCTCCTATACAGTAGACACTTCTATTTGGTATATCTCTTATACAGTAGACACTCTGACATGGTATATCTCTTATACAGTAGACACTCCGACATGATATATCTCCTATACAGTAGACACTCCTATATGAGATATCTCTTATACAGTAGACACTCGTATATGGTATACCTCTTATACAGTAGACACTCGTATATGGTATACCTCCTATACAGTAGACGCTCCTATATGGTATACCTCCTATACAGTAGACACTCCTATATGATATATCTCCTATACAGTAGACACTCGTATATGGTATACCTCCTATACAGTAGACGCTCCTATATGGTATACCTCATATACAGTAGACACTCCTATATGATATATCTCTTATACAGTAGACACTCCTATATGATATACCTCCTATATAGTAGACACTCCTATATGATATACCTCCTATACAGTATACACTCCTATATGATATATCTCTTATACAGTAGACACTCGTATATGGTATACCTCCTATACAGTAGACGCTCCTATATGGTATACCTCCTATACAGTAGACACTCCTATATGATATATCTCTTATACAGTAGACACTCCTATATGATATATCTCTTATACAGTAGACACTCCTATATGATATATCTCTTATACAGTAGACACTCCTATATGATATACCTCCTATACAGTAGACACTCCTATATGATATACCTCCTATATAGTAGACACTCCTATATGATATACCTCCTATACAGTAGACACTCCTATATGATATACCTCCTATACAGTAGACACTCCTATATGGTATACCTCCTATACAGTAGACACTCCTATATGATATACCTCCTATACAGTATACACTCCTATATGGTATACCTCCTATACAGTAGACACTCCTATATGGTATATCTCCTATATAGTAGACACTCCTATATGGTATACCTCCTATACAGTAGACACTCCTATATGATATACCTCCTATACAGTAGACACTCCTATATGGTATACCTCCTATACAGTAGACACTCCTATATGGTATACCTCCTATACAGTAGACACTCCTATATGGTATACCTCCTATACAGTATACACTCCTATATGGTATACCTCCTATACAGTAGACACTCCTATATGGTATACCTCCTATACAGTATACACTCCTATATGGTATACCTCCTATACAGTAGACACTCCTATATGATATACCTCCTATACAGTAGACACTCCTATTTGGTATATCTCCTATACAGTAGACGCTCCTATATGGTATACCTCCTATACAGTAGACACTCCTATATGATATATCTCTTATACAGTAGACACTCCTATATGATATACCTCCTATATAGTAGACACTCCTATATGATATACTTCCTATACAGTATACACTCCTATATGATATATCTCTTATACAGTAGACACTCGTATATGGTATACCTCCTATACAGTAGACGCTCCTATATGATATATCTCTTATACAGTAGACACTCCTATATGATATATCTCTTATACAGTAGACACTCCTATATGATATACCTCCTATACAGTAGACCAGTGCTGCCCAACGTCCGGCCCGCGGGCCGGATCCGGCCCATGAAGCCTTAGAATCCGGCCCGTGCGTCAGTCTTTAACTTATTCCTGTTATTAACGCAGAAGCTTACAACTGTTATTTTTCTTCGAAGATGATTGGCTACTAATCAATAGTTTTCAGTTTGAAGAATTCAGTAGCGTTAGGTCAAAAATTAGTGTCTTTGCTGACATTGAAAAATTGATAAAAAGTGAAGTATCACAGCGTGTACGATTGATTGATTCGATCGTCGAATCAAAAGCCTCAGGGCGCTCACCTCAGCTGGTTGAAGAAGGACTGCTGGGAAATTACCATAGATATTTCAATAGAAAACGCTGAACTTTTTACCGCTTATTGAAATATCTATGGTATTTTCCACCGAGGCGCGCACGCCTTATTGACTTTCCGCATCAATAAAACTGGCTTTTGAGGTGATTCAATTTCAAATATACTCCAGCACAACCTTTGATAAGGAAGCCTTCTTATACCGATGAGCAAATTACAGTAGTTTCTTTTTCACAATAAATTTCAAATTTTGTTCATCCATGGCGTCGGCTAGAAAAATCAGAAAAGTAGACAAGGAGAATCGCAGGTTTAACGAAGCATGGACAAATTTGTATTTCTTTGTGGAATCAAATGCAAAATGTCTTTGTCTGATCTGTGGTGAAACAGTCGCAGTTCTAAAAGCTGAAAATGTGAAACGGCATTACACATTAAAGCACGCTTCGACCCATAATCGTTATGAAGGAGATCAACGCAAGGAGAAAGCACTTTTACTTCAAAAGAATTTAGTCTCACAACAGAACATTTTTCGGAAAGTAGATGATGAATCGAAAAAGTACGCCAAAGTGAGTTTCGTCATTGCTGAAAAGATTGCACGCAACATGAAACCTTTTTCGGAAGGAGATTTTGTCAAAGAATGTATCACCTCGGCGATTGAAATTCTGTGCCCAGAGAAAGAGAAAGCTATAAAATGTGTTAGCTTGTCGCGTAATACAATAACCCGAAGGATTGAAGAACTGGCCAAAAATACGAAAATGCAGTTGAACGAACTTTGTAAAAACTTCGAAACTTACAGCATTGCCATCGACGAATCTACTGACATTACTGATACACCACAACTGGCGATTTTCGTGAGAGGTGTTGATTCAACTTTTAATATCACTGAAGAATTACTTGCTCTATGCCCCATGAAAGGAAATTGCACGGGTGCTGCTGTTTTCAAAGAAATCGACACTGCACTCGAAAAGGCGGGACTGACTTATGATCGTCTGGTGGGAATTGCTACCGATGGTGCACCGGCCATGATCGGCAAGGAGCAAGGCTTGCGTGGTTTCATCCAAAGAAAACTGGAATCCCTGAATGTGAGTAAAGACCAAATATTGTGGTACCATTGCATTATACATCAGGAATCACTTTGCTCCAAAATCTTTAAGTTTGATCACGTCATGGATAATGTCGTGAAAGCTGTCAACTTCATTAGGAGTCGTGCATTGAATCATCGACAGTTTCGAAATTTTCTCGATGAGATAAACGCCGAATTTTCTGGCATTCCTTACTTTACCGAGATCAGGTGGCTCAGCCGTGGACGTACTTTGAAACGCTTTTACGATATTCGAGAACATGTGGCAGCATTTCTTGAAGCAAAAGGAAATTTATGCATCAATTTTGATGACGACAAATGGATGAATGATTTTTCTTTTCTGGTGGACATTACAGACAAACTGAATGAGTTGAATGTGCGGTTACAAGGAAAAGAAAAACTCATCCATAATTTGTTTGGGGAGGTGACAGCTTTCCAAAAGAAACTGGATTTGTGGATTGCTCAAATTGCTGACAGCAATTATGCCCACTTTCCTTGCCTTCAGAAACAGTCGCACATTTCAACCATGAACCGGGAATTCTTTGTGAGTGAGTTAAAACGGATGCAGGAAGAATTTGCCAGGAGATTTAAGGATTTCCGTGCTTGTGAAGACCAGCTGAAATTTTTTTCAATGCCTTTTGACGTGGATCCTGCTGATGCCCCCGTTGAGCTTCAAATGGAATTGAATGAATTACAAAGTGATTTTGATGTCAAGAGTCAATTTTTAAATAGGAATCTGATGGACTTCTACAAATACGGTCTGCCTCACACTCAATTTCCAAATCTTACATGCTACGCAAAACGCTTTCTCGTTTTGTTCGGTTCGACATGGATGTGTGAATATCTCTTCAGTCGCATGCAATTAATAAAATCGAACAAAAGAAATTCTTTGAGTGACGCTCACCTCGAAGATGAACTCCGACTGGCCTTAACAAATATTCCGGCAGACATCGAAAAGCTTCTTGATGACTCGAAACAATTTCAAGTTTCTCACTGATATTTTCGTTCATTACCGGTTTACATCTAAAATGAAATTGTTTTATTATTGAAATACAAAGCCATTTGAACAATGTTTTTTTTAATCTTGATAAATTGTTGAATTTATTTTATAGAATTTAAGGCACTAAATCAAAATTTCTAATGATCATTTCGTATTCATGTAATATCTGGAGACTATAATCTTTTGATAGCAATAAAAGTAATAGAAATACATGTAGTATCATATGTAGGACCCCCTATGTTTAAATTGAGTTATGAATTATAATTGTATAAAGGGTAATTTCTATAAATAAAAAATACAATCAATATTTACAGTTCTGAATACTTTTCCAAACCATTTCAAATAGTTCTATTAAAGAATGTAAGACTAGAAATGTGAGTCCGGCCCACTGGCGTCATTTTTTTTTAAATCCGGCCCATGTTCGGAAAAGGTTGGGCAGCACTGCAGTAGACACTCCTATATGATATACCTCCTATACAGTATACACTCCTATATGGTATACCTCCTATACAGTAGACACTCCTATATGATATACCTCCTATACAGTAGACACTCCTATTTGGTATATCTCCTATACAGTAGACACTCCTATATGGTATACCTCCTATACAGTATACACTCCTATATGGTATACCTCCTATACAGTAGACACTCCTATATGGTATACCTCCTATACAGTATACACTCCTATATGGTATACCTCCTATACAGTATACACTCCTATATGATATACCTCCTATACAGTAGACACTCCTATTTGGTATATATCCTATACAGTAGACACTCCTATTTGGTATACCTTCTATAACGTCAATTCCAGAAAACGTAAAGAACTTACGTGAAGCTTTTGCTTTGTACTACGTAACCAACTCCATATAACATTCTTAAATTTTATTTGAATAGTAAATCTTGCCGCACTTGCAAAGGAAAAAACATGCGTATAGCATTATATCTATTATGTGTACAACTTCCTTTAGATCGTCAGATGTGTCGACACAACAAAGAATCGGGTCGCAGAGCATTTGTTCACAATTATTTAAAGGCGATCGATTGGTCCAGAGGTTACAGCTGTGATCTACCAATTTGAATGTCACGAGTTGGGCAATAGTAAAAAGTTATCTTTTATCTTAACTTTGATCACTGGATACAGATAGATGATGAACGGGCAGTACCATTACTTATATAGTAAAAATATTTCATCTGTTTTGCTTTGTAGATTTATAAAATATTTATTATTATTTTTACGTAGTAGAACAGACTTGACTGTGTAGAAAAATTAGCAAATCATAGTGATTGAATGTTGAAGTTGTGTGCTCTCCATCAAATTATTGTAAAATTACCGCAATCATGGTCTATGAAACTAGTGAAGTTGATCAGAAAAAGGGGAAAAGTTGTCGATGAAAACTCATAATACTGCAGTTACTGTACAACCGATAAATTAAAAAGCCAAGTTTAGCTTTTCTATTTTCTATTACCAGAGGAGTGAGTTTGGAAAGATTTTGTAACGGCTTATTCGATTTACATGTGTTTTACTGTTCTTATAACGTAAATTCCCTATAACGTATACATTCCTGGAACGAATTATTTACGATGTAGGAACACCTAATGTATTTTGCCTCAACACTTGCTAACTACTAGCTACTAACTAAACTACTACTAACTGCTACTAACTGCTAACTATACATTCTTATTGCGGATTGTTTTGAATTCTCATATATATCATAGAATTATCATATCATACATGATAATTCTAAAAATAGATTTGTAGCCAGAAGAATTTCATAAAATTATTTACCCTTAGTTGTGCGCCGATCCATGAACTTAAGCCTACTTTCTATACGCCACTTGTACCAAAGTGCCATCGACACAATTATTATTGTGTCGACTACCTGCAAATGAATCCGGTAAAACATAGCTTAAACCAGGTGAGTTTGTTATATAGCAAGTGTTGGTTATCATAGCCTTAAAACCTTAAAAAAGGTTCTTCCTTACGTCATGAACTGTTGCTCATAGACACCATCCACTACAAGTTATACCCACACAATGACCTCTCACAGGCCAAGACACTGCTAGTTTCCAGTACTGTCATAGCTGATAGACATACAGTAATAACTGTTCTAGTATCTGGTTTGGGACCTGTGGATTGCGACAATGAATAGGTGTTCTCGTAGGTTGAGATTTGCTTTATTCGTTTAATTGTGCCAGAAAAATATACAGAAGAATGATGTGCACCAATGGAAAGAAAATACAGAGGTTGATGTAAAAAATAAAAAACAGGCAAATGCATTAGTTGAATTGAACAAACATGTTTGGTACCAACACTAACAATAGTTGAGAGATCCGCTCCAAATACTAGTATAACTTGCCCCAGAACGTGAGATGTATTAGCTGTTGTGATAGATAACTAGCAGTTGCTGGAAAATAACAATTAGGTTAATATTAGCGCGTGTACAAAAAGTCATTAAAAAAGTTCAAAATTACATGTAGTCGAAAAAATAAACTTACTGTTAATGCAGGTGTTCTCACTCTCAATTGATCCTCGCAAACTAGCTAATGAACATTGTTTGACTATAAACTGCTTATATTAGCTGAAGTGATAAATAATCTCACAGCTTTTGATGAAAAGCTTGGCTTGTTAGTTTGAGCAGAGATAATACTATTGCTTGTTGTAGCAAACTTGAAACAATAACCATAGTTTAACATAAGAGTCATATTATAGTTCTCCGCTTTACATAGATGACCATCAGGAGTGACTTAAATTTCAAACGTGAATACTAGCATCCTATTTCTATTTGTGAAAATATTTTTGGTCATACCAAGGTAGCATGCTGACATGAGGTAACTTTGCCATTATTTTTATCAGTTTAAAAGTCTGAATGTTCGAAGTTTCAAGATGAAGATTTCTTTTGTTCAAATATAATGGACTTTACTAGGCTATCAAGTCCTGCGTAGCTATGTTGTCATTTCTGGATCATGACGACTAGTTGCTATTTTTAGCATTAGCCGAGACTGTTATCACGTGATCAACTTCAGTCCTGATTGCCTGGGAAGCCCTAAGCTCATTCCACATGCAGCTAGCGTCTGAGCAAGTAGTATTCATCTGAAGCCTAGTTAGCTCTTTCCTTATTCTTTATAGTAGAGAACTACACAACAAAACATCATCTTTTCATCATAAACTGATTTGATGAATAGTAATAACAGCCTTGTAAGTAGCTTTACTTAGTATAACCTGGTGACTCATCTGGAGGTTTTATTTGTCTGTCACTTTAAAACTTCTTTGTTGCTGGATAATTGTAAATTTCAAAGGAGAGGACATTCCCATGGCTAATGTTTTAATGCTGCTTACCTAATGCTTCATATGAGCAAATACGGTAATTAAAATTGGAATCAGTTTTTCTCTATATTTCTAGTGTAGTGGAAAATAGAAATTTTATGATGTGTCATTTTCATATTATTTAAAAATATTCTTTATAAAAAGAAGTAAACACTAAGTAGCAATAAATTTACTTGCTTGTGAACTATTTTAATAATGATAGACGATGAGTAGTAATAGTATACAGTGGCTCATGATAGACTTAACTTCATCAACAATACGTGTCCACTGTTATGTCTTCAATAGTCATTTTTTCTGACTGTTACTTCACCATAAACATAGTAATATGAAAACCTCCGTTGTAATCGTATAAGTCTTTAAGTAACCTAGCTAATGTAGATTACCGTAAAACCTCTAATTGAACGCCATGGCGCTCTATTTTTCAACCCTTCCTCTATAGTGATGGCGTTCAAATAGAGGCTGGCGGTGTATTTTTCAAATGACTTGTCTGAATTTTCGGAAGATAAATTTATGCCTATTTTGCTCTCTTTTTCCAGTAGAGCAATATTAAAGCTTTTGTATGCAATAAATCCGCTAACTTACCTCCAACTTGTCAAAGATCTTTTAATAAACATGCATCGAAAAACCGAGAAATATCTCTACCAGTTAATATCTATTGCTTGCAATTGACCTACGATGATATTATAGCCTGTGTCCTTCCTTGCAATTTGTTGGCATTTTGAATTTTTATTTTATTCTAAATTTGAAGACATATTTTCATTTTATATCTATATTTAACAATGTTGCATAAAAGCTCATTACATTCATTGTTATGTTTGCTACAGTTTGCAGCCAAAGCTAGCTTTTTATGTGCAGTAGAAAAGGAGTTATGAGCATCGATCCATTGTAAACCCTGTTAAGATAGCCGCATGGATGCTACTAAATAACACGCTATAAATCTGCATATTTGTAAGTTATATAATGATAATTTATCAAATGACACAAATATATATTTATGAACAAGTGACATAAATGAACCATGCTTATATTCATGCAAAAACAAAAATTTACATTTTTATAACAAAAATATTTCTATCGTTTGCTTGGGTAGCTGCGTTCTGATTGTTGCCTTTGATGTCACGAAAATCTTCTAGTTTTACAATATCTTCAACAATGTCTTCTGGTCTCAACACTTTTTCTGCAATGCTGAACTAGTCGATATTGGCTTCAAAACCATTTTTTGGCAGAGCAAAACTTTTACGCTCTGCATTTAACCCAAATCCAGCACTTGAAAGTTTGCTCGCTAGACGTAACCTTTGGCCCAAAACTTTCAAACTATTTTATATGCATGTTCTGCGAAGTACATGTATTACAAAGAACTGCCCGAGACCGCTTTTGATTATTTCTATGGTGTTGCTTTCAAAGTTGTAACGAAAAAAAGCGAACAGCTTTAGAGTTGGACAATGAGAGATTTGATTGTTATTTATGTAAACGATTCATTATTAATATGATTTTGTGGACATTTTTCTACTGATCACTTGATAATATAGGTTTATAAAGTGGCAGTCAAATGGAGGTGGTGTTTAAATAGAGGTTGGCGCTCTATTTTTCAACCCTTCTTTCGTAGTGACATTCAAATAGAGGTGGTGTTCAAATAGAGGTTGCGTGCAATGAGGGGTTTTACGATATACTGAATTTTACAGTAATTTTTTCTGTGATCTGTCAGGTTGCTTGTACGCAAACATGTCGATGGATTACAATAGATTTCACTAGGGAATTATTACAGATTAGAACAGTGTTGTCTGTCCTGTAATCATTTGTGAGTGTTATAACTCTATTAAATCTGACAGGTTACTAACAACTCACTCCATCTTTAGATGATATATTATACAGATTTTCAATTAGACTCCTACAGAGGGTATCTCTATCAGAAACAATACCAAATAGTGAAGTGAAATGAAGTAGAAATCTGTGCTGTCAACAGCAATTATATTAAAAACTAAGTTACAATTATCCTATTAATATGATTGTATGTTCATTTTTAGGCGTTTTGAACGTAGAGAAATATTGAGACTACAAAAAGACAGAAAAGTTACCTACACGTTTTATAAGGCGAGTTTGACAGATGTAGTGCACTACTTAGTAATTGATTGTAGGAGATTTTTCCAATCGCATATATTATAATGATTAACCCTCTAGCCCGTGTAATGTTATGTTTACATTAGCCAGGATGCTGAATATTTTGGACAAGTGTTAAATTAACAATACATAGCGCTGACTCTGTCAATTACAATATATGACTATTATTAGCTAGTCTGAGAGCCTTTTCTGTTCAGCAAACAACTATCAACTGAATGTACTACTCACCTAAAGTTATAAAGCGTTTTTCTGGTAAATTCTACAACCATCTTAAGTAGTTCATGGATCTTGTTGACCTGTTACAATGGTTACAAGTATATCAAACATAAGAAATATTTAAAATACTTTTTTCTACTTGGGAGTTGTCTTCCATCTCAGAAATTGAATTAATGTGTGCACTTGTTTGCAGGAAGCGATAGGTTATGTTATTGATTTTTAGAAATCTATACTCCCTTGTGGCACAAACTCCAAGCTGTGATTTGCATTGTTGCCATTGTCACACATAACTTAATGATGGAGTCATACGTAGATTTTGATGTGTTAAATCTGATTCTAAATGCACTAATATGTTATATTTAGCTGCAGTTACTCAGGAGTCATGCTGAGACGAGCTTGGAAAAAGATTAGAGGCAAACCTAGTACAAAACCTGGTAAGATCAAGTGTTGTTATATGAGAGAGTATGGTCAGCGCTGACTTTTAAATTATGGTGTAATAAAATATATTTTTATTTTTTAGTAAAATAATATTGTATAGTTTGATACAAATTATGTTAGTATATTCCTGATTGGTTGATGGTCTATAAGCAGATCAGTTGATATTTACAAATCCAATCCTTTCAACATTTTCCTTTACCAGATGTACTTGTTAAAACAATGTCACTTTACGTCGCTAAAGTTCATAGCATTAGCTTATGGTATGGATGTAGAAAACGGGATTACCATATAACCTCCAATTGAACGCCATGGCGCTCTATTTTTCAACCCTTCCTCTATAGTGGCGGTCAATTGGAGGGGGTGCTCAAATAGAGACTGGCAGTGTATTTTTCAAATGGCTCATAAGAATTTTGAGAAGATAAATTTAGCCCTATTATAAGTGAAGCAAATGTTGCCTATATTTTGCTCTCTTTTTCCGATGGAGCGATATTAAACTTATTTGATACAATAAATCTGCTAGCTTACCTCAACTTATCAAAGATCTCTTAATAAATATCCTTTGTGAAACCGAGAAATATCTCTACCAGTTGATATCTATTGCTTGCAAATAACCTGCTATGATATTATAGCCTGTGTCTTTCTTTGCAATTTGTTGGCACTTTCAATGTTTAATTCATTCTAAATTTGAAGACATATTTTTATTTTATATCTATATTTACTAATGTTGCATAAAAGCTCATTGCACTCGTTGATATGTTCTCTGCAGTTTGCCGCCAAAACTCGCTTTTTATGCGCAATAGAAGAGGAGTGACGAGCGTTGATCAATTGTATTATCAGATTACCGCAATGATGCTATCAAATAATATGCTGTGAATCTGCAAATTTATAAATTATATAATGATAATCTACCAAATGCCACAAATACATATTCATGAACAAGTGACATAAACGAATCACACTTATATTACATGCTGGCACAAAAATCAACGGTTTTAAAACAAAAATATTTCCATCGTTTGCTCAGAAGCTACGTTCCGATTGTTGCTTTTGATGGAACAAACATCTTCTAGTTGTTCAATACTTTTCAAAATTTCCACAATCTTCTTCTGACCTCAACTCTTTTTTCTGCACAGCTGAACTGGTCAATATTAGCGTTCAAACAATGTTTTGGTGGAGCAAAACTTTTACGCCCTGCATTAAGCTCAAACGCAACATGTAATGTGAAAGTTTTTCTCACTAAACGTAACCTTTGGCCTAAAAATTGCAAACCGCTTTTTTATATATGTATATCGAAGTATCAAGACCGCATTAAACAAGGAACTACTATTAGCCTGGGCCTGTTATTATTTTTCTAGTTTTGCTTTCAAAGTGAAAACAAAAAAAGCGAAAGGCTTTGGATTTGAACAAGAAAATTGAATTTTATTAATGTAAACGATTCATGATTACTATAATTTTGTGGACATTTTTCTACTAATCACTTGATATTATATATTTCTAAAAGTTTGTGTGTGTTTGTCCAGCTATCAAAATCTTAAAGTAAAGAATTGTATTGCAGAAGAATTGATCTCAGACCCTTCTGTTGACCGGTACAATCCCTTACCAATTAAGCCACACAAGCTATATGGAAACATTAGGCTATATATGTCGTTATATGGGTGCAAACACGCTACCGCTCTCTGATACAATGCAACATGATGGCGCAACGTCATGGAGAGGAGTAGCGTAATTTTATGCACGCTCAATAGTGAAAGCAAGTAGTTAGCTCTTATTAGTAAGCTTACTCAAATTAGCCATTGACAATGCGCCCAGCTAATAGCAAGTGACAGGCAACTCTCATTACTTCTCGTGGTTTATAAGCGGATTTTTAATACTCATGCAAAGCCGGACATTCCGCTAGTGGGTTCATAAAGATCAAAAACAGTCAGAGTGGCAGTCAAATGGAGGTGGTGTTCAAATAGAAGGTGTCGCTCTATTTTTCAACCCTTCTCTCATAGTGGCATTCAAATAGAGGTGGCGTTTAACTAGAGGTTTTATGGTAGATCGTAGATCTAAGGACAAAAAAAATCCATTGCGTTTTTATGTGTGTTGGAAGTACTTTGAAGCAAGACTACATGCACAAGGGTTCTGCTATTACCTCTCTCTGGGTTTTCTATAATTCTTTCAAGCGATATTAGGAATAAACGACAGTGTTCATTGTTTTTTAAAACACAACTCAATTTTTTAACAAAACTAAAAAATAAATTGTCTGTAAATAAAAAGGCGTTTTCATAGTTTTGCAATGGCAAGTAATTTAAAATGTTTGTGTTCCAGAAAGAAAACTTTGTTCTAAAATTTCTAATGCAAACTATCTGTTTAAAGGCTTTGACTGTAGTCATCCATCAGTGTTGCTTTTTTATAACTATTGCCTGGAAATTGACACATGACTTATAAAATCAATATATGACTGGCCTGGATTATCAATGACCACCCAAGTTGAAATAATACTTGGCAGAATAAACCAGGACATCTTATGATAGGTGCAATAGCCAGAGGTTGAGGATTTCATTATCTCTAAGTTTCAATTTCTATCAGCAATCAAAATTTAAATTAAAACAAAACTTCATGGTTTCATCGCTGTAGCAACAAGGTTACTGATGAACTACAGCTACTAAGGTCGTGTAAAATGATGTTCAAATACATGTTACTAGCAGTAAATACTAGTATCATCTACAAGCAGCATCAGGTGTGCTATAAAAGTTTGCTTTACAGCAAATATTTCACCTGTGTCTCTTACTTGGTTGTCAGGAGAGTCTGGTCCATCTAGCAGTCAGGATGAAGGGCCACCTTCTAGTGCCAGAGCTCTTTCAGACTCATCATACAGCTTACAGTTAGAGGACCCTCTGCTGTCTCCCTCAGACACAACAAGCTACAGTACAGATGGTATGTTTATTTGTATATTTATCATTTAATAATCTTCCTTACTATTATCATAGTTGTTCTTCTACAATACTCTCCCTTATTAACTTGTTAACTTCTATCATAAACTAATGGTAACATATACAGTTATACTAATCAGCATAACATTCGGGGACTACAGTTGACCCTTGCTAAAATGGTATTCCCAAGTCTAGACATTGGATAAGGAGATTAGTCTAGACATTGGATAAGGAGATTAGTCTAGACATTGGATAAGGAGATTAGTCTAGATATTGGATAAGGACATTAGTCTAGATATTGGATAAGGAGATTAGTCTAGACATTGGATAAGGACATTAGTCTAGACATTGGATAAGGACATTAGTCAAGACATTGGATAAGGAGATTAGACTAGACATTGGATAAGGACATTAGTCTAGACATTGGATAAGGAGATTAGTCTAGACATTGGATAAGGACATTAGTCTAGACATTGGATAAGGAGATTAGTCTAGACATTGGATAAGGAGATTAGACTAGACATTGGATAAGGAGATTAGTCTAGACATTGGATAAGGACATTAGTCTAGACATTGGATAAGGACATTAGTCTAGACATTGGATAAGGAGATTAGTCTAGACATTGGATAAGGACATTAGTCTAGACATTGGATAAGGAGATTAGTCTAGACATTGGATAAGGAGATTAGTTTAGACATTGGATAAGGAGATTAGTCTAGACATTGGATAAGGACATTAGTCTAGACATTGGATAAGGACATTAGTCTAGACATTGGATAAGGACATTAGACTAGACATTGGATAAGGAGATTAGTCTAGACATTGGATAAGGAGATTAGTCTAGACATTGGATAAGGAGATTAGTCTAGACATTGGATAAGGAGATTAGTCTAGACATTGGATAAGGACATTAGTCTAGACATTGGATAAGGAGATTAGTTTAGACATTGGATAAGGAGATTAGTCTAGACATTGGATAAGGAGATTAGTGTAGAGATTGGATAAGGACCTTAGTCTAGACATTGGATAAGGAGATTAGTCTAGACATTGGATAAGGAGATTAGTCTAGACATTGGATAAGGACATTAGTCTAGACATTGGATAAGGAGATTAGTCTAGACATTGGATAAGGACATTAGTCTAGACATTGGATAAGGACATTAGTCTAGACATTGGATAAGGACATTAGTCTAGACATTGGATAAGGAGATTAGTCTAGACATTGGATAAGGAGATTAGTCTAGACATTGGATAAGGAGATTAGTCTAGACATTGGATAAGGAGATTAGTCTAGACATTGGATAAGGAGATTAGTCTAGACATTGGATAAGAATATTAGTTTAGACATTGGATAAGGAGAACAAATTTATACATGAGTTGCAATCAAACTGCAGATATATTTAAACAATTGATCGGTTTATAATTTTTTTAATTTTAAAAAAATAGAGAATTATTGAAGGTAAGCAAAACTTGTGTGTTAGCTGTTTATATAAGTGACTCACCAAAATGAAATGCGTATCATATCGTTTGTGTGCTATTCGACATTTATGGTGGTGAAATATAAATTTGTATGATTTATAAATATGTTAAACAACAACATAAGTTTAAGTGGTAACCGATTTTCCATTTATGAGAACAACACAGTTGTAATTTCTATGGTTAATTTATCATTACAGCAGTTGTCTAGCCTTTGTTGTTTTCTTAAAAATTACTTTGTCATTCTTTAATTTTAACAAATCTATAATAGAAAGTTATCAGTAGAAGTGTCCACAAAATAGTACTAATAATTACTTGAATACATTAATAACAATTAACTATTTAGTATGCTGCCACAAAGTCTGACTTGCTGTGACTGATTATACTGCTGGTGCTAAGGGTCACCATATAATTAATAATGATCAAATTTTATTGGCTGTTTTCTCATGAAAGAACTCTATGAAAAGGATGTCTATGTTTTATCTTCAAATTATAAAATCTCTCAGAAACATCTAGTAATTATTAACCTTTTGGTACAGAACAAGAGAGATGATAGTTGTGTTTTATTTTAGTCAAGAGCTTACTGTTGTTGTTGATATGACAAAAAACATGGTTGTAAGTAATAAAAGAGGTTTATTATATTCTCACAACTTATTTTATAGTGTACACAGTTTCCTACAGACTGTCTACACAGGAGTCTGATAACTATCTCCTTGACTCACTGCAATACAGAACAATGGAGGAGGTACTTAGTGATGTTGCTGAAGACTCCATTACACACTTTAGATGCAAAGGAAAGATTCCACCATTGAATATACTTTGTCCCATGGTGAAGGAGCTGCGGTTAGAGAACATTCCAGAGAACTGCCAGCTGGAAAGGTAAAACTGTACAGAGTTACCTTCACTTATACTACCAGAGTAGTGATTCTCCTTCCAACTGTAATAAACTAGTTGAATAAACAATTTATTATTATTTAGTACGGGAATATCCTGCTATATCATCAGACTGCAGTTCATACCAAGTTATAACCCTGACATTTCCTTCATCTACCGTAAACGTTATATAATATATCTAACTGAAGTGTAACAGTAACTTGTACAATACTGCAATATATACTTTAGTGAAACTCTTGTGACAAAAAGGTAATAAAGTACCTCATATGCTGTATTATGTGATCTATCGAACTCATTATGGTAAATCATCAAGTATTCTATGAGTATCTACAGTAGTGATACAAATTATCCGTACTTGTTCCTTTTACTACTTGACTATCTCTACATACTTATACATGTATGTACTACTGTTTATCCTGTGCACTGTTGAGGTAGGCATCACTTTATATAAGTCAATCACAAAGAGTTTGATATCTTACATGTTTGAATAGTTTGAATACTTACACATATTCTGATGCATGATAGTATATTACTCAGTAATAAATCAACACAAAGTATCATCAAACAACTTTTACTATCAGTGAGTGGCTTCAACTGAAGAGTTCTTATCTGTAATAACTTCATCAACACATGTACCATAATAAATCATAGATTGATTCCTTATCAGTGCATGTGATAGTTGGGTTTATTTTAATAATTCATACAGATTATTATGATAATTGAACATTCAATTTAGCTGCCAATCTGCTCTGTAGTTCTTCATTTAATAGTAGAACAAATTCATTTTATGTACTGAGATACTTTATTACTGCCTGTGAACCTATACTATTATACCTTTAATTTATCACATGTATATATTACAGTATATCCTCTCTGACTCAACTGAAGGAGCTAGGGCTGAGTGACAACAACTTCAAAGAAGGCCTCCCTGAGGTTGTTGGTACTCTTACTTCTCTCCCTAGGCTATACTTGGACAGGTGCCAACTTCAGAGCCTCCCTGATTTGTAAGTAGAATTCAGTCTCTCTGTAGCTGTAAAAAGTTTCTGAACAAAAGATGTACGTTCAATACCATTGCATTTCAGAATGTTTTTTCACTTTCGTTACCACATGCAAAAATTTATTTAAATTTATAAAATTACATTAATGTTTTATGTTATATAATAATTGTTGTCAGTGGAATTTCTATAATCTAAAGGTTTTAATTAATTTACGCAGTTGTTGTGTATCAGGTGTCATTTATTTAACTAAGAGCTTTATTTCAAATTTAAAAATTTTGATAAATTAATTAAAACATTAAATTAATTAATTTAATGTATTAATTAATTTAATACATTACATATACTAACTTCTACAACTAGTAGAAGAGATCAAAGGAGAAACATAGCTGGTTTCTAACAGTACAGTAAAAATTTGACATACAAAAATGATCATTTTCAATATTTTTGGTACGTTGAAATTCAAATTCACGTTTTCAGCTATTTTTAAAGGCGAAATTTAATGACAAAATCACCTAATGTGATGTGCCAATTTTACTACATTGTAGCCACACATTCATTCCTCATAGCTTTTGGTCCCTGTACATCCATGTTCACTGTCTTGTGGTAGAGACCACCCAACATATTATGTACTATTAATAGTCATCCTAAAATATGATCATAAACATTAGAAGGCTGAGTCTACAAACTGTTCAAATCTTCTTAATATGCAGATTTAGTTGTAAAAAGGTTGATATCAGTTAGTAAAATCACAACTAAGATTTTACTTGTTATAAATATATTTTTCATGGCAATACTTTTATTATTCTATTTCCCAATTTGATAGCAAATTCTATAAATTATATAAAAGAAGTCATTATACAGTCAAATCCCAACTTAAGATCAGCTCTACATACAATTATTTGCACCCCCAACATAAAATATGAGCAAACTTTTGTCACAAGTTACGAAGTAGCTATAATATCCAAAATACAACATTCAATTTTTACTAAACAATGACAGTCTGTTAAATCAAATGGACTCCAAACTATAAATAAATCATCCAAACAATTAAAATATATAAATCAGGTTGGTTTATAATGCTTAGAATATGTTAGAGTATATTGTACCCTTTATTTCTGATAGATGTTAGATGTGTTTTAAATGAGATTCACCACCTATGGCTTACAGAAGCATTTTATTTTGCTAAATATCATATTGTTAGAGGTAGAATATATACTCAGTTAAAATAACATAAAACTAAAACTAAAAATAAAATAACCAAACAATAAAAAGAGAATTTTTTTACAGATAAGAATGCAAACCTATTACATTTTTGCAGCTTCGTTTCTGTATCATGTATTATCTTAACATTCACACATCACATTCAGGATATAAGAGGAATAAATACTGATCAAATATGTATTTCCATACTAATTTCTCAGGAAGTGACCCTCTAGCTAATGTCTTCTATCCTCCCATATAATAACTGTTCACCATACTTTATATATTCAACTGTTTTGTTTTAGTATATTTACATTTGGAAAACAATAAAATAGATTAATTAATCAATATATTACATGTACAATAATAAATCATAGCTTGATTCCTTATCAGTACATGTGATAGTTCTTGCTAATAATAATTCTTGCAGTTTATTGATAATTCTTGATAACAATAATAATTTATTGCAGTTCTTGATAATTCTTGCAGATTATCATAATAACTGAGCATTCAATTTAGCTGCCCATCTGCTCTGTAGTTCTTCATTTAATAGTAGAACAAATTAATTTTTATGTACTGAGATACTTTATCATAGCCTGTGAACCAATACTATTATACCTTTAATTTATCATATGTATATATTACAGTCTGTCTTCTCTGACTCAACTGAATGTGCTATGGCTGAGCGGCAACAACTTCGAGGAAGGCCTCCCTGGAGTTGTTGGAGCTCTTACATATCTCACTGAGCTATACCTAGACAGCTGCCAACTTCAGGACCTCCCTGAATTGTGAGTATAACTCAGTTTCTCTCAAGGAAGTTTCTGAGAAAAGGAAGTAAATTCTCTAACAATGCAATTCGAAATTTTTCTCACTCTGGTTACCGCATGCGAATCTTTATTTATGTTTTTAAAATTATATTAATATATGACACATGTATATATTACAGTCTATCCTTTCTGACTCAACTGAAGGTGTTAGTGCTGAGTGACAACAACTTCAAAGAAGGCCTCCCCGAAGTTGTTGGGGCTCTTACTTCTCTTTCTAAGCTACACTTGAACCGTTGCCAACTTCAGGACCTCCCTGAATCGTGAGTATAACTCAGTCTCTCTTTAGGAAGTTTCTGAGCAAAAAAATATATTCTCTAACCCTGCATTTTAGAATCTTTTTTGCTTTTGCTACTGCATGCGAAAATTTATTCAAATTTTAAAATTACTTCAAAGTTTTATGTTACATAATAATTTTTTCTGTAAAGTTTCTATACTCTACAGGCTTTAATTAGTTTACGCAGTAGTTGTGTATCATGTGTCATATATTTAACTAAGAGTTTTAGTTAAATTTTAAAATACAAAAATGTTGATGAATTAATCAATACACTACATATACAATAATAAATCATAGATTGATTCCTTATCAGTACACGTGATAGTTTGGTTTATTTTAATAGTTTATACAGATTATTATAATAACCGAGCTTTCAATTTAGCTGCCCATCTGCTCTGTAGTTCTTCATTTAATAATGGAACAAAATCATTTTCATGTCTACAAACTATGGTTGTGATGCATTAGAACTGCACTGAGTCATTGCAGTACATTTTAGTACATTACATCTCACTAATGCACAGTAGACATTTACTGCAACTGCACTCCAACTGGCCATTGCCCACTACGGTCTACTGCACATTTATTTCCATGATGCATTACCTGAAACCCAGCATTTCATGCATACTGCGAATATACATTCTTCAAAACTTTAAACTGCATACATACTGCAACTATGCATTAGTATGAAGTTGATACTGTGGATAACCTGACACTGTTGGATTTCCATGTGTCTGTTTAGCATTGTCACTGTTACTACACATTGCACACAATCGATGGTGTTTGAAAGTTGTAAACGAAACCAGCTTCACCGTAAACAGCTTCAGCTTTGATTGTCTCCAGTCTGTCAACCAATCTGATCACTCATGTGTGGTCTCAACAGATTGAGTCTGTTCCTACCATTAGCTGTCAAAGAAATCCACTGCAACCTGGTCTGTGTGAGAAATTCTGGCTGCTGAGATCAGCCTAAGTATGCTAAGTTCATGTTAGACACTAATTCCAAACATACATGTACATATAACCAATGCACAGACATTGGTTTATATCACATGGTCATCGCTATACATAGACATGAGGATGCCTATGTGATAAAGATTTTGTAAAGGTTTGGTGCTACCCTTACTTTCCTCCACTATTACAAGACTCGGTGCATGAGTTTATACATATATTTCTGCTTAGTTCATAAGAGTACAAGAATAATCAAGCACAGGCAATAAACAGGCCTAGAACAGCTCTGCTCTCTAGCACAAATGTTCAGGCTTATATAGCGGGTAGGCCCTGCCTCTCGTTATACTTGGCTGGGCTTGCCTCTGCTTGGCTTAGCTCTGCTCGGCTTGGCTTGCCTCTGCTTGGCTTGGCTCTGACTGGCTTAACTCTCACCTCGTTATTCTGCCTGACTGACGACGGCTCGGCTTAGCTCAGCCCTAGGCTCAGCTCTCAGTGGATCACATTCCACAACAATCTCCCTTCTATTCGTCACCACGGTCTCCAATCTAGACCTTGGAAAGAGCTTATGGTAGCCACCTGGCAGACCTCCTCCTCTCCTGTCAGGGTTCTGTCCAGGTCCTCTGCATCTATGTCTGAGGCAGCTGCTCCTGGGCAAATTGTGCCGGCCTCGGTCATCGCTTTCTCCCATTCCTGATCTCCCGTGGGTGCTGCCACACCTACTGGCTTCAGTGCACCCAGTGCTTCCTCAGCTTTTTTCAAGGTCCTGGTGACTGACGCCAATAGTTCTGGTAAAGATGCATCACACGCGTTATCCAGGTTTCCAGCAAACTGAGGGCGTCCGGAGTGAGCGAGGGCTCCAACAGGAAAGCCGTGGTAGCAGCCGGGAGGGTCGTTTGGCTGTCTTCTTTTTCCGTCTCTGGACTGTTTGCGGCGACTCCATCGAGTAACACACTCCGTTCCCGTACCGGTCCGGTCATTGATTATCCTCCCCTCCTGGTCCGGCCGGAGTTCCTACAAGAATTGTCTCCTGCTCTTGGTTTTTTGTGGCCTCCATCAGTAGTTTTTCTCAACTAGGGGCGGCATTACTGATAAAGGTTCGTTCCTGACTTTCTCCAGCTTTCTCTTTGGCCTGCTATGTCGAGCTCCCTTCATGTTGGGGCCCCTTCTTGGCTCTAGAGTGGCCGGGGCTTGTCCCATCTTTTCTGGACAAGCATCGTAGGGCTTCAGCCTTGCTTTACTCTGGATGGAAGGCTGACCCTGTCACTCTACCAGAGAGGTGTGGTTGCTCTAGGACTTGGTATGGTCCCAAAAAGTTGGCCTGTAGCTTGGGGTTTTCTTCCCACTTTTGGCGTTTGTTCGTGAGCTACACCCAGTTGCCTGGGGCGTACAGCGGTGGCTCCTCTCGGTCTTCCTGCCTCACCTCTATCTGGTTTCACCGCAGCGTTTCATGCACGGTTTCCAACCTTCGCTGCACTCTGAGTGCATGGTCGTGGGTAAGGAAAAATTCTGGTGGCTGAGGGGGGTGACTCTCCAGCTGGACCGGCAACCTCAGTTCCCGTTCCAACATCGGCATATTAGCTGTTTCTCCGGTTGCGGAGTGGAGAATGCCTCGGCATGCCCTCATCCGTTGGGGCAGTAACAGGTCCCACTCGTCTTGTCTTCGAGCTAACAGTAATGTCCTTAGGGAATCCCAAGTCCATGGTTGTTCCGCTCCATGATTCCATTGGCCTGTGGGTGGTACGGAGTGGTATGCGTCTTCCCCAAGTTCCAGAGTTGGCACAGTTCGGTCATTAGTTGGCTCTCGAACTGCGCCCCCTGGTCCGTGTGAATCTGCTCCGGTAATCCCAGGTAACAGAACACTCGTTCCTCCAGAGCGTTCACGACCACCGGTGCCGTGGTGTCTGGCAGTGCCAGTGCGTCCTGCCATCGGGTGAAGTGGTTTGTGAGGACCAGAACCAACTTGTTGTCCCTTGGAGTGGCTGAAAGTGGCCTGACCAGGTCCACGGCCACCTGCCAAGGTCTCCCGGCGTAGAACTTCCTCTAGCCGACTTCGTCTCTCTATTCTTTGCGGCCTGGCACACCTCGCAACTCTTTACGAGCCGTCTGACCATGGATGTTATTCCGGGCCAGTACCAGGTCAACTGGAGGCGGCTTGTCATCCTTCTCACCCCAGAGTGAGCCAGGGGGTGCGTTTGCCACACCGTGGTTTCCCGCGTAGCCAGCGGGCTGATGGCGCACCATCTAGCGCGGCCCTGCGGGGCCACGCGTGCCTCCAGCACGCCATCTTGTCAGATGTGCAGTGAGCCCCGCATGTGGCTCAGTATGCTCAGCTCTTTGCACCCTACTTCCAGGTGTTCTGCTGACACCTCTTTTCCCGTGGCGTTTGCATGATACATGACAGCCACTGGTCCCTGTCCTCTGGCCTGTAGTTTTGCCAGCTCGCCTTTCTGTCCTGACTTTCCTGGCAGGGCTGGTAGCCCCTCAGGGGTACCGCTGGCACCCAGGTTCAAACCCGCCACCATTGGGGCGAGAGTCTCATGCGAGTTGCCGGGCGGCCCCCCGGGTATGCGATGTTGCCCAGGGTCGATCCCGCGCTGTCGAGGATGGGAGTCCCATCCAGGCAACTGGTCGGTACCCGCGCGGCTAACGGCCTTTGCTCCCTTGCCAACTCCTTCCGTAAGGGGCCTCCGTCCCTCTGTTCAATGCTCGCGCATTGTCGGCAGTCCTCGCAGGTTTGCGTTGGGTGATTGCAGATAGGTTACTCAACCCATCTGCAATCCCGTGGCGAGTTCCTGACAGGTGTTCCAGGATGTATCGGAACTCCGCCAGGATCTCGAGCCACCTGGTTCGAAGGTTCCCTCCTCCTACACAACCACCGGGGTGAGGCATGGTCTGTCCGTAGAAGGAACTCTTGTCTATACAGATAGGGCCATACAGAAAGTGCTTCACCGCCTTAACCACCGCGAGCAGTTCTCGTCGAGTGACGCAGTAATTGCGCTCCGAAAGGGTGAAGGTTTTGCTGTAATAGGCAATGACCTTCTCGCAACCCTTTTGTACTTAGGACAGCACGGCTCCTACTGCACACCCACTGGCATCCGTGTCCAAGATGTACTGCCTCCGGGAGTTCGGGTAGTCCAAGATCGGGGCTGTGCTGATACCATCCTTCAGTTTGTTGAAGGTGACCTGCTCCTCCTCCATCTATTTCCAGGACTCTCCCTCCGCAGTCAGCCGGTGCAAGGAATGTGCTATGGTGGCAAACTCTGGAATATATTGTCGGTAGTAGCCGACTGTCCTGAGGAACCCTTGGAGTTCCTTAATTCCGCGAGTTTGGCCACTCTGTGACTACCTTGACCTTGACGGGATCCGTAGAAACTCCGTCCTGGCTCATTATGTGACCCAGATAGCGGACCAGGGGTTGCAATAGCTTGCATTTGGATGGCTTCAACTTCAGTCCGGCCCTGTGGAGTCTATGGAAGACCTCCTCCAGTTGGTACAGATGTGTGTTGATATCCGGTGCGATGACTATGATGTCGTCGAAGTAAAACAACAACGATCTCCAGTGGAGGCCATGTAAGACGCATTCCATGAGCCTTTGGAAGATGGCTGGGGCGAAAGTCAGTCCGATGGGTAGTACCCTCCATTTCCACAATCCGGATCGGGTCAAGAAGGCCGATTTCTTTTGGGCTTCTGCATCCAGGGGCACTTGCCAGTACCCGCTCACCAGATTTAACATGCTGAAGTAGGGACTGCCAGACAGCGCTTCCAGGCTGTCGTCAATCCTGGGTAGGGGGTAGGCGTCCTGCTCGGGGACGGCGTTCAGATGCCGGTAATCTATGCAGAAGCGCCACTTTTTTTCCTTTTTCCTCCAGCTGGCTCAATAAGCCCTCTCTTGAGTAGGTCCTGGACCTGCCTTTTGGGCTCCGCCTCCTTCTCCGACCCGAGCCTGTGGGGGGATGCCGGATCAGCCGAGTGCCCTCCTTGAGCGGAATAGAATGTTCCACCTCGGAGGTCCTTCCTACGTCATTATCGCCCGTGCTGAACACGGTGGCATACTGACTCAGCAAGGAGGCCAACCTCGCTGTTTGGGCCGTTCCCTCACAGTTTGGTCGGGCCGCCTGAAACAACTCAAGGTGAGCTGGCACTTCATTGGTTGAAGTCGGACCGGCTTCATACAATAAGGGGTCGTCCTCTTCGACCTGCGGGGTGTCCACTCCTGTGTAAGTGTCGATAGTAGTTCCAGACCGGAAGGTCAAGGTCATTCCGTCGTATTCATACATTGGGTGATGACATGTTCCTTGGGTTTCGGCTGATTTAGGCTACTTGCCACTGGGGTCGTCTGGGAACCCTTTCGATCAGCCGCATGGGGCAGTAATTCCGCGTGGTGATGCGACAATGTATCGCCATCTCTGTCCGGGCTGGTACCACCACTCCCCTGATCACCTGCACTTTACTCTGTAGTAGTCGTCCATGCCGGTCTGTGCAGACTAGCTGCCTGCCATCCACTCGCACCACCGGCTGTTCAAACTCGAGAGAACATTGATGAGTCACGAAGAATGCCATACCCAATATGGCATCCTCACTCAGGCGACTGACTACGAAAACTTTTTTCGTCCTTACGTCCCTCAGATGAATTGGTAACTGGATTATTCCATAGAAAGGAAGCTGTGTCCCGTCAGCCAGTAGGCCGTTGCTGTTGCTCTCTTCGAGCTGGTCTTGTACGGCTCTAGGTAGTCGGTCAAAGACCTGTTTATTTAGCAGGTTCATGGTACACCCCGTGTCCAGGAGAAACTAGATGGGTCACCTCTCCACTCTTCCTGGAAGGAAATAGCTGGTGGAGTGAGGTCGGCTGAGGGCTCGCGCCATAGTAGTGTCCTCTAGGGCATCTTCTGAGGGGCTTGGAGTACCCTCCCTTCGCAACGGGCAAAGTTAGCCCTTGGGGCCGCCCTGCGTCCAGGGTTGACCCGCGGCTCCTGAGGTCGTCGCTCCTGAGGTGGGGAAGGTGCCGGCCCTGCCGCTTTTAAGGCAGGCTTCCGACTATCCCGTCCTGCGGGGGTGGTCCTCGGTGTCTTGGGTGGAGGAGATTTGGTAGTCACCCTCCTACGTTTCTGGTTACGTTCTTGCCGCTCGCTCAGAGGGGGGTAGGTGGCATCCGAATCGGACAAGCGTCGGGGCTGGCCTCACTCGAGGACTAATAATAATTTCGTGTCTCCACAGGCTTTTTCTGTGCATGAAATTCCTTCGGTCTAGACCTTGCTGGTTGAGACCATCCGTCAGCGTTCACCGAATTCCGTGTGGCTTTGGTACGTTTCCGGGTTTGTTTAGCCTTGGCACAGTCAGTAGCCGAAGCTACAGCTGTGGCCTCCCCTCGTTTCCCGAAGCCGGTTTTGAGTAGCGGGGCAGTTCTTCTGACCGTGCCCTGGCCGGCCACAACCCTAGCAAAGGGTAGCTGGCTGGCTTCCTCTTTCGGTCTGTGTGTGAACTCGCTCCTGGAGTTGTTCCACTTTCTTCGTGAGATATTGGACTAGCCGGGCTAGTCAACCAATGATGTCAGTTTTGGCCGAGTTTACCTGACCAGGTGGTTCCATCCCAGGGCTCACACTGACGATCCGGCGGGTTTGCGGTCTCCTCCTTGAATCTGGAGGTAGTTATTCCCGGCCTGTACAGCGTCGTCCAGTGTGGGCGTATGCACAGCCAACAGGTGGCACTGCAGGGCAGGGTCCCCTAGTGAACTGAAAAACGTCTACATGGCCATGTTGTTCCGGTGAGGGTTCGGGAGGTCTCCGTACGCGTTGAGTACCAGCCTCTCCACTTTCATGGCATGCTCCTGGAGTGACGTTCCTTCCTCTTGTTTAAGGGTGTTAAGCTGGATAAGTGCCTGTCTGGCGGATTGCCCGAATCTTGCCCGGAGGGCATTGAAGATGGCCTCCTGGTCCTCGGCTCGTCCTCGACCTGTTCCCCCAGTGCTTCTCGGAGGTGCAACAGTGTTGCCCCTTCCGTCCACTGGTTGGCGTTGGCCACCTCCAAGAAGAGGGCAATAAAATATTCTACGTCTCTCTTTCTTGTGTACTGGGGAGTCCTAAAGCGTGGTGTCGGTTCCTGGACCCTTGGCATCAGTCGCACCCGTTCTAGTGCTTCGACTAATCGGTCGGGTCCCAGATCGGCGCTTCATGCCCTTCTATTGGCCATGTTTGGGGCTTTCAGTAGGTTTGTGCTCTTTTCCTAGGTCAGTACATCTACCGAGTCCGCAGCCGTCAGCTCTTTCTGGGTTTCTTCCTGTTGCCAGAAAGTTCTTCCTGTAAGAGCAGTGCTGCTTTCTCAAGCAAGTCCTGTCGGAGCCTTCAGTAGGTTTTTGCTACTAGAGCAGTGCATCTACTGGGTCCGTTGCTGCAGGGTTTTACACAGCTCTCTCAGGTTTTCTTCTGTTGCCAGGAAGTTCCTCCAGTAAGAGCAGTGCTGCCGTTTTTTCAGGCAGGCCCTATCAGAGCTTTCAGTAGGTTTCTGCTCTTAGAGCAGTTCATCTACTGAGTCCGTTGCTGCAGGGTTTTACACAGCTCTCTCTGGGTTTCTTCTTGTTGCCAAGAAGTTCCTCCAGTAGGAGCTGTGCTGCCGTTTTTCAGGCAGGCCCTGGCAGCTTTCAGTACATTTTTGCTCCTTTCTTAGAGCAGTTTATCTACTGAGTTTGCTGCTGCAGGTAGGATGTTACGCAGCTCTCTCTGGGTTTCTTCATGTTGCCAGGAAGTCCTTCCAGTAGGAGCAGCGCTGCTGTTTATTAGGCAGGCCCTATTCCTTTTCGTCTCGGTTTTTTCCTACTGCCACTTTTAAGGCAGCAGAAAGTTCATCCAGAAGTCCAGTACGAGTCTCGTGGTGAAGATTTTGGGATCGTCTTATCCCACTGCTACTACCAGTGTAAAGGTTTTGTGCCACCCTTACTTTCCTCCACTAGTACAAGACTCGGTGCATGAGTTTATACATATATTTCTGCTTAGTTCTTAAGAGTACAAGAATAATCAAGCACAGGCAATGAACAGGCCCAGAACAGCTCTGCTCTCTAGCACAAATGTTCAAGCTTATATAGCGGGTAGTCCCCGCCTCTCGTTTTACTTGGCTGGGCTTGACCGGCTCAGCTTTGGCTTGTCTTGGCTGCGCTCGGCTCTACTCGGCTCGGCTCTACTCGGCTCGGCTCTACTCGGCTCGGCTCTACTCGGCTCGGCTCTACTCGGCTCGGCTCTACTTGGCTCGGCTTGGCTTTGACTGGCTCAACTCTCATCTCGTTATTCTGCCTGACTGAGCACAGCCCGGCTCAGCTTAGCTCAGCCTTAGGTTCAGCTCTCAGTGGATCACATTTCACAACAATATATCGCATATACATATGTAAGATTGTTTAATAAATCTAAACTGTAATGAAAGGTTATTGATGGATCCAACATTGTGAAATGCGCACTAGCAACACCGCAACTGCATCCTGCACTGCTTATTGTGCAGTAGGTAATACCTCCATTGCACCAATACTGTGTATTAGATAATAATTGTAATGACCGTGATTATTATGCTGTGAATTATGTTATTTCCTTGTTCAAACGCATTTATTGTGGTCATAAAAATAAGTAGATTATTCTAATTAAAAAACATCTTGTGATATAAAATTTCAGGGTTTTTTTTATTTCAGACCTACAAATAAAGTTTAATGATCAGGATTGGGTCTGGCCTAAATACTTGCTGGCCTGGGTCTGGTTAAGCTGGATTTTTTTTAGATTTGATCTAACCTCCATCTGGAGGAGCATTTATACTCTAATAAACTCAAAAGTTAATCTTACAATATGTCATATCTAAGTTATCACTTTCAGGTTTCATGAAGTTTCCATTTTAAATGTTCCTTTATGGATATTACTAGTTCTTCAAATTTGCCTTTTTAGTCAAAAGATTATCTGGTCTAGCCAAGTGGCAGCAATTTTTTGGCTTTCATTGATTTCGTTCGATGCTCTTGACTGGCTTAAGGAATACCATGTTGACCACTTAGTATCTAGTAGAAGAGATCAAAGAAAAAACATAGCTGGTTTCTAACTTAGTACAGTAAAACCTTCACATACCAAGTTGATAATTTTCAATATTTTTGGTATGTCGAACTTCAAATGTTATCATCTGTTCAGCAGTTTTTGAAGATGAAATTTAAAGATACAATCACCTAATGTGATGTGCCAATTTTACTTCATTGTAGCCACACATTCATTCCTTATAGCTTTTGGTCTCTGTACATCCATGTTCACTGTCTTGTGGTAGAGACCACCCAACATATTATGTACTACTAATAATCATCCTAAAATATGATCATAAACATTAGAAGGCTGAGACTACAAACTGTTCAAATCTTCTTAATATGCAGGTTTAGTTGTAAAAAGGTTGATATCAGTGAGTAAAATCACAACTAAAGTTTTACTTGTTTTAAATATATTTGTCATGGCAATACTTTTTGTATTTTATTTCCGAATTTGATAGCAAAATATATAAAATCTATATATAGCAAATTCAATCAAATCTATAAAAGAAATCATTATACAGTCAAATCCCAACTTAAGATCAGCTCTACATACAATTATTTGAACTCACAACATAAAATGTGAGCTAATTTTTGTCACAAGTTACGAAGTAGCTATAATATCCAAAATACAACATTCAACTTTTACTAAAACATGACAGTCTGTTAAATCAAATGGAGTCCAAACTATAAATAAATCATCCAAACAATAAAAATATATAAATCAGGTTGGTTTATAATGTTTAGAATATGTTAGAGTATATTGTACCCTTTATTTGTATTACTCATTATCACTAAACCTATGCATTGCTTATGCTAGACTCAATTTATATGGATTTTTGGCAATGTAACAATAAATATCTCTTTATTGGTTATTACTCAACATTTTCACTGGTAAATATTCAGTCGTAATTTTTATACAGTGTTAGATGAGATTCACCAGCTATGGCTTACAGAAGCATTTTATTTTACTGAATATTAAATTGTTAGAGCTAGAATATACATTCAGTTAAAATAACATACAACTAAAAATAAAATAACCAAACGATAAAAAGAGAAAATTCTTACAGATAAGAATGCAAACCTATTACATTTTTGCAGCTTCGTTTCTGTATCATGTATTATCTTAACATTCACACATCACATTCAGGATATAAGAGGAATAAATACTGATCAAATATGTATTTCCATACTAGTTGCTCAGGAAGTGACCCTCTAGCTAATGTCTTCTATCCTCCCATATAATAACTGTTCATCCTACTTTATATATTTAACTGTTTAGTTTTAGTATATTTACATTTGGAAATCATCAAAATAGATTAATTAATCAATATATTACACATACAATAATAAATCATAGATTGATTCCTTATCAGTACATGTGATACTTTGGTTTATTTTAATAATTCATGCAGTTTATTATGATAATTGAACATTCAATTTAGCTGCCCATCTGCTCTGTAGGTCTTCATTTAATAGTAGAACAAATTCATTTTATGTACTGAGATACTTTATCATAGCCTGTGAACCTATACTATTATACCTTTAATTTATCACATGTATGTATTACAGTCTATCCTCCCTGACTCAGCTGAAGGTGCTAGAGCTGAGAGACAACAACTTCAAAGAAGGCCTCCCTGAGGTTGTTGGTGCTTTCAAATCTCTCACTAAGCTAAACTTGAACAGGTGCCAACTTCAGGACCTCCCTGAATCGTGAGTATAACTCAGTCTCTCTGTAGGAAGTTTCTGAGCAAAAGAAGTATATTCATTACCATTGTATTTCAGGATATTTATTGCTCTTGCTACCACATGCAAGAATTTATTTAATTTTTAAAAATTACAATAATATTTTATGTTATTTAATAATTTTTCTCAGTACAATTTTTATACTCTAAAAGTTTTAATTAATTTACGCAGTAGTTGTGTATCGTGTGTCATATATTTAACTAAGAGTTTTATTTCAAATTTAAAAATAAAAAACATATTGATGAATTAATCAATACATTACATATACAATAATAAATCCTGAAATAATTATCATGGTAGTGGATAATAATGGAACAAAATCATTTTCATGTCTACAAACTTTGGTTGTGATGCATTAAAACTGCACTCCGTCATTGCAGTACATTTTAATGCATTGCATCTCTCTAATGCACGGTAGATATTTACTGCAACTGCACTCCAACTGGTAATTACCCACTACGGTCTACTGCACATTTATTTCCATGATGTATTACATGAAACCCAGCATTTCATGCGTACTACGAATATGTATTCTTCAAAACTTTAAACTGCATACATACTGTAACTATCCATTAGTATGAAGTTGACACTGTGGATAACCTGACACTGCTGGATTTCCATGTGTCTGTTCAGCATTGTCACTGTTACTACACATTGCACACAATCGATGGTGTTTGAAAGTTGGAAACGAAACCAGCTTCAGTGTAAACAGTTTCAGCTTTCATTGTCTCCAGTCTGTCAACCAATCTGATCACTCATGTGTAGTCTCAGCAGATTGAGTCTGTTCCTACTATTAGCTGTCAAAGGAATCCACTGTAACCTGGTCTATGTGAGAAATTCTGGCTGCTGAGATCAGCCCAAGTATGCCAAGTTCATGTGAGAAACTAATTCCAAACACACATGTACATAATGTATATCCAAGGCACAGACATCGGCCTATATCACTTGGACATCTCTATACATAGACATGGGGATGTCTATGTGATATAGATATGTCACATACACATATGTCAGATTGTCTAATAGATCTACAGTGCAGTGCAAAAGTTATTGATGGATCCAGCACTGTGAAACGTGCACTAGCAACCCTGCAACTACATCCAGCACTGCCATTGTGCAGTAGGTAATACCTCCTCTGCACTAATAGCGCATATTAAAAAATAATTGTAATAACCACGAATATTATGCTGTGAATTCTGTTATTTCATTGTGTAAACACATTTATTGTGATCATAAAAATATGTAGATTATTTTAATATCAGAAAACTTGTGATATTAAATCTTGGGTTTTTTTAGTTTAGACCTGCAAGTAATGTTTAATGATCAGACTCAAGTCTGGCTTCAATATTTGTGACCTCTCATATGAAAATCAACCAAATTGAGGTATTTCCGATTTTGAATTATTAACACAGGCAGATGCAGAATCTTGTGGAGAATTTAAAGCATTTTGAATTTTTGATTTAGCTAAAGTAGTTCACGAGATATTGCAAATTTTTGGAAGGCACGTCAGCCAAAACTCCCAAAATCTGAAATGGAGAAAATCGCGAATAAAGACGCGACGCACAGAAATAGGTTGTTTACGTTAGGTTCTCCTTGGATACGGCCATTTGTATTTCACTGACTGTGATAAAACTTGGTCTCTAGAGTAAGTAAGCATGCTGAAACAGCTGGTGTACAATATTTTAAGTTCAGGACAACAGAAGACTGGTTAACCCTGCTCTCAAATTGAAAAAAAATTGGACATTTTTACGCATCCGTACTTTACACTAACTGCACATTAGGAATAAGATGAGAAGCTCCTAGGTATATCACCACTAACTGATAGGCTTCAGGATTTAATATCACATCTGAAATCCATACTGAGGTTTATTTTGCCAAAACAGTGAGTGTAAAAAACAGAAAGGGTATCAGACCCAAAACCACGATTACATTCCTACACACATCTGACTCAGAAAAAGGCTAAAATTCACGTGATGGTCACGTTTTACGTCTTTTGCCATGAGGCTTTGAGCAAACTAAACCCTCAGTGCCAAGACAGCAAAATTCTCGAATGTTCGTATGCAAGTTTTCTTGGCGGTCATAGTTTAAACCTTCAGGTTTTATCACATTCGGCAGTCCTTTGATACCTTCGAGTCTTACATCATACATCATGGCAGGGGGAGTCTAGATACGTCTGAACTTTTACTTTTCCTAAACAAAACAAAAACATGGCTGTGCGTCAAAGTGACCCTGGTAGCATGGTTAGCAAACAGTACACACAACAATCTATGAGAATAACCTGTCATCGTACCGGGGTAAGCTTGGCTGAATGAAAACTTGTGAAAGCTCTTAATTCCTTTAATTTAGAATTAAACTCTTCAATTTTTTAAATTAAAATTAAATTCTTTTAATTTAAAATTTCCTTCAATTCTTAATTAATTTAGAAAAAATCTAAAGAGTGAGCTGATGATGTGATTGGCAACGGATTCTGACTCTGAGACACTTTTACGAGTAATAGACTTAGTGATCAGTGATCATGTGACGAAGAGATTGATTGCTCATGAAATAGGGTTAATGTCAGGGGGCAAAAAATTGACACACAAGCATTGACACATTGAATAAATTATGTGGCAACTGGCAATCAATTATGAGTGAAAACACACCTAACTCAGGCCAGTGAGTACGACAGATCACTGATTCATGTATTGTATGATGTGATTTTATGTGACTCAGGGAGGCATACAATGGGCCAGCAACTAGTAGGCTACTACACCTATACTATTACTACCAAAAATAAACAGGGTAGATCAGAAAAAATTCAATAAGACTCACCATGATAATTAAAGTTGCATCTTGACCTTTTTCTGATCTTCTCCTTATGCTCGAAATGTTTTGTGGCGTTCCCAACATCCACACAAGTAGAAATTCGGTCCATGGTAACCAAATCTAACTCTGTCTTTGAAATTCCTTTATTGTAAGTCAGCTGACTGAAAATCAGAGTTCTATCAAATTTGTTGATGCAGTCACACTTGCAACTGAAGCTAATAGGTTCATCAGACACTATAGAATGAGTTGGTAAGCTGGCAGCAGGTGATTCTGAGTCAATAACCGGAGTACTATACGAGTGAATAACAGTTAATCCTTCGGTAGGTTCAACATCGTCTTCTGCATCGTCATTTAAATCGGACATCCAAGCTTGCAGGTCATCAGTAACGTAAAAATCTGGATCTTTAGACATTGTTTCTCTATATTCAGCATCGATTTCATCGTACAATGTACCAAGTTCTTCAGATTCATCAGATTAAAAAAGTTTTTCGAAGTTATAGAATCTTCACGAGTCGCCATTTTGGTGACGTCACGATCGCATAGCAACGACTTCGATTGCAAAATTTCGGCATAAGGAGCCAATAAAATCATTTTTTGACTTCAGAAATGAATTCCTCACACCCTGATTGGTCTAGGGTAAAATAATAAACAAAGTAGCCATGTGCTCCCCAATAAACCTAATGCAAACTTTGAAGCTCCATTACTAACGATAGTGAATGCCGACTTTTGGTCGATTTTCACGCGAAAGGTCACAATTGCTGGCCTGGGTCAGGTTGGGCTGGATTTTTTTAGATCTGATCTAACTTCCATCTGGAGCATTTATACTCTAACCAGCTGCATTACCCGTGTTCGGGAACAGATTTATGTAAAGCAATGGTTTTATTGAGAGTTGTCTTTCACACTGTAAAACAACTCCAAATATGCAATCTACTGAAATTTTTGAGCTGATCAGACTGCATACACATATGCAGTTGTACATGTCAATAACGTTGGAGAGACCAATGGAAATATGCAATGTGTTTTACAGCTAGTCTACAATGCATCAGTCTTCAACCACTCACATCGGAATCGTCCTAATTTTGTACGCAGAACTGATAATGAAATTGACATTGCTGGGCAAACTGAAGTTCTTCAAACTGGCAGTATTGAAAAGTTTTACATATTTTAAGAAATTCTAGAAAACATTTTGCTATTGCACTGCTAAGCTATCGCCAGCATTTATTGAATTGAAGACTTCTACATGCTTAAAACACTAATCATGACTCACCAGTTCTTCGTCTATAGTCAGTGTTTTGACATGGTATATACAAACTGTGCAGCAGTAATGTGGTTGTGTTGATAAAATTTATTATCAATAAAATCTACTATATAAACTACATATATGACCTCTCGCCTTTTCAACGTAAGGCATTACATCTGGAGCATTTTTGGACATTCGTCCCATAGAAAAATTCGGCCCTATACTGTGTTGCAGGACTGTAGTCAAGTGCGAAGTTTTCTGCCCATACACGGCGCCTGGTAGCAGCTGCTGTAGTTAGTGCATCTTGCTGTTGTCGCCGTTTCATCTGCTCTGAAAATTCAGCTTGTCGAGCAGCTGTTGTAGCTAGTGCATCATGTTCTTGTCGCCGCTGCATTTGCTCAGAGGTTTCTGCACGTCTGGCCGATGTAGCGGTTGCTCTGAGCCATTTGAGTCGCTGCTGGGTCGGCTCAGCAGCCTCTGCACTTCTAGCAGCTGCAGCATCTATTCTGGCCTGCTCTCGATGTACCTGTGTTTGTTCAGCTTTTGCTCTTCTAGCAACTGCTATTCTGTTTTGTTGTAGGCGTAGCTGTGTTTGCTCTGCAGTTTCTGCACTTCTAGCAGATGCAGTAGCAGTTCTGTTTTGTTGTGGGCGTAGCTGTGTTTGCTCTGCAGCTTCTGCTCATCTAGCTGCTGCTTTGCGAATTTGGTCTCTTTCTCTACGGGAACCAATCTGTTCTTGCGTTTGGGCAGTAGGCTTTTTGAGAGGCATTGTACTGCTTCAAGCGTTTCTAAAAGTGAATGAGATGGTGTGCTTTTTTGTAATATACGCTGCTCGCTTTCTTCTCACCGTCGCCTATCGCAACGCTCGGAGTGCCTGTGCAAGTTCTTTAGTAGCTGTAGTTCTGTAGCACTCGTAGCTGGAAAAAACGTAAAAGTAACTCAGTTGCGAAAGGAAATGAACATGTTTACAATAACCAACAGTGCCAAATCCAACGTTTTTAACCCTTTCACTGAAGTAGACTCATTTATGCATTTTCTATGGTCGACCGTCGTAGACACATTCGTGCGACAGTTTTACGCAGTTTTGCGACATTTTTGCAACGTTTTAAGTAGTGGAAGTTTGGCAATTCATAGACAATACAACATTGAATAAGAAGCACTTAGCTTTTTGGTGTGGAAATTTAGTAGGTGAGAACTGCGTTTTTTTCCAGTGACCGCAAGAAACAAACATTAACGTGACCTTCTCGGTACACATTGGCAGTAAATATTAATCACATGTAAATTACTACTCATTAATTTATTTTATTTAATGAGTAGTGCATTTGTATAGCTGTATAGGCACCTTTGTATAGGCTGCAGAACTCAGGACGGTGCTTTTTAACACGGCAGCAACTTTGCTGTTTAAAACAGAACAGTGCAGTTGGGCACTGTAAAGAGGCGCGCTAACCAGAGATCACGTGATTTTTGTGTAAAAACGATGAGTAGGTTATGTATAGAGGCGCACTAACCGGAGATTCGCATTAATGCGCCCTAGCGGTGAAAGAAAAAACTCCAGAATAGTACAGTACTCTATGAGGTGGACACACAATTACACAGACAGACGACGATTGCCATTTATATAGTAGATTCATAAACGCTTCTAACCTTCTAACAAAGGAATCCAGGCGCCATTTGTCAGTGTTGTGAATAACTGGAAAAGAAATTATCTAGCCAAAAATTCTTGTTTTGTCAGAACTGCTACAATAACACCTGTTATGATTAAAGAAAGTTTTATGTTTACTGTCTAGTCTCTTTGACATGTTCAGCAGGTGTGATAAGGTTAATTATTGGTACTGCATTGTTAGAGGTAGAATATACACTTAATTAAAATAAGATAGAATATTATGGCTGTGATATTAGTTTGTGTTAGTGTTATTGTTAAGTTTTCTTAGTTAAGAAATACAATTATGAATACCATTATGATAAGACTAATATGCTTCAGTTGTTCTGTAGGCTGAGCAAGTTGAGTCAATTGGAGAAGCTTAGCATCAGCAATAACTATGAACTTAAAAATATTGGTCAAAAGGTTATGGCTCTCAACAAACTTCAAGCAATGCACTGCTTGGGCTGCTTCAAACTAATATCTCCTCCATACGCTGTCTGTCAGGATGGAATTCATGCAATTCGGGAATATTTCAAGGCTTTGAGCCAGGGAAAAGGATTAGAAGTCTGTAATGCACCAGTCGCCATCGTTGGAAATTCTCTTGCTGGAAAAACTAGTATTGTTAAAAGTCTTCGGCAAGGGAAACGTGTTTTAACAAAGCGATCCGAGTCAGACGTGTCCTTCATAGATGAAGCCACAAAAGGCTTCGATTGAAGGCGAACGATTTGAAGCTACCAGATTCTACTGCCAACCTTATTGATCACGGAGGCCAAGATGTTTACCACATTGCTTACCAATATGCGCTGAAAGAAAATAATATTCCACTGTTTGTTGTGAGCTTCAAGCATATTCTGGAAATTTCACACGAAAAGGATTCACAAATGGCTGCGAAAGAAACGTGCTGGGACTGGATGTCTCATTTGTATTTGTCCTGTCCCCTTCTTGGTCCGCCTTTACTTGTGTTCACTCATGCTGATGCTGTCTCAACTCGAAGTGTAGAAGTCTGCCAAGACAACTTCTTGGAGGAGATCGAGCGACTTAGAAGAAATATGCTAGCAGAGGAAAGGGATCTTTATGGCACAAAGCAAGGGGAGTTTCAGAAGATCCTACATTTGTCTAATGCCGAAGCACCAGTATTTCATCCTGAAGAGGTTTTTATATTCAGTAATGACCAGTCAGAAGATTCGAACATCAGGAACCTCAAGCTGGCTTTAGATCGGAGATGTCAGATGTTCAGAACAAAGATTCCGGGAGCCTGGCATAAAATCACAGAGTTTGTGACAGATCAAACTGCTAAGCCATTTATAGATCTCTCACTTATTGAGGAGGAGTACTCTGTCAAGGAATCTCACGCAGTGCTAAGATATATGCACAACACTGGTAGCATCCTCTGGTATAACCAAATAAACTCACTCCAACAATACGTCTTTCACCAGATCCGTCATATCAGCCAAACGATATCTCTCTTGTTTCATCATCGAGCGGAAGAGAAATGGAAAGAGCGGCTGGCTACCTTCATGTCATTTCTATATCAAGGTCGGGTTATAAACAAAACTAAATACAAGGAAATGGTTGAAGACTTTGAACATGATGGTATACTAGACTCAGCTCTTCTGTACTATCTGTTGACAAAGGAGTCAGCTAAGTTTCCTTGGGAATTGTCTGTAGAACTACTGAAGAGCTTCAAGGTGTTGCATGGGCCAGTGCATAAGCGTTCAAAAGAATACTATCTTATCCCCTTTGCCTCTCAGTCTAGCATGGATGGCTCTTGGGAGACGGATGGAGATCTTCAGCTTCGACTTGAAGTAGAGTTTGGAGGTTTGCCTTTGCCCATCTATGCATTTCATCTAGCGATAGTGAAATTCTTGAATGTGGAAACCAGTCTTCATTCAGCTATGAAGGTTCGAAACAACGGCTCGACGATTTACCACGGGGAAAGTTCAACCCATTTTATTCATTTCTTCACAGAGCAAAGAGTTACTGTTCAAGTTTCAACTTCAGCGCAACTGCTTGCCTCCTCTTGGAAGCGTCTCATAGAAACCACTCAGCTTGTTCTGGAATACGTCGCATCAACCTGGAAAGCCTGTCGACCATCAGTTAAAGTTGTCTGCCCACACTGTCTGTATTTACGGGATCCTCACCCTGGCACCTTTGTGGATCCAGATTGGCTCTGTCCCGTGTTCTCACCAGTAGCTGATCATCCTATGAAATGCCAATTAAAAGTTGATGCAGAAGCTTTCTCTGGATTTCAGCCTACATTCTGCAGCAAGCGAGAGGCTAAAAGCGAGGCTAGTGGGAAGCCCACCATTCCCTCTCCACTCGTCTACCCATGTGAGTGGGTTTCGATTTGGTTTCAATGTTTGCTATGGGATGAACTTTTATTCGTGTTAACCTTTCTCTTTGTTGCAGGTTACAGCCTTTCAGATGATGAAACACAGAAATTGACAGAGTACCTGTCCAAAGTTATCTCTCAAAGACACGCTATTTCTAGTGGTAAGTGCTCTGTGTAACTTGCAAATAACATAATTATAACTACAAATTTTACTGGTTCGGTTAAAGAAGAAGCATTCATAGTCTCTGATAATGTATTTGGAATTCTTTAATAGATTAGCTGAAAATACTCAAGGTCTGATTGTTCTTGAGTTACAATGTAGTAGTTTCCATGTATGCACTTAGTTAAATCTACTATCATAGATAATATCAACTGTTCTTACAAAGACAGGTCCTCTCTTTCCACTCCTTCTCATCAAACCGTCATATATGTTACCAAGTTACAGCACATCTAAGGCCTCAAATTGCATCATCATCCAAACAAATTATGAGAGGGAAGAAAGTACAACTCCAGTCTCATATCACAACTGAAGGTGATGACAGCGAGCTGTCTGATAGCTTGGATTACTTGGACGAACATGAACCTGATTTGGCTATCATTCGCTTGAGAGTGAAACCGAGTAAAAAAGCCTGGGCTAAGAAGCTCTTTGATTCGTCATCTGTAAGTTTCTTTTCATGATATGAAACTTCATCATTCATGGCACCTCCAAAGGATCATTAAAGTTGAAACTCTTGTCAACTGCCAATCCTGATTTGTTTAGGTCTATGAGATGACAAATCCTGTGAGAGGGCGCTGTTTGGTCATCAACAACATCCATTTCGCTGCACCTGATGGCAGCGCAGACAGCGACGGGAGTGAAAGAGCTGGGTCACAAATAGATCAGCAAAATATAGATGGGCTCTTTAAAAGCTTGTCTTTTGTAAACAAAGTTCATGAAGATCTTCCTGCACAGGTTAATAGACAATCTTGTTATTAAGCTTTCTCTATTATATACAATGTTGGTTTTCATGGCAACAGAAGTTTTAACAGTGCAGTTATGATAGATTGAATGATTAAGTTTTTGTTATCAAGTCTGTCGGGTTTCATAGCTTTTAGTAGCTAGTAAATGTAAGACCACTTGTTTTATCCTCGTAAGCAGCCTTAAAATGAACAACTAAGTAGATGACACAGAGTGAAGGTCAACTTCATATAATATAAACAGGAGATGCTGAGAGTTATACGTGAGGAGACGGAGGTTAAAGATCACAAAGACTACGGCATGTTTGTACTCGTAGTCATGACACATGGGAATGAGACACATCTCTATGGTACAGACTGGCAAGCAATTTCTCGTACTTCAGTATACGATCTGCTTTCTCCTCGGTGTTTTCCTCGCATGGCAGGAAAACCCAAGCTACTTATTTTTCAAGCTTGCTCTGGAGGTAGGTTGACAATTCTCTATTGACACTTTAATTTATACAGCCAAAGACTATTAATGCCAATTGAGAAATTTTATTTGCTGACTTTAGCAACTACCATCAGATTTTACTAATACAGTCAAACATGGATAACTCGCCCTCGGATGGCTGGAACACATGGTTAACTCGTTTTATTGGTCCGTTCCCTTGTAATGATAAATTGCTTTAGATAACTCGACCTCAACTTTGTTAACTCGAACAGTTTTTTGCCCAACGGCTACCCAAACGGTTGTTATCGCTTTAGAAAAATCACTTTATTCCAAACCGTAGAGGTAAACCTCAAATTGTTGTTCAAAGGCGTCGTTATTACCATCCTCGGCAAAATATTTTTGTCAACGACTTTTCTAAAGGTTTGGCCAAATTTGATTTTTACCAAACATCCGCTTAGCCATGGCCCTTCAGAAGCAAGGAAAAGTGAGGTAACCTTCGCATAAACTTCAAGAAAAATCGGCAAAATTGATCTTGGTTAAATACTCAAAAGAAAAAGATGTCTTTTCTTCCGAGTATTTCAACAACGATCAAGTTTTGCCAGTTTTAATATAAAAAACGTCCTGGCAATAACATCACCTCAAACAACAAACCAATCATAAGTGATAGAAAAATCTCTATACTTTGCGATAAAAAGTTTTTAAACTTTACCTTAGAAGCATTTAATTTGAAACAAGCCATTTGTGCTTTTGATTTATATTATAGTTTGTATATGTACATGTATCTACAAATAAATAAATACATGGACTTGTGACAGTGCTCTGATAACTCGAACACTTTCGCTCGGTCCCGTGAAGTTTGAGTTACCCATGTTTGACTGTACAGACGGTCTCCTTCTTACGAACATTCGAGTTACGAACAACGGTACATACGAACAGGTCTGCCCGTATGTCCGACGGTATTACCGACGTATTCGCGGCAGAAAGAGGCAGTACTCAGAAGCACCACCCAGCATCCACCTTCCTCTGCCCAGTTCGTTGCAGTGCATAAGTGCGTGAACGTATCTCCAGTGCGCAAAAAACTTTATTTTACTGTACGTACTGTAAAGGAATTTGCCGGCCTTTACTTGGCACGATCTAGACTAATAAATAAAAAGAAGAGAGTGCGTGTAGTTTCATTCAGCTTATTATTAGCAAAGGAAATTTCACTAGCCGAGGAGCGTACGGCTATCTGCTCTGCTCAACTAAATGAGCGCGCTCCTTTATATACAATAATATCAACCGTTCCGGCAAACGGTAAGAACACGGGCTAACAAGGTGAATAAATAGGACCGCTAGAGCGTTGGTATGACGACAATATAAGTGATAGTGTTATGACGGGATATCAGATATAACAATAGCATAACGAGTGAAACAACGATACAATAAAAGGACAACACATACAAAAAAAGACAACAACGATAAGTGATAGCATAACGATTAAAACAACGTTATAATAAAAAAGGACAACACATACAATAAATTAGAAATGCAGTGTCATGGCCCGGCGTCCACCAAAGTATTATCTCCATTTTATTAAAAAAAATTTTCAGTACAAACCAATACAGGTTACTTATACAAGCCTTAAACATACTTATATAAACCTTCAATATACTTATATAGGCCTTAAACATAAATTATAATACAAAATTTAGCACTGAAGCAACTTACGAACAAATTCGCCTTACGAACAATCGTTCGGAATGTAACTCGTTCGTAAGTAGGGGACCGTCTGTACTTGGTTATGGTTCCCTTTACGTCAATATCTTGCAGCAGTAGCAAATTAATTATATAACTTACATTTTTGTATTATGTAAATAAACTGAAAGGTTTGGCACAAGCCACTAATACCTAGCTATATACGGTATTTATAGGTGTAGAGATATTATGTGTTTTATAGCTGTAAGAGTATGAGATTTGTGGGTAATTTAACTATTTTGACTTTAGATCGGTAGGGAGTAGGAAATCTCATCATCTTTCCATAAAAACACTGACATTGCTTTTCATGTAAATAGAAAGTGAAGGAAGTTTTTGATCAATTGATGTGGTTTTCCTGCTTGAATGTGTCTATAGCTGCCGATAAAGTTCATGGTGACTTATTGCGGGTATAGTGAGAGTAGACAACTCTACAATAATATACGTAAATCACTTAAATTAAGTAATTTAGGTATTATTAACACCTAAATTATTAGGAGGTAACATTAAATGTTACCTCCTCCACAACACAGAGTAATTATACAGCTGCTGGTAACATATGAATATCTCTATTGCAGGCGGCTTTGATCTACCATTTGGGAACATCCCTCCTTCCTCGAGATCTCCAGACCCAACTCCAACTGTTGCCCTTCCTTCCACATCTAGCTCTCAGTCTACAAGTACTAACTCAGCTGATTTCTTGGCGGGGGATGACTTTTTCATCATGAATGCGAGTTTTCCTGGTAAATCAGTTACTTATGCGTATATTGCAGATAGGGTCTTCGGTAGGATATTATTTTACCTATAAATTGGATTGTAACACAGAGAAGGTGATATGTACTTCTTCTGTTTAAATTCTCCTGTTGTTGTCTCGGGTTTTTTTTCACAATTAAACCTGCTAGCCTGTGGACCTTCAGTTAAACAGTTTATTAGTTGAACTAGACACTAGACATGTCAAGTATCGCTGTCTATTTCGACTACAGACTTTCTGTCAACCCCTGTGTACATACACATATATAGTAAGTTTCAGCTTGTAATAACTGTAGGTTATATATTTTCATGCCATGCCAAGGTTTGCTTAGCTTTAAATTGATCACCAAAATTATAGTTTTTGTACTTTTTAATGTTAGCTAATGGAGATCATCTTTAATCTTAAGTCTCTCCATTTTCCCTGGTAACAGATATTACTGTACAATCTCTGCAGCTTCTCATTTTCCCTGGTAACAGATATTACTGTACAATCTCTGCAGCTTCTCATTTTCCCTGGTAACAGATATTACTGTACAATCTCTGCAGCTTCTCATTTTCCCTGGTAACAGATATTACTGTACAATCTCTGCAGCATCTCATTTTCCCTGGTAACAGATATTACTGTACAATCTCTGCAGCTTCTCATCTTCCCTGGTAACAGATATTACTGTACAATCTCTGCAGCTTCTCATTTTCCCTGGTAACAGATATTACTGTACAATCTCTGCAGCTTCTCATCTTCCCTGGTAACAGATATTTCTGTACAATCTCTGCAGCTTCTCATTTTCCCTGGTAACAGATATTTCTGTACAATCTCTGCAGCTCCTCATTTTCCCTGGTAACAGATATTACTGTACAATCTCTGCAGCATCTCATTTTCCCTGGTAACAGATATTACTGTACAATCTCTGCAGCTCCTCATTTTCCCTGGTAACAGATATTACTGTACAATCTCTGCAGCTTCTCATTTTCCCTGGTAACAGATATTACTGTACAATCTCTGCAGCTTCTCATCTTCCCTGGTAACAGATATTTCTGTACAATCTCTGCAGCTTCTCATTTTCCCTGGTAACAGATATTTCTGTACAATCTCTGCAGCATCTCATTTTCCCTGGTAACAGATATTACTGTACAATCTCTGCAGCTTCTCATCTTCCCTGGTAACAGATATTTCTGTACAATCTCTGCAGCTTCTCATTTTCCCTGGTAACAGATATTTCTGTACAATCTCTGCAGCTCCTCATTTTCCCTGGTAACAGATATTTCTGTACAATCTCTGCAGCTTCTCATTTTCCCTGGTAACAGATATTTCTGTACAATCTCTGCAGCTCCTCATTTTCCCTGGTAACATATATTTCTGTACAATCTCTGCAGCTCCTCATTTTCCCTGGTAACAGATATTACTGTACAATCTCTTCTTATTTGTTTCGATTAGTTGTCCATTGATTATAATAATGAGATGAATTCTTTTGAAAACCTTTATATATACATGTCATGTGTTCTTTTCTCACATTCAATCAAAAGTAAGTCCTGTTTGTAGTATCCAATGGCATTTCTAGTTCTGTAAGTAGCAGCTTGTGAGTAAATGGCGTTACTGTTGTGTTGGTACTTACAGGTTATGTTTCCACAAGAGATTATGCTCATGGTTCCTTCTTTATAAGAGCCCTTGTGGAAGCTTTCTATAAACACAGCTGTCATCGGGATGTGAAGAGGCTGTTTGAGGAGCAGGTACTAATTAGTAGTAGCTATAATAGCAGTGTTAGAAAAAACCATAGTTTTTATGAAAAAATGGAAAAACCAGGTTTTTATGGTTAAACTGGTTTGTATGGTTCAACCCAGTTTTTATGATTTTAATAATTGACCAAAGTTTTTGAAATTTCAAGTCTATTGAGTATCACTTACTAGAGCTGCATGATTGAGTATTGAACATGCATATGTGAAATCATCTGGTGAAAATTGTACTGTGGGAGTTGTTATGGGAAAAAAGAGAGAAAATGATGGAAATTTCAGAATGAATTTTTAATGAAACATGATTGATGAAATACAGAGCAAAAATCTTATAACATAAAGTGAATATATTACATACAGCTCTATGTACAAGTAGGAATTTTAATCCAAGTGATTAGTCGTGTGGTAGTGTTGAGCAGAGCATAATGCAGATGCATTGCTAATGTTTGGAGCAGTGGCAGATGACTCAACTTCTATCACTTGAGTATTAGCATCACTGTCTAAATTGGTATTGTCAGCTTGACATTTTGCTATGTGAGCTTTAAGCCTATCTGCGTGACCTTGCGTTACTACAGCACACCTATTACGTTTTGTCTTAAAATCTTTGCCTGTTGCAGTTCGAGTGAAAAACTGCCAAACAAGATCCTGTTTGCAAGGCATCTTGGAAATTTGAGGCACAACTTTAACTTTTCAAAACTCAAAAAAATTAACTGAATTCTAACAATCGAACTACTTTGGCTTGCGCCCAATAAATGAGATTAATTTGCAAACTTGCAAGCTTTTTCCCAAAAGGATTTCATCATTTTAATTTCTAATTATAAGTAATCCTTTCTCACTGGCCAGACTTGAGAAAATATTCATGCATTATTAGAGACGATGATTGGATTAGTATATTTCACATGGTTTTTATATTTCATCAGTAAAGAGATCATCATATCACTTGATAAAGCCAATTGAAAATGAAATTCGCTAATTCATTGTTGTGCTAGGATTTCATGTAGTTTCAACTTGAGCTCTGCCATCAAATTACTATTGTGTCCAAAATGAACTTTCACAGCTTATAATTACATATAATTGCATTTCTACCGCACAGGAAACACTAGGAGCTTAAAATATTATGTTTTTCACAAAAAGTAATGAAAAAACCATAAAACCCGTTTTTTGGGCTGGTTTGAACCGAGCCAACCCTGTATAATAGTGTCAATAACTTTCGTTATTCATTTTTCACCTTTTACTAAACAGTATCTTAGTGAATATTGTTATACTTTGAGGTGTATATATAGATACGAAAAAATATTGCAACTAGCAGGAACCGAACTCGTACATTTGCATGCACAAGTTCGGTTCCTGCTCGTTGCAATATTTTTTCGTATTTTATCTCACTTCTCTATTTTTATCCCTGCGACCACTGGGTACATGGACTCTTTCTTGGCAAGGAAAACAAAGGCTTTGACAAAGGCTTCCAGTCTCATGCGCCGTGAGAAATCATATATTTGATTTTACGCACAATTATTCCAAGCCTTAGTTTCCAAGCCTCATTCTCCTTATTCCAAGCCTTACTCGAAGCCTTCTTCCAAGCCTTAGTTTCCAAGCCTCATCTCCTTATTCCAAGCCTTACTTGAAGCCTTCTTCCAAGCCTTAGTTTCCAAGCCTTATTCTCCTTATTCCAAGCCTTACTTGAAGCCTTCTTCCAAGCCTTAGTTTCCAAGCCTCATTCTCCTTATTCCAAGCCTTACTTGAAGCCTTCTTCCAAGCCTTAGTTTCCAAGCCTTATTCTCCTTATTCCAAGCCTTACTTGAAGCCTTCTTCCAAGCCTTAGTTTCCAAGCCTCATTCTCCTTATTCCAAGCCTTATTTGAAGCCTTCTTCCAAGCCTTAGTTTCAAAGCCTCATTCTCCTTATTCCAAGCCTTACTTGAAGCCTTCTTCCAAGCCTTAGTTTCCAAGCCTCATTCTCCTTATTCCAACCCTTATTTGAAGCCTTCTTCCAAGCCTTAGTTTCCAAGCCTCATTCTCCTTATTCCATGCCTTACTTGAAGCCTTCTTCCAAGCCTTAGTTTCCAAGCCTCATTCTCCTTCTTCCAAGCCTTAGATTTAGTGCTTGGCTTCACATTTATGCATGCGAATGTACGAGTTCGAAACCTATTAATCGCAATATTTTTTCTAATGCTGGCTTCAGATGGATGGACACGACTTTTATTATACTAAAGATTTAGACTAGCTTAAGTTACTAAAATTCATTGAAAAAGAAACTTAACCAATAGCAATGTCTATTTTCTGTTTTAAATCTTGAACGAGTGTGCATAAAGCATACATAAATCATAAATACGTAAATACAAGAAATAAACAAACACCTTCATTTAAAAGTTAGAATGATAAATGTTGTTTATGTTAAAGAAAAATAAATCTGGGCAAAAATATTTTTATTACTCAAGCAATGCCAGGCATTCACCTAGTATTACTTATGATGATCTCTCCCTACTACTACCTCGACTACCATATCTATCATGGCTGCTGTCAAGGTTACCACCTTGCTTATTTCAGCTACCTCACCCTTCGTATCTCGCTGCTCTATTCTTGTCCCTGCAGTCACAGGTTACGTAGACTCTTCCTACAAGAAAAATACCTAATGATGGGACAACTCCGCATCTCATGACTACTACCCTTTCGATTGGAGGAAACTTCCTCTCCACTACCTTCTTTACTACCCGCTCCATGTCTAGAGACATACCTCTCCTTGGGATAGTCTTTATACCTCCTACTGTCTCTGTTTTTACTATATTCTTTCGGCTATATATAAAATATATATATTTTTTCTATATAGAGTATAAAGAAAAAATATATATATTTTCTATATACTCTTGGCTCCTTGCTCCATATATACTAACATCACGATCATCACTGCCATCTCAATAATACTTTCTACTACCTTTAGTACTACCTATGGAAGACTATAAGCCTGCCAAATCGTTTATTACGATTACTATAACTTCGTTTATTACTATCTCTAAGGTACTATCTCGACTTCTTTCATTTGACACCCTCGCTACCCCCTTCTTAATCTCACTTCTCAAGTCACCACCTCTACTCTCCACTCTCAACAACCTGTCCTAATTATTCACCATCTCTCTAGTCCTCAATACCTCATTCAACATATCCCATATCAAATCAGCATTCTTCATCTAGTCTCCACTCACTTCTCTATCTCTCAACCTGTTGACTGCCACTATTAGAGCAAACCTTACTCTATCAGCATTATTAGCTACCTCATCATATCTGCTCAAACTCTCAACCTGTTATAAGAACTCTCTATCAGTTTCACCAACTGCATGTCTAGCCATCAGGAACTTTTGCCCCTTCACAAGCCTGTTCTCCTGTCTACCATAATACTCCTGCAACTGAAGCAGGGCTTTTACCCGGTACACTAAAGTATTCTTCACCTTGTAGATAGCTAAGAAGGTAAGAGCAAAAAGCATAGAGGTTAACAACAGATATCCAAGAGTAAGCAGACAGCAGCCCACTTTGATGTGTTTACCAACTGATGGTAAAAAGCTCTACCTATTTCCTGGCTACACTCCTCCGCCAACTGAAAGACAATAAAACACTTTTCTGATTGGCTATTTTATCACGAGCTTTTGCACGGGAATTATTGTATGTAGCAGACAACATTCAACATACAGTGGACGCTCATACAATGTAAACTTTCCTATAAAGTAAATTACACGTGGCGTAAAGAATAATCCAAAGTCTTTGATTCGCTCTATGTAATAAGTATGTATGTATGTATGTATGTATGTATGTAATAAGTTCCACATAACGTGAAGTATCACTGCAAGTTCTCAAAATTGTTTCGAATAATGAGTCCAATAGTTAGCCTTAAAATATTGTGTTATCTCAGGCCGCACTATGGAGAGAGAAAACGGCATATATGGGTATCTCTGTTATATGTACTAGTACTAGTACCCTGGCAGTCTAGTTTGCCGTGAGAGATGGTCATCTATGCCGATGAATCACGGAGAATAATTATTCGCACAGTTATTCCGTAGTACTTAAAGGCAGTTGAATTGTACAGGTGTTCGAGGGTTGATCCACCAATTTAAATATCATGATTCATGAGATATTTTTAAAATAGTAAAATACTAATAATCCTACTCAACATGAGACGGATCATTTACAATGAATTTACAAGGTCCCATTCTTCACCATAACGAGAGTTAATAACGAGAGTCCCGTGGTTAACCTTAAAATATTGTGTTATCTCAGGCTGTACTTGGAAAAGAAAATGGCACATATGGCTATCTCTGTTATGTATGCGAGTACCTTGGCAGTTTAGTGTGCCGTGAGAGATCGTCATGCGTGCTGATGAATCACAGAGAATAAGTAGCTGCATAATTATGCCGAAATACTTGAAGGCAATCAAATTGTGCTGTGAGAGATCATCAGGTGAGCCGATGAAGCACAGAATAGTGAATCACACAGTTATTCCGAAATACTTGAAGGCAGTTGAATTATGCAGGTGTTTGAGTGCCGATCCCCCAATCTAAATATTATGAGTCATAAGATATAAAATAGTAAAATACTAGTTACTATGCTACTTAACATGAGACGGATCAAGCACAAAGTACAATTCTTCATCATTCCAAGTGTCATCGTTCGGTTTTCTTCTGGAATGTTTTTTCCAAATAAATGCTATTAGTTATTATTGAGTTATTAGTTATAATATTCATTAGTTCAAATTATTAACAAGCATTGAATTTGAGTTTTTAGATCTATGATGGCAAATTACTTATTTAATTAACTTTTTATCGTCTGAAGTAGATTCTGGTCAGCAGGCTAAGGGAGGTTGTACGATCCCTTACCTCTGTTCGCAGAAATCACAACTCCAAATTTGCTCCAAGGTGCTTTTAGAAGAAAATACATTTTCTTCTAGTTCCTGGCAAGTGGAAATGGCCCAGGATGTGCAACTGTTCTGCTTCCGCATACTGACGCTGGTGCAATTCAAGAAATTGCCAGGCTGGTTGCTTATTGAATATGATGTTAGCTGGTACGCTGTGAATGCTGGTGCCATGCAGATGATTTCTAGTTAGTTGATGCTTATAGAAAGATGCCTAGAAGGTTGCAGGGTGTCTTGTACTGCGCACAAGAATGAATATGCGGTAACGATACATGCAGAGGTATTTATATCCTTGAGGGCGGGATTTAGCAAGTTCAAAAGGGTAAAGAGAATTACTAATTATATAACTGAATACCCTAGGACACTTATATTTCGCTAGCATTTAGTTTCGTGAGTAGCATACGGAGTAAAATTTCGCTGCAACTTAATTTTGCAGCTGTGATGAGTGCGAAAATATAGTGATGTGAAAATAAATACAGTGGAACAAACATAATTAGATTCTTCAGGTTTGGTTCATCGGTAAAAAAAATTTTCAATTTGGGTCAAGTTTGTATTTGTAAACCGCAGGTAGAAATGTGTGGGTGAGATCGATAATTCAATTTGAACGCTTGCTGCCATTGGTTTCTTGGACTATCAATGACGTCTAGGTCCCTTCCCCCATGACTTTCACATGTCTTTCACACTCAAGTCCCAAGAAGAAGAAAATAGATAACAACCAACTTCACTACCAGAACTGTATAACATGGTTGGACCTGGTGAGGGTTGTTATTGTTTTGGGTTGGTAATAAAATTCATCACTACAATGATTATTATTCAATTTTATGACTTCACCTACCAGACTTTCATCCTCACCAGTTACAAATTTTGTGACCAAACTGATATCATCATCTTCTTCATTTGTCTTGGTGTTTCCAAAAAAAACTTGTTATCTTAATTTGCTTTGCCATGCTGCTCATCCGGTGTATTAGCTATAATGAGTTTACCAGAAATTTCCCAATGAGCCCAACCACCCACGAAAATTACCTGCATTTCTATTATGACGTTTTTATTGTGGATATCAATGAACAAAGCTATTTACTTTCGCGTTTTCGCTCGTTCGTTATGATAGTTCAGTTTCGCTCATGAAATTTTCGTGAGAGGATGACTCCACGAAAATGCGAAAGTTAGATTGCGTGAATACATAGTGTCCTAGGGTAGCTTTTGCGTGGAACAACACAGAGAAGTGAGATACATTCACATCTTTACGTAGCTTGGTAAAGAGCCGTGTATTCAATGCAGATCGCTTTGTGTAGTTAACGGCTTTCATTGCTGTTGAAAGATCATGGACTGGAGCAGAGTTCTAGCAGCGAGAGCCTCTCTGTGGATGAAGCAGTGTATTCCTTCTATCAATGGATTTTTCCTTTTTACCAATTCAACAAATCGAGAGCGCAACCCAACATTGTGGAAACGCCCATCTGTACAAACTCCAACAAGATTGCCCCAATCCAGCTCTTCCTGTTTTAAAAATTCAAATATCACCTGGATGATATCAGCTGCCGCTTTTGTGTCTAACAATGATTTGCAGAAATGGAAGTCCTCTTTAACTGTATTTTGACAGACATACCGAACACATATTCGTATGCATTGAATGCAAGTAAATATTGTCAAGACTAGTGTTAGTATACATACAGTTCCTTGGAAAGCTAGCAGTCCACTGATTTGATGTATGCTTTTGTGATGCCTCAGTAGTATGGTAATGATGCAAAGCTGATGCAATGCAGACTGACTCATGCAATGCAGCCAATAAGCTGCTTGATCCATCACCAGGCTTGGTTTCCAGATTAATACAGTTGTACACACAATAAAAGCATGTATCTCCACCATGTATGTGTTGAAAATACAGTACAACAGCTATATCCTTGAAATGCGTGTAATTAATGTTATCAATCTGAAGCTTGAGATTTTCCCACCCCAAATCCTTAAACTTCTCACTGGTGAGAAATTTCCCACTGGTTAAGAACCATTAAAGGTTAAAATGCAAAACAACGTCAATTTCCATGGAGTAACCCACTGACACTGGCAGAATCAGTGGGTTACTTCATGGAAATTGACGTTGTTTTACGTTCACTATTTTAGTCAACTCAAAAAACCATGATTTTGTACATAAATCAACTAATCAAATGTGACTAGTAATATTATTTTTACAAATTGATACTTATAATGACTAGATAATTTTGACTACACATGACTTTTTAGGGATTCAAGTAGTTTCACCATCTATTTGAACATATTCCTTTTGACGATGCAGATTGCTTATTTTTATCTAGTAACTAGTTTCCAGTATGGGTAACAACTGAGAACTATGCTGATACAAAGGCCACTATGAACTAATTTTACTCGATGACCTAATTACTGTAAACTAGCAGAATCAGTCAGTACTCAGATGGTTACACAGCATTTAAGGGAAACTAATATGACAAATTGTTTATTACTTTATTTGAGCTTTATTTGAGACACCATAAGCAGTACATATGGAAATTTTGTTCCGACAATTATAACCAAATACAAATTAAAATATATGCCAATGGAGTAGCACTCTACTTTGATAGCAATAGCTAATTTACTACGAACAACAGACAGGTAGCCTCGCGGATATAGCCTCGTATACATCATTTTGGACAAGTCAGAACATATCTTTTACTTTTGAAGGTTTCAACAGCAATAAATTTTGTCAATTTTAATCTAGAAATATCTCAGCAGTCAGGCCACTTAAAACATTAAAAACAATTGCAAATGATAGAATAATATGTACAATCAATGTACATACAATCAATGTACATACAATCAATGTACATGCAATCAATGTACATACAATCAATGTACATGCAATCAATGTACATAAAATCAATGTACATACAATCAATGTACATGCAATCAATGCACATACAATCAATGAACATACAATCAATGTACATACAATCAATGTACATACAATCAATGTACATGCAATCAATGTACATACAATCAATGTACATACAATCAATGTACCTACAATCAATGTACATGCAATCAATGTACATGCAATCAATGTACATACAATCAATGTGCATGCGATCAATGTACATGCGATCAATGTACATGCGATCAATGTACATGCGATCAATGTACATGCGATCAATGTACATGCGATCAATGTACATGCGATCAATGTACATGCGATCAATGTACATGTAATCAATGTACATGCAATCAATGTACATACAATCAATGTACATACAATCAATGTACATACAATCAATGTACATACAATCAATGTACATGCAATCAATGTACATACAATCAATGCACATACAATCAATGTACATACAATCAATGTACATGCAATCAATGTACATGCAATCAATGTACATGCAATCAATGTACATGCAATCAATGTACATGCAATCAATGTACATACAATCAATGTACATACAATCAATGTACATACAATCAATGTACATGCAATCAATGTACATACAATCAACGTACCTGCAATCAGTGTACATGCAATCAATGTACATACAATCAATGTACATGCAATCAATGTACATGCAATCAATGTACATGCAATCAATGTACATACAATCAATGTACATGCAATCAATGTACGTACAATCAATGTACGTACAATCAATGTACGTACAATCAATGCACGTACAATCAATGTACATACAATCAATGTACATACAATCAATGTGCATGCAATCAATGTACATGCAATCAATGTACGTACAATCAATGTACGTACAATCAATGCACGTACAATCAATGTACATACAATCAATGTACATACAATCAATGTACATGCAATCAATGTACATGCAATCAATGTACATACAATCAATGTACATACAATCAATGTACATACAATCAATGTACATACAATCAATGTACATACAATCAATGTACATGCAATCCATGTACATGCAATCAATGTACATACAATCAATGTACATACAATCAATGTACATGCAATCAATGTACATGCAATCAATGTACATACAATCAATGTACATACAATCAATGTACATGCAATCAATGTACATACAATCAATGTACATGCAATCAATGTACATACAATCAATGTACATGCAATTAATGTACATACAATTAATGTACATACAATTAATGTACATGCAATCAATGTACATGCAATCAATGTACATACAATCAATGTACATACAATCAATGTACATACAATCAATGTACATGCAATCAATGTACATACAATCAATGTACATGCAATCAATGTACATACAGATTAATGTACATACAATTAATGTACATACAAATTAATGTACATACAAATTAAATTACTCATTATGTAAAAACGTTTTGTAAAGTTTTATATTCGTACTTTGTGAGAAGATCCATATAACGTAAAATATCACTGCAAGTTCTCAAGTTCGATTAGAATAACGAGATTCCCAAAGTTAGCCTTAAAATATTGTCTTATTTTATGTTGTATTCAGGGGAGAAAACGGCAGAAATGAGTATCTCTATTACATTACGTAATATATAATAAACCACTGCTGACTTCATCTCGGTCCCTGTTTGTTCAGCACTCTGGCTTGTCTGTTGATAAACTTTATTATATATTAGTACAAAATTCTTTGGATAGCTCATTCAAAATTTTATTCAAGTGACAAAACACAAAAAGATTCACACTATAACACCAGATTTTTAGAAATTAATCTACCTTTCCCATTATTTTATACTGCAAGTCAAAAACAATCAAATACAGAGTACCAACACAATGGAACAGCCTTCTAATAGACTTACGCAAAACCCCTGAATTTACTAGTTTTAGAGTTAATGTTAAAAGTCATTGATCCTAGCCTAGATTGATTGATTGAAGATTCATTGATTGAAGCCTAGATTGATCCAGACCGGTTGTTTGAGTTTGTCAATTCTTGAGGGCCCAGTGCCTTGACTAGCTGCAGTGCTACTGGGCATGTAGGCCTCCTTTGGAGCCTCATCATGCCTCAACGAGTAAGTAGAAAGTAGAAAGTAAGTAGAAACTAAGCTTTTATTTATTTTGTTTAACTTAATAATATAACCATATTCATTTTCCTTAAAGGTTGACTTGCAATAAAATTCACATTACAGTTATTTGGTATCAAAAGATTCACCATGTCTTACTCTGCTGTGTTGTAGGTGCAAAATATGTGGAAGTGTGATTACAAGCCCTAAAAATCTAAAATACGAACAGTTAGTCGCTGCCATCACGAAACCGCTGTAGATCTGAATCAGTTTGTTTCTCTGAAGTACTCAAACAATTTGATTATTGTTTTGGCATGTGATGTTCTCACGTGAATTGAAAGCCCAATAAAAGGCTCAATATAAAACTTTTCATAAAACTAGTTTATGACAAACACTTCAGGTTTTGCCGAAGACCCGTATCAAATATAGATGCTCACTATTTTACAGTTTTATTTTGGCTTGGTCTAATCGTCTAATCGTCTAGTCGTAATCTGATCAAGTGACCCATACTTCCTGCCAAACAGCATGAATAATTTCTGCAGCATTTTTCGACTATCACAGGTGACCAACAGGCTCATCATGTTTATCAGACAATGATATGTCTGATAAACATTCCCCTTCGAGCTAAGGGTAAAAAATTAAACGAATTTTCACGGTAGGTTATAAGATATCAGTGATGAAAGTGACAGCATTACAATGACGATGAAATAGACGCGTAAGAACAATAGACATGGTTTTATTGAATGCGTGAAGTATATTTGCAAAAATATTTCAACAAATGAGGTTGCATGAAAGTGTAAACAGAAGCCGTTTCGTTCATTTATGTCCCATTTGAGCCGTTTTGAAAAGAGATTCTAATCTACTGCGATTTTGTGATGGCCGCAATTAACTGTTCATTTTTTAGCTTTTAAGAGCTTGTAATCACATTTCCACATATTTGGCACTTACAACACAACAGAGTAAGACATGAATCCCTTGATACCAAATAACTGTAATGTGAATTTTGTTGCAAGTAAACCTTTAAGTTATATTTCTACTGATTGATGAAATAAAACACACACCACACAAGTACTTTGTCCTTAGTTTGTGTTGTAGAAAGATTGATTGGGTATGATGTAACAAGTGATTGGAGGTCTCAATGATTTATCTGAAAGTTTATGGCTCTTTACCTCAGCTGACAATATAGTGCTATCTATGAATCATAATTAATTCGTAGACATTATGTCTTTGCTTAAAAAATACAGTTGAAAAGTTGTAGTTTGAAATTTTTTTAAACTTTTGGTAATATTTTCTGTTATAAAATAACAAACTGCATGACAGATAATTATATTAATATATAATATATTACATATGTTGTAATAATATATTATATATATTATAATAATATACTACATGTATATAAATTATAACAATGTATTGTATATATAATAATATTATATATTATATCATATTAATATATATTATGTTTTAATATATGCTATATTAATACATAAATCATAATAAACTGCATGACAGATCCAGCATATTTTCTGTCGGTATAATATGGAATAGTCAAACAGCTTAAGTATTGAATTGGTTACATTTACAAGTCTAATTTGTCTCACATATTTGTAGGAAAATACATAATTTTAGTTTTGAATGTTATTCACTTCCAATAAAAACAAAAAACCAACGGCGTGAACGCCCCAAACTAAGATCCCTAAACATAGTACTGTAGGCTAAGAGTTTACGCTGTGCACTTTAATAAACACTAGTCTCATTAGTGTAAAGAATACTGTGAGGATTTCAAAGACGACCTGCATTTTGGATGCCTCATAATAATTACATGTAACTAAAAGCAAGAAGCAAGGCCGCAATAACTTGTATTAATAATGAATTAAAAATAAAGTTATTTTCTCTTGTGCAAAGAGTAGAGAACTCTGACTCGCACAATTTCTAAGAACTATGAAGCAGATGTTTTCAAGTGGTGACAGCTGCGTATGGAACGCAATTTATCCTTTCCGATTGGTAGATAGAAAATCTATTCACCAATGGAAATGCAACACAAGTGCCGGCTATCAGAAAATATGATCAATCCAGTACATTCTCACTCTTTTCTTACGCAGCCATGGAAGGGGCTCTGTTGATGATCATCATGGGAGTTCCTCTTATATCATCATCACACAACATGTTTGAAGGTGAGCTACTCTTTGGTTATAACGACTTGTCTTTGTGCCAAATTTATTAGATTGAGTTCCTAACTCTCTCACTATAAACAGCATGTATAAAAGTCGCTAAGTTTATCTTACACAGAATGCAACCAAACAATGACTGGCTAAATTTGAAGCATCGGTAATTTGTGTGTCCAATTGCATATACATGTACTAATATTTCTAACACTTGTTGCTGGCCACACAAATAATGTTTTTTGTTATACAAGCCACTGATTTTTTAAATAGCATTATTTCAAAAATGATGTGATGTTTTTATTGGTTGAGATTTTTAATGATATACTACATGATGGAATTGCCTAAATATGCAAACTTTTAGCAGTGTTTTTAAACTGAAATTTAATGATTTTTAGAACAAGTTGTGAAATATGCTGAAAATTTTCAAATCCTTTGAATTTGCACAGACTTGCCCCTTGAACAAGTCCAATGTAATATTCAACGATTACAATAAATTCATATGATAACAAGAGTACCAAAGTTTTTATTATAAAAGTGTATGCAATGTTTATATATTTATTGTCATGCTTTGATATTATTAACTAAACAGTATAGCATTGTACCATGTTAGAGATCAATAATATTATTAGTGCAGTTTCTGTATGACTTTGGACTGAAGTGATAGCAATAAAATTGAATACATCATCTATAAGCATTGATTTTGAAGCACACCGGAAAGATATCAAATGAATTTGGGAGAGACGAGGGTGCATTAAAAGTGGGTGATATTGATGATGTGGCTTTGTTGTGTTTGGCGAATTAATCGTAAGCAAGTGTATTTCAGAATAAGTTTTACACCAAATAGAAGTTATTCAATTTAAGAAACTCTCATTTTAAAATAATTTTGTACAAGTTAGCATAAAAACTATTAAAAATACAGTTCAGCGTTTTTTAACCGATACTGTTCGCAATCCAATTTTAATCTTTCTGCAATAACATTCATTGCTATTTTAACTCGTTCTTCTCATCACCATTTACATTACTGCGAGTGCAAACCTGCGCTGCTTCAACAACAGTCAGGTTGTAACCATAGAAGCTCGATGACTTCCTAACATTGTCATCACGCAAACTCAATAAAAAAATTTAGCGTATAATAACAAAAACAATTGTTTGTTTCAAATAACTGGTGACCACGGTTTAAAAAAAATAATATTTTACGTTTCAAACAAACAGTTTTGTACTCCTATCTGATTTTGAACAAGTTTGCTCTGTTTCAGACTACTGGATGTATCAGAGGTTTGAAGAAACTGTTGTAATCCAAGGGGCGCAATTCCAAATGGGAAGCAGAGATGCGAGGCTGATAGAGAGTGGAGAATACCCACCAAGAAAAGTGCAGATGACTTCAATAGAATTTGATAAATACCCAGTGACTAACGCACTATACTGGTGAGTCATTTTCACTTTATTTTGTTATTAAAGTTTTTTATTGTTAGGCTGGCTGAACTTGAACCTGTTGCTTTCAGAAAAAAATCCCAAATGTCGCAGATAAGCATATAGAGGGCAAAAGCCAGTGATTACATCAAACACATTTTAATGATATTCAAAAGGTTCAACTACTGGTGTTGATGGATGAATAGCCACCTTGCAAGAGCTGATAACTACAAAATAGAATTTTTTACCCAAAGGGTAGTGAAGCCACTAATTGTTTCAATTCTATGCTTATCTCGTTGTTGTATCAGGGCCGTTACCTTAAATTTTCAAAAAAATTAATATTTTTGGAATTGAAATAATTTTTAGATTGTTATTCTTGGCTTATTGACTAGGCTGCCATGGTGAGTTGATAAATTTTCCTCAGCTGAGCAAGGTGGTGATTTCACAAATCTGAGTAGAATTTTTGTGCTAAAATAAAATGACTTTGACAAGGCATCAGGTGAGTGTGCAGCACAAAACTGACCATCAGAAAACCAGTTTGACCTTGACATTAAATGGTGAAAATATATTATGAAAACACATAAAAAGTCCTCAAGATATGTTTGCCTTATTTTTATCAGGCACTTTCAGCAGATGTCAAAAGGAAAAAGTAGAACTACAGCAGAGAGAATTGGCTACAGCAATGTGTTTGCTATGACATACAGGAAGAACATGACTAAATTCATGGAGCACGCAATTCCTGGAGAGCCTTGGTGGATACCGACTAAAGAGATAAAATGGAATCGAGTCAGTCTCCATCAGCTGTTACCCAATTTTATTAATATGAGCCACAAAAAGAGTGTGCATGCTTGATTTGTGTTTATTTATGTGTAGGCTATTTCACAAATGGAACTCAGTCTATGGGACATTATTGCATAGCCTTTTGCTCAGTCATCCTAGCTAAACATAGATTGCAAAAGATAAATTTTTTGTCAATATTTTTAATCCTTTTTTCCAGTGCTAATAGTTTCCTCGATATGAACGTTGATCTTTAGTCTAAGAGTAGAAACAAATATTCATAGAGTTATACATTTTTTCATCATATTGTAGCCAGAGGGCGCCATGTCGAGCGTTGGAGATAGAATGCATTATCCAGTAGTGCATATTAGTCAGAGTGATGCACAGACATACTGTGAATGGAATGGTCGTAGACTACCTACTGAAGCCGAGTGGGAGTTCGCTGCTCGTGGTGGACTTAGCAGTAAGAAATCCATAGCAGAAGTAGTACTTTCACATTTTATATGATTTTAAATGTCAAAACAATTAAAGCATTCAGTCACTGTCAAAAATCTATCTTGAATAAATGGTCCACATGCAAAAATTTCGTTTGACGGATTCAGTCAGACTGTAGGTATGAGACGACTCCAAACACAATACAAGGAGTTTGTTTACCTTAATCGATATGTGTACACATAAGCTTACGTATACTTGCTCTCTTGGTTTTTGTGCATGTGCTTATGTTCGCGTACTTATACACATATGCGTATGAGTTTGGGTGTGCTTATATATGTGTAGTTGTATGTATCGAGCGTGTGTGTATTACCATGTATGTATGAGACACGTGTACTAACATACGTGTGTGCATGTGTGTGTAATAGCATGTGTGTAATGTGTAGGTGTGCTGTAAAATAGAAGCTAAAAATATGGCTAATAATGACATCTTGTCCTGGTTGACATTTAAATCTGTCTGCCGTGCTTACAGACAGGCCCTACCCATGGGGAGACAGTCTGGAGGCCAATAGAACCAACCTTTGGCAAGTAAGCTCTCTTTTGGAGTTGTTACTCTTTTGAAAAGTAGAACTGTAGGCAGGTTTTTACAGTCAGAGATTACAAAAGCCAAACAAAGTTAATATATTGGTAATTTGTGTACTGAGACCAAAGTGCACTCTACGTGTTGTTTGAGTTATTCTAATCGTTTATTGTTACTGTTTCAAGTTAGCTGCGTTGTCAGAAAGTATTTTAAAGCTCAGTAGTTAAATATTCAAAATTATTTTTAAGCACTTTTTATTCCAGCAAATTATAGCAGCAAAAATCTTCAAGGACTGATTTTTCTATAGATGTAATGATTTGTTCTTGAGCCTATTCCAAGTCAGATAAATGTCAGTAGAAATCTTTAAGACCTTTGAAGTATGGAAAGTGAATTGACTATACTATTTAGTATACTATGCTATACTATTTACCACACTCTGCTGATGTACGGCTGTTGTATTTTTGCATTACACAGGTTTTGGATAGAATCACGCAAATAGTTGCATGGTTTAAAAGAGTTTGAAACAAAACTTTTATGAGAATTTAAAGATATGTTTTGCATTTTATTACTTATAACAAACACAGCAGCCAATCTCCTCTATCTACTTACACCAATGCACTTGGCTTTAGTTTTATGGCTATGAAAATACAAAAGTGCAAAAACTCACTTATTTTCCAATTGAGTTTTATAATTAACCCATATCTCACTGTCTTACCACAGGGTCTTTTTCCGTATGAAAATGAGAAGCTCGATGGATACGAGTCACTAGCACCTGTTGACGCTTTTCCAGCACAAAATAAATATGGTGAGTCACTAACACCTGTTGACGCCTTTTTAGCACAGAATAAAAATGGTGAGTTCATAGCACCTGTTGACCCTTTCCAACACAGAATAAATATGGTGAAAATGCTATTATTTTCCAATTCATCTCTTAATCATATGGAGGCAGTCAGCAGCAGGCATGAGACTGGAGGAGTGTCGGATTAAAGGATTAAGACCAGAAACAAACAGCTGATACTTCACAGCTTAGAACTTTTACGTTGTACAAGAAAATCATAAAATATTTTAAAGAATATTTTTTGATAAAGTCAGAAGCTCGAGGTTAGATTAAGAGTTAAATTCACATGCTTTTAAAGCATAAATTTCGAATGATTTTCTAAGTAAAATCGCTTGTTAAACTCACCATTTGACTAAGAGTATCTTGGCTGTAGCTTTGACCATACTAGTATGTAATTAGAACATTTAATAACAAATTTCTTTAAAATAAGAACTACAAAATTACTAATGCTTGCCACATGTGGACTTGCTAAGTGATAGCACAACTCCAAGAAAAGGAAGAACTACAAAGTAGATGCGGGTTGAATGTTTTTAATCATGACCACAATAAAAACTGTTTTTGTCTGTGCATAAGCAAGATTAGAGATTAGGATAAATAATGCTTTCAATGGGACTTGAACCCATGACATTGTAGAGCAAAACTCTTGACACCCGTGTCAATTGGCTTTTTTCTGCAATACTAGCGTAGGCCTAATTGTGCAGATAGTTATTCTGTGTGCATTGTCAACAAGCCTGATGATCTCTCAAAGCACATTAGACTGCCTGGGTACTAGAATTGTTAATTGTTTGCAGTGTTAGTCACACACATATATGTGTTCAATGATAGGACAACTCCAGCAAATTATGTATAAGAATCGTAAGAAAATAGCACAAGGTTACTTTCAAACTTTTGTTTTTCTTAGGGAATAAACTTACAAGCTAAAATGTTTTTTAAATTAATTTCTAATTATTGCATCTGTATAGTGATCACAAAGGAATGGTCATATTTTAAAAAAGTGGCATTTTAAAATACTTTCAAAGAACATTTTAAAATAGTTTTTTTAAATATTTTTACACAAAAATTTTTATGAAATTTTTTTTATTTGAAAAACTTAAAATTTCAAAATTTTAAAAGGCTAAAGCTACAAAGTCAAACAATGCATGCATTGCAGCGCTAACAAATCTTGCCATTGCTGCAATGAACTACAGTTTTACAACATGCGTGACTTCGTTTAATTACAGCATGTAGTAGCAACAGTGTCACTAAACTTTAACTCATAGCAGGGTTTTCTAGAAGCAGTGAATGGTTTATAGATTTAGGGCTAAAAAGATTCACTTACAAGTACTGATAGCCAATTCTACCAGCAGCTGCAAAGCTTCGAATCACTCAGGGGAATTATTTGCGTTTATGTATAACATTTATATTTTCTCAAGGTATTTATGACTTGTTGGGAAATGCATGGGAGTGGACTTCAACTCCAGCTAGCAACATTCAAATTGCTCCAGAAATGAAAGAAAGATTCAAAGGTGAACAATTTTACATTTTAAAAGGCGCTTCATTCATAGACTTCAGGGAAGACAAAGCTCATATAAACCATGCTGCACGCATCTCTAACAGGTTAGTGACCTCTGGCATGACTTTCTTGACCTCTTATGAACACATGAAAATGCTCCAAATGATGCAATTGCACAGCTTACCTATGTCAATGACAACCCTATCTTGAACCTATGGACAGCTGCAGATCTTGTCAGGTTTATTGGCTTGACAAATAAAACTTCTGGAATTGTCTACTTTCTCTGTTAGCATGGCGTTATTTGACCGTTGTTGTAGAGGCTTACAACAGGTAACATGCATATAAATTTGGTTGTGTATATAAATTTGACAGACTTGCAAGGCCTCAACAATTCAGCAGCCAGAATGTAGGTTTCAGATGTGTGAGAGACTATGTAACCCCACAGAGAAAACCGAAGCATCACAAAGCTGAGGCTAAGCCTGTCACCGTGCTATTGCAGCATCGTGAAGAATTATAGAATGAGAACCATCACCACCAAACCAACCAAAACTTAGTAAAACCGACTACTAAATTCGCTGTCCATTCGGACGAAGAAGTGTCAACAAACTGCATTGTTGAATGTTTTGAAGTTATATCCGCTTTTGTAAGAAAAGACAACTCCTTTTTTTAACAATTTCACTAAGTAAAGCAAATTTGTGAAACCAGTGAAATGTTCCTCATAATCTACTCAGCATTGGTATAAGTTTTCGGAGTTGATACAATTATTGTTATTATTGATCAGATTTAAGAAATAATTATAGCTAAATGCAAATAATTAATTATTGCATGGCGAGACATCTATGGTTATAATGCCTGTCTACATGCTCCTATCTATATAGCCAATTACATAATAAACCCTATAAAGAAACATCTACTCACAGCTCTTCCTTTTTCATGCCTTTATGGCTAGCCTTAATCTCCTCGTTAGCCTTAGTTCTACCTTTATTATTAGCACCTACACTATTTTTTTTAATTGAATCACTACTAGCTTTAGATCCTGACTTTTCCCCAGCCTCAGACTTTTGTACCGGCACCTCCTCAGTCTCAGCTAAAATCTCTACTTCCTCATCGTTCACCATGGAGTATTTCTCATCATCTTTTTCTTTTGATGCTTTTTGACCTGTTAACAAAAGTTACTGCTAATCCGAGGACCTGCTGCACAATGTCACTCAATTTAATTTGGCTGAAAACTGATAGGCATCTGAGATTCATAAATTTATGTTAAAGAGATGACAATGTAGCATTGATCCAAATTTTTTTATAGAAAACTTTCATGGGCTCGCCAAATACTTGAAGGAATTAGATCCAAACATTACCATTTTCCTGCTCCTTGATATTTGCTTTCTTTGGGCTTGGTTTGTTCTTTGCCATTTTTTTAGCAGATTTGTTGTCAGCTTCTACAAAACATTCTCTAGACTTCTAGAAGTGCAACTGGATAAGCTGTGACACGATAGCATTTAGCAGAGCTTTTTGGTAAAAACGACAAAAGATTTTCCCCCAAATTTTACTTTAAAGTCTACATTCATGAGATAGCAGATGTGCCCAGTATTATAACGATAAACAGATAGTTTGAGATCAACTACAACCTCCACTAGTACAGTGAACTCCTGGGGTATAGTGTTCCTGCCTTACAAAGTGTTTTTACCTCTAGTGACACCATTTTCCTCATCATGCGACATCAACAAAAATTTTTTCAAAATTCAAATTTGAACAGCATCGCTTGGCCTTCCTTGACAAATTAGTTTGAAAAAAGTTTTATTAAGGTTTAAAGGTTTAACAAAAATTAAGACGAAGTCAAAGTTAAAGTTAAGTTTAGCAAACTATTAAAACTTATCTTAGTGTGTGTTAAAGCTAAATTCATTCAAGTTACATTCAAAGTTTATGTTACGTAGCGTCACAAAAGTCTAGTCTATTGAATGCGTAGCTGTCAAATTTCTCTCATTCAACTGTTGGCCCCTACATCTGTCTCGAATTTAAAAACTCTATACGGTAGCCTACTGTACATAGTAATGTTACATTCTATTGCAGAGCATAACCACTAAATATACAAAAGTTACAGTAGGTAACTATAGTTACGAAGGTTACTACACTATTTTATTACTAATTTTTAATATGTACATTACGTATATAAAATTGTTTTCTACAGGTTTGTATTAGATAATTACTATAGGTTCCTATGCCTTGCCATATGACATTTTCACTTTACGATCCCAACAACAGAATGAATTAATGTCCTACGGCAAGCCACTGAATAATAAAAACATGATATTTATACAGGAAATTAAAGCAAAATTTTGTCTATTTTATTTTCACATCTGAGCTCAAAACTTCGTCTTAAGATGTGAACAGAGTTTACTACTTTAAACGTCAACGTGCTGTCTCTTCCGGTTCGCCAATAAAATTTTAGCCGAAGACCGAAGCTATAGATGTTGGATACAAAAACTCTTGGTTTTTCTATTATGGAAAACTTTTAATAGATAAATTTTTTAAAAAACCATGTCATTCAAAATTTTATGCATAGTATTGTTCGATAATGCCCTAGTACCACTGAAGAGATAAGAGATCAGTGCTCACTAGAGGGCTATCGATTGCAGTTGGGTTTTATAGCATGGACAGTGTTAAATAGACAAAAATTGCATTACTAGCTAGTTTAACCTCAACGACGTAAACAAGCCAACTTATAAGCACGGACGCCACACTAGATGCCTGAATTTTTTATACGACTATTACCGGTAATAAATATGTATTTTTGTACCATTTTACACAACATAATATGATGATTGTAGATTATGACACATTTCATTAAAATTGCATCGGATCTTCATAACCTGGATCAAAAGCTGGCCTCAAACAGATGCAACATCTTTACTGAGCTGCCTTGCACTACAACCAGTTTGTCAAAAATAGTTTTTGTGTTGTTTTAAATATAAAGCCATGAACAAAAGTTGTACAGCAATCAACAAACTACTAAGTGAACAACACTGAACTCTACCACGAATCACTAATTTTTTCACCTGATTTATTTTCATTTGCTTCAAGATCTTTGACCATCTTCTCTATTTCCTTCTGAAGTTCTTCCTTGAACATCTGCTCCATATCATCAGTAGGAGCCTTTTTGGCAGCATTTGGGGTAGCAGGCTTTGATTCTTTTTTCTAAAAGTATATACGTATAACATAATATATAATACAACAGGAGCAAATGATTCCACTTCTAGTGAATCTGAAAAGGTAAATAAAAGGGGCAATAGTGACCTTGCCAATTGTAGCTTTCTTGCCAACTCCTTCATACTTCAAATGAAAAACTTGTTTTTTTTTAAATTGTTCAAAATGATTGTGAGTTTTATACTTCTACAGCAGTTTTATATAGATATTGAGCATTGTTTAATCCAACTCTAAAAATAATATTTTTCTAATTAATTCAGACCAAAAGTCTATTTTAATTTTGCATAATATTTCATTCCATTTTTTTTGAAAAAAATCATTCAAGTCATAGAATTTTGCTGACTTTTATGACATTGTTGACCCAATTGAAAGGAAGAAGTGAAGAAAGCAAGTGTGAACCAGTTTAAAATATCATCATAATGAAATGAATATTAATTGAAAGCTGACCCAGTCCAGGTTACGGTAAATTACACTGCATGTTTCTATCACTACATCTACCTCCCTCCACACCATCTGTATTCTCCACCACCAACTGTATCTACACTTTTGTTCACCCGTCTCTAAGGTAAACTAACGATAACAGCTACATGTGTAATTACTCAGTATTCATCAACGAGTTATCAAAGGTGTTTAGCAATAATAATAATAATAATCGTAGTAATAATAATTGTAGTAATAATAGTAAAGTAGTAATAATATGTTAAATAACATATAACAAACATAAATTAAAAGCACTATATTTTAATAGGAATACTTGCACCAACACACTAAGGCTGTGCAATGGTCTCACTGTAAGTACGTAACTGCAATCCATCTTTTATGTCACAAGCCACATGAAGTTGATAGTCAACAGAGAGTTACCTTTTCTTTAGCGGCCAAAGCCTGCTGTGAGTCCATAATAGCTCCAAGATCCTGTAGTCTGTCCTGTACCTGCCCCGCAATCATGTCAAGAGTCTGCAAAAGCATTGGCTATGTTAAGCTGTGACATAGTGATAATGACCAAATATTTCTTCTGGCACAATGAATCAATGCAATAGCTGTTAAAAAACTAATATGCGTTCTAACAAAACAGATTCATATCAGTAAAAATTAGAGTTGGGAAAGACTAGTTTATAAACATATCCATGTACGTACATGTAGGTACATGAACCTACAATTTGCTGAATAATTATAAAAACCAAACAAATTCTTTCAGGCTAAAACAAACTACACATTTAATTTCCTAGACCTCTTGGATATGCTAAAAAATTCATTCTCCTATCAACTTCAAACGAAGGAGAACATTGGTACGGAATTGTCTTATCCTACCGTAACAAATATTGTTACAGTAGGTGGCTGTGGCTACTAGGTGACTTGGTCAACTATTTCTCAATTGGTAAAACTTCTAATCCTAAACTTTTAATCAGTTTTCCCAAAGATCAATTTTTAAAAACACACTTTTATATCAAAAATTTTGTACGCTTTGAAATTGTGTTTTGTTACTCCAAATAACTAATAAAAAAGTTTTAAAAACTGCCTTATAAAAAACTATCCTGCCCTGAAGTAAGAATTCATTTTCTGACCTCGTCTGATCTTCCTTCGATATCGGCGAGTGAAAACCTTCCGTTCTCATCCATATCTAGTGTCTCAAACAACTGCAATACCAAGTATTGTTATGATTATCAGCAGTAGAGATGAGTATGTCCGTATGTCCGTATGTCCGTATGTCTGCTCGGCCACAAAATCAACCATACAATTATACAAAGTTCAATCTTTAATGAATGCATAGACACGTTCAGGCATGTCGATAGTTGACAAAGCTAAAATATTTTTACAAAATAAGATAAAAGATGAGTAGGTATGTCAGTTGAAGATGCTATGAGATAAACATTGTTTATAAAATGCATATTTACAGTAGTTCATTTTTGTCAATAATGCCGATAATACCATAAACATCAATAATACTGTTAAACATGAGTAAATCTTATCGTGAATAACAAATTAGATTGCAACTTAACTTTTAGTTGGTGTTTATATTTTGATTCTGGTAACCAAGTCACCAGCACATGAGGTCCAAAAAAACTAAAAATTTCAGCTAATTTTATTTAGTAAGAATATTTAAGTGTTTAGGGTGGAACACTGTTAATTGCCGGCCAACGTGTGGAGTTTTTAGCAGTACGGGTTGTGGACCAAACTGGAACATCCCTAAATGGTATTATAGATGACGCAATGAATTTTAGACCAGACAAGTTTTTATGACTCTTGTTCTTAATGACATTTGAACTCATAGCGTAAAACTGTGTCAGTTTAATAGAAATTTATGCAAATTCAAAGAAAACTGTGTAAATTCAGAGAATTTATGTGATTTCAAAAATGTTTAAATAAATTAAAAACAATTGTGTAAGTTAAAAGAAAATTCACGTGAATTTAAAGAATACTTACAATAAATTGATACAGGGGTTTGGCTTATATTGCGGTTAATGACATCCATCTCATATATCCCATATTTTATTTTATATTTCTATCAACTTTTTTCCATTATTTTCATTATTTGGTAATTTTCATTTTTAATCACCTCAAACTCAGGATAATAATTGGGGTCATCGAGTACAAAGGTCATCAAGTGTGGTGTGCCAGAACTTCCGCATAGCATACTATTGTTTGTACTTCCATCAGATCCATATTCACATTATTCCTCTTACCTCTATGCAAATTTCTTCTACTTCTTCAGTCCAGTTTATTAGCTTAGCAAACATTTTCTGATCCTACAAGATATGACCGCACAACTAAAGATCCATAGATTTATGTTATCATAGAGTAGAGGATAGAGCAAAGTATAGACTTGCATAGGTAATTAGCTGTACTTAAAATGTCGTTGAAATAGGATTGAACATGCATAGCCAGTGGCAGCAGTGAACTATAAATTCTATTAAACAGTTTAAAGCCTCTGGTCACTAGGGGCAGCAAACAATTGTGAATTCAGTACAAACACTTATAATGTTTCCTGGGTCAGCTAAAACAAAGTTCGCTAATGTGACGAAACAGAAGCAAATAGTTGAACAGCAGATGGTCTCTCATAGCCAATATGCTATACATTATGTAGGCGGATGTAGTTTGTTCAGAAGGACAACCCTTACCACTAACAATCATTAGGACCTTAGGCTACAAAGGTGAACCTTGTTATCCAAGATTCACCCGCTTACATAGTGAGGGCGGAAGATATTTCCGTGTTGACATTGCAATAAAAAATAAAATACACCCATATGTTATGAAAATACCCATTTATCAATGACAGCCGAGAGATGAAACGAATAGCCTTGTTTCCATGACGACAAGGAAGCTAGTATCACTCACCCTCTTAACTTTCCTGAGAAACTGCTTCTGAGTGAAAGAGCTAGCCAGATGGTCACCCAAGTAGAAGGCAAAATAGTGTCTACAAACAGTTTACATGGTTGTGATAGCAACCAGTAGTATTACCACTGGGCAGATTTCCCAAATGCTCCATGAAATACTCTGAGGCGTTAGCTGCGTGTTGTAATTTTTCATGTAGAAGTACGACCTCAACTAAAATGTGTGAAGGCATGAACACAACAATGTATTCGTAATATAGTTGTTATATCGGCAAAAGAGAATTTCTATTCTTTGAGTGAGCAATGGCATCAATGTTTACACTTCTAATTTAAGCTAGGCAGCACCTTATTCTGTCGGAACAACACGTCTGTTAGTTCCAACCTATGATTTAGAGAAACTAACATGGCAATCAAGCAATGACAGTCAGATGGTCTTCTTGGCACTAAAATAAGAAACAATTAAACATGAATTGCTAGATGGCTATTATAGACTAGGAACCTCGAAGCCACTGCGGGTGTCTAGTACAAATCATATATACAAGTCACTTTTAACATGAACTAGTGTGAATCTAGCTGATAGCCAAAACTTAGAAACAGTTTGCTTGCTTGTTCAAAAACTCAACTTCTAAAAAATTTGAGTTTTTAAAATATAATGGTGTTTGGAGGGTCTCACCAAGCATCAGGATAATTTGTGCAGATGCAAAACATTTCTGCTTAAGGTTGAAGAGTATGCCAAATTCTCTTGGCAAGTGTGCCAAGTACACTTGTCTTATGCTGACAAGCATATTGAACATATCTGCTGTACATTGACAAGCACACAAAGCACACCTGTCCTGAGTTTATGAACTATACAGAGAACATATTTTGATTGGAAGGTATACAGAGAATATCAGCCTTTGTTGCTGAATGTGCAGAGCAAACCTGTCTTAGGTTGACAAACATGCAAAGCACACCTGTCAGGAGTTGACAAATAGACAGAGCCCACTTGCTTGGGGTTGACAAGTATGCATAGCACACCTGTCTAGGGTTGATAAGTATACAGAGCACACAATTCTAGGGTTGTCAAGTATACGGAGCATACCTGTGCATCATGTTGCTGATTGTGCAAAGCACTTTTGTTTGGATTTCAAGTGTGTGCAGAGCCTACTATACATACAATGTATGTTGACAAGTATGCAGAATGCACCTGCCTTATGTTGCTAAGCACGCCGAGCACACCTGCCTTATGTTGCCAAGCACGCTGAGCACACCTGCCTTATGTTGCCAAGCACGCTGAGCACACCCGTTTTCCCTCAGTAAGTATGCAGTACACACTGGTCTTGTATTGACAAGTATGTTGAACACACTTAGCATGTGTTCTGCAGGAAGGATGCAATCCAATTTCAAAGCAACATAATCAAATCGATTACTTTATAGCAAACCTGTTTTAATGTCATCATGAAAGTTGTACCATCAAGGCTAGGCGTGCTTTGTTGAACTGCCCGTATTACAACTAGCTGAGATAGAATCGCTTTAAGTAATCGTTATCAAGTATTTGATACTTTTGGTCTACAGTCTATACGGACACTAAGATGTCACCGACCCATAGATGACCTTGACACTTACATTAGAGAATCGGTCATAGCGTTACGCTGTCGACTGGCAGCAGAAAAATGCTCAGAATAGTGGCCCAGTTGAAAGTCTCTCTGCAGGTCATGTTGGCCACAATCAGCTTTCGACACCTTAGCCACCTGCTGGCTCCATGACAGGACTATAGACACAGCGGGCATGTCTGTGTACGTGGACTGGACATACCTAAACATATATAGTTCAATTGAATAGCGTAAAGGTAGTAATTTCAAATATTATCAAGTGTGGTTCTTCGCTGATACGAAGGTTGGTATCTCTGGTTATTATTCACTTTGACAAATTCTTTTAATAGAGCATACAGGAAGTCAACAAACTGATGGATTTCTCATGCAATAGAGAAAGCTGATTTAAGCAACATGCAAATTGATACAAATAACCCAAAGTCAGCCGTTATTATCATTGGTACCAATAATGAACATGTAACAGTAGAAATGTTTTAGAGTTATCCCCACCATATCATGAAACCTGTCCCTCTAAAGGGGAATGAGCCACAAAGTTTGCAATCGCACTTGCTACTGATATGGAAATATATCTATGAATATCAGTATGCATCCATAAGAATGACCATACTTAAAATTATACATGCATACATATTTTTATACATACGCGCATGTATAAAAACTATAGATCTATAGAAAAAGTACAAATCTATAAAATTGAGTATGCATATATAATGCGTGCACATCTATTACGATGTAAATCTATGAAGATTAGGATGCATCTATAAAAATAGATATCAGTATCAATGAAACAATGTGAAGATCTAAACAAAATGAGTGTTGATCTACAAAAACTAGTGTGGGCCTGTTTGTACAAAACTAACACGCGTCTATGAAAGTTAATTTACATCTATGAAGGCCACTCACCAGCCAGCAGGCACATAAAGGCAGTTTGCCGGATCCACTTGAGCTACAGAATATTTAAGCTGAGCCAACCATGGGTGTGTCTCATAATTGACTTTAGAGTAGTCAATACTTCCTTCCTCCTGAGCCAAAGACTCCCAGCTCTCATGAGGGACCAGCACATAGGATGGCTTACCAGTAATAGAGCATATTAGCCTGTCATCTAATGTCATTACGGGCTCAGTGACTGTTTTCCTCTTGTAGTATGTAATAAACTGTCAATAAAAAGCAGGAAACCAGTCTAAATATATTTTAGATGACAAGAATAGAGGCAGTAGATAGTAGATTTTGTAATTTTTATGATTTTAATTGCAGTACTATAGCCTATTAGTATAGCTCTAGTCTTTGCAAGCATAGATTTACTTTCTAACTTTGGCTCTATGATTTGTAAAATAATTATATCAATAAATCCCTGGCGTTGCGCAGGTTATAAAAATGTTTTTGCACAGGAAATTTATTTTTAATCAACACTTGCAACAATTACCATTCCAACTATATGGTGTTTGCTGATTTCTGTGTGTGCTATGAGTTTAATTAGGTTTATGCTATATATACATATATTTATAGTATTTTTGAAAAGTCTGAGCACATATTTTTTTTGTAGTATACTGGCAATTTCAACCCCTTTGTGAAAATTTGCAGGTGTACTAAGTAAGTTCATAACTATTCTATAGTATGGCAAACTGGCTGTGTGGTGTAGTGGTTAGTGCGCCTGTCTGCAAAACTGGTGTTTCTAAGTTCAATTCCAGTGCAAAGTGGCTTTTTTCGTTTGTGTGTATTTCACAACAAACATACACTTAGATTATATACATTTATAGAGTTATATACATGTACATACGTAGATAGCTCTATTGTTAAGACTTAGAACTCACATGTCTTTTCAATCTCTTCAGTACAGAATCACATTTCAGAATGTTTGGAAACGCCACATCTTTCCTGCAGCAACACATAAGGCAAGATTTACAACAAATGTGAAAGGTTGTTATTTTAAAATAACCAAACATCCATTAGAATACAACTGAGTTAAAAATAACAAATTGAATGCAATAAAAGAGTGTTTAGCAACATTTCTAAGAACAGAAATATTCTAACCATATAGAACACCAATTGTAAATCCTGAAAAAATATGACAAAGGTGTTCTCCACTATTGTGATTTCCTACCTTTTTAAAAACTATACAAAAACAATTTGAACAAGTACAAAAAGGAACAGGAAATGATCATCAGAGACACAGTGCTGATTGGTCATCTATGAACCACTTAAGTGATTCAAATTTATTTGGCTGAATGCTAAGCAGTAAATTTCTTTTGTTAATGTATGCGTAACTGGGTAACCAAAATTATGTTTTTCAGTACATGCCAAAGATGCTTATATTAAAATTAGTTAATGTTTATATTAATAAAATATATTTTTAACTGCTGGCATGTAATTACCAGTCTACAATCTCAACTTGTAGATATTGCTCCATGATCAAAATACCAGAGTTCTTTAAAATTTCAACAAAACAAAAAGGGTGACGATATATAAACCACCCACATTGACTGCTCACTGCTGTAAGAAAAAAGTCTAAGCAAAAATAAGTTACATGGAAATTTAAGAAGCAGTCATTTCGTTTTAATTCGGCTGCTGTTTTAGTAGCATTTCTAAATGAGTTGTGCTGTCTGTTTACAACAAGGTGGAAAACAGCAGCAAAACATTTTTAAATGTTTTCCTTAGGCAATCTGAGAAGATTGCTGCTAAAGCTATTAACAGCGACTTAAAGTGAAAATTATGACAGCAAAGAGTAGGCGAACGTACATTAGAAATGAAGGAATTTCATCAAAGATAAAAAGATCTGTGTTATCATTCTTGACAAAATCTCTCATAGACATCCAAGCCTGCGTGAGTTGAGGTGAGCCACTGTCATAGGTGGAAATGTTGGACATGGCTGAAGGCGGAGCATTGGCAAAATAGGTTCTTTGCCAAGATCTGACTGCCGGGGAGGTAGACAGCAGACCTGAACGTGAGAATCATGTATAAATTATCTAAACAACCATAAAACAATCTAGAAATTAGCTAAAATTAAGTTTTTCTGTTTGGTAATCAGTTTCCCATAACATAGGGCACATATTAAAATGTTCATAAATACTCACCAACCAATAATCAATTACATATAAAATGCTATTTTCTATGACTATTTTGGTTTTCAGATTCAGAAAAGCTTTAGTAGCAGACATTTACAAACAACCTGTGAGGTTAGGTCTAGATTACATCCGTGTTGATGAACAAGAATTACTCACTCCTGTTTTTACCAAACCTTATTTCTCCTTGGCTCATGGAACTAACATAATAACTGCTAAAACTATTATTTATTCTAGCAGAACAAATTTATGTCAGTAAAAAGAATGAATAGATGATAGAAATATACATGTACACACATGTGGACCTACAATTTGTATGAAACGTCATCCAAAACAAATCAACTCCTTCGTGCTCTAAATACTAAACATTCAACTTTTTAGGCTTCCTGTATATGCCACACAACTACATTTTCTTAACAACTTGTCTCATAAAAAAGTTATTTTAGAGCCACTGTCGCTGGTTGACTGGCAATCATTCTTTCCTGAATAAAAAAGTGGATTGTAAAGGTGCAGAAACAATAATATCTATATTATTATTGAATGTTGTCTGTTCATCTGTTTGCGTTTTCAATCACAAATACAACTAGAAAAGATTGGCACAATTATTCTGAGGTGCTACCATGTGGTCGATTAGCTCAGTTGGTTAGAGTGTCAGTCTGATAAGCTGAATGTCATGGGTTCAAACCCCATATTGGCTAACATTTTAATCATCTCATTAATTAAAATGAAAGTACATAGTTTTGAGATTGTGTGAAGATTGACATATTTGAAACAACTGCTATTGTAACACAAAAAGAAATGGCTTTGACATCCGTGCTGAACTTTATCATTTCAGATAATTAAAATTGAGTCAAAAGTCACCTTTTATTAACAGTGAATCTGCGTCCATTTAAATGAATTTTATTTTATTAAAATTCATTTAAATGAATTTTATTTTATTAAAATTCATTTAAATGAATTTTATTTTATTAAAATTCATTTAAATGAATTTTATTTTATTAAAATTCATTTAAATGAATTTTAAATGAAGCTGATTTCAGATAGAAAAAACTACTATGAAAATTATACTCTGTTCTATGAGAATCGCTCATTTTAACGAATCAAATTTACATTCACTATTTCTTATTTATCAATTACGATGGCGTATATCATTCAGCTCGATTATAAATGAATAACATGTCCAAAACCTTTAAACCTTGTTGAAGTTATCTTTCATCGTTCTTAAGAGAGAACAACTTTAATAAAGTTACTAAAGTTTGTTTAAAGATACATACCTTCCAGTACCACCGGTTTCCTTTTGTACATAAATCGGTTGTTAAATGTTGTTGGCTTTATGTTAGCCTCAGTGGTTTCCACTTGTGTTCCTCCTGATCCAAAGGGCTTTCCGTGACCAGCCCCATCACATGGTGCTCCTAATTTGGAAATGGTCAAACCATAGCATGCAACAGGTTTACACTTGGAATGGTTAAAATTCAAGTAGTATTGATCTAACTAGCCAAAACAACAAAGTTTGGCTTAACATCTCTGTCAATCTAATAACGGAAGTTACGAGACAGAAAGTTATCAGTTCGTCTCCCATGAGTAAGCTGCCACAGGCTTAGATGGTTCTATTCTCACCAACAGTTCATCATAGTCGAGCTAACAGACCATGACAAATCCTATAAATGATTGTATTTAACGAACTCAGTTTTTTACTGATCAGAAACTAGATTCTGATAGCAATAAACAGCTGTGATGGGTGCAGTCAAAACATTAAAACACTCTATGCCGGCCGCCAATTGAGTTGGAAACTATTCGGTCAAAAACCATAAGATGCTTTGACCTCACATGGATACAGAACCTTAACACAGTCAACAAAAAATGAATAAACCTGTCAATAGGAATAGGAGGGAACTAAATCGTTGTTCAAAACTTACATACATACACATAATGGTGTAAGTGACAAAGGAAACATGCTAACCATAAACACAATGTGACGGGTTACTGACTACACCTTGTCAAATCAACAAATGACCAGATCAGGTGATCATGAGTAAATACTAAACCATTTTATATTTCAATTAGTAGTTATAAGCCACGCAAACTCAATCTACAGAAATGTTGACAAACCTCACGGCAAATTAAATGCTTTAAATTTGATCTGAAATATTTCTTTTATACAGTTGATTATCATGATATCGCATGTCAACTTAGGTGTGCCAACTCTGTTCTACCTGAGAGTAATATGCCTTGAATATGCCAAATATACACAAATGTATTATAAATGTAAATATACATACAGTATATTACTCATGGATATGTAAGAGTAATATGCCAAATTTGACTTAAAAGAAACTCTATGAAATTAATATCGGTAGTCAGCATAAGCATCATGAAGTTTCATTATCATCATTATTATTCTTGCTATTATTAGTATTTTTAATATCATAATTATAATGATTATTATTACTATTATTTTTATTAGAGTTTTTCTTCACAGTCGTGTGGTGGTAGGTGACTGGTTTTAGTCCGTGTTGAGTCCGGGCCATAACAAAAGACCAAAGGCTCCAACATCTTCCTCAATTTCACTAAGAGAGGACCTTGTCATTATTATATTTGCTATTTCTATTATGATTATTATTATTAGTAATATCATTAGTATTTTTAAAACTGAAGTTTTTATTTGAACAGAGATCATTACCTTAGCAGATTACGAACCAAATAACCATAATATATACAAAAGTAAAAGTAATTCATATGAGATCCGTAACCAAAGCTCTGTCTGTTATAATTCAATAATAAGGAGACTTTACCATCAGCAAGTCGGGGAGAAAAAATGAGGCACAACTTGAAAAAATAACATCAATTCAAAATACCAATTTTCAATCTTGCAATAAAAAACTGAAACTTTTGAAATGACCAATATAACTCACTACAATAAATTTCTACAATAACCATAGCTGCTGTAGTCATTGCGCCAACGTGTCATTTCTGCGAAAAAATCATCATAGTCATTACACCATTCTTGATATTGTTTTTCATAACGACACTGCTCATCCTCACAGTCTGATAGAGTTACGTTATAAAGGGCGAGACATTCATTTGTATCTATATTTTTGAGTTGATATTCTCCAGAGTTACTCGGCGTAACATTAAACAAAATAAGTGATGTATCGTGTCCCAACATTACTCTACCTCTTCGATTTTCTAGCACAACGTCGTCTTTATACCACTGTATCTTGGTTAAGTCTATTGCTTGATTAAGACCGCTTAGTACAACATCTTCCGCAACATTCGCGATGATAGAAGTCACTTGACACATGCAAGCATTTGCGTCCTTGACCTCATTGCTATCAGCAACAGCTTTGCAGGTAGAGTTGAGCCATAAACAGTCAGGGTCAGCGATGCATGCTGTACAGTGTGTATAGAGCTCGCATTGCGTCGTGGATATTTGTAGTACCTGTTTATCTGTCGCAAGAATGAGTGTACTGTGACTACCTTCTCCAGCTAATTTCATGTCCCATATTTTAGTCTTTGTATTCCCAAATGGTTTAAGAACTGCAAGAATGCTTGATGTTACTGATGGGGTGCAATCCCAATCACTTCTAAGAAGGACATCGTCTGGGAAGTTAACGTCCTTTTCCATTGTGAGGTCAGATGCGAAAGAAGCTGTAAAGGTCACTTTATTGACTGTCCGGTTTAAATAAGCGTAAACATCATTATCCCATATACTCGACATTGACTTAGTTTTGTTAATCCAATTACGATAGGCAGATGAATCAGTTAATTTGCAATTAGACTTGGAGGGAGAGTTTAAAATCTTATATACCCTTCCTTCATTGGTTGCGGCGTACAATATCGTTGAGTGATTTGCTTTCAGCGCCACCAATTTTTCAAACAAAACGCCTGGCTGAGTCAAGAGAGCATTAGTCCGAACATCATTCCACATTGTTCTAGTTCCATATACATCCTCTTCAAAGAAATTCACTCGTGAAGAAATTCTCCTCAAGTCTATGTTTTTAAGTTCTTCTGAATACGGCTGCGTCGGATCCAAAAAATTAATAGTCATATTCTTAATAGAATTGACTGAAGCCTGTGCCACCTCGTCAGGTTCACTCGAGTGAGGGCTTGGTCTAATCGTAGAGGTATCTTTCTCTCCATACGGTCTGTAATTTCCTGTGTTCTTATCTCTCTTTTTAAATGGCCCATTGAAAACGGCTTCTATATCAGACATAGAAAAGGAGCATATAGCTGAAGCAATGTTTGGAATGTGTCTAGAATTTGCTCCTGAATCAAATGAGTGTAGCTGCTCATCAGCAAGGGACGAGGAGAAAACTCCATAGAAAGTGCCTTCAAAAAAGTAAAAGTCTCGCAGCTCCGTGTACTCAACATACAAAGCGGATGAAGTCTTCGGCTTAGGAACATAAGCCCACCTGTAGCCTTTACAATGTGACAGGTAAAAGTACTTGATAATTGGCTCCGATGGATATAATATATTCGAACTCTCAACTTTTCCTTGTACAGAGACGTACTCTTCTCTGCCCACAGAGCGATAGTGCATATCCTTGCTATACAAGTTTTTAGCTTTCCTAACTTCTGTAAAGCAGGCGGAGTTGTTAGAGCCCATCCTTGTTGTATCTCTCACTAGTCGCCATACAAATGGTACACCTGCATCAACAAAAACATTATATTAGTGTTACAGTGTCAGCAGCATCTGGTAACCTGTCACACCAACAGCCAAGTTTCTGTCTGATATCAGTGAGTCTCCAAATGAATAGTCTGACTAATATCAAACTCTATTAAATATATTCAAAACTAAAGCTTCACGATTTCCAAAAATCACTAGACAGTTCAATTCAATATTGCAAATACGCTATTTTCGACATATCGCAAAATTGTTATTACGTAACAAACTTGCAAAATTTTGTTAACATTTTTTGTATACCCTAGGACACTTATATTTTGCTAGTATTTAGTTTCGTGAGTAGTATACAGAATAAAATTTTGCTGCAACTTAATTTCGAAGCTCTGATGAGTGTGAAAATATAGTGATGTGAAAATAAATGCAGTGGAACAAACATAATTAGATTCCTCAGGTTCAGTTCAGTGATAAGAAAACAATTTCAATTCGGCACTAGTTTGTAATTGTGAACCGCAGGTAGAATGGTATGGCCAAGATCGATAATGCAATTTGATCGCTTGCTGTCATTTGTTTCTTGGACTATCAATGAACAAAGCTATTTAATTTCGCGTTTTCGCTCGTTCGTTTTGACAGTTTAGTTTCGCACATGATATTTTTGCGAGAGGATGACTCCGCGAAAATGCAAAACTTAGATGACGCAAATACATAAGCATCCTAGGGTATTGTGATTTAAAAAGAAACTGCTTTGTGTTCGTGATAATCAGAAACATTTATTTCATGAATGCTCGCATGTTTGTGAAAGGTCACGGAATGAGCTTATTATAAGATTAAAAGGGCCGTGTATTCAAGTTCCAGTATCCCTCTCTGATAATCATTTGGTGTGAGGTAAATCGTCATTACGTAATTATATCGTTTATATGATTGGCAATATCTGTTTAAATGGTTTTGATTTTCAAATTGTCCACCGTAAAAATTGTCACCAAACAATCAAATCGCTTTATTCAAACCGCTAACTTAAAACTGTTACGGCTACTTCCATGTTACAACAGAAGCTGTAAACTTTCCAGGTGCAATTTCATTGCCATGTTGAAAAAGTTATGAAGAAATTTTTTGCCAATAGCCAAAAATGGTTGTGACCGCAAATTAATCATTGGAATAGCAATCAACCATGTTGTCAAAACATTAGTGACAGAAGTAATCTTTGCTCTTAATTCCTAGAAATGAATGGAGCACTACTCGTTTCCAAGATAGGTAGGGTTCCATGTATTGTGATCAAAGTCGCTTTACTAGGGATAGTAAATGCTAATAATATTCTAATCATTGCATGCATTTGCAGAAAACTAGCCTATGCAGATAACTCGGTAATTAATGCAAAAGGCAAAAGGTTTCATCATACAAACTGATCGTCTAGGGTTATTAATGCAAAAGGTTTTATCAAACAAACTGATTGTCTACGGTTATTAATGCAAAAGGTTTCATCAAACAAACTGATCGTCTAGGGTTATTAATGCAAAAGGTTTCATCATACAAACTGATCGTCTAGGGTTATTAATGCAAAAGGTTTCATCATACAAACTGATCGTCTAAGGTTATTAATGCAAAAAATTTCATCATACAAACTGATCGTCTAGGGTTATTAATGCAAAAGGTTTCATCATACAAACTGATCGTCTAGGGTTATTAATGCAAAAGGTTTCATCATACAAACTGATCGTCTAGGGTTATTAATGCAAAAGGTTTCATCATACAAACTGATCGTCTAGGGGTTATTAAACAGTTTTAATTGCACATCAGCTCCGAAAGTCCTTTTCAACGTTATTTAAATTCAACTCGAGCTATAAGTATTAATCATCATGCATGTCTTGTGAGTCCTCGTGACTTTCCGCTATGACAACACACGCCTATTAATCTTGATCTATCTATCTAAATAAATCTCAAAGCCCTTGTGTATGTAGTTCAGTTTGTCTAGCTATAGCTATTAAAATATTGGAATAAATATTCCGTATTACAGATGATTTGATCTCTGATCCTCCCTTTCACCAAGCAAATGCTTTACCAACTTAGCTACGTGAGATTGATGGATTCATTGGGCAACATAATGCCCAATGAATAGTGGGTGAAAATATGCTACCACTCTCCGTTACGACGCAACGTAATTTTATGCTTGCAAGTAGTTAGCTCTTATTAGTAAGTTTACTCAAATTAGCCATTGGCATTGTGCCAAGCTAATGGCAAGCAACTACATTACCTCTCATTGTTTATAAGCTGATTTTTAATACCCGTGCAACGCTAGGCATTCTGTTAGTTCTATATAAAACCAAAATCATTCATCTGAAGCTATAACCTAAAGATGACTGTGCATTTAGACACTGCCAAACAAGATCATAACGATACAAGTACATACCTGCCACAGGAACTCTGCAAGTTAGTCGAGACTTGAGAAATGTTTGAAAAGTAGTGAGAGAAAGTTTGTGATCAAGATCGAAAAGGTTAGCATCGGTAAGTCCTAGAGGCAACCCTGCATCTTTTTTGCTGACTCTGGCGACTCTACCCGTTACACGCATATTGTCATTGATATGCTGCCAGCCCATATAGGCGGGAGCATACAACTCTTCAAATGTCTCGCCTGGCTCCTCCTCTTGCTTTATATAGCTTCGATTCACGAATGATTTTTCCCAAGGGAAATAGAGGGCATGCGAATATGAATTAAGTCGATGATGATATCTGCGAAGGTTGTGACTAGGTACTGGAATGTTTTCCCAATCAGCCTCTCGAAAGAAAAAGTAAACATAATCCTCTTCTTCGTGTACTCCAACAGCTTTTGGGATGTACGCTACCTGTTCTTGGCTGCCCGTTTTGTCAAGACGACCAAAACGATTAAGAGGTGATGTTACCCAAGTGTATTTAAATGGGTTGGAAATAACGATGCTTGTTGGATCCACATCACCAGTCGCAGAGTTAACGAGAAATCGTACAATAGCGAGACTAGCACTGCTGCCGAGAGGATAAATTTCTGGTAGATTTAGGTAGTGAAGCATTACATCTTGCTGTTTTTCTTGGCCAATCTCTGTAACTAAATAAACAGCTCGCATGTCCCCATTCCTTCCATTACCGTTCGTAGAGAAGAGGCTAAATGTCTTCTGATCAGGATGATACCCGCCTAATAAGTTCTGTACAAGAGCACCTGTTGAACAGCTCTCTCTTTCATTCTGTCCAACTAACACATCGCTGCTGATGACACTCAAGTCATCCGATGACAGAATCAACCTGTTTGGAGCTGGGGTGTTGTCACAATGCCTTTGCTTTCCAAGAAAATTCTCAGGTGAAGGCATGAGAAATGAGTCCCGTCCAGGGAGTTTATTTATGTTTGAAAAGGAGTCTGGATCAGTGAGAATACCGCTATAGTCGTTGGAGACATTCGGCGGATAATTTGCATGACTAGGACTGCAGGTGCTCTGCGTTGTATCAAATAAACACGCGATTAAAGGATTTATTTCACCTTGAAACTTTAGCCAATGAGCATAATGATTAGTGCCAGTGGCTGACACCGGCATTGTACCAAACATACCAGTTCGTATTGCAAACAGCTTATTGTTGTCCATGAGAGTCAGAGCTCGAACGTGGGTGCTACAGAGGTCGTCTTTATTGTTGACACTCATACGCAAGTGATTTCCGTAGAAGATAGACAGGAGGTCAGCTTGTCTCTCACAATGCTCCTGGAAAGTCAAACCGATTGAATGGTATATGGTTGAGTACTGCTCAATCATCTCCATCAACGAATTACCCTCAAGGTCTGTAATAGAATCGTATGGACGATCTTTCAAATAATCATCCAATCGATTTTTGAGATTGAGCGATTTGAAGGTATCGATGTTGTAGGATCCTACGTATTTGGTGAGAAAGTCGTTTATAGTTGGAAAACTCTGAAACTCGGTATCGGAATAATCCACTGAAGCCCACCAACTCTTATTGGTTGATCTGAAAATGAAGAGACTGTAGTTTTAGCAAGAGATAACCAAAAGAAATGAATGTATGCTGGAGACAAGTGATTATATGAGCCTATAAGGAACTACTGCACTACATAATCTGTATAAAAAGAAGAGGTCATTACATATTCATATCATCACAATTTTTTTATATATGGTACAAATCATTCCTATGATCAAATATTCACAAATCCTTATTGTTTTTATTACTAGTAGCCATTGGCCATTGCATACATGAATTTCTGAATTTTTTTTTAATAAAGTTTGCAATGTAAAAAACAGCACCTAAAGTGCAATAAACTTTTCACTTATGTTAAAACAATGTCTTGAAAACTGTGACATTGAAAATACAATTGTGTCAGTTTCTGTCAATAAAACGCAACATAAAAAATTGGTTTAAAAATTGAAGACATCCCACCAAAGCTCACTTACCGGTCTCCAAAGTTTGGCTTGAGCTGACCGATTGAGTCTAGGTCATGTTGAGTTGTCTTCGACAGGAAGTCTAAAGAGAGCTTGTAGATCGCTCCTTTCCCTCCGACATACGCATACCTATGACTAGAGTCTACTAGTAGTGACCTAAACAGCGGTGAAGAGTTGTCCTCCACTTCGAAGCTCCTGACTTGAGTCGGTTGAATCTCAGGAAAAAGCTGAGCAAACTCGCCGACACGAAAAACGAAAGTTATAATCAAACAAACTTTAAAATCCATGCTTTTATCTGGTCAAACCATCGCTAAACATAGTAATATCCCTTATGTGTCCACTAAAGTCAGTCACGTCTTCAGCTGTGAGCTCGGTTGTAATAGTAGTTTGACTAAACGACGGTGTGCGCTCAACCGAGGTTGCCATGGCAACGATTAGTCATGAATAATCAAGAATGAAAGCTGCTGAGTTCCAAACGGAGCTATATCACCTTCCTCTCGCGTGGATGCAATGAGATAAATGATTTTACCAAAAAGCAAAACATCTGCTAAGGCTGCTTGTCACAAACACGCAATGTCAATACTTGTTAGCAAAAAAGGGGGTGTCAACAACTGCCCCATCTTATATTCCTAGCAAGTGCATGCCAGAAGTAGGCTATAGCAAGAATTATGGTTGATATATTAATCATGTTAAACCACACGAACCGTCAAGTCATTCTTAAAGTAACACCAAGGTCCAGCTCCGGGATCTTCGCTAAACTGCTAAAAAAAAGGTTCTCACGCTTACCATCAGCTGAAGCTTCGGCCATATTATTTTCTTCTGGATCCTCATGTGGCTCCAGATCGATGTCAAACTCGTCCAAAATAGCCTGCGTCTTTTTATCAATTTTGAACTTTGCCTTTGAATCTTTAATAGCCACTGCACACAGAAAATCATTTTAAAATTACAGGAAACACAAATGCGCTTAGTTGTATTAAAGGAGTTGGGACAAGTTTTTGAACTGGATAAAAATCAATTGCAACAAAGGTGACTTGAACCCATGGCTGGTACATGAACAGAATTCGCGACTCAACTACTGTAATGCCTAATGACAGCCTAACCAAGTTAATTTCGTGGTATCAAGTAGCTACCTTCTTTTGCCAACTTAAAATTAAAAATAATACAATTATTACATATTATTGGCTTATGATCAGCAGTATATAGAGTTCATTTTCCAACTTTTAGCATTTTATAGAGACAAAACATGTAGTAACATGTATATCTGTGATGTATTTTTATTATTATATCATTTGTGATAGAAATAATGTTTTGGAATAAACTTTTTTATTAGATGTAGTAACATAACGCTGATGCCAAAGTGATAAAGCTAAGCAGCACTTCAATTACTTTAATCTACAACATCCAGATATCATATCAGGTCAATCCCGAAAAGTTTTCAAAGCTCCAGGTGTTCTCAAATAAATTGGAATTCAAACAAAAATTCAAGATTTCCTTGCTCAGAATAATAAACAAAAATTTAGAATTCGAACACTTCCAAGGCAAGTTGAAGTAGAAATGTGGCTTGGTTTCAACTGACACGTTTTGTCCCTTTCTCATTTTCTCCCCCTCTCTCTCTCCCCCTCTCCCTTTCACTCTCTCCCTCTCACTCTCTCTTTCTCCTCTCCCTTCCTATCCTTCATCCTCGCTCCCCATCCTTCCCCTTCCCTCCTCCTCCCTCTCCATTTCTACCCTTTTTTCCCTGCTCTCCTCTTTCCCTCCCCCTCTTTCCATCTCTCCCTCCCCTTCTCCCTCCCCCTCTCTGCTCTCCCTCTTTCTTTTATGTTTAGTAGCATTCAATTGTTGTGAACAAGCACGCTCATTGTGGTTTGTGGTTTATAAACTATATTCTGAGTTTTGTGTACTGTATTATTATACTAATTAATTGCTATTGTTTAGTAAAAAAACAAATATTAATACACTTTTTTTATCTTACACAAAAATGTTAGGAATCGAAGCTTGGACCTGCCAGCCTAATCTAGTCTGTTAATGTATTTGTTATGATAAAATCACTGTACTTTACATAGCACCCGCTTTTTAATATAGTTTATGGTGTGAAATAAGGTAAAACAATTAAAGGAGCAATTTTTAGTCTTGAAAAGCAATAAAATCATTTATATTATTTGTGATAAGAAATAATGTTTTGGAATATAATTTTTGAATAGACTGTCAGAACGGATCGGGGTCAAAAACCAAGGTCGGACTGTACTTCCTAAAGACTTAGTACTGTATATTAATTTCACCGGTTAACCCTCATAAGAAACCTACCACAAAAAGGTTCAAAACGAGAAAGGTAGTGGTCGCACACTTCTGGCTTTCTCGGCATACCAATATTATATATCTAGCAAAAGTGACACTCTAAAAGTCATATACAATGCACCAGGTCAAAAAATTGCTCTTGTTAAATCTGTTTCATCACACTCTGATAAAACCATTGCAAAATGGCTTGTAATAATGTTTTGTAATGAATTCATTACAGATTACAGCAAGTAGACCTCCGGAAGGGAAACGCGTTATGCATCAACTTCCTCATGGTAACACTGAGCAATCTACATTTCCACCTAACTACATTTCTAACTCCACTAGGATATGGATCATTTATGACAATAATTTTAATCCAGCACAAACTATGTTTTCAAAGTGCTCCTAAAAACTACTAACACAATAAAGCAGTCCTAAAGGGTCAAGGCCATGGCCATGTTGCTATGAGCAACCAAATATTTTAGTAGCATTTCCCCAGCAACGTATGTACACTCCCATGTTTAAGATTTGCACAAGGAGTTGCTATTATTGTTGTAGCAAGTGCAGAATATATTATACCTACAGTATGGGAATACAACTTCTTAATACACATGCACTTACTGTCTAATTTTGCGGCCATGTTTGTCAGGAGATCTTCCCCCTCCGACGTCTTCTCAGAAGCATCACCACAGCTGAGAGACAGCAAAGCACAGACGATTAGGACAAAGGTCACTGTCAAAAAAATTGATTTTACATAATGAATATTTCACGTAATTAATTTTTGATGAACCAAAATATGAACTGAAGTCACCAATCAGCATCACTAATAAATAATAACGGTGCAACGGCTGAAAAACTTTCGTTATCTCTTATTGGTCAATTGACTGTGACACCTCAGAACAGGTGGGCTGCAAGCGACCATTAATCATTAAGATATGAGATGTCACATCATGTCAGTAGGGGATGATTTAAGATGGCAAAACTGCTTAGAAACCACCAAGGAAGAGCACCGAGCCAGCAATTGTTCATAGTCTCCAGGTGAAGTACTTTAGCCTGCCAGGTGATGAACAAAATTTGTGATACAGCTACAAAAGGAAGCTGTGTGTGACAGTCTTCCGCCGGCATATGTATGAATGTGAAGAGAAAAAGGTTGAATCTCAAAGGTGCTGCCACAACTAAAATTGTAAGAAACGGTTGTATGAATGCAGCTTTCATTAATGATGGTCATACAACACCAAACTTTTGTAGTTTATATCAGAAAGTATCAGTATTTTTCTACCATTTGCGACTGTTTGTGATGTTCAAGGTGATCAGATTACCAGAATGTTTTGAGATTAAAATCGACAAAACTTGATCGCTAGCAAAACGACACTAGTTAAAATTACACAACACTAATTGTTATCGTTGTGATAGTTGCTATCAGCTATTGGGTTCAAATTGCAGCATTTTGTGTCTTTATTCTGTCGGTCTCTTTGAAACTATAGATGTTATAATGTTAGATGTTATCCTTCATTTTTTGTGATGTCATTCTATCATTGTCTGCCATCTTTATGGACAACTTTTATCATTAAAAACACAAAGCTTCTGCAATTAATCATTGCAAATAATGCTTTTGTTTGCAAATTTTTTTTTTTAGTATCAAAACAACACCGAAAAATACTATTAATCAAGAGAATGACGATCGTTTTCTACAAAGATGGCGGCTTTTTCGTAGACGAGCACATGTGCAAACAGGGTGATGACGTAATAAAAATGATGGATAATCGTACTTTCATTTTATCTGAGCGCTTTAATCGCGATCAAGCTTTATAAATTTTAATCTTGAAACATCCTGGCAATCAGATCATCTCAAACATAAAAAAACGATCACAAATGATAGAAAAATATCAATACTCTTTAATAACATTTACTAAAAACTTTGTGCATGTTTATTTTCAAGAACATGAGAAATAATTCAAGAGATATTGTCATTGCAGTGCCAGGGAGGCATAGAGGAAACATAAATAGAGGGGAGCGCTGATCAGCCACGCAGAGCGTATAACTGTTTACCAACTGATTTTGCTAAGATAATAGTGACCGTACTAAAGCGCTGATAGACCTTTAAAACTCAAGCGTAACTAAGCGCAATAGATTCACATGTAGAGATTGCCAGCAATAAATATCCACCATTATCGAGATTTATACCTAACGGTCCAAAGACTCCTAGCAAGCTCACTCTAACCCAGCCTATGAATCATGGTGAGCCCACATGTCCCACAAGATCCTTTGTTTTCCTATCCGAGGGGTGATTACTGACTAGCGTGTACCATCCTAATCGCGTTTACATCATTTCTTCACCACCAATATATCTATGCACCGCTACACACAGAGCTGTATTGAGGATTGCACTCACCATTCATCATGTTGGCTTACGACTGCGATGAACTTTGTGTAACTACTATCGACTTGTAAGACGTTGCTTTAGAGCACATGGACATGGGAGCAAACAGCTGGGAACGTTCCCTTATTTCTGTTTACATCACACGTGTAACAATCTCATCTCATAGATAACAGTATAGATATTTTTTACATGACCAGAGAACTAAGGCTATTTCTTAGGATTAAGATCTGCCATGCCTACAATATCTCTATTAATAAATCTAACCTTGCCATTGTGTATATATGTTAGTCAGTGTAAGCTCTGTGTGTTTCTACATTTTTTGATGATTTCAGCCGAACTTCAAAAGCATATGTTCCACACCTTCCACCAAGTAGTTAACAGTATTTGGTGTCAAAACTCCATCTAGTTCCTGAGAACCAGCCTGGTAAACACCCACCTGTAGACTATCTGATTGAAAATGAAAGGGCATCCCCAGACTTGCTGCTAGTACTCTATACAAGAGCAAATCATTGAATAGAATAATATAGATACAGACAGATGTCAAGTTAATAGAACTGTTCACATGCAAGAAATGGATATACATGCAAATCCATAGAGCTATGCTACCACTGCCTCAATTGATAACGTTTTCATTGTTGTAGCTCTAAAATTACTAAAGATTTAGAGAATTGATGCTTTTCGGTGTAGAATAATACAACTTTATACCTCGTTACTATTAATTTATTGCATTCTAGACAAAACTATATTTAGAAATCCTTGTTCTAGCATCTTGCTTCTGAGATACACTTCATTTCTAACTTTTGATTTGATGGCATATTCTATGAGAAAACTAGTGGCTGAACTGAACAAACCTCATGGGTTTTATGTTAAAAGGTGATGATATAGCCACTTTTATTTCCTAATATCAATGCCAGGAGACAAAGATAGTTTTTCTCTTGGTACTAAGAAATGTGTATTCCTACACCATTAACGCAACCAGCATCTGCAGTAGCACAAACAATAGGACTTGCAACAGTGAAGTGATTGCAGACACCTCAACCTCTTATGACGTCCGTGGGTACTCCTGAGAACAATGGCATGCCTATAGACTCAGTCCTATGTGTAGGTACATAATATAAAGACGATACCTTAAAGGAGCTCCTTTACCATAGAGTGGATGGATGCAAACACACAAAAACTTTGTGTTCCTCCATCTGAAGGAGAATGTATCTGTGCATAAGAACTGCCAAACAAGCAGCACTGTGTTGAGATTTGAACAACAGTGACAGTTGAGGCAGCAGCAGTGGCTAAATAAGCTATGATTAGTTAAGCACATGCTGTTGATGTCATCAGCCGAGGTCCGATTTATTCAGTACGTGTTTTCATCACTCACAGCTTGTCTAACTCTATTGGTAACAAGCACACCTTCAGATTTGAGCAGTTGCTAGTTAACTGGACAAGCGTGGAAGGTAACTAGTAACTAGTTACTAATCCTGGTTTTGATCAACCTGTAAATGTGACATTTTCTGCACTTAAAATAATAAAAAGGTATTCCTTGAAAATTGTTTTGAAGTCATGTCTCCTGAGTTCCATAAGTATGTTGATATGAAAGTTCCATGGTATGTTACTGATATGAAAAATAATTAGCCAGAATTATCCAGTATCGATCCACAATGTCATTGATTGTGTTCGACTTAAAAGTCATTGATTGTGCTCGACTTAAATGTCATTGATTGTGCTCGACTTAAATGTCATTGATTGTGCTCGACTTAAATGTCATTGATTGTGCTCGACTTAAATGTCATTGATTGTGCTCGACTTAAATGTCATTGATTGTGCTCGACTTAAATGTCATTGATTGTGCTCGACTTAAATGTCATTGATTGTGCTCGACTTAAATGTCATTGATTGTGCTCGACTTAAATGTCATTGATTGTGCTCGACTTAAATGTCATTGATTGTGCTCGACTTAAATGTCATTGATTGTGCTCGACTTAAATGTCATCGATTGTGCTCGACTTAAATGTAATGCTAGGGGAGACTTAAATGTAATGCTAGGGGAGACTTAAATGTAATGCTAGGGGAGACTTAAATGTAATGCTGGGTGAGACTTAAATGTAATGCTAGGGGAGACTTAAATGTAATGCTAGGGGAGACTTAAATGTAATGCTGGGTGAGACTTAAATGTAATGCTAGGGGAGACTTAAATGTAATGCTGGGTGAGATTTTTATAGACTGTACTAGATGAATGACCGCCATTGTATGAGTAATAAAAAACAGCACACAGAAATAAACAAAAACCTTCATTTAAAAGAATGCTAATTGTTGTATATGTTTAGTAAAAATAAATGTTTTGCGCAAAAAACTTTTTATTTTGCTGTACTGTGCTTATTTCTGCGTAATTCATTTTGTACCGGCTGTGGTGACTATTAGAGGTCTATACCGACTGCAGTAGTCTTGCTGATCATGTGAATTTAAGCATTTTTCTTCACACACATGCAAACATATCTTTCCTCTGGTATGGCTTCATGCAAAGGGCTAGGTGAAGCCATGAAAGGTTGGTATGCATAATAAGTAGGTGTCAAATATAGATCATAGTATCCACAATTGGAAGGCGTAGTGTGCTGGATAAATGCTTTTCTGCAGAACTGGAAGTTTGAGTACAAAAACAGTGTGTAGTGGGTTTTTCTATCCTAAACTTTTTCCGCTGTAACTGGACACACAAACAGACAAACATTGAGATTTATATATAGATATTATATATAAGATATACAATAAAAATCTCATGTTTAAATTTATATTAAAAACCATTTCAGAATTGCTGCCCCTGGTCTGCCCTTTGTGCAATGTTGTATTGAAATGCTATCCTGCAACCTTCACTGCAAAGCTTCACTGCAGCCTAAGTAGTATTTCAGAGAATACAAATTTACCGTTTTCATTTATTTTATCAAGAGCCGCTCAGTGATTTGCACACAATGTTTTTGCTATACCGAAACAAATTGATAAAAGCAAAAACTTAGGTAACAAATTTTGCACATTTGTGAGTGTTTGCAGTTAAGATATAATATTACTCGATTAGAGACAGCGGCACATAATCCGCTTAAATTCTTTAACAAAGAATTCCTAAAAATTTATTTATGACAACAACACACCTATAACTATTTTTGTTGTAAAATTTGTTTTTAAACGGCTATCTTAAGCAAAACTCTAAAAAATCCTAGGGCGAAAAATGATTATGCGTTACACACAGCGTGAAGATCTTTTACTAAACTACATGCAAGTAAACAGACATTGAAGATAAGCAGCATAACTATAACACTAATAATGTAATGCGTAAATGAGGAATGATTACACACTGTTCCACGAGGAAATAACTCCTGATTAAAACAACGAGTTTTTGAAAATTCAGACTTAGGCGGCATCACATCTCATTTAGTAGCAGTTTGTAAGCGTAAAATATTCTGAATTAGAAGCTTAGACAGGTTTTCTGGTTAGCATTCCTTGCAGTCAGTCTAAGGCATCCACCACCATAATTCCTAAGAATGACCTTACAATAACATATTGTTTTCATATATTTGTGTATGTCTGCTTTTCATTATGTTGTAAGTATTTTTTGTTTCACTTAAAACAAGGTACAAAAATGCCTTCGCCAGCCGTAGGGTGTTCGGTAAGCGGTGACCTAGAGCGAGATAAAACGAAGCTGTCCGCCATTGGTGGGTAGCCGGACAATGGGAACTCAGTTCTAGGGAATTGTTTGTTTCTTGCACTGGGTAAAAGCCAATTAGACCTGGTAACAGTCTGTTTCTGCAGATCAAGGTTTTTCATTTCGAGAGAGAATTGAAAAACTGGAGTCTTTCTACTTCTCCCACGAACCATGTTTTAATGTTGAAGCGTCAAATAAATGAACAAAGTGCCTGACTGAACAAGCGCCACCTTGAGTGCCTGAATGAACAGGATTATCTTCAGTGCCTGAATGAACAAGTTCCTCAATTCATCACTAAATTTTACTCTGATACATTTTCAAATTGGGACAGTATAAAAATTCCAAAAAGAAAGATTCTTTTTCATCTTCATTGTCCTTCTTAAGGTTGATGACCTTAATAGTATTGTAATCAGCAAATGAATTTATGTGTTTATAGTTTGAGCCATTCTATTAGATATTTACTATAGGTGCAACCTTGAACTAGAATCATTGTCTACACAATGCTGAACTGGAAACATTGTGCAGAAAACTTCTAATAAGAAATGTAAATTGTAGTAGTAGAATTAGTTGGCGTAGTAATTTTAATAAAAAGTCAAAAGTCCTGAAATTATAGCAGAGAGTAAAAAATCTCAACTGGCTTATGACAAAAAAAATATGGCATTCAAAAGTGGAATAGCTAATACCTAGGCAAGTTACAAATAAAAACGACCCATGCAAATGGACAAGAAATGCTAAAATATTGCTGAATGAGAAAGGGTTCACAAAGAGAAGACAACAGCTTTGATAGACTATAGACTTTCAAGGAATTGAGAAAACTTCCTGTATGGTTTCCACTAGTGAGCCCGTATACACACCCCCATGATGAGTGCCAACTATCAAAGTGTTCAAGCAAGCCTGAGCTCCTTGCAGCTTGCTCAACCATTACAAGTGTTTACCTTGTTCTTACTGCACTCGCTGAAGTTTAGAAAAGTACATTGGACCAAAGTTAGCCTCATCCACTGGTAGCACCAACTGTCCATATCTACAACAGTATGGAACTCTGTTGCAACTGTGATATACACATACAATATAATACAGTTGCAATACAGTTGTGTTGCAACACAACTGTATTGCAATTCGTACAACAGTATCTACAACAGTATCTACTCAAAAGGTGATACACTCAAAAGAGCTTTAGGCATAAAGGTTTATGACCTGCGTTTCTCATAACTATAGAGCTCATGTATTCGTGACATAGATCTCTGCACTTACATAGTCATGCTAACAAGGAACATTATAAGTAGTCAACTACATAATATATTACATTAATTATTATTATATTATTACAATATATTATTATTATAATTATATAATAATTATAATTATAAGAATTATATTATTATAATACATTATAATATTATGTATTATAGTGTATTATATTATTATAAAAACGTATTCTTTTAGGAATACTTGCTCCAACACATGATGGTTTCAGAATATGAAGTAAATATCGAAATAGATGACCTTTGTAAGCCGAGGTTGTACTGTACATAAAACTGTGCCTAGTCTTCGATTTTAAATAGTAAATAACATACATTTATTATTTGTGCAATTATTTTAAATAACTGCTATGTACCAATTAGTCATTTAAAATGATAAAGAATTAAATTAATTGATTTAACATTATTAATTTTTTATTAAATTTTTTTAAATATATATTTTCAAAATTATTTAATATTATTATCTTTTATTAATAATAAAAGCAGATTACAATATATCTCACCTACAACCAGGCCAAAACCTGAAAACATGACCCAATTTGTCGGCCATGACACTCAGGTCCTGCACGATCACCTCTATGTCTGGCCTCGTCTCTCTCAGCCGTGTTATGGCAGCCTCCACCACATGGTCATTCTGTCCAGCAGTCATCGTGCATGTAGAATAGACAATGTTCCCACCAGGCCTGGAGGATGTGATACCAGCCCTACAATAGTAAAGCAACTAGTCATCCACTGTAAACTGACCACTACAGCACCAGTCATATTAACCAAGCTTTTTACAGTCGTAACAAGGAGTGCAGCTTTATCAGAAGTTTGTGCTATTTAAATTTTTGGGACTTACAAAACTTTTTAAGGCAACGAGAAGAGCTATCACATCTATTATTGCTGTCAAGTAAGCGTATATCGATGGCACACATACATGTACTTCCCCTTACTACAAGCTCCTATACTCAATCTCCCATTGCAAAGCTGAAGTAAGTAACCTGATTGACTGGAGCACAGGACAGCCTATCTACCCGTGATTTACATCTATGATACTACAAAGGATCTTTCCTTACTTGTTTGTATTCTGCAAAAACTAATACATGCAATAACATGAATGCAAGCATGTTTCTAACATATTCCTCGCGATTTCTATTTATTCAGATGGTCCAAACTGAATACATGACAGTAAAAAGAGTTGGTATTGCATTCGCAAGGTGATTTAGCATAATATGAGTAGAAAAAAAAAAATATATATGTATGTGTATGTATATATGTATGTATGTATATATACATATGCATATGTATACATACATATGCTGATATATCAGCATATTAGTAATTATACATATGATTATATATATACATATGTAAATGCATATAATTTATTTTTATTTAACATATAGAACATTTACCATTCTAACTTGTGCATTTCAAATGAATTAAGAAAAAAAAGAAAACAACTTTAAAGGTTTTCAAACATTTTCAAACAACTGTAACTTTTATATTTCATGTCATAAAAGAAGCGTTTTGTTGAAATAAATTAGAAGGAAAAATAAAACTGTAAATGTGTTTAAATGATTAGCAAGTATAAATAATGTAGCAAATAATAATAAATAATAAGCAAGTAGTGGCTAAATATAGTCTGTTTGCTACAATTACAAAGAAAAATTATTTGGTATACGATTACATGATTTTAGTTCGTTTCAGTGTTGGCATCATAAGGTGAAAATATCATATAGACGTATAGAGTGATGTAGAAAGCTATAGTAATTATCTAATGCACTCACCTTATGGTAAAACTCATCAAAATCATCATTAAAAAATAGTAACAAAACAACATATTAACCTTAGTAACTACAGTTACCTACAATAACTTAAGTGCATTTTGTGCGTATGATTTTCAAAAAAATACAACATCACAATGTACTACGCACAGAGTTCTTACCTTCAAGACGGACGTGTAATATGAACCCTGAATCTAACATAAATGAATTTAGCTGAATAAAAACATACTTAAAGAACGTTTTAATATGCATTTTAGTGAACTTTTACCTAAAAAAATATTAGGTAAAAGTTTTCAAGTAAATTCCGTTTTTACCATAACCGATGACGCTAAATTGAGATACAATCGCCAAATTTTAAATTTCGAGAGAAATTATTGTTAATATCATTTTACTGAAAACAAATTAGCCCTAGTACGGCGAGGACTAAAAAGCATCAAGTTTCATAGAGTTAATAGAGTTCGTAGGGTGTCAACTAATAGAGGTGTCAATTAATACGTCATTTAGTGAGTGAAATCTGGAAAAGGGTGTATACAGTATATATTAAAAGCTATGAATTGTAGGAGCCTTCGTAGACTTGTGGTTAGACAATTGGACTACGATCTTGCGGTTGCAATCTTTGTGAGTTCAAACTCACAAAATGCGAAATTTTAATTCCAAGATTTTAATAGGTATAGCCAGACATACCAAAGGGCAGACAGACACCCAAACTTTGAGATAAACATATACATCTATATATATTTCTCAAAGTCCGTATATCGTTCCGTTGGAAATCCGGCTATAGCTATTATTAGACAAGCTGAGCTGGATAACAATACAGAGTCAAAGTCATGGCTTACTGTCATTGGAAGCCTAACTTTATTAACTAGCTTAGTGGAGTTTTCCATTGACAATATGCCAGGCTACTAGCTTGAAAGGTACAATTGTTTGACAAAGTTTTAAAACCTTTACAGTTGTTTTTATTTTTCACTTAATTTATTTCAACTACACAAAACACTCCTCTCATGATATGTAGTTTGAAAGTTATAATGGCAAATGTGGTTATATGTTAAATACAAATCAATTTTCTGTCCAAAGACTTCTATTACACAGGCAACGCCGGGTGGCACAGCTAGTGTATATATATATATATACATGTAGATCTGATATATATTTGTATATGAAAACGCTGGAATAATGCCTAAAGTTAAAATTACACTACATACAATTATTGCTTTGTTTCCCTATTCGACTATTTAAATTAATCCTGTAACTATGGGTATATGAACTTACTGATGCTTACTTTCACTGATCAACAGTTGATTTCATACTTCAGAGTGAATAAATTACATTCATTATACTCCTACTATTCATACACAAAACAACGAGATCTAAAATACATACATTCATAACCAAAGCATAGCAATGATGTAGCCTTAGCACCTAAAATAGAAGACGAGGTCTCCTTAAGACTCACATCAATATATCAGTCTGTAACTGTGGGAGTCTCAGCCTCTCTGTCACCCTTGTCCTCTTAAACTTACTGTTTTCATCATCTGTCAGTGACTGTCGGTCTGTGTTACACGGAGCGTCTACAAGCACCTGAGCAACAACGACATTTTGCAGGCAACTATTTTATAATCTGACAAATATAACAAAACGAACTGACAACTCCAAATTGCATAAACTGACAATAAATTCACATCTAGAAAAAGCGAATGCAGATATTTAAATAATAAGTCACCCATTGTGGTATATTTTAAATTTGGCACGTCTGACAGAAAGCGTCGGAGGCCTTAATCGCGACTGGCATCAATGAGTGTTAACATTCAACAACAAATTTGAGTAATAATTTTTACACACTTTTTGGTTGCTACGATCAACAAAATTGAAAAAGAAAAAAGTTGATACTGTGCACACAATTCATGCGCTTATATCACTACTTTTAAAATAATACAATAAAATTTTTCGTTCACTCAAATTTTGTTTATGATGAGGAAGTACTAATATTATGGGATTCATAATACAATTCATAACCTTTGGTTCACGATGTCCCTGTTATACGATTTTTCAGCCTTATCGATGTGGAACACAATGTTTTTTTCATCACCTCCATGTGACATTTTTTTCGCCATACGATATCAACAAAAAATTCTCTTGAAATTCAAATTTGGCAGTCGATGTGCTGAATATGTCGGAATAGCGAAGATGCCAATATGCTATTTGCTGAAATCCCTTGCACAACGCTTGAAATACTCGAGAGAAATACACTTGAGATACTCGCTCTCTCTTTCAGTCCAACGTTATTCCTTATAAGTTATAGCAAAAACAAAACCGGAAACAGATGGGTGATAAAATATTAGACAATGACATAACTAAAGCTTAGTTTAGATAATATATTATAAAACTCACCTTTAAATACGTGTCTAGTAAGCTAAAATAATTTAAGTTAAATTCCAAGTTTACGTTATACGTCTGTCTCAAAAGTAAGTACTCTCTACGGTACGTACTGCACATAGTATATTCTAATATTAAACTTTATTGCGGATCATAACTCTATATATATATATATATATACGTATATGTATGGCACGTATATAAAATTTGATGTTCTTTATCAGGTGTTTGTATTAGATGTTTGTATTAGATCAGAAGTGTATGGGTTTCTATACAATTCTATACATATTTATATGACATTTTTACCTTACAATGCCAACACTGGAATTTAAATTGTATGGAATATAAATTGTATATATACAATTTATATTCCATTAAATTTAAATTTATGTATTTAAAATTATTTAAATTATATTCCACTGTAATATAAAAACGAGACTTTTGAGTTTCAAAGAAATAATTTTACTCTAAAAAATTGGATTTTCTACTTATGCTGTGATGTCACAATTTGAGAACAGAAGAAAAATCAAGAATTTGTTTAGAGACGAAAAGGAGAACAAGAAAACAGAAACTCGTCAAAAAAACAGACCGGACAAGCATCTTGACCAGCTAGACGCATAGATGACACATAGACTCAGATAGGATAAGACAGATAAGACTCTGCCTACCTTGTCAAATCTACTGGGATGTTTCTGAGCCACCATGAGAGCATCTCCTCCGATGGCCTTGACATTGAGGCCATCAGGGCCCATCCCATCCATAGAGCCTGGTACGTACCATCGGAATGTGTCCTTCAGCCTGTTTAGTCGAGAATTGGATGAATCCACGCAGACAATCTCATCTACAAAGAGCCATTCATCACATACACAGCTACAAATACTACAAAAAATTCTTTCCAAATAAGTTTCCTTTTAATCCAATTAATATTTAGTGTGGGGTGAATTTAATTTAATGACATTTATTATTACACCATAAAAGATAAGACAAACCTGCTAGAAGGCATTGGGCTATTGCTAAACTCTTTCCTCCGGGAGCAGCACACATGTCCAACACTGTGTCAATCGGTCTGAGCTCCAAGGCGATGACAGGTAATATTGATGCAGCGTCCAACAGATAGTAGGCTGGATGACAAAATGACAAGCTTTTGAACTGATCGTTATAATAGCGAACACCAATTTAATCATTAAGAAAGGTTTTCCTTTGATGAAAAATATCACAGAAAAGAAGACAACACCATAAAAACATAATATTTCTTAATAGGCCAGAATGGACAATTTTGAACCTGTTTGTAGTGTTAGATGTAACTCAGAGGTTTGAGTACTTGTCCCATGGCCCATTTCAGCAAGGGTATTCAACCTTAAAATTCTCCCCTGCTATATTATTACTTTACTAGCACAGCATACAACTTTCTTATCTAGTAAAATTAATGGCAGGAAGTAAAAAATGTGAAAACAGGTATAGCTAAATACTTTACTCAAAATCAACAGTTTAATGATGCAATTCTAAAAATATATTTCTCTTCCCAATTTTACTACAGCCTGCAATGATGCATACAATAGCTATATGTATACAATGGAACATATGAGAGCATTCCTAAGAATGGCTACGCAATGTCGGACGTCGTGATGACACCGTGTTCTGCGAAGAAACACATCGAGGACTGGGAGTCAAATAGGCCAATATGACAGTGACGTACACAGCTAAGATAGCAACAGTCAAATTCAAAACTCTCTGGAAACTTCTGAAAAGGTACTTAAAATTTTATAAGCCATGTGGAGACTTAAATTTTTCTAAATGTAGTGAGAAAGCATACAATACAAAGGAAATTACCAAAAACTAAACTCTAGTTTTAAAGAAAAAACTACTGCAGAACATTTCGATTTTCCTGATGAGCAAGTGAAAACAGTCCATTGTCCCCAAAACATTTAAGAACAGCTCTGAAAGCAAAGCTGTATGTGACTAGTTATATTCATCAGCAGTTGTCTATACTTAAATGTAAGCTTGGATGTAGGCTTTCAAAGTGGAATAAAGCCACTATGACATATTATTACAATTTTTTTTAATTAAACTAAAAAAAGATCTAGCTATAAGTAACCAAAAAATATGTTATTTAGTAAGTAATCATAAAGTAAATCATCGTAAATGATCTTGCAAAAATTATGCTTTAGAGTTACGCTATTTGACAATTACGATCAGCGTCTAAACTCCCTTCATTGGGAGCTAAATGTGTTTCTAACATATACTTATAGATACATTTTACTTTATTGGTAATAATTGCACTTTAAATATAAATGTTTTTCAAATTATGCCATAGAACAATAATAAAACAGAAAAAGAGAAAAAGGACAACGGTTAGCCCCTAAAATCGAATAAATAGTTTAATAAAGGCCTATTTACTGTTTAAAATATTCAAATTCCAATCTACCTGACCATCTATTACATTCCCGCAAAAAACCGCTACACCTTATACTAAACACCGCAATCTTGCCAATTTAATTTATAGAACGTTATGCAAAAATAGTGCTTACTTCCAACACACATAGTCTACTTTATTATTTTTTGTCTCATGATCTAATTTGTTTAAAACGACATCAAACTTGAAGCATAGAGTTATCATCTATCAAACTTGAAGCATAGAGTTATCATCTATCAAACTTGAAGCATAGAGTTATCATCTATCAAACTTGAAGCATAGAGTTATCATCTATCAAACTTGAAGCATAGAGTTATCATCTATCAAACTTGAAGCATAGAGTTATCATCTATCAAACTTGAAGCATAGAGTTATCATCTATCAAACTTGAAGCATAATGTTAATAACTATCTAAGTTGTCTTCTCTCTAATGCAGATGGAGGGGCAGTGTGTATAAACATCTGTGGAAGGATGCGCTCCTCTTTATGCTGCTCTACTTCAGCCTTAGTCTAATCTACAGATTCGCATTAAATCCCACCCAAAAAGAGTAAGTCATAAGTATTAGTGTAAGTACATTACAGGTGTAAATACTGCATATCACTAAATGTACTTTATTATAGATGTATGCAATGCATAACAGTTTCTGTTAAGTTTTATGTACTATAGATCTATATGTACTTGGTATCCATCTGCACTTTGCATAACGCCTGTACACTGTGTTACTCTGTTTCATGACATACTAAACATTTTTTTAAGATATTGGAATATAGTTGGTATTACAGCACATGTTGTGAGCCAAAGTTTAACTACAGCGTGAATACATGTACTGTACTTTTCGGACTATAAACCGCACCCCTACACCTCGTATAAGCCGCATCTGCTTTATTTTCCAAAAAATGATAATAAAACAATACAAAGGCCGCACCTTTGTATAGGCCGCAGAACTCAGGACGGTGCTTTTTAACACCGCAGCAACTATCCTGTTTAAAACGGAACGGTGCCGTTAGGCACTGTTTCGTATTAACCGACGCTTTTTAACCCAGTGTCTAATGGAACAGTACCATTAGGCATTGCTTCATTTTTTCTTTTACTGCTAGAGGCGCACTAACCAGAGATTCTGGTTAATGCGCCCTAGCGGTGAAAAAAAAAACCACAGAATAGCTGCACCCATATATACGCTGCATGGCTCAAATGACCAGAAAAAAGAAGCAGCTAATAGTCCGAAAAGTACGATATTTCCTCCATATAGCCATTTGTAATACTCATATAAAGTAGTGGCCACTAGAAAACTAACAGAGAAATGAGTAGATGTCATGAGGTCAAGGATGAATATGGCTAACATTGTAGAACATTTGAGAAACTTGTCCTTTATTGCAAGAAAGAATCGGCAAGCATTCCAGTAGCGTTTGTCTTGGGATTTTATGTGACAGTCGTAGTGAACAGGTGGTGGACCCAGGTGAACGATGTAAGTGAATTGTTGTAGATACAACTCTGCTACTACTATGGTTTCTAGTATGCTGTCAGTCATGTGCATCGTGAGAAATCATCAGGTGTAATAACCATGTGCATAATTATTCTTAGTTGTAGATACATGTAGTAGCGCGCTTGATGGGGAATCTGAATATCTGGGTTCGATTGCTGTTTGGAGCGATCTTTTTTTACTAATTCTCTTTATATATACTAGATATATATCTAAATACACTCTATATAATATATATACTATATATAAATATATTGTATATACGTATATGTAAATATATATATGTATATATATATACATATATATATACATATATGTCTACATGTATATGTATAAATGTATGCATATAATTGTATATATGTATATATATTTACATATATATATACACATATATAAATATATACACATATATATTATATAGAGTATATTTATATATATATAGTATATATATTATATAGAGTATATTTATATATGTAGTTTATATATATTATAGAGAGTATATTTATACATGTAGTATATATATTATATAGAGTATATATATATATAGTATTTATATTATATAGAGTATATTTATATATAAAGTATATATACTATATAGAGTATATTTATATATATAGTACATATATTATATAGAGTATTTTTAGATATATATACTATATATAAATATACTCTATATAAATATACTCTATATAATATATATGTGTATATATTTATATATGTGTCTATATATGTAAATATATATATATACATAAATATATATATATACACATATACAGTTATATGTATACATTTATACATATACATGTAGACACATATATATATGTATACATATATATATTTATATATATAAATATATATATACTTATAATATATATAAATATATATATACGTAAATACAATACGTATATATATTTACATGTACATATATATATATATATATACGTATTTAAATATAAAAATATATTTGTACAGTAAGTTAAGCAGCAGCCAATTTAAGTTGTTTGGATTATATGCCAATTAAAAATAGAAACTAAACTCATCATTATAGAGATACGATGTCTTTGAGCCAGATATAATATTAAACATTTTAATTTCAGGGGCAATTTTCCCAGTAATTTTTGGCTTAAAATAGATTTTAAATTTTTCGTTTTGTTTTTCTCCAGTTTATATTTGAGCAAAATGTAGCTAATGTCATAAGAGTTCTACAACACTAAGTTTGAAGATTTCTAGAAAGAGTTAAGCAGCCATTCAAGACCTTAGCTTTAGCAACTATCTTGACGCTACAGGTCCACATTTTTGGCTAATAAGAGATGACAAAGGTAAAAATATATAAATGGTTCATCAAGACGGTTTCATGCAACTAACAAGCCTTTAGGCTGGAATTGTTCTTCATTTTAGAATGGGTTCCAACAATCGCGCCACATCTAGTCAGATATTACATGATACCGCTAAAGGTTGCGTAGAGCTTATATTTATCAGTCACTAAAGTTTTACATGCAAATAGCGTGCATTAATCTATTCGCATCAACTTATTAGGCGATGCCATGGCCAGATGACTTGGCAATCGCCATTACTAGCCTTGTGCATGGAAATGATGACCTGGGCAGACTTATGAGACGTACTCTAATGAGGTAAGAAGCTTCCATACTAAACATTCATTTATTGCAGAAATCTTTTGTTTCTTTCAAGAATTTTTTTTTTGTTTTAAATTGAACGCAAACTTTTCATAATCATTTTACTACCACACATTTAGGATCCTTTCAGACCCTCTATACATACTTTAATTGTAAAATACCCAAAAGTGTTGATCATTCGCTGAAGATATCCTTAAACTGGGAGTTATCCTCTATATATATCTTTTAAAAATTATTGTACATATTATTACACCCTGAGGACATCCCCGAACAAGTCTTACTATAGATTTTGTAAGAGAAATTTAATTTATTATTCCTAGGTTAAATATTAAAGGGCTTCAATACTTGTATTAAATATTTAATCTATCTATATTCTATATACATGTATATATCTCAATGTTTGTCTGTCTGCCTGTCCAGCTATAGCGATAAAGTTTTAAGAATGAAATATCCGCTGCGAACTGGTTTTGAACTCAAACCCTCCAGTTCTGCTGATAGGCTAGTATCTAATAAACTACACTGTCCAACTGGCTAAACCATAGAATTAATTGGGCACATACTTAGTACACACAAAAATCTTTCGTGGCTTCGTGTTCAAACTGCAGCTAAAAATGTGCCAAGCACTACCAGAAGAAAAATGGTTAAACTCACATGACCAACAAGACTATGCAATCAAATTAAAGCTGTTGTAGGTGCAGTAGTCGGTACAGTATAAATTACACAGACATAAACACAATACACAGACATAAACTAAACATCTTCACTTAGAAGTTAGAATGGTAAATGTTGTATATGTTGATTAAAATAAAATGTCTTGGAAAAAACTTTTTATATTACCCATGCAACGCCAGGCATTCAGTTAGTATTACTTACAGGATGAAATTATTCGATAGAATTAATCAATCGCGAATTTGCGTACAGCCAATTCCGCGAATTATTAAAATACGCGAATTATTAAAATACGCGAATTATTAAAATACGCGAATAACTAGTTTCATTTTTAACACAAGGGAGAATAACTACTACCTCAAGTTAAAAACTAGCCGCTAGGCAGAGTTAGTAAGCGTAGCTGAGTTCTAAATTTTTTAAAATTATCTCCGGAGCTTTGAGTTAAGCCCATTGCCAATGCATTACACTTGTTTACAAAATTATTCAAGGTTGTCACAAGTTATTCGGCATAGCGTCGTCATCGCAAAAATCTCTCCTGCCGTTCTTTACATAGAAAAAATTCACAACTTGTTGGTTCACCAAAGGCCTCTACAACGATGAATATTCATGAAAACCTCTGGATGCAGCCAGAAATTTATAGCTTCGCATGATCGACATAAGTTTCCCAGCTAAATAGAAACCTAAACACGTGGCATACACTTGTGAAAGTTTGACTCTACTGTTAGCTGCATTCATGGATTAATTTATTTGCGAATGTGTTCATCCGCAAATAAATCATTCCAAGAATATACATGAAAAGACAATTTTTGCGAAATTTAACTCTGCGAATAATTTAATTCTGTAGAGTACATACTTGCAGAGCTGTCCTGCAACTAGGCTCGAACTATTGGACAGTCTCTTTTGTTTTGTTTGTGTTATTTTCTATACTACACCTATAAATTATAGCCAATAAGATATCACCCACACTCACATATAATACAAATTATAAAATTATAATACAATAATACAAATTATAATATTATAATACAATAATAAAAATTATTTGTAAAAACATTAGGGCTGTTAAGAAAAATCATTGGTCTTTAATACTTCCAACAAAGCAACTTATCTAATACAGCTGATTGTATAACAGCAGAAAACCACCATCAGTTGTGTAAGGCGTTACAAAAAGGCATATATCAGAAACTGCTGCTTGCAGATATGTGAATCTCTCATGGATGCTGGCGTTGTGCAGTATTAGCTCGATAGCTAAGAAACGATTCCCGACTCTTGATCATCTTGTGGAGATTGGTAAGAGCAAGACTTGACAACTTGACAAGACTTGACAACTTGACAAACAACTTATATATTTGCCTCGCATGCTGATTTGGCGTACGTGCTGCTTTAGCATTCAATTTTAGCTAGCATGACCCGGGGAAAATTTCATGGTTGTGCTTTCTTGGTTTGGTTACAACTATTCAACACAGGCAATCGACAACTGATGTTAGTTTTCGGTTGATCATTAACTAAGCTAAAGCCTGGTTCCCATATATGTAGCAAAGCACCGGCGGTAACATCGGCAGCAAAACACTTGCGGTGCTCGGCGCAGTTTAATGTTCACATAAGCCTGGTTCCCATATCGATTGCGAGACTCCGGCGGTAACATGCGCAGTAAAACTGCGGGATATGTTCACATAAAGCTACATCGTTTATAATTTCGTAAACATTATTGCGTAATCAAATAAAATTTTCGCTCGCCATGCCGTTCCTATAATGGTCACCTTTACCCGTACAGTGCATTTCGGGAAGGTTTTGCCTGCGGCCGTTTGCGAAATTTGAACATGCGAAAACTCTTGCGTTGACCGCCGGCATCCACCGGCGGTGCACTGCGATCCGCGGCGTGTAGGTTCCCATTTTACCACAATAGCCTGCGGTGCTGTCGCCGGTGCTTTGCGGCGTATATGGGAACCGGGCTTTAACCTATACATGATTGAACTGAGATTGATATGGTTGAATTTGCCAATATTTAATCTAAAGCATGAACAATGGCTAGTGTGTTTTGAGAGACCATCAGGTGTACAGATAAAGCGCAGATGATTACTTTCAGCAGCTATTGTGAAACACTAGAAAGCAGGCTATTGGTGCAGGTGATGGAGTGTCCATAAGCTGAAATTTGCGAGTTCAAATCCTGCTTATAACAATCTTTTTCTATTGTTTTATATGAAAAGTGTGACACACAATGGACTAGCACACATGCTATCAATATATAGATGATCTTCTCCACTGCTTTAATTCTCCTCTACAATTCTTTAAAATTCTTGGTTGACATTGACCTTTTAAAATTTGCAAAGATAAAAAGATTTTTAAATTATTTGATTGTCTTACACTGCCTAGTTAGACTGCCTTGTTATCCCTGTCCCGAAGATAACAATCTAGACAGCAGCAGTGAATTTTAATATTTATTTATTTGCATATTTTTTAATTATGCAAATTAAGGGAGAAATTAAAACCTATTTGTCATTCCAAAATTCTTGATAGTTTTCCGTAATGAGTTGCAAAATTTTAGTGATTGCCCAGTGTACATCCTCAAAACTATGTAGAGACAAGAGGTATTTTACTGTTTTTAATATCTCATAAAATGTTGAATTATTGTAACCCATCACCAGAAGGCTTCGAGATACCATGGCCACGTTTACTGCATGCCAGAGGCTTATTTACCATGAACATGTTTGGGATGGTGTATGCACTAAAATAACTCGAGCCTTGCAGAAATTAGTGCAGAAGTTTACATTTGCTACAACGTGCTAGTATATATCCCGTTTCTCTACCTTTAGGAAATTTTTCAATTTCAGAGAATTCCAGGAAAAACGGAAATTCCATTTGATTTAGCTTTCTGACAATTCCATTCCTTTTCAATTGTTTGAAATAACTTCATCAAGCAAAAAAATGTTGGTTTTCAATTATATGGTGGAAGACCATTTCGTTGGAACAGGTATACAACATTATGCTGTCGACAACAAAACTTGACACTCTCCGTGAACATTTCTAGGAATGATGACGAAGAATGAACAGGAGATCTTTGAGAGTATAAAGACAACCTCAAACAAGTACTTCATACCAATAATCTGGGCGACTACCCTCATAACCAGAGCAAGGAAGGAAGACAGAATACGAGCTGACTATAACAAAGTTTACCTAATACAGGTCAGCTAAATGTATCGTATGTCTTCAACATATCTTCTTGAAAATTAACTTAGGCAAAAATATGGTAGATTTTGTCAGGAAGTATCTTGACGTTTGAGCTGATCTGACTGCCAGAATGTTTCAAGATTATAATCGATGAAACTTGATCACTAAAACATGAAAAGTTAAAACACTCAGAAGAAAAATATGTGCAAAATGACATCACTAGTCGCTATCATTGCTTATAGTTGATACTGGGTATTCCAATAAATTTGTAGCGTTATGCGTCTCTATTTTGTTGGTTTCTTTTTAACTATAATCGCACTTTCTATTGATCTGACTGTTTCAACCGCAATCAAGTTTTGTCGATTTTAATCTTGAAATATCCAAGCAGTCAGATCACCTCAAACATCAAAAACAATCACAAATGATAGAAAAATACCGATATTTTCTGATAAAATCTACTGAAATGTTTTGAAAGTTCATCGTCAAGGCTGGTTCATTCTGCATCACTGTATGTTGGGGTTTCCTCTCGTCTACTAACCATCAACTATGTGCACTGTAAACCAGTGATATACCCAAGGAATCGTGGATATGTCGATAAACATCGAAGCTATGAAACTTTCCTAGTATTTCGCCGAGCATCTACATCGTCTGCCCAAAGTGCACCAACTTGGCGATGGTGAGTGGATGTTGCGAAGTGTTTAATCTATATTATCCTTCATGATAGTTGCAGCGGGATTAGCATTTCATCGTATTAGCGACGGGATTGCGTAATGAAAACAATTTGTGGACTAGAGGACAACTAGCCGATGTAAACATGGATGGGTTATGATAGTGTGAACATTGTTATCACAGACGATCACCAATAAATTGTGGGTTAACGCCGTCATACCGTGACATGGTAGTGTGAATCAGCCTTTAGACTGAGAAACCACAAAATCAAGAAATATGAAGAGACCATCGACAACCGTACCAACAAGAACAGCAACTATTGAATGTTCTGAGGAAGAACAACATCTAAACCAACAACTAATGCAGGAACTTCTTGAAATAGTGGTGCTATCTGTTGTAGCTGGTGGGAGAATTCAGAGGCAAGCTAGGAACTTTATTCAATTATGACTGGCTGAGTGTTCCACTTGTTTACACCCAGGTGAGTCAAATGTGGGTCGCATAAGTGGGTCAAATATTGACTCACTTTCATAGTGACCCACTTTTTGACCCACTTTCATTGTGGGTCACTGTGAATGTGGGTCAAAACCTATCTGCATGGTTTTAATAATTAATGAGTTCTAAGTCCGATGCAATTTTTTTTGCTCAATCTCCAACTATGGCTTCAGATGGAAGGATGGACATGGCTCTTATTATAGTCAAAACTATCAAATTAATATAATATGAGAAAAGTTCAAATGCCTTTATATAAAAAAATCTTAGAAAAAACCTAAGAATTATATTAAATATATGTAATAGGCATGTAAATATGTAAATAAATGCAAGCATTATAACAATAATAGCTACAAGTGAAAAAATTGATGAAAGCTATGAAATACAAAAACTAAGATCAAATCCAAAGTCTACTATAAAACATATTTTTGTAAAGTTTAAGTAGCCACAAAACATTTGGAGTTGTTTGCACTATTGACCACTGAATGCAAGGAATTAGATCATCAGATAAATTAAATCATTACACAGCTGAGATGTCATTGAGGCAGTTAAAATATTAAACATTCTAATTTGCATGCAATTTTCACCTGCAACCCTTTGCCAAAAAGGATGACAACGACAAAAACAAAAAATAAAACGCAATCAGTTTATATTTGAGCAAACGGTGGCTACGATCGTCATAGTAATTGTCATATTGGTTTAAAAAAGCTGGATTTAAAGGTTTCTAGAAATATTTCAAGCTGTAACTCAAGACAGACTAGGCATACAATAATTGTAGCCTTAGCTACAGCCTTGATGCTAGAACCTTGACAAAAAACTTAATTAAAAGCCATTCTAAAATCAAGTAGTTGCAATTTTAAAACTCAATACAATCAGACTGTCAATTGCGATGCAAAATTTTTACAAATATTTGAATCTCGACTAAAAGTGACTAGAATATAAAACATTTGAAGAATCTCAAAAGAAGAAACTTGTAAAAATAGGAATAAAATATAGCAAATATGATAATAAAAGTAATAATAAAACAGTTACATGTACTTGAAAATAAATTCTTTAATTATTATACCATTATTATAAACTACTTAATAACAAAAAACATTTATTAAACTTGGCGTAGTGTTAAATTAATGTAATTTATGCCATGTACACGTACTTCTATCAACACCCCTATCCCTCTTAGGGAGGACGAGCTCCATCCCTAAGAGCCACGTCCTTTTTCTGAACCTATGGTTGAATGTTCGAAAAAAGGAGTACACCACAGGGGGTTCGAACTCTGACATTCAGCTTTACTACCATCTGCAAACTTATTCGTAGCCAAACCTTGATACATGTACTTGATGTCTGTAAGTTGAAATGGTGATAAAAAATAAAAAGCTCTTTAATTAATTAGTTATTATATTACTACATTACCATTATTACATCACTCATTATTTTCTTGTAGAGGTTAAAGAGCACCATGTTAATGACTTTCTCCGTATATCTAATTGTCCACATAATAACTTGGCTATAACTCATCAGACACTTATGCACATATGGCCACTCAATATTTCAAATCAGATCGCAATAAAAATCTTCCAATATTTTTGAACATCACTAATTTGAGCATGTTTCATGATATCTGATTCCAATTTATGCAAATATATATCACAATTTAAGGCTCCACGTCAAAACAAAAATTAACATTTTCATCAAAGAAAAAAATCCCTTTAGAATGGTGATTCGCCAGTTACTTTCTAATTTTATCAATTATGTTTGACAGGTTGTGACGATTGCAGTTCATGCCTACTTCCTATCCATTATAGTCGGAGATCAGTTTCTCGAGAGCAATGCCGCCTACCCTGATAGGGCCATAGACATCTACGTGCCTGTTTTTACGTTACTTCAGTTCCTCTTTTATATGGGCTGGCTCAAGGTCGCCGAGAGCCTTATTAACCCTTTCGGCGAAGATGACGACGACTTTGACACAAACTGGGTTATCGATAGAAACATACAGGTGAGATTTGTGTTTGACCTTTGACCTTGACCAATATAAACCTTAGCGGGTGTTTATATTGAAGATGAATCTGCACCAAATCATAGAAGATTTTATTAGAAAGGATCGGTATGTTATCTGTACTATCATTTGTGATTGTTTTTGCCGTTTGAGGTGATCTGACTGTCAGGATGTTTCAAGAATGAAATAGACAAAACTTGATCGTGGTACTTGATCCTTGATATTCATATGAAAGTGCGATTATGACGTTTATAGTAGCGCTTCAGCAAAGAGACTGGCTCAATGGAAACGTAAAACGCTGCAATTTTAACACAATAGCTGATATCAATAACGAGACAGACCATGGCAGCCGAGCAACTAGTGACATCATTTTGGCACATATTTTTTAGCATTCTAATCACGATCAAGTGCTTTTCAATTTCAATCTTGAAACATCCTGGCAATCAGATCACCTCAAACATTAAAAACAATCACAAATGATAGTACAATATGGATACTTTTCGATAAAATCGACTAAAATGTTGTGTATGTTCATCGTCAAATAGAATGATAAGTAATATTTACTATAACAAGAGCCGCGCCCTTTCTCTGAACCAATGGTTGAATGTTGGAAAATGAGCGCATCACAAGGGATTTGAACTCTAACATTCAGGTTTGCAGCCAGGCACACTAGCAACTGCACCACTCGACTACCTTGCTGCTATTCGGCATAATTGTACACATACTTATTACACATGACGATCTCTCACGACCTCTCTGACTACCAGAGTACTTGTGGACAGATAATTCATAATTCATTAAACCTAAAACCTGGTACATATATATATGTTCAAAGCGACAAAATCCTCCATTTCTATATTTGGAAAGGCAGCGATGCAAATAATTGTCTTTCGGAGAGTTTGAATGGAACGAAGAGCCGTCAATACTATGTGACATATTCTTTATACAATTGAAGAATAGAAGATGAGATGTTTATATTTCATTTAATTTTCAATTTCCAACACTAAGACTCTCCATACAGTGTGTGTACTCTAGAAACCTACTTAAGACTTAGTTGAAACGGATCAAATCTATTGTGAACTTGAGAAAACAAAAAGCAAGCAATAAAACAGCTAAACATTCATCCGCCAGAGTGAAAAAAAATTAAAAACCTCAGTTGGCCTTCGAGATGCGTGTCTCGTTCATTTTGTGATTACTCGCCTATCAAATAACTTATTTGTCAAACTAATCTATAGTATCAAGTTTATGTGTTCCAGACCAGAAAAAACATCTCATTATAACCTTAATTATGAAAATAAACATGTTTTTAATAAAACATATTTGCATATACTTTATGTATGATAAAACGAAAAAGTTGTTGTTTATGAAAGAAAGATTTTAGTAAGCCTCACCTTGGTGGCAGATGAATGCAGCCAACGAAGATGAAGGTGGCTGAGGAAAACCATTTTTTAACTTTGAATGTAAAGGTAATTTTCCTTCATGACAAAATTAGCTTTCAACATAACCATAATATTTCTCATTTAATAAATGCATATCTAAAATGATTTAATTGCCCTATTGCAGCAGATAAAAAACAGTTGATAAACATAAAAATGTAACGTATGACCTTGTCCTGTTTAGCAAGCGCATCATATAGATAGTAGAGGCTTTCCCAAAAATAACAGCTCATATCCCAAGTTGGCCTTACGCGAAAAACAAAAATATTGTTTGAATCATGGCTTGTAAATACGAAACTCATATAATGGGCTGATTGTGAAGTGAGATTTGAGTATATTCAAAGAGCTTTCAATTCTGACAAGCTATTAAAAAGCTTTAAAAAATACAAGGTGACCCTCTATTTGAACGTCCCCTCTAACAAAGCACCACTCTAGGGGAAGGGTTGAAAATTAGAGCGCCATGGCATTCAAATAGAGGTTTTACAGTAAGTTTGTTTGCTCTAGTCAAGTTTGTGTGACTTGGTTGAGCTTGTGTGATTAAGTTTGTGTGTTAATGGTTACTGATTTTTTCTCTATTACACATTTTGTAAACTTAACTACTTCAACAAAAAACCCACTAAAAAATTAATTTGCTAAAAAATTAAAAAATTTTTTACGTATTCGTCATTGAGCTTGACACTAAAGTCAGATACATAAAAAGCGTGTTTTTTGACAGCAATGGATTCTACCAAGAATGATAGTATGAGAATATGTCTGCGTCTTGTAGGTGTCCTATCTAATAGTTGATGACATGCACAAGGAGTATCCAGAGCTGATAAAAGATGCCTATTGGGACTCTATAGAAATAACCCTTCCATATACGGCTGCTGCTGAGCAGTCTAAAATGAACCCTTACATGGGCTCAACCAATGAGATTCAGCAAGTTTCATTATCTTCTTTATCTATAAATCTCAGTCTGTTATGTGTATGTCTAGCTGTAGCAATTAGAATCTAGAAAATATTCGGTTCGTGCTGGATTTGACCTCAGAACTTCGCGTTCACAAGGTGACATCCTTACTAATTAAGCTGAGCAAGATGCAGTAATTTATTAGGCGATATGAGTCGTTATGTCCGCTAAAATATGTATAGCACTTTGGATTACACACGCTGGTCACAAAAGTTTGCTCTCACGGCAATAAGGATATTAGGGTAAAATTAGTCATTGGTGACAAACCAGGCTAATGGCAAGTGGCAGGCAACTACATTACCCATTGCCATTGTTTATAAGCTGTGTTTAATACCCATGCAATGTCAGGCACCCATCTAGTTATTTATAAATCTCAACATCTGTTGTGTGTATGTATAGCAATTAGCATTTCGAAATTAAAAATCCTTATCAATGATAATTTGATCTCGGAACCTCTCGGTCTGCAGACCAGTGATCTAATCCACTCTACTACAAAACCACAATGAATGATTGTGATGTCATCTATTACATGGGTTAAAGTACCTATTACCTACATTTAAAGCGCTTGAGGTTATTAACTAGCACGGTTGATCATTACGCATTACGTAACGATTATTGACCTGGCTTCAAACAGGGCTAATGTTTTAGAAAAGATTTAGACTGCTAATGTTGTACTAAGACAGGTTCAATGGGAATAAGAATGAGTAGGATAGCATAGATAAACTAGAGAACAAATCTAATTGGGATAAAAAATTATATGAATCGAGTTTCACTATGGGAAGAATTTTCATCACGAATGATTTTTGTCTAAAAACAAATCAATTGTGTTTTAGATGAGCAATATTGTAAATATTGTAACATAATATAAAATACATTTTTAAGATAAAATATATAAATATATAATATTTATGTATTTATATATATTTATATAAAGTATTGACAATATTACATATCCAATATACATATTTTATATGTTATATTTATAAAATATATTATATTTATATATAAATATAACATATATTATATAGTTATACATAAATATTATACATTTATTTAAATAATATTATATAATATATATAATATAATATGTAATATAATGTAAAATACATACAATATAAAATAATATTGTAAAATGTTTAGGTTAAAAGATGAAGACCAGTTGTTTATGCCACTTGCACCAGTTCAGGAGGAGCCAAGTCCGCGAAGTGCTCAGAAACAGTCAGGAAAATTCAACTCTAATGATAACCCGACACACCTGGGCTTTTTCCGATCATCATTACAAAAGTTCATGCAGAATGTAAAAACAACCCTAACTAAAAGTAGGTAATTTGTGTTAATAATATGTAAGTGTGTAATTTAATCAAAATAACTAACTAAATGTTTTAGATATATTTTCAGTTTATGCAGCCATAATTTAAAGCATATGTCCTAATACTATTTTATGTTTTAGGTCAAGTTTGTGTAATCCGGTTGAGCCTGTGTGATTAACCCTTTGAACCCTAATGGCCTTTATTGTGGTGCGTCAGAAAATAAAATGTGTCAAAAAAACTAGCAGCAAGAATACCGGCATTCGCATGGCTTTGTTTACAAAAGCTGTTTCTAAGTAACATCGTCAACCAATCAAATTAATTCTTGGACAGGATGTAAGATTAGAAATTTCACTTTTATTTGTAAGAGTTTTCAAATATCTTTATTTACTTCCTGCGTTATAATAACCAACTTTATTAGACCGATATCGCGAAAAAATCAACACAACTCGTTCGTTGGTAGGTCATGGATGATTGCGATGCAAATAGAGAATTTTATGATACTAACTATAATTTTCCAGTATATTTTGAGTCATGAAATGATGATGTGCGCGTGCTCGATGAATATGATACTACTGTAAATATTTTTACGAGTTATTAAATTCGTACAAATTTTTATAGTTTAAGCTCGAATAACAGTGAAATACTGTTTTTTCTGTTAGATGACATTTGCTGTGGGTTGCCCGACTTTTTTACTAGTGTTTTACCAAATATCATTGAATTATGGGCACATTTAGATATATTTCATAAAAGTTTAAAATCTTCGGATCGTAGAACAAATCTCCCACGGTTACTGACACACATTGACAAGAATGGTCATGGTTCAAAGAGTTAAGTTTGTGTGTTGATGACTATTGAATTTTTTCTATTGCACAATTTTTAAACTTAATCACTTGCAACAAAAACCACTAAAGAATCAATTTGTTAAAAAATTCAAATATTTCTCACATATCCGACATTGAGCTTAACACTAAAGTCAAATACATAAAAAGCGTGTCTTTTTGACAGCGATAGATTCTACCAAGAGTGAGGAGATGACCTTGCAAGGTGAGAAAGAGCCTACCATTTTCACACACTCTAGTGAAGGCTCACTAATGACAGCTGATGCCTTTGCTTCGTACCAACGTCATACAGCCTTGCAAAAGGAAGTCGCTAACACAAACAAATACGGGATGCCAAATAGTCAAAATATTAACGAAATTCAATCTGAAGATGTGAGGACGTCTCAACCGGCTGTGGCAATTTTGAAGGAAGATACTATAAAAAGCCGCAAAACACGGGAATCATATACGAACCAAACCAGAATGACAAAAGCAAAACTCGACAATAACCAAAGTAATAACGCAGACGCATTCAACTTCAAGTACAAAACGAAAGAAAACGTCAGTTTGGCCTCCAATGAGAAACAGGAAAGGGAGCGCGTATTGAAAGAGCTGTACACATGGTATCATGATTATAATATCAAACACTCAAAGCGTGAGACAAGCAATGTGACAACAAAGAGACAGGTTGACACTGAGAGACAGGTCAGTTTTGAGAAACATGCAGACTCTGAAAACCATGGTCAGACTGCAAACGATGACCATATTGAGAGTGCCAACTCAACTACCGTCTCCCAAATAGTACGAGTGGTGCAACCTACGACGGCATCGACAAGTCTTGAACAAGAATCCTGTGACGACAGAGGAATGTTAAAACCCATAGGTAAAATCATCTTAGTTGAATGCATCAAAGAATAAACAGCAACCTTTCAAATTAACATAAAAAGCAGCCATGTAAATTTAGCAGTTTTTGCGAAATGTTCACAAATGTTACCTGTACCAAAATATAAAATGAATCAATTATCATGGAATAAAAATTCTAGTTGTCATTGCAGATGAAAGGAAGCAGCGAGCATCAAAAGGGAAACTTCAACATTGGATACGCAACTCATTCCAGAAAAGATTTCATAGAGAAAACCAACATCCAGAAGGAAAATCACTGGTGAATACAATAAGCATAGAGCAAAGTAGAAAAAAAGCCAAATTTTTGTCAAAGACAAAAAAAGCCTATCAAATAGCTTATTTCTTGAGCATTCTCATTTGTTTATCAGATGTAAGTTTTCATCTGAGTTTAACTAAAAGCCCGGTAATAACTTGAAATAAGTATGATGTCACAACTCACGTGTGACAGTTGATGTCACAACTCACATGTGACAGTTCGGAATTGGAAATCTTTACTATAACCAAAACCACGTCCATCCATCAACAGCCACAGTTGGAGGTTTGAAAAAAAGGTTGCATCCATGGGATTCGAACTCATAACCTTTATAATACCACAGTCAAGCATCTACCTAGAAGTGTTTTAATAGACAGATTTTACAACTTTTTCTGTTGGCACAAATTTTTATTCACTGATATGCAATAATGTGCAATCTCAACATATGGACTTTTTGCACATGAGATTAGGTTATGACAAAGTTTGAAGTTGTCTACACCTACTGTAAAAATGAATTATAGCTATTATTAGTGGCTCCGATCTAAAGTACTTAGTGAAACTTATGTTGATGTATTGCTCTCTTTATATAATGCTAACTCTTTAATGACACTTGCAAGTGATTTAAAATTATAACAAAGTCCCCCATTCATGTCGTGTGTAAATATTGTTAGTTTAATTCTAGAAGCAGAGAAGTGAAGGAGATGGGGAGGCAAAGGAGACGACCCATCAAATTGGACATATAATGACACCAACTGCGAGAATAGCAAGAATAGAGTTGGAACTGAGGGAAGTAGAAGAAATATGGGCTGAGATAAACCGACATGAAAAGGGCAGTAAATAGCAGCCATGTTGCCCTTGCTAGATATAAATATGCTGCTACTGCAAGCAGTGAGGTCAAAGGGCAAAATTTATTATGATGCAAAAACTCAATGAGTATCAATAAACTATTAATTGTTACTTTGGAATTGTCTCCCTACTTCATCTTGAAGACTTCGATTATCTGCTCAACTGGTAATTAGTGGTAGTCATAGACGTATAGATGGAGTGTTTTTGAGATTGGAGGGGACAACTTTTCTAGCAAAATTACTGTCGATGTTTACATTAGACGTATAAGAGCTTTTGCTAGTCATTAGACTCATTACAACACATTGCTAGTCATTACAACACAGACAGACAAGAGAAGATCATTTTTCTTGTATATAATTGCAAACATATTTAATTAAATTTTAAAAGTAAATCATTACAAAGGGTGGTTAATACATACAGTTAACACAAAATTAACTTGTTGATAGATTTGCTTTATGTGTAGAAGCCGTTGTATATCTGAACAAATGTTTTCATAAAATTTTTTTACAAAATGTTGAATACGTTTAACAGGCTACAAGCCTAGCAATAAATGCTTTGGGTTGTTCCAAAGCAATCAAAAATCCATTAAATAAACTGTGTAATAAACTTAATGCAAAAAACTAGAGCACAAAAAGTAACAAAATTAGAGCGATAAAGTTATAATTCATAAAAATAGAGTGTTATTGTTGCTCTACCATTGGCTCAACAATGTGGCTTATGTTACTTAATTCAGTTCATACTTTTGTTTATATTTATTTATATCACTCATCTATTTTATTTTTAATTTTCAACAACCCCTTCACAACACGACGATGTCTTGAAAAACCGCAAAAGATTTTGGGAAAGAAATTACCTTGTGGGCTTTTGTCTTGTCAGAAAACACGAATGTTGAGGTGATCGCAGGTAGAGAACTGTAGTAGGTTGAAATGTTGTTAACAAATAGACTTCAGATATGTACAAGTTGAGTTTATGATTTAACTAGCTGAAGGCCCTGCATTGCGCGTGTAGTAAAAAGCAGCTTATAAATATTACACTACCCACATTACCTTACTTACTACACTACCTGCAACTGTTTATAAACTGTTTTTATTACCCGCGCAACGCCGGCCATTCAGCCGTGAGGCCATACAAAGCTTTAATCGCTCGGTAATAAATTACTGTAATCATGGTAATCGTTACATGTGACTCAACATCATTATGCACATTTTAATCGATGTAATAAATGAGTGTTTCATTATTATTCGCTACGGTCAGTTGGACATGTAGTCTATCAGTTTAGATAGCCTGTCTGTAGACCTGGAGGTTTTGAGATCAAATCCTCTGTGAAGTAGATTTCCTACCTAAAGCTTTATCGCTGTAACTGGATAAACGAATGACAGATTAAGAAATTACATCGCTTTCATAAGTAAAAAGTAAACAGATGTTAATTAACAACAGATGATTTGTTAATTCAAAAATAACTAGATCACACATGATTTACGTGTTACCATCGTCCAAAGGTATTGGATTTGAAATAATGGTTCGCCACCATGATTCCAAACTGTCGCTGACATGGTTAGAAGAGTAATAAAGTATAACAGAGAGTAATAAATTGTCAATAGTATAATTACGTTGCGTAAACAACGTTAATGATTCATATGATTAGACAGTATATCTGGAGAAGATGAGTTCAATCTAGTTGAAGTCAAGAATATCGCTACACCATGTACACCATGTACAGTGCTAAATCAGAAACTACGATAAAGCTTATGCTGACAAAACGAAACCTTTTTGGTTTATTTGCTCAATTTAAGGTTTGTCAATTAAATATCAACGCTAATGATTTTTACCAACCAAAAAGAACAAGAACAAGTTTTAGCAAAAATTCAAGGTTGCTTGGCATAAAACAGTCCTTAGCGAGGATTGCTGTGCCATTTATGCATAGCCACTCAGCCTCTCATACCGTTAGCCTAAAGTACTACCGTAAGTGTGAAATGTCAACATCTTTGCGATCTAAAGATGAGTTAAATTGGAGAAATCGTCAAACCTTTTGAATACTTGTTATGACCTGTTTCCACTCGCAATAAAAACCATCAAATCGCTGGTATGCAGCAAATTTAGGTACTGCTAATGGCAAAACCTAATCGTTCGACTGTCAACAATCTATCAATAAGAAGTTCATCAACATGTCCATCTATATATCTAAATCTCAAAGTCTGTCATTCGGCGTGTCCAGCTATTAATAGCTATTACAATCTAGGAATAAAAGATCCACTTCGCTTTGGATTTGATCTCAGAACCTCCCGTTCACCAGGTGATAACCTAACCAATTAAGGTACGATTTAGTATACAATTAACCAATTTAGTATACACCTGATCTGGTCTGAATATTTGTACTTGTGATTAACTGGGTTTGTTATGAGAGGGAAGTCTTGTTTGTATATATGAGAGAGGAGATAACTCTCGATTGTCACAATGTATATTCCATGGGCAGCTTCAGCGACGAGAGTGACAGGGTATATACGAAATATATACAAACCACATTTTCCATATAATTAGAGGTACCATTAAATATAAATTAAATAAAGTAATATTATAAAATATTAATATTTTTAATTAAATATATTTAATATATTTCAATTTAAATATACTTAAATATATATATTAAACATATATAATATATATTTAAAATATATATTATATATATTCATATATATATATTAAATATATATAAATATAATATGTGCACACCTATATTAAATATCATTAAATACAGGTGTACACATACCGTACTCTCCGGACTACTAGCCACTACTTTTTTCTGATGATTTGAGCCCTGCGACTTATATAAGGGTGCAGCTATTCTGTGGCTTTTTCTTTCACCGCTAGAGCGCATTAGCCAGAATCTCCGGTTAGCGCTCCTTTAGCGGTGAAAGAAAATACGAAACAATACCTAACGGTACTGTTCCGTTAGGCACTCCGTCAGGCACTGTTCCGTTTTAAACAGCAAAGTCGCTGGCGTGTTAAAAAGCACCGTCCTGAGTTCTGCAGCCTATACAAAGGTGCGGCCTATGTATTGTTTTATTATCGTTTTTTTGAAAAATAAAGCAGATGCGGCTTGTATAAGGGTGCGGTTTATAGTCCGGAAAGTACGGTAACTAGTACACCTGTGAAATGCTCGCAGTGACATCATAACTATCCTTCTTACTACTAAACAAAAGATGCTAGGACTCCTGCTTATGACATCACAGCAACTGTTTTTAGCAATTCTAGAGGTCAACATCTGCTGATAAAATGAAATTGTTTAAGATTTTACTACTTACTCAGGAGCTTGCTTTCATCAACCTTGGGAGAATAAAATGACTGTGATTGGCCAATCGGGTGAATGTGACATCGAAGCTTGGGAGGGATTGTCAGGTGACCAGCAGAAGAAATCTCTGCAATCGAATAATATACCATCTGTTGCCATTCTGACACAACAACACATGGCAAGAATGCACGACACCTCGGAGAGGGATATATAACTACTGCTTTTAATGTGGGAGTACTACAAGTGGTTGATAAAGCCAATATTTCACACTTAAGTGTTTAGTGTATGCTTTCAGTGGTATCAGTGTTTCTCTCGATGGCTATCATGGATCACAATAAGCCCACTTTTTCGTTTTAAAAAGTTATCGAAGATGACATGCCTACCTATTAAAATTTTGACATTTTTTTCTCGACAAACAAATCGAAAAGAATGGAAAATATATTTTTGAAGGCTTAACATGTACACCCATCTATGACAATATAGATTACCAATCCAAATATTGTGAAAATTAGTGATTTCATATAAAATATTGTGCAGAGAACATCAATGTGTATGCTTGACCCATGTAGCCCCTGACTCATCTGCATGAGAGTATGTATACAGGGAGGACAGCCAGCCACCCATACCTATGCCAGGGTCGGTGTCAAGGAGAAGCATTTGCCTTTCCATGTCCTGTTCAAGTTCTTCTTTGCTTGTGATCTTGCGCACAGCTGGCACATAGTCATACAAGTCGGGGGCGTAGTAGGGTACCTCTCCTTCTCCTTCGGCAACTTTAGGTATCACAAAACCTGGCAATAAAATGGTAGCAAATGATTACTTAGTCTATGTACAGTAATCTCTCCTATTCCTTGGCCTTAACCATCGTAGCTTCGTCGTATCGCAAGTTTTTTGTGGCCTTCATTTGGATATGTATAGCAACACACTGCAAGTCACTGTACTGAAGATGTTTATGAATTATACATGGTGACAATCGAGAGTTATCCTCTCTCTTCCATGTACAAACATTTGACTTTCTTTTCATAACGAACAATATTACTCACAAGCACGAATATTCAGACCGTGCATACTAAAGCTTAAGGGCATTCTCCGGCTTGAAATATTAGTTCTCAAGTTAATATATATTATATATAATATATATATATATATACTCAAGTTAATATAAGCTGAAAGTCAATCAAGACCACTTCAATTCATTTACTTCTTATATATGAAAGCCACCGAATAGGCATAATACACAGCATGAATGTGTTGCACACAGGTTATTCGTATGAAACATCTTAGCTACAAGCTAGTTAATGTCAGAGATAAAACTAGAATCCTTACAAGATTAGCCAGAGATCACTTTTCAACTATTGAATAAAACTTGACCATTTCTCGTCCTTCACCTACAGAGAATCGCAAATAACCGCTTTTCATCATTTTGCTATTCTGATCCTAATTGGCTAAATAATTCTTAAATCTTTAGCATTGACATAACTCCTATGATTGTCACCCCAGCCGTGCTTTGCCGGTCAGTTCTTGTTCAACTCTCATAGATCTCACTACTGTATCTATAAACCTTCAAGTTTGTTTTCTGTTGATCTTTAGTTTTTGTCTGTCCATGTGTCCAGTTACAGCGATTACAATCCAGCAATGAAAAGTTCGCTGCGCAAAGGACTTGATCTCAGCACCTCCAGGTCTGAAGACCAGCAATCTAAACCACTACACCACGATCAAAGTGATGAACGATTGTGAGGATATTCATTACATCGATTAAAATATTCAAACTTGAAGTTCTTGGAGTTATTAATTACCACCGTTGATCGTTACAGCTGATTATTAAGCTAGTTTCAAACACAACTATTATTTTACTAAATATTTAAAGTACCAGCTTACGAGGTGAGTTACTCAAATTCATTCGGTAATTATGTTATTACCTGTGCAACGGCGGGCCTTCAGCTAGTATATAATATACTGTACAAGTATGTCCGTGTACAATGATGTGTGCATGTTTTAACATCTATATTATTAATACATATACATTGTACTACATATAACATCCATTATTATTATTCTAATATAATTATAATAATATTTTAATTATAAAAGTTTAAAAAGCAGTATAAGTATTCTGAAGAGTTAACATTATGGTTCATATTCATAAAAAATAGTTTGTATTCTGCAGAAATTCCCATTGAATAGGTTGGTCTTGAACAAAACCCCAGACCAGTAGGAGGGGTTACTGTGTTATCATTCACTATGTTTCCATGATGCGCAGTGCTTCGGAGTTGCGCTATCTCCGAATCATGGAAACGGCGTCTTCGCACTGAAATCACTGCGCACTGATCAGTGCGAAGCCAGTGCAAATTCGCAGCAAGGAAACAGCGACTGCGCAGTGGCTGCGCAGTGGCTGCGCATAGCTCTCATGCCGTGGAGACAGATTTTTCGATGGCCATAAACTAGTACAAAGGTTGTTCTGCTAATCTTGTTTTTTTACTATTCTTCCGATCTTCTTTCACATAAACTTAATTATAGTCTGCATTCACGAGGATGATAAGGTGATTACTTTCCTGGACTTTGTTATCGATGCCAACACTTCGAAAAATAGGTGGCAAGTCCTAAATTAACGTTTAAATAATATATTACTTAAAAATACTTATTAAAAATATATTACTATGTAAAAAGTGTGTTAAGGTTTGTAAAACCTTGTGAATGTGTATTGTAAATAAAAGTATAATGACGACAGAATAATAAAAAAGACTGTTTATGACGTTCGGTATCCGTGATCGATTCTATTTCTCCATCAGGCGATTCGATTTATACAATTTCTCTTCTCTGGCTAATTTGCGGTATTTGCTGAAAACCACTGCGCAGCATGGAAACGTACAATCCCCTCGACTTCGGAGGGGGCTGCTTCGCAGTACTGCGCACCATGGAAACATAGTGATTGCCTGCCCTAAGATCTTAAATCTTACCCTAAGATATCTTAAAATGACAAAGAAGTTGAAGCTGCCGGTGAAAAAATTATGATGGATTTTCTCACATATTTTGGCGAAACAAGAGAAAAGTTGAAGTGTAGATGATTTATCAATCATTCAGCTGAGATCCGCACTTATCAGCCTTCCAACAAAAAGTAGAGCGAACTAATGGCTTTGTACAGTGAACTCTCGCCATGCGACATTAATTCGTTCTGGTGTTAGCATCGTAAGGCGAAAATGTCGTATAGACGCATAGAGTGGTATAGAAACTCAGTAATTATCTAATACAAACACCCCCAGGTAAAAATCATCAAAATTTTATATAAATCCTGTACATGTTAAAAATCATTAACAAAATAGTATATTGACCATAGTAACTATAGTTCCCTATGTAACTTTAGTATATTTAGTGATTAAGATCTGCAATAAAATTTTTATTGCAACAAAATAGTTTCTTTACTTGACCCAGGACCCATGGCTGACAAATTCATGTTATATATGTAGTTACATAGTTATATACGTATAATGAACTAAGTTTATAGTAAATATTATAGTAATTTTATAGTAATATTTATTTATAGTAATTTTCACTTTCTCTTACTTTTGGCTAATTTTCATTTCAATCATGCAATATCAAGCATTTACGAAACACGAAGAATGCTGAATTGAAAAAGAGAGGGAGAGGGGCAGAGAGTAAAGGGGGAGAGACGGAGAGGAGAAGAAGAGAGGTGGAGAGGAGAGGGGGAGAGGAGGGGGGGAGAGCGGGCATTGTATCTCTTTCAGGCGTTGGGGGAAGGATTTCGAGGAATAGCATAGCAGCATCTTCGTGATCCCAACGTATTCAGCACACTGATCACTAAATTTCAATTTCGAAAAACATTTTTGACCAAGTCGTATGGCGAAAAAAACTAGGGAACAAAAAACATTGTGTTCACATAATAAAACGTACTTGTTACTAACTACTCTCTATGCCTAGTTGTAAGTAACTGTTCTCTGTCTATGCCCAGTTGTTACTAAATACTCTCTATGTCTATGCCTAGTTGTTCCTAACTACTCTCTATGTCTATGCCTAGTTATTCCTAACTACTCTCTATGTCTATGCCTAGTTATTACTCTCTATGTGTATGCCTAGTTATTACTAACTACTCTCTATGTGTATGCCTAGTTGTTAGTAACTGTTCTCTATGTCTATGCCTAGTTGTTACTAAATACTCTCTATGTCTATGCCTAGTTATTACCAACTACTCTATGTCTATGCCTAATTATTATTAACTACTCTCTATGTGTATGCCTAGTTGTTAGTAACTGTTCTCTATGTCTATGCCTGCTTGTTAGTAACTGTTCTCTATGTCTATGTATATTTCATCATATACTCAGTCTAAACCATATTTTTAAAGGCAAATTCGCTTACCTGGCTTAGTGTTTTTACAGATTAGAATGTAAAAGAGTATGTGAATAGCAGTGAATGTATGTGAATGTGTTATAGCAGCCATCGGTAGAGTTGGCAGGAGAATATTAATTAATATGTTTACCTTCTGGTGTCTGTTCATATTCGACAGGTTGTCTGGAGGGCATGGCATCACTCATGTCTATCGACATCCCTGCCAATTCATCCTCCTCCTCTTCCTTGTCATTCCTTTGCAGGGGCACTGCATATGGCACCTGGAGAATATTCAACTTGAACCCCAACATACAAAGATAATTTGTTACAAGATTTTCTTCAAACATTTCTGAAAACCGTCAGACATTTTAACAAAAGAATATTCTTATGAGACTAGATTACATTTCATTTAATTCATTCAGCAACTGAAAGTCTAAGTACATGTAGTTTAGGTAGCTAGAATTAAAACAAATTCATCAAACTATATAAAAAATAAATTATACATAAAAAACTAAATTAATAAAGTAATAATCAGTAAAAAGAGCTTTTTACGAACGCTTCATTTTACACTGGAAACAAATAAACAAAGATGTAGCGCTGGATGGATGTGTAGGTAAAGGTACTGATAAGGCTGCAAAACTGGTCTAACTGAGACTATGTCAACTCTAAACTAATTTATATGTATCCAATTTATGTATATTTTCACATTTAATACATTTTATCTTAGTAAATCAGCCTCGGCACTTTTACTAGCTTCAGACTTTTCTTTTGTATCACTTTCAAGAACTGTGGTTCCTATTAAACCGCTTGGAAGGCTAGTAACTAACTAGCAAATGCGTCAAACCTAAAAAGCAGTGCTTTCATCCTTTATTCATCTACACTACTACTCACGCTTGACTCCCTATCAATACTACTACTCACGCTTGACTCCCTATCAATACTGCTACTCACGCTTGACTCCCTATCAATACTACTACTCACGCTTGACTGCCTATCAATACTGCTACTCACCCTTGACTCCCTATCAATACCGCTACTCACGCTTGACACCCTATCAATACTGCTACTCACCCTTGACTCCCTATCAATACTGCTACTCACCCTTGACTCCCTATCAATACTACTACTCACCCTTGACTCCCTATCAATACTGCTACTCACGCTTGACTCCCTATCAATACTGCTACTCACCCTTGACTCCCTATCAATACTGCTACTCACCCTTGACACCCTATCAATACTGCTACTCACCCTTGACTCCCTATCAATACTGCTACTCACCCTTGACTCCCTATCAATACTGCTACTCACCCTTGACTCCCTATCAATACTGCTACTCACCCTTGACTCCCTACCAATACTGCTACTCACCCTTGACTGCCTATCAATACTGCTACTCACGCTTGACTCCCTATCAATACTGCTACTCTCCCTTGACTCCCTATCAATACTGCTACTCTCCCTTGACTCCCTATCAATACTACTACTCACACTTGACTCCCTATCAATACTGCTACTCACCCTTGACTCCCTATCAATACTGCTACTCACACTTGGCATCTTGAGTTTTTGGTTGTTTGAAAACTAAAATCGCAAGGTTAGAAGCCATGTTTAATGCTATCAATGATATACAGACCCCACTGTGAGGGGGCTGTATATCATTGATGCTATTCAATGAAGAATACTATACAGAAAAAAACTATGTATCAAAAACTGTTAACTTACACATCGATTCCTATGTTTGGAGAAACTTTGAATGTTGAAAATTACTTTATAGTGTAGAGCCAATTATTCACTCAAATTTGGCATAATGTTTGGATGTCATTGAAGTCATTGCAAGTAGAGGCTAGACTGTACATACATGTAAATCATACATAAGAAAACATCTACACTACGCACCAAATGATTGAATATCCCTAAAATGTTAGAAACATGAGTTACGCTCACATCTAACTTGTCCCCGCTGAGAGAAAACATATCAAAAGCTTGCTGCTCCGCCATAAGATTGTCCATCGTCTGCTGGGCATTCGCAAAGTTGTTAACCAGAGCGCAGTATTTTTTCTTCTTTCTAAGCATAGCTTCCCGACTGTCTTCCCAACATTTCTCTCCATATACTTTAGGGTAGTAAGTGTCAAAGTATGACAAGGCCAGTTCTCGAGGCAGAACTTTTTTTCTTCCCATTTCAACCTATAAACCAAAAACAAACTCTAAAGCTGAATTTGCACAAAATTTCAGTAAATATTATCAGGAAGTATCGGTTTTTATCTATCATTTGCGATCGTTTTTGTAGAACTTTAGCATCATTTAGATAACTCTCAATTTATGAAACATTCCACTGCATTTTCAGCTATATTAGAAGTCAGCATTGGATTAGAGATGAACTTACAAAAATTTTAGTAGCTTTTGTCAGAAAGTATTTTTCTACCATTTGCAATTTTTTTATGTTTGAAGTGATTTGACTGCCAGGATGTTTCAAGATAAAAATCGATAAAACTTGATCGCAATTAAAATGCTCAGAAGAAAATTACATGTGAAATGATGTCACTAGTTGCTATCATCGCTATAGTTGCTATAAGATATTGCGTTCAAATTTCAACACTACCCGTCTCTATTCTGTCAGTCTCTTTGGAACGATAGACATCATAATCGCACATTCGCTTGATCTGAGCGTTTTAACCGCGATCCAGCTTTATCGATTTTAATCTTAAAACATCATGGCAGTCAGATCACCTCAAAGACAATCACAAATTATGGAAAAATACCGATACTTTTTGATAAAATCAACTAAACTTTTATGCAAATGATGGAAAAATATTGATACTTTCTAATAAAATTTACTAAAATTTTATGCAAGACTTAAACTCAAAAAAATACCTATCTTAAACTGAAAGAAATTGGGAGAAAAACTCATTTGAAGACCAGAAAATGCACTCATGTTAAAAACCAAACTTTTATAGAATATACAGCTATTTGAAAAAAGATCATTCTAAGTACACATTATATCAACGAAATGTATAGTATAATACTATTTTAATACTAGATAATATAATACATTACACATAATAGAATTTTCATTACAGAAAGCGGCCTATCATATCATGAAATGCCATAACTGAAAGTCAGCCATACCCATTTTTTCTTGTACCGGCAGCACAGCGAGGAGCTGTGAAACAAACGGTATTGAAGCTTCGCAGCTCCAACCCCTCGGACTATTGATGTGGCCATTGAGGATGTGGTAGATAACCAGTCTTTGCAAATTTCATCGTAGGCCCACACTAAAACAAGCAAGTTATTAAGCGAGTGCTTGTTAAACTTATGATGTACACATTTGTGACTAACCGTTCATCTTGAAGTTGAACAAGTGATTAAAAGTGAGATAAAGCATCTAGTCTTCAATTAACAGCCACAAACTCGAAAGAATAATTTAGTTGTACAGTAAAATCCTCCTCACTTCAAGGTTGATCTTTCACAGTACTTCACAAAGTAAAGAATTTTTATGAAAAAAACGAAGAACAAAAAAATAAAATACATAAATCTCTCTCATACTCTGGCTAATGAAATCCATCTGCAAGCATTATTGCGCTAGCAGCCATCACAAATCTTTATTTTTTGTTACTGTTTGCGAGGTGTAAAAGTGCAAAGTACTTGTAACACCCTTTATCATGTTTTTCAAATGCCCTTGACCCTTAAAATCATCTAATGAGTCTAAAAAAAAGAGCAAATTGCTTATGATTAATGAACAAGATGACTTTATTAGATTTGAGCTTATTAGTTTTTATCTCGTGGATTTTCACTTTTCACCCGGGGAGTTGTCTGTCCAATTAACTGAAAAAAGTGAAGGATTACTGCCACAGAGCGTCTGAATTGCAAAACAGCTGACAAGGGATACATGTATTTATTAATTATTTATGATCCTGGACCTTCTAGTTGGAGGGCCAGTTTGACAATGGTAGTAGTTTTACATCGTTGCTAATGCATGATGGAACGTGGTATAGCTCGTATATTGGTCATTAAATTTACAATCAGCCATTGCGAACGGAGTGTTTAAAAGCTGGATGCTATCAAAGTAACAACAACCCACAACTCCTCACACCTTGATATTGCTATGTATTTAATTTGTGTCACAACACTGGTCCATGGCTAGCACAACTGATTAGGAGCAGCAGGTGCTTTATCAGAAGTCTGCATACAAACATAAATAATGACCCAGACGAATTATTGAATATGCTTTGCTTATTTTTAGAAGTCCGACAAATACATCCACACATAAATTTGTACCACTCGATATTATCAAATAAAAAACTAACAAAAAGCATTTACAATGGCTGCTAGCCAACTTTTTTGATAATTTCTTAGCATGTGACAGGACAACATTCTCCAACAAAAATATTACTCATTATCAACAATACCATTCTTAAACCAAATTTATATTTATTTGGGTTAATTAATTATTTAATAATTAATTAATAAATAATTATTTATTTCTGGTCAACCTATTCATTAGGTTTTAACATGCTGACGTAGGAAGTTCGGTTTCTGTTTGACAGAAATTTGGCAGTAGGTGAGCAAAAAGCAGTGAGGGTACAGCTATTGCTAGGAGAAAAATAAAACAGATAAAAGTACAATAACAGCAGTTGTCTGTTTCTCAAAACCATGTCATTTATTATTCATAATTCAAAAGATTAGTCACACATCCAGCCAAATGAATTCACTTATGTCAACAAGTTTCTTTAACCAAAAGGTGTGGTTGGAGCCAAAGCATGCCAGGTCTGTAGATCAAAAGATAAACCATAAACCATAAAACGTGAAAGGTACATGTACATGTATATTTCAGATCTAGCAAGGGGTTCTCTGCCTTATAGCTTGGGCATGTCAATGCAGGACCAAGATCTTTAATATGGTGTCAAAACAAATATATAATCAGAAAAAATTGTGCAAATAACAGTGAAGGTTATACATCAATGGTCCTGTATTAGTTGATACATTTGAATTGTTACTAGATACCACTACAAAGTTATCGAAAACCTTAAATTTGAATGCCACCCTCTAGTAGAACGCCACTATAAAAGAAGGGTTGAAAAATGGAGCACCACCCTTTAATTGAATGACTAAAATTAACTTTGGCATACTTTGATCTTGACGAACCCATAATAGGAAGTGATCATTAGAAAAGTTTCCACAAAATGGTACTAATAATGACTCGGTTACATAGATAACAATTACATAATCCTTTCGTTAAGTCTGTTCGTCTCGAATTTACTTGAACTCTAGCTTACACATGGCTAAGTGTTTTTATTTGCGCAAAAAGGAAAGGGTATTTTAAACAGCAACACGTAAGTTTCGCTCAGCAAACAAAAGTTGTTTTGACACTAATATCGACTAGTTGAGCAGTGCAGAAGAAGAGTTGAGGTCAGACAACGCTGTGGAAGGTTTTGAATAGCCACAAGAAAACAAAATGGGTCCAAACGAATGCAACGATCAAAACGCAACTGACCGAGCAAACGATGCAAATATTTGTTCTAAAAACTATAATTTTTGTTTCTGCATGTATTATAAACACGGTTTGTTTATGTCACTTGTTCTTGAATATATGCCATCTAAACTCTGTTTTCGATGGATCGATGCTCTTAACTTCTCTTCTATTGTAAATCAAAAAACGTTTTGGTTGCAAACTGTAGCAAACCTATCAATGAATGCAATGAGCTTTTATGCAGCATTATTAAATATAGTTATAAAAAAATATGCTTTTCAAATTCGGCATAAATTAAAAAAAGAAAGCTCAAACAAATTGTAACGTAGATGTAAAAAGTTTATTAGTTTAGCATTCCTGGAGTTGATGCCAAGTCAAATCGGCCTAATCCGTGATGACCAATGATAGTTGCTAGCGTTGAGTCATAATCTAAGGTTTTGCTTAACTCATAGCGTGACGTTTCTCTAGCTTCTGTAGAAGGCAGCCAGATTTGAATTACCACTCTTAATTATTAAGTTGTCAATTACCATGGGATTATTAGAGATTACAGGTTAGTTACATATGCTGTTTTATTTTATTATACTATGTTGTATTGTTTTTTGTCACATTTCAGTTGATGTTCAGTACTTTTACTCGCTATTATACTTACTGCCATGAAAACCAACCTTATACTACTATAAATTCCCATGTCCTACAGCCCACGACCAAAGTGATATTGGAAAAAAAGAAAGGGTACTGATGGTTGAGAAATGCAATATTAGCAGTCAAATGACACTGCAGTGCAATAGGATAACTGCAATGGTAGCTGTAATGTACTGGGTGCGGGTGTTATTATATACAACAAATAGTAATAATGAAAGGAAAAGATTATATGTTTATATCTCTCCCCCTGCAATAAGAGAAATGCAATATTGGCCAATATTAGAAGTAAAATGCACTGATATTATTAGAATAACCAATATTATTAATATAGTAATAATATAAAACCAATGCACAATTTTGTTTACATTTCAAAACGTCATAGCTTACAATATCAAGAAGTTGTGATATTTATATAGATTTTTAGAAAATCTGTACTACGTAGTCATTGTTCTGTAGTCATCCAAACTTATGATTAATTATTGTACTCATCTCATAAGAACCGTTAGAAAAAATATGATTGTCATTTCCTTTACTTACACTGCGTTGGACATCAGTTAGAATACCAAAGTACTCAGCTACTTTTAAATCGGCAAAAATGAAACGATTTCAGTACTCCTAATTTAATTACAGAAACCTTTGGCAATTCGACAATGCTATAGACTGGTGAAACGTGCACGTTATTTCTTTCGTGAAATGCGCACCACTTAATCGTTCTATTCTCTGTCGCTCGGCGTTTTAATTTCCGGTCTCAACTTTGATAAATGTGAGGCTTAGCAAGTTTTAATAACGATTTTCGGCCAAATAAATCTGTCTATTTACGTATAATCCGATCAGATGGGTTAGTTTTAGGAATTTGCGGTAACCTTTCAAAGGCTTGGTAACATATTTAAATAGGTTTATATGCGTTTTGTATCATTATTATACACAAATGACTTTACTGAAAATTAGTTAAATTTGTTGATAGGATTTCGTTAAAAGGGTTTGGTGATGGCCGTTAACGAATAATTTTTTGGGAGTTGAGTGCACATGTGCATTTATCATAAATCTCCCAAACCAATGGCTTCGCTCGTGTTTGGTCGTGGGATTACAGTACATCGTTTAGCAAAAAAAATTTATTGTTAACATGGATGAATTACAAAAATTTGAAACTTATCTTTTTAGTTAATTTGTAACATTATATTAACACTATATTGCTATTTCCACACTTTGACTCTTTGAGAAGTGAATTTATTTAAGTTTGTTTATTGTTTGTTGGTTTAACTTGTTGGTAACTTTGTTTATTGGTCTAAGTATTTTGCGCATAATGTGAGATGAAACTGTTTCTGTTATATCCGCTCAAGCATTATGAAACCTTAGTTAACTCTCAGCAACTACACTCTGTACTGACTAAAGTTCTCCTTAGCCCTTAGAGTATTCCTTGAGCTTCCGATGATCCAAGGAAGTCATATAGAGAGCCATCCTTCACAAAACCACACACCACTAAATAAAACTGTAGTCCAAATTATTAGTGGCTGAAGGCACTTTTCTGATAGAAAATATTCTAACAATCTTGCATTTTTCAATTTTATATATTGTATCTTATGAAACTATATAAAACCAAAAACATAAAATAGTAGCTTAACAAGTACATCGAAAGCCTATATTAAAAATATATATGTTCATGTCAGCCAATATTTTTGCTATTTTTATTTTCTAACAAGAACATGTTTTCAGATATTTTTTTCAAGTTTAATAAAAAAAGCAAGTTATAACTCTGTAAGAGAATGTTATGTGAAGGGCTGTTATTGGTTGTTAGCCAATTTTACACATCGATCTTACCAACCACCTGCTTTAATTTTTCATGTAAAATGATTGTCCTGTATAACAAACGAAAAACAGTAAATGACTTTTGGTTTAGTGTTTCAAGGTAAGATCCTCGCTAAGGTAGAGTCTTGCAACATATGGCATGCTCATTTGATCAAAGACCAGCAATGCCTTCGATGGTAAAGGCAATAAATGAATGATGCAAAAACTAAAATGCATACCTGAATGAAAGGGTTACGACGAAACTTGGTAGATTTACTAAAGATAAATGTGGTAAGCTTACTTGATATTTAACTAGATGAATGCCCTGCGTTGCACGAGTAATAAAAAACAGCATATAAAATATTACAGTACCCACTTTACTCTACCTACTATACAACCTTTACACTACATTATTTTTTTAACTGTTTTTTGTGAACTGTTTTTATTACCTATGCACCGCTGGGTATTTGCTAGTGAGGTCAGCTGAACATTACGTGTGACGCAACGTTGTTATGCGTATTTTAGCCGGCGTAATGAATGTATTCACTATTAGTAATTGATTTGCTTAGCTGCATGCATAATCCACTGGGTAAGGAAGTGGAGGTTGTGAATTCAAATCCTCTACAAAACGAATTTTTCATAATTAAATCTTCATCACTATAACTGGACAGACACTAACATTTATATATATATATATATATATATTTATATATAGATTATGACATGTTTGCATCATTTATGGAATATAATTATTATGGCTAGTTGAATAAGTTCATCTTATTGAACACTAAACTTGTGTTCGTAAGACACTCGGTCACCTCAAGCTCACGGATGCGACTTTTAGGTTTTATTCTTAAAATTATATACCGTAATGTAGACGGTTTTATTTGAACCTAGCCAAAATTATTCTGGTGCCAAAATATTTATCACTTCATCAGCATTACATACTCGGTTATAGAGAACCAGTTATTTGCTGAAGGAATGAGTAACAGGCTTTTTGATTTTTTCATGGTGACCACAGAGTAACTTTGCTGCAAACTAGTAGTAGTTTGCTGCATTTCACTTTTTGAGACATAGCTAACATAAGTTAACATATTTTAAAACTACTGCAGCAGGCTTTGGCTAGTAAAAAAACCGCAAAAAGCGCTAGGCACATTTTGGTTTTTTTTTAAAGAAACTTATAGAAGAATCAGTTGGTAGTGGAGGAATGAACAGGCTACATGAACATGTGGTGAGGCAGGAAGTATAAAGTACAACTATATCGTAAGCAGACTTCAACCTATCATTTTATTCTTTCAACAGCTTTATAGCCCGATGAAGTAATGTAACATTGTCAGTAATACGCTATGAGTTGTGCACTGAGTTCTGCTAAAAGCCTAACCCAGATTAGTTCTGACAAGCATTTAGGTGTCTACATATGCTAAAGGCAGAAGAGGACACATTTTGTATCGGCGAGAACAAAAGTTTGCTTTTATAAATGTAGCATTAATTTAATGAGTCAGAAAGACCATATAACATCATCCCCTTTAATAGAAAAACAGGTAGCACGCTGTCAAATCTCACATACATCATATGCGAGATGATGTATGCATACATAAGTATGCATACAAGTATGTTGAATTACTGTATGAATAGGTTTAGTTTTACTACTGACCAGCTAGAACACATAATTCAAATTGTGTAAAGGGTAAACTGCCTTAATTTAGTAAATTTGCGTAAAATCTATGAAAAAGATCTTCTACTACTAAAGCGAAAGGACAACTGCTCATTAGATGTTGGTGGCACTGAGAAGAGCCGAGAAGAGAGCTAGTAGCAAAGGCTAAAACTATACAGTAGACGCTCCTATAATACACACCTTCTATAGCGTAAATTTCAGATTACGTGGAAAACTTATGTGAAGTTGTTACTTCGTACTATGTAAAAAATTCAATATAACGTAAAGCGTCAAGTAGGGCAAGTTTTTAAATTCAATATAAATGTTAGTTTATCTTGCCGCATTTGCGGAAGAAAAAACGACGTGTGAGTATAGCGTTATATCTATTATATATATATAACTTTCGCGAAATGCTAGTTCGGCATAATAGATCGTCAAATGTGTCGACGAAACAGAGAATAGGATAGATGTGCAAGTGTTCATAAATACTTGAAGGCGATCGATTGGTGCAGGTGTTACAGCGTCAATTTACCAATTTGAATGTCACGAGTTGGAGTATAGTCGAAAGTTATCTTTTATTCTAATCTTAACCTCTGGATACAGATAGACGGCGACAGGTAGAACCGCTTTCCATAGTACGAAGATTTTGTTGTTCTGCCTTATTGTACACGTACAAAATATTTGTTCTTAGTTTTACTTTGCAGAATAAATTTTGCTGTTTAGAAAAAATAAGATTGTTGTAAATGTGCAGTCCCCATCAACTTGTTGTAAAATTACCGTACATATCTGTCTACAAAACCAGTGAGATTGGTCATACAAAGGAGAAAAGTTGTCAATGCAAACCAATATACAGTATATACCAAAATAAATATTACAGTTACGGTACAGCCCACAAACTAAAAGAGTTACTTAAAGTTTGGTTAGTTTGTTTTATTTCACATTAAATCATGACATAACAAGATTGTAGAAAAAGTAAGGTGCAGTGTGGGGCCATATGCGTAGTAGCATGGCTATTCAAAGCGCAGGTAACAGATGAGATTGATTGTCAATGACAGCTTTATTAGCTTGACAGTTTTTCCTTTCTGCATGGCCAAAGGGGTGAGTTTGAAAAGATCTTGGAACGGATTAGGCAATTTACATGTATTTTACTGTTTTTATAAGATAAATTTCCTATAAAGTAAACATTCCCGGAACTGATTATTTACATTGTAGAAACGCCTACTGTACTAGCAAACCAATCAGGCCTTATGTATCCAACTAAAGAATTCAAATTATGACGCGTTTCAACGGCTAACGGAGACTAAAGCGCTTGCTGGTATAAATACAGACTAAAATTCGCCCGCTAAAAGAATTATAAGGCACTTGCTACCTTAGATTACTGAACAGAAACCCTCTGAAAGTAGAGAAGGAATATTCGTTGGTTCTTTGTTTTATTATTAACTCTTCTCTCACATTAATTAATGTATTATAAAAATGTGGCCAAATTTTTATATTTTGTATTAATTTGATAATTAAAGATAAATGTGGTAAGCTTACTTGATATTTAACTAGATGAATGCCCTGCGTTGCACGAGTAATAAAAAACAGCATATAAAATATTACAGTACCCACTTTACTCTACCTACTATACAACCTTTACACTACATTATTTTTTTAACTGTTTGTGAACTGTTTTTATTACCTATGCACCGCTGGGTATTTGCTAGTGAGGTCAGCTGAACATTACGTGTGACGCAACGTTGTTATGCGTATTTTAGCCGGCGTAATGAATGTATTCACTATTAGTAATTGATATGCTTAGCTGCATGCATAATCCACTGGGTAAGGAAGTGGAGGTTGTGAATTCGAATCCTCTACAAAACGAATTTTTCATTATTAAAACTTCATCACTATAACTGGACAGACACTAACATTTATATATATATATTTATATATAGATTATGACATGTTTGCATCATTTATGAAATATAATTATTATGGCTAGTTGAATAGGTTCATCTTATTGAACGCTAAACTTGTGTTCGTAAGACACTCGGTCACCTCAAGCTCACGGATGCGACTTTTAGGTTTTATTCTTACAATTATATACCGTAATGTAGACGGTTTTATTTGAACCTAGCCAAAATTATTCTGGGGCCAAAATATTTATCACTTCATCAGCATTACATACTCGGTTATAGAGAACCAGTTATTTGCTGAAGGAATGAGTAACAGGCTTTTTGATTTTTTCATGGTGACCACAGAGTAACTTAGTAGTTTACTGCAGTAAACTAGTAGTAGTTTGCTGCATTTCACTTTTTGAGACATAGCTAACATAAGTTAACATATTTTAAAACTACTGCAGCAGGCTTTGGCTAGTAAAAAAACCGCAAAAAGCGCTAGGCACATTTTGGTTTTTTTTAAAGAAACTGTTATAGAAGAATCAGTTGGTAGTGGAGGAATGAACAGGCTACATGAACATGTGGTGAGGCAGGAAGTATAAAGTACAACTATATCGTAAGCAGACTTCAACCTATCATTTTATTCTTTCAACAGCTTTATAGCCCGATGAAGTAATGTAACATTGTCTGTAATACACTATGAGTTGTGCACTGAGTGCACTGCTAAAAGCCTAACCGAGATTAGTTTTGACAAGCATTTAGGTGTCTACATATGCTAAAGGCAGAAGAGGACACATTTTGTATCGGCGAGAACAAAAGTTTGCTTTTACAAATGTAGCATTAATTTCATGAGTCAGAAAGACCATATAACATCATCCCCTTCAATAGAAAACAGGTAGCACGCTGTCCAATCTCACATACATCATATGCGAGATGATGTATGCATACATAAGTATGCATACAAGTATGCTCCAAGTATGTTGAATTACTGTATGAATAGGTTTAGTTTTACTACTGGCCAGCTAGAACACATAATTCAAATTGTGTAAAGGGTAAACTGCCTTAATTTAGTAAATTTGCGTAAAATCTATGAAAAAAATCTTCTACTACTAAAGCGAAAGGACAACTGCTCATTAGATGTTGGTGGCACTGAGAAGAGCCGAAAAGAGAATGGTAGCAAAGGCTAAAACTATACAGTAGACGCTCCTATAATACACACCTTCTATAGCGTAAATTTCAGATAACATGGAAAACTTATGTGAAGTTGTTGCTTCGTACTATGTAAAAAATTCAATATAACGTAAAGCGTCAAGTAGGGCGAGTTTTTAAATTCAATATAAATGTTAGTTTATCTTGCCGCACTTGCGGAAGAAAAAACGACGTGTGAGTATAGCGTTATATCTATTATACATATATAACTTTCGCGAAATGCTAGTTCGGCATAATAGATCGTCAAATGTGTCGACGAAACAGAGAATAGGATAGAAGTGCAAGTGTTCATAAATACTTGAAGGCGATCGATTGGTGCAGGTGTTACAGCGTCAATTTACCAATCTGAATGTCACGAGTTGGAGTATAGTCGAAAGTTATCTTTTATTCTAAACTTGACCTCTGGATACAGATAGACGGCGACAGGTCGAACCGCTTTCCATGGTACGAAGATTTTGTTGTTCTGCCTTATTGTACACGTACAAAATATTTGTTCTTAGTTTTACTTTGCAGAATAAATTTTGCTGTTTAGAAAAAATAAGATTGTTGTAAATGTGCAGTCCCCATCAACTTGTTGTAAAATTACCGTACATATCTGTCTACAAAACCAGTGAGATTGGTCATACAAAGGAGAAAAGTTGTCAATGCAAACCATGTACAGTATATACCAATATACTACAGTTACGGTACAGCCCCCAAACTAAAAGAGTTACTTAAAGTTTGGTTAGTTTGTTTTATTTCACATTAAATCATGACATAACAAGATTGTAGAAAAAGTAAGGTGCAGTGTGGGGCCATATGCGTAGTAGCATGGCTATTCAAAGCGCAGGTAACAGATGAGATTGATTGTCAATGACAGCTTTATTAGCTTGACAGTTTTTCCTTTCTGCATGGCCAAAGGGGTGAGTTTGAAAAGATCTTGGAACGGATTAGGCAATTTACATGTATTTTACTGTTTTTATAAGATAAATTTCCTATAAAGTAAACATTCCCGGAACTGATTATTTACATTGTAGAAACGCCTACTGTACTAGCAAACCAATCAGGCCTTATGTATCCAACTAAAGAATTCAAATTATGACGCGTTTCAACGGCTAACGGAGACTAAAGCGCTTGCTGGTATAAATACAGACTAAAATTCGCCCGCTAAAAGAATTATAAGGCACTTGCTACCTTAGATTACTGAACAGAAACCCTCTGAAAGTAGAGAAGGAATATTCGTTGGTTCTTTGTTTTATTATTAACTCTTCTCTCACATTAATTAATGTATTATAAAAATGTGGCCAAATTTTTATATTTTGTATTAATTTGAAAATAGTGCTTGTTCTTTTAAAAACAATTGCTGTTTTGACCTAAAATCTCAACTACTTGTAACCACCAATCATATGTTGAGTTTACTTCTGCTCGCTTATATAAAGCTGTTTGTGCATTTGAGGCAGTCGGAATTCGATTAGTATGGCGAGACATACTATGGCACATACTATAACAAATTTATTCAAGTATAACACATCTTCTTTTATAGCTTAGACAGCTTGGATCACAGGGTTGCACTAGTATACACAGTCTGCTATCAGCTGTGATATACATGTATAGAGTCTAAATTCGGCTTTTGCTGGGGTTGTGTTAAGTTTGCTGGGGTTGTGTTAAGTTTGCTGGGGTTGTGTTAAGTTTGCTAGGGTTGTGTTGAGTTTGCTGGGGAGTCTTTTATTGGCTACCAAATAGTGAGTCTGTATTAATAGCCCTTCTACTGGTAGTGTAAAAGTGTGGCTAATTATTGGAGATGCTTCGGCTACCAACCAAGCATCAATTCCTGTTTGGCATGATTCCGGGGGTTGCCCTAATTTTCACTCCAGCAGTTGCCACTGGTAAGTTAAAAACTGGACTTTTTAAAGTTTTTTGAAATGCATTAAGGACATGCTAGCAAATAACTTCTAAGACAACATGTGCTCCGTAACAATAATACTTTCAGTTTCATAGCCTAACTTTTAGAGCCAGCATTATGCAGAAGTGTGATACAACATAAGCTGAATGTTACATGCCAAGCTAAGAGGCTGTCCATTTTAAATACATTGTCTCGAGAGATACCCTAAAGGCCATGATTAACAATATAAAATTGCAGGGTAAAATTCTACCCGATTTTAAAAGAAAGATGATGAGTTAAAATATTTCGTTATTTTCAAAATGGTTCAGCTAATAACAGTAGGAAAATTTGAAAAACTTTAGGTATGTTTCACTATGACAGACTATGCCAATGATCAATGATAGTATATGTAAAATTGTAAAAATTGGTGCAAAAATCTCACGCATTTCCATTTTTTCTTTGGGGTGGTTGCGTGAAGCTCACGCCCAGACCTGCCAACCCAAGAGTGGGGCAATGCGTGAGATTTGGTTTTGGGGCAATTGATGTATCAATGATAGTCTATATAAAATTGTGGAAATTTGGACAAAAATCTCACACAATTCTTACGCATTTTCATTTTTTATTTGGGGTGATTGCGTGAGTCTCACGCCCAATGCGTGATGTTGGCAGGTATGTTCATAAGTTGCTGCGAGTATGGGAATTTATATTAACCGCTGCGTTAGTTTAGTTACTTTAATATTCCCCTCCGAGGTTTAATAAGTGTTGCTGTAAACACAGCTTGTCTAACAAACTCTGCCAGATTAAACCGAAATTCCACTGTGTTGAAACGCATTGCGATTAATAAATATTCACGCTGTCATTAAACATTGGTTATTAGCAAACGGGTAAACGAACTTTCCTGATCAAGCGAAAGCGTGGGAACTATGTTTAATGGAGATCCCAGTGTTGCTCTTCGGTGCGCTATATAGCCTTTCAATTATTAACTATGGTATAATATCAAGTACGATGGGTTAAATACAGCTATCGTCAATAATATGTAAGGTTTTAGTCTAAACGGCTAAAGAGTTTTATAGCTTGAGCTAATGGTATAAACTAAAACCTACATCTAAGTTACTGTTGAAGTGTACATACATGTATATTGGAGTCTATAATATATGGAGTCCTAACGGCTTGACGTCGATCTACCAACAGTAGACTTGTCAAGTTCAACGTCGTCACATCCAAGCCTTGTATGTATTTCTATGGTTATCGAGACGCTTTGTGACGACCTTGACCTTTTATTAGCGATCTTGTTTTAAAATTTCCTCGTGAGGTATATTGTCAATTATTCATAATTTAAGGATAGTGCTGCTTTTAGACACTAGAAAAGGTTTGACAATATGTCTATTGAAGAAGATACTGAACTTCGAGATGTCGTGTTGGAAACTTTGGACCAGAGAGGTGTCGTTGGAAAAACAAAGGTAATATTATTATATCGCTGTATTCTTTCCAATCGGTACAAAAAGCTATATTTGCAAGTTTACTACAACATTTACAAGTTTTCTACTCAAAGTTTTTGCTTTTTGTTTATAGTGTTGATTTATAAAAGTAAACAAATGTCACATTATTTAGGAACACAAAATAACTGCCAAATACTTGGAATTAAACATATATACTAATACTTGTTGCTTAGTGAATTATAGGGCCTACAATTTTTATCTTTTGTTTTACAAAATCTATGTGTAAGTGATTTTATTTAGGCAATGCTGAGAGCAAATATATTTACGGCACTAGAGGAAACGGCAGCACCTCACGTAAGTTGGAACAAAATGATTGAAACAAGATATTCTCACAATATTATGTTTAATCACACTCTAGACACTTTCAAACATCTGTTTTTTGTAGGTAATGGTAGTTGATTTCTATAGATGCGTTTAACTTCATGGAAACTTTTAATTCAAGCACTTAGAAGATGAACATTAATAATTTCTGTTGGATTGTATTGTCTGTGCATGGTCTTCTTCGTTTATTAATTCATTGTAGAAAGTGCTTTGACATGAATAACATTTTATTGCAGGATAAAATATACATGCTTAATAAAAGACTTAAAGAGAACTTATCTTCGAGTGAAGGTAGGAATGGTTCAGTGAGTTTGGTATTCTTGAATAAAGAATGGATTACCATACAGCTGTACACATTTGACACTAAATGGCTCATATATCTGTCTATATTGCCAGTTCATTGTAGAACCTAGTCTATAGTATCTGTACTAAGTAGAACCTCATCTATACCTAGTTAGTACCTACTTTTATTTATTGGCAAGCTAAAAGCTCTAATGCTATTTACTGCACTCTGCTGTCTCTTCTTTTGAACTGATAAAATGTTTGGTTGTGTACAGTTTTCAATTGTAACAGCAGTTATCTGAGAGCACTAGCCAAATGCCCAGCATTTCACATGGATTAAAAAACAGTATATAAACAGTGGCAGGTAATGCAGTTGTCTCCCACTTGTCATTAGCCTGGCACTTTGCCAATGACTAATACTCTAGTAAGCTACTATCCGTATTGGTAACTTACTAATAGCGATAGCAAGCTTTAGTGACGTTGCAAAACGCAGAATGCATTGCGTATTTTAACCGACATAACGACTCATATCGCCCAATGAAATCATTGCATCTCATGTAAGATTATTGCCTGATGATCGAGAAGTTCTGAGATCAAATCCAGCATGAAACGGATATTTCTTTCCTCAATTTTAATAGCTATAGCTGGACACACCGACCGATGGAGTTTGAGATATATATATATAGATTTAAAAATGCTATAGTAAATGCATTTGAGTGCGCAGTCATTTGAGTGCGCAGTCATTTGAGTGCGCAGTGACAATGACTCATGCAGAACAAAGCTTCATTGACTAGACATCTTGCAGTTCTTGGCAAGTTTAAAATTTTAGGAAAGAGGGCATAACTCCTATATATTCTGTGTTAAATCAACAGGTACTTATCAAGTGTCAACTTCACTAACCCGTTATGCTGTTAAAGCAGACGAGGTTCATTCGCAGTAAGTTAATAATGTGAATGTTTGTGCTTAAAATTGTGAAGATATCTGGTTGTAGGTAAATTAATGGCTGCCCTTATTGTCGACTATTTCAACTGCTGGCAGCTAGAATTCTCCAAAACAGTCTTTGAACCTGAAACCGGTTATGTGAGTATGTCTTTTTTATTTCCAACTATTTTTATTTTGTATCAGGCTAATACCCTGGCATTTTCAGGTGCTGTGAGAGATCATCATGTGTGCCTATAAAGCACAGAGAATAAATAGCTGCTTAATGTTGGAAGTTCTAATTTTGTGTGAAGCAATCTTTTTTCTCAACATCTAACCATCTCAATAACTAGCTGCACAATTATTGTGAACTGCCAAAAGGGGGTTGAGAGGTGTTAAATAGTACTGTACTTATAATAGTTATAGATTACAGTTATAGTGTCGGTCTAACAAGCTGAATTTCTAATCCTGTACAGAGTAATCTTTTTATCCTCTAACATAGTTTTGGACAGGTCGATGGACTCTCATAGTAAACTTTCCAAAGTTTTTATATTTTGCTCGAGTATGTTTGGTATTTGAGTCACTTGTTTCTGATGTACAGAAGTTAACGAAAAATCTAATTTCAACAATTGAAAAAAGGAATTAAGAAACTATTTTTGAATTATTTGATGAAGTCCTGGGTAGTGGAGCCAGGAGTTGCCAGTGTTTTAATTTTTGTTTGTTATTTATTTTTGCAAAATTTTTCAAATGCGGTTTATATCTGTGTAAATGCTTTGTACGATGAACTTTATTTTAGGTGTTTTACATGCTCAATTGTCTGACACAATTTGTACACAGACAGTTTTTTCAAAAACTTTTATGAATTGATAACTGAAGTTGTAGCTAGGATTTTACCAACAACATCATATCGCTACAAATTACACAATGCCCTGCTTGATCATAAACTTTAGGTCTATTGTATCAGTGTGTATGTAAATAAGTCTGTTCGTCTCTGTGTGTAACCCTTTAGTTGTAACAATTGTATGCTGGCTGTGTGATGGTTGAGATGAGTCATAATGTAAAATCATTGGTCAGACAACTTCCAATTTCTGTAAAGTTTGTCCATCTGTCTCTGTATGTAATACTTCAGTTTTAACAATTGTATGCTGGCTGTGTGATGGTTGAGATGAGTCATAATGTAAAATCATTGGTCCGATAACTTCCAATTTCTGTTAAGTTCTGGCAACAAGTTTGGGACAACTCCCAGATGTTACGCAATAGTCCCCATAACTATGAATTGCAGGACACAAAGTCTTCAAGCAGAATGGATCTGTGTAACTCACTCGGAATATCTGCACCTCCTGATCAACAGCCAGTTCTCTCTGAGCTCATCAAAAAGTTGAATGAGGGTAGTGGAAGCAGCCCGAGGTTGTCCAGACGCCAGTTGCCTGGGCATTCAGCTATGGTTAGTCACCTAGTTTCATTCTTGATGGTTCATAGAGTGCAGCGTGCAGTTCATGTTCAGGAGGTTACAATATGTAAAATCACAATATAGTTTTATACTTAACTGGATACATAGACATAGAGATGCACCTAGTTAGTGATTTAGACTGCCTTATATAGCAAACTAAATAAGCAAAGAAAGAATCAATATAAAGAGGTCTTACTGCTTATGTCCGCGGTAAAGACAACAGGAGTTTAGCTATGTTGATCTATGGTGATGCATAGTTGACGGTGGGGATTTTAATCTGCTCTGAAACTTATTTTAACTTAGACTAGGTGAAAAATTATACTAGTTCCTGTTATTTATCGTTGTGATCATTTTATAAATTATAAAAAACATTATGTATAAGTTATAAAAAATGTCAATTTATAAGTTACCTAATTCTTGCTTATTTTTCATTGATTCCCTTTTTAATGTTTTTTGAAGTTTTAATTTCAGCTTCTTCACGTGCAAAATTTGTGATGCTTTGTGAAACATTGACAGTCGTATGTTGAAGGTTATTCTGTATGTAAAGTCATGTATTTGCTGTACCGCACTTTTCGGACTATAAACCGCACCTTTATATAAACCGCATCTGGCTTTTTTTTCCAAAAAACGATAATAAAACAATACATAAGCCGCACCTTTGTATAGGCCGCAGAACTCAGGACGATGCTTTGTAACACGGCAGCAACTTAGCTGTTTAAAACGGAACAGTGCCTAACGGCACAGTTTCATATTAACCGACGCTTTTTAACCTAGTGCCTAATGGAACAGCACCGTTAGGCATTGTTTCGGATTTTCTTTCACCGCTAGAGGCACACTAACCAGAGATTTTGGTTAATGCGCCCTAGCGGTGAAAGAAAAGGCCACAGAATAGCTTCACCCATATATACGCCGCATGGCTCAACTCATCAGAAAAAGGTAGCGGCTAATAGTCCGCAAAGTACGGTAATTTCACATTGCATGTTAGACATGTCATACTCTGAGATGAGTGGAGGGCCCACTGTTGTTGGTGTCTCATTGAGTGTTATTTGTAATGTTATGTATTGATTCTTCAGGATCAAGTTGGAATCGCTCTGGTAATGCTACTAGTTTATAGAGAATGTAGTTGGCTCTTAGCCTAAGGATAATCTATGAATGTGGTCAATAAGCTATCCTTCACTTTGCATTGTCATTAACCTGCTCTCGCTCTTCCTCTTTTAATGTTGTTGGTGCTTAGGCTATAGTTACCCTTTGCTTCAAGTCTCTCTTTCTGTGGTATGAATTAGAGTAGATGCTTATTGTGGTGGTTAGCCTTAGGGTTTCCTTAGGGTTAGCCTTAGTTATGTCTTTCCTTGATTTTAGAGCCGTTTCGTACTTTTCAGAATTATCAATGAATGTTCATTTCTGAGGCTATGTGAAGCCGTTTGCTTAGTATTTGGTTTGCTGTAGATCCTTTGGGAGCTAATGGTACTTAGGTTAAGTTTTCCTGAATTTTTATTCAACTCATTTTAAGTCTAAAGTGTTTGGTTGTAAATGGCATGTCAATTTTGTAATCTCTCTCCGTGCTCTTTAAGTAAACCGCACTGAGTGGAGGTAAGAACAACAAAGCGAGGTGATATCGTTACATTCAAAGGTTTTGTGAATGCTTTTAGTTCTTTTATGTCATCACATGAGAAACAAGCAGATTGAAGAAGTAGTTTTTGAATCGTCAACCATGCTACGATTATTTTTACTATGGTGACTCATCCATAGATATATCTATAGTGGTGACTCATCTATAGATATATCTATAGTGGTGACTCATCTATAGATATATCTATAGTGGTGACTCATCTATGAATATTGTTATAGTGGTGACTCATCTACATGTATATATATTCCTATAGTGGTGACTCATCTATATATATTTCTATAGTGGAGACTCATCTATAAATATTTCTATAGTGGTGACTCATCTATAGATAAAACCATTTACAAAGGTGAGTTCACATCAGTCTTCACTGATTCTAGTAGACTATGTTTCATGCATTCTTATAGGACTTGAACAGTAAACAGATTGCTGACGCTCGGGCTAAATTCGCGGAGTACGATAAGGATGGCAGCGGAACGATAGACAAAGATGAGCTGCGGCAGCTCTTTATTGATATGTTTCCACACTTCCACAGCAGTATGCTGGAGAGATACGTGAATGACGAGTTTCAAGCAGCCGACACAGATTTCTCTGCAGGTTCTTAAGCTATATTTCGGATACTTGCTCTCTATTTACCATACAATCAACTGTCCAAGCAGTTTGTATGAAATTAATTATTTATATGGAGTTGTCTTCTCCTTATTGGCCACTTATTAGACAATCCTGTATGTGGGTAATATGGCTAATTTAGTGTGTTTCCATTAAAGCAGGCATTTAGTTTAGTTTTAGCCATTTTCTAGCGAAAAATAAAATACCATAAATGATCAGAACAAAAAAAAAAGTTTTTTGACATGCTGCAAGTAACATCAATGAACTTGCATTGTTTTAAAACAATTGAAATTTTTCTTCATGATATTATCTAATATAATTTTTATGCAACATTTAATTTTGAAACATATCTAACATTAATAGCTTAAAGGAGGTCTGCTAGTAGCTAAGTCTAGATACATTCAACAATGATTAAAGGAAATTTTGTTTCAATTTGGAGTTATGTACTCATGGGAGAAATATTTAATCGTTGGTCAATAGCACACTAACAGATACATTACTTCTATGATTGCTTAAAGATTGGAAACTGCTATCACTGATCAAGTTCCTTCCACTTAGCTTACTTTTTATAGTTGTTTTGCTAAATGATCTACGTTTGTTGTAACACTTCAAAATATACCTTGTAGATATTTGAATATTTAGCTGTATTGTTGTTTTTTGTATTAAAGCTAGATTAACCACATTACGTCTCTGTTTTATCGGCTGAGTTCTCGTAATCAGCATGGTAAAGGAATTCTTAGTCTTTCAATATGGCATTCGCCACTCTGTGTTATCAGGATATTTAGCTACCACATGTTCTGATATCCACCATTCTCTGTGTTATCAGGATATGTGACTATCACCTATCATAATATCTACCGTTCTCTGTGTTATCAGGTTATATGACTATCACCGATCTTGATATCTACTGTTCTTTGTGTTATCAGAATATATGGCGATCACTTATCCTGATGTCTACTGTTCGCTGTGTTATCAAGATATGTGGCTACCACATTGTTTTTCATGTTTGTCTCTGAGTTTTATTATCCTGATAATTTGAAAACAATTTTGTTTACCCACATATTGTCCGCATAAGTTCTGAAGGTCACACAAGGGCCATATCATAAGAACATTACACCTTGCATCAAGAGTTAAATAAATTGTATATTACACTTGTAGGTAGCCCAGTTCTTTGCGTTTGACTTACAGAGATAACATGTAATGTACTTCCCTCCATTAAAATAGAGAACATATTATGCTTGTTAAGTTGATCAAGTTACATTTGGATATCTGAATAAAACTCAGCATTTGCATGTCACTTTTCGCATTTTTGATTTTTAAAATCCAGACAAACCCATCTCATTAAAATGCAAGAATTCAGTCACTAAAGGTTGCTAGATTGATGGAGAAGTTTCATTTACAATTGTGCCATTTTTTACAATATGTTGGGTGTGAGAATTTGACCTTGCTGAGGTTAATAATACAACTTTCGTTTGCTGAAGGTTTGTGTTGGTGCAACTGGACCCGAGTTCAGTTCTTGAGCTTGACCTTATTTTCCTAGTTTTTAGTGTTCAGTTAAATCTGTTACGCAGTAGCTTGGCTGATTATATAACTGGTTCTTCTGCAGGCATAGACATGGATGAGTTCATAGACCTATACAGAAGATTGTTCATATCATGCAGATCAGTTGTTTCTCATGACATCGTTGACCTTGTACCTACTCCTCGTAGTCCATCACCCCGCTTCTCCAAAATTCCTATCAAGGTTTGTTATAATTAATTCCCTATGGGAGTTTTCTTCTCTTGCACATGTCTAGCTTACTGGAGTATATATGAAAAAGTTGTATTAGCCTGTATAGTCTTGGAACCAATCCTTTTAGTAGGGGTTCACATATATTTTTATTAACATTAAGGAAACGGGGTCATTCATGCAATATTTATTATTACTTTATTAATATTTATTTGTTGCAGAGTGACAACCCAGTCTCTGGTAGTAACCACAAAGATGGTAGTCCACGGTAAGCCACACTATTTATGTTCTTACAAATATTTTCAGGAAGGGTGGTTAGGTACCGCCTCTAACTAGCCCCCATAGTTACATGGGTAACCTAACTCGTTAGCCCCAATGAAAATTAACTTGTTCTATGTGTCATTCAAACAGTGGTCATATTTTCTGATGCCGATAAACAGTATAATTAACCCTTGATTTGCTTTGTTCACAGAATTTGTTGAAAATGGTTTTTATTTTTTGTAAGATAAAATTGAAATCTTAAATTTGTTATGACCTTGGCGTCAGCAAACATCAAAACTAAAATGCCATTGACTTTCAACGTGGTTATGCTGTATGGGGAGAAAACCGCGAAACATATTTAGTTAGCACTGAAATGGTGCATTCATCTTATAATCAATCGCATTACTTAGTGTTTTAATGGAATTTTTAGCCAGAGCACCTAACAATGGCCATATTCAGCGTTTTGCCATTCGTGTACATTGTATCTATCTGTTTGCATAGAGATACCCACGGGTCACAAATACCCAAATTAAATATTGGACCATCCCGGGCTGACAGGTATTGTTTAGCTAGAAGCTTTTCTTGTAGTTTTAAACTGCATCCAACCTCAAGCAGGGTTGTCTGCTCACAACTGTCATTTTCTCATCCTACAATTGCATCCTACTTTGTGATGTACAGCTCAGCATGACAAGAGGAAAAACAATACAGGCATTGTTTTTGGTGCCATGATGAACTTTTGTTTTAAGCAATGCAGACGACCTTGTTTGTTTGAGCTGTTTCTGTGGTGGGCGGAGATAAATAATAATGGAGGCGGGGTTAGCTTGTATTTGAGGCGGGGTTAACTAGTAGTGGAGGCGGGGTTAACTAACGCTAGAGGCAGGGTCAACTAATGCTGGAGGCGGCACTGTGAAGTGTGTAGTATGTGTACCTCGCACTTCATAGCAAGTGTGGTGATAGCATGAAATTTGTCACTTCATTGACAATATATGGTACCATGTTATTCAAAGCTAAGACTTGTCAATCACTTCTGCATTAAAACAATATATATTATAGCAGTCAGACATACATTATATTGATTATGAAAACTCTCCGGTAAGATAGTGACAGCAGTGTCTTAGTTAACTGCTACTGCTGCATTGTTAGTTCTTAGCATAACGCAGTTGCTTTCACCAAAACAGAGTCACTTTTCATAGTGAAGTTTGAGCTTGCTAAATTGTTTCAAGTTGCCAAAGTTTATCTTTAACTCTTTTATTTAACACTTACTCTAATTTTAAGTAATTTCAAAGATTTGTAGTAAGTCAAAATATGATATCCTCCAAGCTCCGCCCACCTAGTTCAGTCATGCTTTGTTCATTTCCTGTTCACTTTTATGTTGTTCATCACAAACCCGTTTCTTTAAATATATTGATGATTTTTGCACCATCTATTTGCATCTGCATGACTTGCTTATATGTAAGCTTTTTGCTTGCTGTCTTGTTAGGAAAACAACCTGTAACTACATGTCATAGCATGGCATTTGTTTACAGGTTGTTAAAGGTTGACTTGCAACAAAATTCACATTACAGTTTTTTGGCATCAAAAGATTCACCATGTCTTACTCTGTTTTGTTGTAAGTGCCAAATATGTGAAAATGTGATTACAAGCTCTTAAAAGCTCAAAAGCGAAAAGCCGTCGTAGATTGGAATCTCTTTATTTCTCTGATGAGCCACGAAATTTGGTTATCGTCTTGTCACGTATGTTCTCACGTGAATTGAAAGGCCAATACAAAGCTCAATATAAAACTTATCGTAGTACTAGTTTATGACAAACACTTTGGGTTTTGCCGAAGTGTATCAAATATAGATGCTCGCGACTTTACAGTTTTGTTTCGGCCTGGTCTAATTGGCAAGTCGTAATCTGATCATGTGACCCAATACTTCGCAAATAATTTCTGCAGCACTTTTCGATTATCACAAGTGACCAACAGGCTCGTCATGATTATCAGACAATGATATGTACTCCTTCAAGCTAAGGCTAAAAATTAAACGAATTTTTACGGTAAGTTATAAGATATCACTGCTAAAAGTGACAGCATTACGATGACGATAAAACAGACGCGTAAGATCAATAGGCATAATTTTGTTGAATGCGTGAAGTATATTTGGGAAAATATTTCGACGGATAAGGTTGCAAGAAAGTGTAAACAGAAACCATCTCTCACAACTACATCACATTTGAGCCGTTTTGGAAAGAGAATCCAAACTATGGCGGTCTCGTGTGGCTGCGATTTTCTGCTCTTTTTTGAGCTTTTAAGAGCTTGTAATCACCTTTCCACATATTTTGCTCCTACAACACAACAGAGTAAGGCATGGTGAATCTTCTGATATCAAATAACGGTAATATAAAGTTTGTTGCAAATCAACCTTTAAGGAAATAACCTGTAACTACATGCCATAGCATGGCACTTATTTACAGGTTTTTAAGGCAATAACCTGTAACTACATGCCATAGCATGGCATATTTAGGGCTATGTGGGAGACATGCTGGTGGTGAAAGGGCTCGCTCTACTACTTATATCAGTGATCACTTTGTCAGGGATTTGTTTCGCTGTTTTTCTAACAACTACTTGTATGCTTTGGCTATGACAACACGTGTATCTTGTATGTTTTGCAGTAGGAATAGCTATCAAGGTTTCTTTTTTTTAAATATATTATTACGATTTTTATTGCAATGGCAGCACAAGGTCACCACCATCAGCTCCAGGGTCAACCGATCACTCAAAGGCCACATCAAACTTCAACAACAGCAGTTCCAACGGACTCACTTCAGAAAAATCAGGTTAACTTACTTTCCTGAATACTTATTTTTCCACATCCTTTTCTTCCTTCAGATATATCTCTTTTGTATGTTTAGGAATTATTTTGATAGTCCTTGCCCACCGTGTATTCAAATCGTGTGACTTATTATGAAAACCTAGTTTTATCACATGCGGTGTTCATCTTGTTTCAGGGTTAAAAGGAGACCTTGAGATGAAGTCTATTGATAAAAGTTTAGCAGATCTGGGTTTCGGTAAGTTTAGCACAACACTCAGCGGTTTTATGGAGAGGCTATCAAGGGATTTTGTGCTTTTAAAAAGCTGTGAGCGTCCGTGGTCAACAGTTATTTTCTGTTGTATTTTTAGGATAGCAAATTCGGTCTATTAGTAATAATAACTCTATAAAGCATTCTGTAGATATTCCGGATGAAGATGATGAAAGCATCAGAACTAAAAGCGATACGTACGAAGATGATTTTGAGTAAGTTTTTATGATTACTCATATATATCTAGAAATAGAGAATCTAGACCTTGTTAGTGTTGCATGACTTTTAATATTACCAGTAAGCTGGCAATTCCATGTGCTCTGAGAGATCGTCATGTGTAAAAGCTATATGTACAACTATCCCATGAGGCTGCATGGTGTTCAGTGGTGCAGTTGGTGGTGTGCTCGGCTGCAACTCAGAACATTTGAGTTCAATTCCTGTGCAGGGTAATTGTTTTTCTAACGCTCTTTTAGTCTCACACTCCTCTTTTTATAGCAAAGATTGTTTGTTTCATAGATTTAACTCTGTTTTAATAAAGGTATTTGTCACAGTTGTTTTAATGTGGATACCGATAAAAAAGTTGTTTTATTACAAGCACAAAATTTTGGGAGAGCTACTCATGGAGTTAAGTTTCCATAGAGGTATTCATAGAATTAATAAAACTTTTACTAGGTGGAGCTACTCATGGAATTCTTTTCCATAGAGGTATTCATAAAATTGATAAATCTTTGGTGGAACTACTCATGGAGTTAACTTCATAGTTACAGTCATGCTCATAAATATTAACATCGCTGTCATTTTAGAGTATTTGCTAACTTTAGACCAAAATTCTGGAGATTATTGATGACATACCATTTACAAACTTTATATCAAATTAAAGCTTGAAGTCTCATTTATCTGATAAACCAAAATTAAATTTCCCAACACAGGTTGACCTTGATTTTGGAAGTTTAAAGGCAGGAGTGGCTAAAGTTATGATACTTTCAAAAATTAAAATTTTGGATTCCACATTGTTGTGGGCTCAAACAGCTCTGAATAATGAACAAACTCTTTGATATGAGTCGGTGGAGAGAAATAATTGTCTCTGAAGTAATTTTAAATGGAATTGTGGGTAAAATATCAGAGGTTGTAAATATTGTTGTTTATTGTTCAAAATTAACTCAGTCTTGAGAATGGGCGGAGTTTTTCCAATGTGTATGAAGTTAGTCTCATTGGATAGAATGGAGTCTCAGTTTCACTTTGATATATAAATTGTTGAATACTCCATAATTACAAGACTTACTCGGGCTTAATTATAAGCCTCTCATCTAAAACTACTCGTAATTCCAGGAGTGTTAATATTTATGAACACGACTGTATATTCATAGGGTTGATAAAGCTTTAGCAGCTACTCACATAGTTTATTTCTTGGTAGATGTTTTCATTGAGTTGAAGATCACTTTCAGCGTTGAAAGTTCTGATGAAAATGTAGTTGCCAAAAAGTGTAGCTAAAACCAAATATGGTAGTTGGCCTCATTAAAATAGCATAGCAGGATGGTTCGATTCATAAAAAATAAAAACATGTTTCAGTTTATCAAAGAGGGTAGTCGTCAACGCGATACAGTTTTGACAATTAGTCGAAAACCGGTTTGATGAATGCATTATCGCTGCCCTTTACATGCAAAATCGTGTCACTTTGGATTTTTAGTAAACTCTTGCCTATGGAAAGAACAACATTGACATCACACCGGACAGTTGATTTGCTTGTCGTCAGTCGTTTTTCCTCAGGCTAAACTGAGCTAACGCTTTGCAAGGTCACTTACAAGGCCTTGTAAGTGACCTTGCAAGGCCTTGTAAGTGACCTTGCAAAGCGTTGTAAGTGACCTTCAAAGCCTTGTAAGTGACCTTGCAAGGCCGTGTAAGTGACCTTGCAAGGTCGTGTAAGTGACCTTGCAAGGGCATGTAAGTGACCTTCAAAGCCTTGTAAGTCACCTTCAAAGCCTTGTAAGTGACCTTGAAAGACCTTGTAAGTGATACAAGGCCGTTTCATTTAGACTATAATTTGGTTGTCAATTCTAGAAAAAGCAATGCAAGCAGTATGGGGTCACATCGGAGGTCAAAAACTGCTGACTCGGTATCGTCCGATGAAACAACAGACAAGATGGATGATGATGACATCAACTCGCTGCTCAAGGACAATGACATAAGCTGGGTATGACTCATCTAATTGTAAATAGTCTGAGTTTATAGTATGATTTCTTTTAATCAACCAGGGCTTTAATATGACCACCCAAACTTAAATTTCTTTTAAATGATAGTTTTTTTGGAAATCTTTTATAACTTTCCATAATTTTAATGGACTTGTCTAAGGTTCTAGAATCGAACCAAAGATTTGATTGATAATTTTTCCCTACAATCCATTTTCCATAAATTATTTGTGCTTTAATATTCTGTGTCATTTGATGCACACAGCAAAAATTCTAAGACTAGCAAAAATAATTTACAACGACAACAATAATAAACAAAAAGACATTTTTAAGCAGTTGGCTGTGTGATGTTAGCATACTGTAGATGATAGATATCCTCTATATGGAAATGTCAAGGACAACCAGTTTTTTCAAACACTTTGTTAAGAGGTGGTAACAAGCCTGGTGTTGCACCACTTAAAATTTTCTCACCTGTGTATCTCAGGCTATAATTGATTTTTCATTTGTTTGGCAGGGAAATGAAACAGAAGACAAATCCATAACAGATGACAGTTCGGTGAAAGGAGTCGACTACTGGGAAATGGTGCCTCGTAAATAGTTCTCTACTCGTTGCTGTTTTTATTTTGTTATTTTAGTTGGTAGCAGTTCTGCATTCCTTTGGAGTGTGCACATTTGTTTTAACATAGAACTACTCTTTTATATTTATAGGTTTCATCTATGAAGTCGAGAGTGTAAAGGAATGTTTTTATTTGTAGTTTTATAATATCTGCTGAAATCTGAATATATTAAATATTGCGGTGTGACAATTGTAATGCAATTGTAATTGTTGAAGTAAACCTGGAGATGCC